>NC_086318.1:124024382-124647239 GCF_036172605.1 Pelobates fuscus | reverse complement strand
GAATGTGGTGAAATATGTATAAAGAATACTCATATACAGAGGTAAAAAAGATGAAAAACGAATAATAGATATCGTGGAGCTTAGAATGCCCGCGGCATATCTATAAACAGGATAGTATACAGAGCAGATAGAAGGAAACAATACATAAATGTGGGCACAGCTGTTAGAATGAATGCTGCCTAAAGACCACAATGTATCCAGTAAGTAAGTATACTCAGTATCATATCCAGTTACGTATATTAGCCTCTGAGTGGTAGAGAAAAGAAATCTATCTATTAGACATAAAAGACTTAGTAAGTGAAATAAATATAGTGACATAATGTGAGCAAAAAAGTGAGTCTAAAAGAGACAAATGAACGCCTAGGCGGGTATTCTTTATACATATTTCACCACATTCCTCTATTTAATATATTTTTTGTTTATATGGACATTTTGAGATTACTATATGTGTCCATATATTCACTAGGAATATTGCTGGTGATATATATGTGTTTGACTCTTTGAAATATTTTTTTGTTTTTGTGGTAGAGTTAGATTGTGTATATACACATCTGTCACTTGCCCCTTTTACCTTTCTATACTGGGTATACCTACTGTATATATCTATGACAGTATCTAGCCTGATTTATTAAAGCTTTGTTTGGGCTGTCTTTGTACTATATGTATAGATTTGGTTGTTATTTCTAAATAGGGGCTCTAGATATTCTCTATCTATTTTTTTTTATCATAATATCCAGCATTATTCAGTATTTTTCATCTCATGTGAGACTACTTTAATCTTTCCAGTCATACTCAGTTCTCTGCATCTGTTTGCTACAGCTGCATATTTCTGAGTGTGTGCAATTTTTTCTTGTTTGTTTATACTATTTGGGGTTAGGCCCCTGGAGACCCCTGGAGTCTCCATTAGGTACTGGGTAGGTTTGGACTCCGTCATTGATGCCTCTTTATTTGGGCGTTATATGATAGAGGCTTGCCTCCCCTGTTCACTGTTTTTTTCACATTATAAGAATTGCATATAAAACAGTCACTTGTTTGGCTGATTAAGTAATCAGTATTTGTTTTATATGTAAAATCTGTTTATATATTCTGAAATAATTCCTAATAAGTATAACACTGCACTGGACAACCAAACCCTTTCCTTTCCAAAACGAAGCCCTAACCTCTATAATACTCAAGTACAATATTGGTATCTAGTTATATATTTTAAACAAAATGTAATTATTTCTCCAAACAGGTCATTGAAACTCACTATGCTCGGGTGTTAGAGGTAAAGATGCCAGACATTAATGTAAATGGGACAGCTGATGAGCCTGTACCATCGTCTGTGACCATGTTCTGGTCCCTCTCGGTGTCCATATTTTCAATTGGTGGCATGGTGTCGTCGTTTTTTGTTGGATGGATAGCAGATAAACTTGGCAGGTCGGTGAAACACAAAACATGGACTGCTTGATTAATTTTTGAACTGAATGACAGAAATTCTAGAAATATTCTTGTGGAAGCTTTAAAATCTATTTTGTACCTTTATCTCCCTATATAATAATAAATATTTAATAATATTTGTATCCGTACATTAATGATTAGGGTGCTAATATGTTCTGTAAAGGATATGCTATAATAACAGGTTATTCAATCTCTGAACTACTGACCTTGAATTTTTTTTAATGATGTTTCCACTTCTAGGATCAGAGCTATGATGGTGGTAAACATTTTGGCAATAGTTGGATCTCTCCTCATGGGCTTGGCACCATTGGGACAGGCACATGCTCTTGTTATTGCTGGGAGATTGATTACAGGATTCTACTGTGGTAAGACATTGCTCAAAACATGAATGCAATCTGACAATCTATGCAATAATCACAAATATATGTAATATTACAATCTAGATTGTAAATTCCAACGAGAATAAGGCCCTCAACTCCACCTATATTGGTGTTGACAAATTTTGCATTGTCTCAGATGTATTGTATATTTTGTCTCTTTACTTGTACCAATTGTACTCATGTGTAAAGTGCTGTGGAATATGTTGGTGCTTTACAAACAAAGTATAATAATAAAATAATATAATAATTACCATACACTGCCCATCAATAGATTTATTGAGGTCCCACAACAAGATTCAACAATTCAACCTTAACATAAGAACTTTATCGAGCTACAAAATGTAACTTTTCTTTTGACAGAATTAATATACATGGATACATTTTATTAAACAATTTAACAATTTAATGAAATTAATATATTAATTTAGTAAATTAGTAAAAGTTGCATTTAGTACTTATACTCTTTGATACCAGTGATTTGCTACTAGTTCTAGTAGGCAATGTAAAAACATGAATTTTCATTAATTTCTGTTTATGGACAGAAAAAAAAAATCAAATTTTAGCTACAAGATTATTAAGTTAAAAATGTATTGGTAAAATTATGCCATTTTAACTACAGTTGTTTCTATTTGACGAATTTCCCACACATATGCATTATCTTATAATTCCCCTAAGCACTTGTGCCTATCCAGCATCTGATTGCCACACTTCCCCAACTTGCCTCATATGTTGTCATATTGCCCCACATACTGCCCTCATGTGTTGGGATATTGCCCCTGACTTTTCCCCAGCTGTTGTCATATTGCCATCCACAGTGTCCTCCATGTTATATGTCACACACCGGGAGACAAACATATCTAGAAATACAAACATACACACACAAGAAGACAACCACAGATTGAGACAAAGACACACTAAGCAAACATTCCAGGGGGACACAGACAAACTGGAAAATAGAACTGCAGCACTGCAAGCAGAATCTCCAGAATCTACACTACATATCCACTCTACACAAACACGCACACTCTCTATAGCCCCTACATACACTACATCCCATATACACACACTACAGCCCCTGTGAACACACTCGCTTCATCCACACAACATCTGTCTACTAAACACACACTGTACGCATTACACAACCACTACAGCACCTATACACATACACACTCTCAATCTCTACAGCCCCTAGACATGCACCACACTACACCACAAACAGAACTGAAACCAACCTATTTACACAAAACACTACACCACTCTACACACATGCAATCCCACAAGCAGCCTCCAAACACATGCACTATACTATTTCCTGACCCTTTTGTCCTCTGATAACCCATGTATGGAGAAACCAGAGCCAAGTCACAAGCAAACAAATGTAATAACATGCCTGTGCTGTGCAGAACAAACACAAGGCCTTTTTCCCATGTGAGAGCTTTTCATCAGATCTCTATGCATGGGCTGGAAGAGCATTAAACTAACATGCTCACTTTGGGAGGACGTGTTTGTCTTTGGTGATGACACAACAACATTGTATCTGGTTCACCCCCATCCTACTGGGTCTCTTTGATTTAAAAAAAAATGGTGATGACACAACACCTCCACCTCTGGTTTAACCCCTTCCTACTGAGTCTCTGTGATAAAAAAAAATAAAAAATCGCAGGGCAATTTTTTTGCCAGTCTGGCCCTCCCATCAAGGTCCTATAATTCCTATAATTCCTGTCACTAAAGGTACTGAATAGTGATTACAACAGTGAATTACTGACGATAAAATTAAAGAAAAGACCAGACGCATGCTATAAAATATAAAAATGTTCTTTCTATTAGTAAAGTACCTGTGATTTAAATGGGCAATTCACATAGATAGTCACTTAAAAAAATTGTTATAACTATCTGGCATAGCACAAAATCACAGTTTTATACATTGTTTATACTGTTGCTATAACCTGCGAAGACCAATCAGCAAGGTGTGGTTGTGGTTGCTATGGTGACAACTTACACATCATGTGTTTCTGTGCTTATTAGCAAGGGGCCAATCTGCAACTGTTTGGTATCTTTGCGAGTAGATACTATTGGCAGTCAGCCGGTAAAAAAAAAATAGAAAAGGTTACCATTTGGTAATTTTCAGCCACTATTAGCTACCAGCTGTTGTTAATAGCTACAGATTACAGCGGCTACTTACTCTCTAAAATGGAAACGTGCCCCAAGTGTCTACCATTTATTTCAATGAATTGTCATGGAGAATGTTTTCTAGATAATATGTTCTACCGATAATAAATACTATGATATTAATAATGTTTTTTTGCATATTCATTGAAATCTGATTGTAACCCACCTATCTATCTGACAATGCAAAGGACATAGAGCTTATAATAAATATTGTTCATTATCATAACTGTTCATATTAAGCCCTGTATCTATCTAATTTACCAGGTCTGGCATCAGGACTAGTTCCAATATACGTTGGAGAGATCTCTCCCACTGCATTAAGAGGAGCTCTGGGAACTATGCACCAACTTGCTATCGTTACAGGAATCCTTATAAGTCAGGTACGCTTACATGGAAACTGTGATAGTAAATGATTCTGATTCAGCCCACCATCCTTATCCAGATAAAGATGATGAAATGAACCATTTAACCCCTTAATGACCAAACTTCTGGAATAAAAGGGAATCATGACGTGTCACACATGTCATGTGTCCTTAAGGGGTTAAATGACTCAGGAGTTGTGATTGTATTAACAATGAGCTTTGGGCTATATGTTATTTAAAAAATGTAGATTATTTAGATATGAACACACTAAGAAAATGGTGGCCTTTAAATTTAATAATACTATTGGCTATCTGCTAGTGAAATAACTAACCAGCACCATTGCAAAATCCAGACAGCTGAGGAATATAGACTCCAGGCTTTGATCAAAATATAAAAATATGACATGGGATGTTAAGAGAGGTTAAAACTCTCCAATGTATTGACGCAAGGCAAAAAAAAAGACTGTACAGCATAGCTATCTCATTGTTGTGACTTTGTAATCTTTTCTCAATATGCTGAAATAAAGAGACTTGTTTATCCTATTGGCCTGAAAGTGTTCAGGAATGCAATATCCCAAGCACTCACTCCATACTTGGATCTCATTAACTTTAGTGTAGTTCTTCAACTACTGAATTCAAGATTTTGTGTACATAATAAGGAAATGTCTTACGTATGTGTGTTGTAAACACTGCACTAGGGGTTGATAGATTTACAATCACCACATAGCTTTAATTTACCAATAAACACTGTAAAAAAAATAAATCATATTTACAGTCATAGTTGTATATCGGGTATTTTAAATGGTTCATATACTGAGGGTGAAACTATTTATATATACTATTTGTTCTGTTAACAGTTTTTTTTTCTTGTAACACCTATAGGTTATTGGACTAGACTTTATCCTGGGCAGTAAGGATTTATGGCCGGTGTTACTTGGTATTTCGGGGGTCCCTGCGATTATTCAGACAATCCTACTCTTCTTTTGCCCAGAAAGTCCCAGATATCTTTATATCAACCTTGGCAAGGAGGAAGCTGCAAAACAGAGTAAGTTATTTATTTACCAATTAAAACATAAACGCGTAATTTGAATCTTTACAAATGTTTGTTCAGATACTCTGCACCACCAATATAAAATCTTGATTAATGTTTTATCTATGGAGTCTAATATCATCAGTCAATGGGGGTCAATAGTCAATCAAGATGGAAGAAAGTAAGCAAATAATATAAGAGTTCAATTTGTAGAATGCACAAAGAGTTACATTTGTAGAATGCACAAAGAGTTACATTTGTAGAATTTATAAACAGTTCAATTTATAGAATTGACAAAGAGTTAAATTTATAGAATTCACAAAGAGTTCATTTTATAAAATTCCCAAATAGTACAATTTGCAGAATTGTCATCTTGCAAAACATTCTTGAAAGGTTAGCTAAGATCAATGCTCCTTATGGCTCCATGCTGGATATTAAGTCCTCAGTAATATGTCATTCACTTAAAATTCACCTGCTAGTAGCTCAAATAAAGGCTATATTACAACTGGAGAATATGCTCTTTGCATTTTGTTTCAAAAATGTAAAATGAGATATATTTTGGAGATGTTATTGGCATGATGTGTACATTGACTGGATATGAGGAGTGAGAGAGAGCTGTGAGGTACTGGTTAGGACCGAGGACATGTATTTTGTGGTATAGGGTAGAGGACAACAATGGCTGACTTTGTCAGTGTGTAATTATAAGATACTTTTCCCATCATGCTCACCCAGTTATCTCATATACAGATGGGGTGAAAAGGTTTGCCTGCGAATGTAATAAGTGAAATTAAGTATTAATATCCTTTATAACTTTGTTTTTTTAAATTCAAACCAATAGATGAGATCAAACCGTAGCATAAAAAAGTAACTTAGCATAATAATGGCAGTCCAATTTATTGTCATTCAGAATTTTGTCTTATTTATCATATTGTTATGTAATTCCCAAGAGTGTAGTAGTATTGGCTGGAACTCTGATTTGATTCAATCTGTCAAGTTACTGTGTTACCTTTGCACCCAAAGATACAACTTACTAAGGTAGACAATAGTGTTGACCAACTTATCTTAAAGACACATTTCCTATTCCTGAGTGAGTCTTGACTAAATATTGTTTAGCAACTTATCTTAAAGACACATTTACTATTCCTCAGTTACACTTGACTAAGTGTGTTTATCAACTTCTCTGAAAGACAGATTTTCTAGTTCTGTGTGAGACTTGGCTAAAAGGTTTACTGTTGAGATAGGCAATCACTGTGATTAGAGATGTTGTTTGCTACATCGAGAGTCAACAAAATCTGGAATGGGGGATCATCCCTGACCCTGGAAAAAATTAAAAGTGTAGAGGGTTTTCAGATTTGTAGATCGGACCACTTTACATATATATATATATATATACACTCACACAATCCATTCAAACTATGTTTAGACTTCATTATTATTAATTGTAGCAGTTCACAATGCTCTTAACTTATTTAAACTATATTTATGGTGCTGTTGATGTGATATTGAGGAGCTTGTGTATATAGCTTGCAATGACTGCCAACCTGAGTATACATTAGTTAGCAGCCAAGTTGTGGTACCATAGTCTGCTGTAAAGAAGCATTGTGTAATTTAGTCACATGAAATTCTCCCTAGCTATAGAGCTACAATTCATGCAATCTCTGTAAAACCTATGAGTTTCAGTCCAAGAACAGCTTTAAAATCACAATTCATTTGTTGGGAAATAAAATGGATGTTACAACTTGACTACTTTATGTAAAGTTCATGGATGGTTCCCTTTCTTGGTTCAGGTTTTTGTAACTAAATATTTACCCTTTCTCCGGTGCTGTTGTGACCAACATCATCCAGTTTATTAGTGTCACACCTGCTGTGACACCCTTCTCCTCCAGCGCCTGCCCACTTTTTGTTTGATTGGGCCTTTTCAAGAAGTACAGTTTTACTTCCCAAAGCAGAGTGCATCTCCCCATCATTCTAGCACATCAACATATTAATGGAATCTCTGGAAAAGTGAGACACTTGTAGTCTTGCAGTAATGATTCCAGTAAGAATTCTGAAAAGTAAAGATCATCATCATACTGCTCTGCTGAATATATTTGTAATTTGTAAAAAAAAAAAAAAAAAAATGAAAAAAAAATGTTGGACATAACAGATGTACTTAAACAAATTTGTGCCATGGAAATAATTCTATAGACACACATTCAGATGTTACTCATCTTTGAATGAGCTAAAAATAAAGTAATATAAAATCTTTCTCAAAGAACCAGCCTTATTTCTTATGAATAAACTTCAACTTGTCCTTAAAGGAGAGACCAGGAAGGCATGATAAAATGTGCTCTTTGGACTTTGTGTCAGAGCTTGCTTAGTAATACCCCTGTAACATTGATTGCCTTTTATTGATGTCCTTTATTTTAGTTCAGACATGTAACCCTTTAAGTGTATCACATAAGAATAGAAAACCTGAGTAAAGATTAGAAATATTTGAATCATGCAGCCTGCCTATCACACATTTATACTTTTCCACTCTAACATTAGAAATACAAACATTTCTGGATTTATGGGTCCTCCTGTGAAAACCTTGTAAAGGGAGCATTAAAGGAGCAGTCTAACATTAGAAATACAAACATTTCTGGATTTATGGGTCCTTCTGTAAGAGATGTGTTAATACATTTTACTAAGATTTTTCCCTCTCCCTGCAAAAGTCGCCGCTCTGCCTCTCGCTAATATCATCATTATGAATCTCAGCCAATCCAGTGTTTCTCTAGAGATATGCATTGGAGGATTACTTTGTGTAACTGGCAATCTCTATGCTACAACAATCAGCGTAGTGGCAGAACTAACGTAGAGAAAGCTCTGGTGCATGAATGCTTTAGGACCCCCCTCCTATCACAAGTGTGGCCAAATGGTAGATCCCCATTTGTCATACAACTCCCACAGTGCACTCCCATCTGGGAATCTACCATTTGCACATCCTTGCAGGGTTGTATTTAGCGCTGAATCAATTATTCTGAATCAATAACAATACAACATAAGAGCACATCAGATTTAAAAAAATATATGTTCAAACTTTATTATTTTGTTATTTTATTTTATAATTTTTATTTATTAGTGAACAGATAAAGATAAACAGTATAAAGCCATCATTAGGGAAATGACATAACAAAGAATGTTCCCTCTTAATAATCAGGCTAGTATCGTAATGTGCGGTATTCTGTGTAATGGAGGAGACTACATTGGTGTTTAACTAGAACCCAAAATATACAAATAATAACAGAAATGACAGAAAATATGAAATACTGTGAAAGAGACACAAAACACAAAAATATGAATGAAATTAATTAATAAAAATATATATTTACAGAAAATGCAAACGTGAACAAAATGATGCAATTTTTTTAAAATAAAATAGAAAAAATGAAAAAAAGCAAATATAAAAAAATTAATAAGAATCCAAGAATAACAAAAAAATAATGCAAACTATCACAAAATATATATAAAATGTAAGCAAGCATCAATAACATAATAACAAACCACAAAATAAACCTGTATGTCACCACATACAATAGAAGACAATTTTATTCTAATAAACATGAATGCTTTTACATGTCACCTAAGGTACACAGGTATAGTCAAGTCATAACGAAAAAAGATTTATTACAAATTACAAAATGAATAAACCATTGATATCTATTAAATAATAACTGATATAATGAAAGTAATATAAAATAAGTCAAAAATACTTGGGATAATCCAACTTTCTCAGTACCAAAAAAGAAATGGACTAAGACCAACATGTTCCCTTTGGATAACATAATATACAGAACCATGTCAAATTGTAACAAATTTGAGAAAAAAAAACGTGTTCCAGTCCAAGCACTCCTCCATTTCAGGACCTGGAGACGCAGGAGCAGAATGGCCACATACGATCCAGAAAAAAATAACAGTATCTAAAAAGAATAAAATAAATCACAATAATAACATAAAATATACTCAACAGACAAAGGAGAAGAAGCAGAACAACTTAGAAAAATGTGCAGCGCTTGAAATGTCACAATCCTCATTTAGGCCATGTCGTAATAGAGCATCCAATTTGTATATCCTAAACAACTCCCTTTGTTTGAGGGTAACTGATAATGACCAACCTGCACGTGGTTTATTAGTCCGTTTATTGGTCTGAAATCTAAATTGAGAAACAACATGCCCATGTTCTATGAAATTCATGGTCACTGGGTAATGTGTTTTATTGGTACGTATCGTGCTAACCAATCCAGATGGTTAAACATCTTGTGGTCTGTCCAATATTACCCAAGCCACAAGGGCACTCTATCAGATATATAACATGATCTGATCAACAATTTAAAAACTCAGAAATGTAAAAACGTTTGCCTCATATGGTGTGGATAAATTGTGATCAAATCGTAACATTGTTACAGTTGACACAATGCCCACATCTGTACATTCCCTTAATGGAAGTTAGCCAGGAACTCACTGCATTCTTAGCCCTTTGATCTTTTTAAATATGGAGAGCCAACTTTTGATATTTTTGGGATCATCTGTATGACATAATAGGTTGTTCTTTAAAAACATGGCCGAGCCTAGGATCACTTTGAAGTACATGGCAGTGCCTATTAATAATATGCTGAACATATTCTGACCTCTTAGAGTATGTAGTGACACATGGAATCCGAGTAGTCCCAGATCTTGTTTTCTCAGGTCTTAGGAGTTTATTCCTATCCATCATACATCCCTTCTCAAGAGATTGTCTTAGGTCATCAGTGTCGTAGCCACAAGAGACACAATTTGTAGTCATTTTGGTGATTTGTGCATCTCTGGACACACTACGTCTCACTCATAAGAATTGACTGTATTGAAGTCCACAAACCATACTTGTTGGATTAAACAATTGTGCCTGTAGGAAAGCCACTCTTCAGTAGGTTTTTGATATAAAAACAAAGACAAACATTTCATCATTGATTTTCACCAATACAACCCAAAAAATGAATTACCTCCCGATTATATTCCATTGTGAACTGGATGCTGGGGATTTGTTGGTCTAAATATGATTTGAAACATATTAATGCCTCCTCATGCCACTCCATATGTTATATGTGATTTTCAATGTCTTATTTAAAGGAACACTATAGTCACCTAAATTACTTCAGCTAAATAAAGCAGTTTTAGTGTATAGATCATTCCCTTGCAAGTTCACTGCTCAATTCACTGTCATTTAGGAGTTAAATCACTTTGTTTCTGTTTATGCAGCCCTAGCCACACCTCCCCTGGCTTTGATTGACAGAGCCTGCATGAAAAAAAAACTGGTTTCACTTTCAAACAGATGTAATTTACCTTAAATAATTGTATCTCAATCTCTAAATTGAACTTTAATCACATACAGGAGGCTCTTGCAGGGTCTAGCAAACTGTTAACATAGCAGGGGATAAGAAAATCTTAATTAAACAGAACTTGCAATAAAGAAAGCCTAAATAGGGCTCTCTTTACAGGAAGTGTTTATGGAAGGCTGTGCAAGTCACATGCAGGGAGGTGTGACTAGGGTTTATAAACAAAGGGATTTAACTCCTAAATGGCAGAGGATTGAGCAGTGAGTCTGCAGAGGCATGTTCTATACACCAAAACTGCTTCATTAAGCTAAAGTTGTTTAGGTGACTATAGTGTCCCTTTAATCATATCATTTATAGAGAAGTGACAGTTCCTCTTTACAAGATATTTTTTTTTTTGTAGCTATGGCAATAAAGCATCTTTACCTATCAGCATCATAGCCTTGAATCACATGGATATAGGCTACAAATAATCAGTCCTGTAGATAATATAGATATTGCAAAATGTAGTTCATTGCACAGTTATTACTGGACCATGTTTTGGCATTCACAAATAAGAGGGAAGCAGCCTGATTTGTTTTTAATGGGGTTTATTCACTAAGTAACTTGAAATTTTAGAACTGAATAACCAATCTAAAAAAAAGCATTGGAAATAAACAGAAAAAAATATTTAAAAATTCATTGTTAATTTATCACTATTCACAGTTTAGTAAATTAACCTTCATTGGTTGATATTGAGAAAAAATAGGTGAAACATCAGCTGGTCTCTTAAAGGTTAAAAAGCACAGTAATTGTACAATACAGACAAAGAAGATGAACAGCATACCTGGGATAACTACAACTTGTTTTTTTTTCAATTTCTAGGTTCAAAGTATAGTGTATTTTATCAAGTTTCTCAGCAAACAACTTACCACTGCCTGTGTGCATGACCTCTAGTTAAAAGTTAACAAAGATAGCATGCTAAAATCAGAAAACACAGTTTTTAAAAATAAATCGATCAAGTGTTGACAGTAAAAAGAATATTCAAAAACATGATTAACACATAAAAATGTTCTGATTTAAAATGTGATTTCGATTACTGAAATTTATAGAGAAACTACAAGTTGACAAATAAAATGTGAAGCTAAAAATCCCTCTAACAGTTCAATGTCATGTAGGAAAAAAATAAGAAAATACCGTGAAAAAAAATACACCCCTGCAATCAAATGCAAACATTACATACAAACACACCCCTGTATTAAACCACTAAATTATATACAAGCACCCATTCAATTAAACGCCAACACTACACACAAAAGCATACCTACACATACACACATACATACAAAGACACATACATACAAACAGACAGGCTCACATACAGACAGAAAACAAAAGGAAATCAGCGTTAATTAACAAACAATATGTAGATAGACAGCAACCCGAACGAAGGAGACCCCTCAAATCCTTCAATAGATGAAACAATAAGAGATGGGTAGGGCTGCGCCAGCGGAAAAGTAGAATAACGTAAAATAGTCCAAAAGAGTCTCACTAGAGCAACAATGCTTGATGGGCTATAGAGGAGTAGTTGTTACAGTAGGGGTGCGTCCTAGTGCCTCAGGATATTCGCATATGTGAAAGACAGAGATACAGGAACAACCAGTAGTGCGGTACGTTTAAAATTCAAAGGGTAAAATAGTAGTAGAAGGTAGAAAACTCACATTTAAAGAGCTATGGCCAGCTCTGGTGTAGAGCGTACAACGGTATAATCCCTGCTGCTGGGATGTGAAAAGGAGATGTATCTATCAGCGCCGTCTGGTCATCCAAAGCTCCAGGGGAAATAAAAATAGTGCTCTCAATTTGATAAAAGTAAGTAAAGTAATACTTACAGGTATAGAGCAAAAAATAATGCTCTTTTAATAAAGCATGGTGGTATGATCCCCACCTGGGATCATAACAGCGTGGTCCACCCGAAGGACCACTTGGACGGTGGCCCTGGTGTTTTGCCTCGTGGGCCGGGGCCGCAAAAGATGGAGGCGGGTACCCAGTCGCAGGGGTCTCCAGGACGACCAGGGCCCATGGAGTGATGGGCCCGGTCGCAGCTGCAAACCTTGCAACCCCTATGTACGCCACTGGTAGCCACCTAAATATGTTTCATTTATATATGAAGACATAACGCACCTCTCACTGTGTATAAATTCATTTTTTCATAATTGCTATATGCTTGTCTCAGGCATTTCACTATTGTGCAACATCCCTACTGTACTAATAGGTCAGCAGAAAAAGGTTAGAGGAACACCTAAGCCACCATAACAACTTCCTTAACATTAAGTTGTTATTGTTCCAGGTGGTCCCTGGCGCTTACCTACCATCAGGAGTTAAACCATTAATGAACATTGTAACCTGGGCGCTACTGTTGGGCTGCTATCAGGAGCTCCCCATTCACAAAATGGCGTGAGAAATATACCCTGACACGATTAGGGTATAAGCGACATCCAGCCCAACGCTTCCTTATTCAAGTCTTGGACTCAAATGGATGTGGGAAGGGCAGATGTCATTGACACCAGACTGAAGACTTTGCAGTTTATCTCTTCATTAACAGTTTAACCTCTGTAGGTAAGCCGGAGTCAAGGACTTCCCAGTTCTGATGAACTTGTTATGGTGTCCGGAGTATTCTTTTAACTAAATATTTTGAATATGGCGTTGACTTGACAACTAGAAAAAGATATGCAGACGTTCAGAATGTTGCATTCTGTTTAACAAAGTCACTGGTTATATAGAGGAATTCTTTGTCACTGGTCTTTTCCCCTTCTAGGTTTATCATTATCTCAACATCAGGAAGAAGCTTGCACAACTTACTGACGTGTGCACAACTAACCCTCATTGACTCATACACACCTGCAGACACATTGCAAACAAACACTAACCCTCATATACTGTGTGTGTGTGTGTGTGTGTGTGTGTATACCGGTATGTATATGTCAGACCTTCCGGCATTCGCTAACCGTGGACTTCCGGGTTCTCGGAGCGCGGCCACTCCCCCTCCTATGACGTGGTCGTTCCCAGGGTTCATAGAGAGTCCGCGCCAACACCACAGTGCTTGATCAACTCGAAAGCTCCCGCGAACTTCAAACTGAATAATTACTTCTACTGTGTATCGGACCCGGACTGTTTAATCATTTACCCTCCTTCTCCTCTCCTACGACCTCGGACTGTTTTTGGATATTCTCTTGCCTGCTGCAACCTCGATTCTCTCTGGAATCTCCATCACCAATTTGGATCATCACTCCTTCATAAGTTAAGTAAACCAGATTGGCTCAACCTTAATATATAACCATCCTAAATCTAAGTGGTTCGCTATCTGCTCCACATCAACTCATAATCTTAATTCCAACACCTACTTATCTGCATCCTACTTTGGAACTTCTCGCTGGTTGTGTTAAAATTACCTTATCCTAAAACAACTTCAAACACCGCTGCTGGTTGTAACCTGCCATGAATTAAAGAGACAGTTCATTTTGATTATCTTTTTTATTTAAAGTAATAAACGTTATCAAACTCAGAAATCTGCAGTTGTTTCCATCTTATCAACAATTGAGCGTTACAGTATATAGGGGAGAGGGAAAGTTTAAAAAAAAATATGCAGGAAATTGTGTTCAAATTTAAAACGGAATAAATATAAACAAAAGGAATTAGTTGTTAAAACGATAATGGCTGTAGTAAGATATGTATATATAATTGTTAATAAAAATGAATGTGGATAAGTAGAGGGAGAGGAAAGAAATAAAGTTGCAAAAACAGTATGAAGTAGATGTTGATGGAAAACAGATAAAAATGGAAAATGGAGGACACTCACCTCCTTTCAGCGACAATGTGTCAATCCCGACCCACAGCCACATGCCGTTTCTCTCCTGTACTCTCTTCTACACGTGCAGCTGAACCTCACAGCCCCTGGGTACATGGGGAAACGGAAAGTTGCCCATGGCGAAACCTTTACCACAAACCAATGGGGGAAGATCTGTGATTTGGTGCATCATTGCGCGCTTGCTAGTAAGACACAGAAAACGGCATATAAGGTCCTGACACTGTGGTACAGAATGCCTCACTTCCTCCAGAGCATGAACCCCACTCTGGACTGAGACTGCTGGCGTTGCCGAGCCGCCCCGAGGTTTTTCTTACCCGTCTGGTGGGAAAGCCCTAAAATCAGACTGTTCTGGTCGGCGATTAATGCCATCCTACTGAAATTTCCCAACAACCCCTGCATCCCTTCCACCCACACCACAGCTAGATTCAAGAAATCAATGTCTGTTCATATTTTAAATATGGCCAGACAAGCAGTTCCCCTCTACTGGAAACAAGAGACACCTCACCCCCATCCCCACTGACACTGTGGTTCGACAAAATGGAGGACCTAAGATGGCTAGAAGAACTGACATTCATGGCCCAAGGACGCACCCAATCTCACACAGACATCTGGACTCACTGGCTGATGGTCGCATATCACACTGACTTTCGGGCCTTGCTGACATTTGGGGGCAACTAGCCTGGTGGGTTGAGGGGTCTCGGGCTGCGGGCCGTGCACTCTCCCCGTTTGAGAGTAAATGGAGGAGATCTTCCTGACCCAACAATCCAACACCCAAACAAGGGGAGCAGTAGGGGACACTCCTGATACAGGTTACTCACAAAATTAGGGAAACAATCAGACTGACGCCTGGACATAGGCATTTTGTTGCACCTCTGTACATTAGGTTCACTGCACTGTGGCACCACTTTCATTCATGTAAGAGTGCTACACATGTATGACATGCTATATAACTGGATTGCGGACTTTGAGTCCCTATTTACCAACATGTTATTTGTTTCACTAAGCCCTGCGTGGCTTTCAAACTTTGTATGCCATAATCTAGGGGAAAAAACGGTTTAACTGTGTACTTACATTCACTCAGTACTTGTTTTGATACAACCACAGCGACCAATAAAAATCTTATTAACAAAAAAAAAAATGGAAAATGGAGCTACCTTTATGAGTCTGGATGCAGTCAGCTTTCATAATATGTAAAAGCATTTTGACACTGTTGCACTTAGAAGGCTTATCAATAAACTGCAATCTTTAAGTTTGGATTCCAATATTGTTGAATGGGTAAGGCAGTGGCTGAGTTACAGGCAACAGAGGGTTGTAGTCAATGAAGTATATTCGAAGCTTGGGCTTGTCACCAGTGGGGTACCTCAGGGATCTGTACTTGGACCCATTCTCTTATTTTTATTAGTGATATTGCAGAAGGTCTTGATGGTAAGGCATGTCTTTTTGCTGATGATACTAAGATATGTAACAGGGTTGATGTTCCAGGAGGGATAAGCCAAATGGCTAATGATTTAGTCAAACTAAACAAATGATCAGAGTTTTGGCAACTGACATTTAATATAGATAAGTGCAAGATAATGCACAATCACCCCCCTCTCCTCATCACCCCCCTCCCTCTCACAATCACCCCCCCTCACAATCACCCCCCCTCTCCTCATCACCCCCCCTCACAATCACCCCCCCTCTCCTCATCACCCCCCTCCCTCTCACATTCACCCCCCCTCTCCTCATCTCGACTTTTTTTTAAATGTATTATCCGTGCCACATTTTTTATAAAGGTTAGTACCAATCACAACATGTTTCATTTAACATATTGATATATATCACAGTAGTGATGTATTTTATTGTCTCTCATGTAATTTACAAACTTTAAAATGGGAGGTGAAAGGGCCTCATAAGTGGAATAGCCTAGGGCCTCTTTTCATCTAAATCTGGCCCTGTGTACGCAGTACTGGAGACCGTATCTCCAGAAGGATATTGATACTTTAGAGAGAGTTCAGAGAAGGGCTACTAAACTGGTTCATGGATTGCAGGATAAAACTTACCAGGAAAGGTTAAAGGAACTTAACATGTATAGCTTGGAGGAAAGACGAGACAGGGGGGATATGATAGAAACATTTAAATAAATAAAGGGAATCAACACAGTAAAGAGGAGGCTATATTTAGAAGAAAAACTACCACAACAAGAGGATGTAGTCTTAAATTAGAGGGGCAAAGGTTTAAAAATAATATTAGGAAGTATTACTTTACTGAGAGGGTAGTGGATGCATGGAATAGCCTTCAAGCTGAAGTGGTAGAGGTTAACACAGTAAAGGAGTTTAAGCATGCGTGGGATAGGCATAAGGCAATCCTAACTATAAGATAAGGCCAGGGACTAACGAAAGTATTTAGAAAATTGGGCAGACTAGATGGGCCGAATGGTTCTTATCTGCCGTCACATTCTATGTTTCTATGTTTCTATGTAAGCAAAATAAATTAATGATGAGCAGACAAGCTGAACACTTATTAAAACGTGAATATAACTTAGTTACACAGTTGATTAGCTTGAGAAAACATCTAAGTACACTAACCTAAAATATGCCATGGTAAGATAACCTCTCATCCTACTGACAGAAAAGAAAATATCAAAAAAGCCATCTCATGTTTTTCTTATATAGTAGAAATACACTTTACAAAGTTCCACATATCATGTTTCAGCCTATCATGCTGTCCAAAGTTGGATAATTGTTGTAGAACAGGGGTGTCCAAAATACCCAGATGTTGTAGAGCTACATGTCCCATGATGCTTTGCGTGTCTTTGCATGCCTTTAAATAGACAAGGCATCGTGGAAGTTTAAAACATCTGGGGATCTACCTTTTGGGAACCCCTGTTGTAGAAGTTCAATATCCTCCCATCAACATGCAGAGTTCTGCTGAATATTTGCATCACAGAGCTATGAAAAAGGAAATGTATTCACTTTTATGAAATATACTATATCATACTATATATCAAGACAGGGAGAAATTAAATTCATAGAAAAAGAAGTGGTAAACATACAGCATAAATATTTTATTATGTTTGTCTAGAATTTGAAATTCTGAACGTTATTGTATTTATTATTATAGTACAGAACATGTACTTTTAGAATAACAAATCATAATAAATTTATATATATCAGGAGAGTCTATATACCTTATGAGTGCTGGGATGGGTGAGATATCTGGCTGTCTCTAGCAGTATAATCAGCATACAGTGTTTGTCCATTTTCTGTATATCTTTATAAACATGTTGTATTAGCACCAAAGCATTATCTGGGTTATTATCTAAAGTGTGAATTGTCCAAAAATCAAAGTGAATTTCATGGTTAAGACCGAAATAGTTAAATTGGGGAAATTCTCCAAGTCAGCTATCTTTACAGCATACCTATTTTGGTCTAAAATTTGACAATTCTAATTAAATTACCAACAATTTTTGCTTTACTAAATAGACACGAGAATGCGTTGCCTGGGATGTTTAGCTATATCTGTCTGTATAATAACTTTGCCTTGGTGGGATTCCTGGAGAAAACAGATTTCCCATACTGTTCCTTTGCTGCACAAAATATATGGAATGCATACAATTTACTGGGATGGGAATCAATCTGAAACATAAGATAATTTCTGACTTTTTCAACTATTTCTAATGTCGTCATCTCTCATTGTGGACAGTTTGGCTGTCCACAATAGCATGGGGAAGAACTACTGGTCTTTCTTGCTTCACAATAACACAACAAATGTCCGCAGCCTTCCCATGCTATACACCAAATTAAGTATCGATAATAACTGTGGCCTGGACAAATAATATTCACTTGAGGTTATATTTGAATCTGAGGCGCTTTTCCTTTGAATAACCACAATGCTATTATAATATAAACTAATTTCAAATGCAATGGACCAAAATACTGCAATCCTCTAATCCTTCCATAAATGTTTTCTAAAATTGCAACAAACATGAGTTAGCGCACCGTATATATATATATATATTAAAAAAAAACTGTATAAATCTCTAAAATCTCTAAGATGACACACTATAAAAATTAAAAATTATATAATATATATACAACCAAGCTTGTATGCTCAAGATAGTACCAAAAACACTAGTTCTTCTATTTGCAAGAATAATAGTTTAGGTATTCAATTTATTTGATATGATGTCACTGGTTTATAACCTGCTACGTTTATGCTCTCACAAATTTTACTGTAACATTGTGTCCTGTTATATTACAGATCTGAAAAGGCTGAGAGGGGAATTTTATGACCCAACAAAGGATATTGAGGAGATGAAAAAGGAGAAGGAAGAAGCTGCAAGTGAAAAAAAGGTCTCCATCTTACAGCTGATTAAGTCTCCAAATTACAGACAACCTCTTATAGTTTCCCTTGTTCTCCACATTTCTCAGCAATTTTCTGGAATTAACGGGGTAAGTAATACATGCAAGGGGTGAACATATACCCCACTTAACACAGAGCATCACCCATGTGTTTTCACAACATTCTGGGACCAAAAAAGGTCTGAAACATCTGCATGGTACTCTAAAATCTAAATCTGAATATATAGAATATAAATTTAGTAATTACCTTAACTACAAGTGCCCTTTAATTTATTTCAGCCAAGTACTGCTTGGTAAAATATCACCTAAAATAAAAAATAAAAAAATGATTTTTATATATGTAAAAAATCTTCTGCTACTAGCCATTATTTAAACAAATTGTTTTAGGGAATGCAAATTCCCTAAAACAAATAATAAGCCGAATAATAATACCTGCTTTGATATTTAATTATTTTTACATTATTCTCAAACCACTTTAATATCATACAAAAAGAGAAGTCCTGCGCTTAAGCAGCAAGGACTACAACACACATCAGCCCCAATATATAGTAAAAACTAAAGAAAAGAAAATGTTACTTGCGCTTTCTCCTTAATCCCTATGTATATTTAGACAAATGGAGGTCATTTAGTTGCTCCAATGGCCATTGGAGGGATGCCCGCCTGCCAACGTCAAGGCAGACCCCCCTAAGCGGGTCCTAACACTGACCCTTCAGCCTGCTTCCTTGAGCTTCTGGCAAAGATATCTCTAATGAGACAGAAAGGGGTATTTTTTATATACACCCCTTTACTTATTAACCCTTAATAGGGAACACATGGGATGGGTAGCAGCATTGTAACCAGGCTGTGTGATACAAAGTAAATACAAATACAAAAAGAGAAGTCCTGCGCTTAAGCAGCAAGGACTACAACACACATCAGCCCCAATATATAGTAAAAACCAAAGAAAAGAAAATGTTACTTGCGCTTTCTCCTTAATCCCTATGTATATTTAGACAAATGGAGGTCATTTAGTTGCTCCAATGGCCATTGGAGGGATGCCCGCCTGCCAACGTCAAGGCAGACCCCCCTAAGCGGGTCCTAACACTGACCCTTCAGCCTGCTTCCTTGAGCTTCTGGCAAAGATATCTCTAATGAGACAGAAAGGGGTATTTTTTATATACACCCCTTTACTTATTAACCCTTAATAGGGAACACATGGGATGGGTAGCAGCATTGTAACCAGGCTGTGTGATACAAAGTAAATACAAATACAAAAAGAGAAGTCCTGTGCTTAAGCAGCAAGGACTACAACACACATCAGCCCCAATATATAGTAAAAACCAAAGAAAAGAAAATGTTACTTGCGCTTTCTCCTTAATCCCTATGTATATTTAGACAAATGGAGGTCATTTAGTAGAGATATCTTTGCCAGAAGCTCAAGGAAGCAGGCTGAAGGGTCAGTGTTAGGACCCGCTTAGGGGGGTCTGCCTTGACGTTGGCAGGCGGGCATCCCTCCAATGGCCATTGGAGCAACTAAATGACCTCCATTTGTCTAAATATACATAGGGATTAAGGAGAAAGCGCAAGTAACATTTTCTTTTCTTCACTTTAATATCATGTTCACGTATATCTATATCTACAGTGGTGACACAATACAATTGGCATTGGCATACTTAGACTAATACCCCAAAATTAATCTGCCCCAAGATTTTGCAATCCGTGTTACCTTAATATTGTTAATCTAGTCTGTGAAATAGGAATATTTAACTGACACTTTCCTGGCTAAACTCATGGCCAGATTACTGTAGGGGCTACTGGAGCGGAAGTTCCAGGCTCCTTCAGTGCAAATGGCCAATGGTTTTTTTTCAGTTTTGTAATCTCATGATGTAGAAGCATGCAGGGAGCCATGAACAACTGGAAATACCCAATTTTGTCTTACATTCCTTGCATATATGAGGAAACTATATCTTCTCTAACTCCTTTGCACATGGAGTTTCTTTGTGCAATGACCCATAAGATGGGTTGTATGAGCAGGCAATTAAGTATACTGTATCTCATAAGCCATGTGACTTGTTTGACTTTTAACAATTTCGCAATTTATTTAATATTGTCCCTATGGAGTTATAGGAAATTTTTATATTTGGCTTGAAAAAATCTTCAGTATTACGGTTGTACATTAATGTGCTGTTTTAGTGTATTTAATAAGTAATTACGCACTGATAACAAAAAACGTTTATTGACTGGGGTTATGTTGGGTTTAATTACAGATATTTTACTACTCCACAAGCATTTTCACAAAGGCTGGGATTTCACAACCAGTATATGCAACAATCGGAGTCGGTGTGGTTAACACAATCTTCACTGTGGTTTCGGTGAGTAGAAAAGTGATCATGAAATAGTGATGTCAATAATGAGTCATGAATCTTAGCTGCACGAGGCACTCAGTGATCTATTCAGAGAAGAGTAAGTTGGCAAAAGGTAAAATTTGAGTCAAAATAGCTGACTTAGAAAAAAAAAATCTGCACACAACATATTCTGCCCTAAAGTTTGCAAGTTGGATGCAAAAGTATGTCAATAAACTTGCTTTTGAAATGATTTCCAACGCATATAATGCTGACATAACCATTATGCATGTAGAGATATGAAAATCATAATCTTTTCATACATGGATTCTATTGTAGAGACCTGGTCAAACAAAGCATGCTGGTTCTATTTTGCTAGAGGGATAGAATATATATCGTGTAAATTGAATTATCCGTATTAGTCCAGTAGACAAGATGCCAATATATCAGAGTATTGCAGTTTGCAATGATACCTTTTTTTATTGGACTAACATAATATTTCAAAGACAAGCTTTCGAGAGTTTTCCTCTCTTCCTCAGGTCTGAATATATATATGCAAAATAT
Organism: Pelobates fuscus; assembly: GCF_036172605.1. Lineage (NCBI taxonomy): Eukaryota > Metazoa > Chordata > Amphibia > Anura > Pelobatidae > Pelobates > Pelobates fuscus. The sequence goes on along the minus strand of NC_086318.1, from coordinate 124,625,456 downwards.
TAAACAAGCAAATGCACACACATACATACACACACACACACACACACAATCATACAAGCACGCACATACACAGAACTATTCAAAATACGATTTGCAAATGCATAGACAGAATTGCCAAAATATATATGCGTATCAATATGTATACACATACTTTTCAAATGGTATACAAGTTTATAATTTTATTGCGTGTTACAACATGAAGCATGTGCTTTTTTGATGCAAATACTGTATATATTTTGATGCAACTTCTTCCAGGCTTTCTACATGACTGTGAAAACACTTTTTTTATTACATTAAAATGTATAGAATTCATATTAAAAGACTGAATTTTTTCATGGCATTTGAAGAAGTGGTATCTGCTTCTTTATTGCATGATAGCGAGTGCTTTGCCATCGTGCCAATAACATTGCAGCTCAAACATACTGCAGTTACTCTGAAAAGGTATTGAGCCATCTAATTATTTGATTAATCCAAGTCAGAGAAGATTGATGCTGATATTATGTCCCAGGTACATTGCTGACATTAGAAAATTCACCTTGCAGTCTAAGTCTGTATTCTGAATTGGAAGCAGTTTATTTTATCTAGGCTTACAAGGTCAAACAGCCATCAAATCATGCTGACAACTACAAAAACGAACATCCAGCAAGCCGCTTGGTTATTTATTAGCAGAAAACTAGATAATGTTTGAGTAGAATAATGGGGAAGGTGGATAACAGTGAAAGTGTATTGTCTATTTATATTCAGTACAAAAATACAGATCGCTTATATATTGTTTCCTGTACCAAACTGGTGTTTTGCTGCAAAGGAACATGCACACAATTTCTGTCTGCAGGCAGACAGTAAACTTAATGAAAAGAATTAAAGAAAACTTTCACTACAATTTAGTTCATATTACGTTTATATTATTCCCAAAGAAAATGTATACACCATGTACTTGTGACATGTTTTCTTTGGGGTATATGAAAAACAGCTAGCAAAAGCTTAAGTGCTTTATGTGTTTGGTGAGTGTTCCCTTAAAGTTGTGCTGTAGGTGAATTTATATATTCATACAGTAGAAAAAAATAAATACAAACTTTTCATATGATATAAATGTAGTTACATTTTTTTTTTTTTTTTGCAGTGCAAATTAGAATAACATACAGGCTAGTGGTACCCCAAAGGCATTCCACTTGCGTAGATCAAAACATAGGTTTCAATGGGGTATATAGGAACAGTGCACAATTTTTCTTTTTAAATACAAGAGAATCAAGATTGCTGTTAAGACATGAAATTACATTCAAGCTAAGGTACAAGATTAGAGAGAGCAAAATAAAATAATATAAGATTACACAGAGTTAGCATTGGAGATTGAAGCGTTGCTGTTGCAGAGTATGCATCAGTAAGAGGTTTAATGAGAGTAGCTTAAAGACTCCTGCACTTGTGGGCTAAACTAACTATGGTATAAAACATGCTTAACTGAATATTAGAACTTTAGAACTGACTCAGGTGCAGGCATAAATTGAATACACATATTATGTTGGACCCAGTGCGCAGCGTCCATAGTGAGGGACACGAAGTCCTAGTTGTGAGGTCTAACCGATCCCCATCATCAGTAGAGTTGGTGCCCGGGGTAGCAGACGGTGGGGGTCTCCCCAGTCGGTGCCCTTCACATTCCCAGCTGGGATGGAGTCGGAGGGTTCTGTAGCATAAGTCCCCTGTCTTGTGACCAGCGTGTCGTGGGCTTGTTGTCCCTGGTGGGGACTGGAAAGGTTGTAGTCGCTGGGGTCCTCTGCCGGGGAAGATTGGTGAGTATGGGGATGTCCCTTATCGTGCCACATCACTTTTGGGTAGAGACGTGTCTGGGAGTCTGAGGGCCTTCGCCACGCTGTCTTCACCCAGGAGAAGTAGAGGATACCCTGGGGGAGGGGGTTTGTGTGGGTAGACCTGGGGTTTGTTGGGTCTTGGTTATATGACTCACCGCTGGTCTGTTGCTGCCCCGCTGAGGCTTGAGTCTTGTCTCCCGCCTCCTCCTCCCAGCCTTCCATGCTGCAACCTGGCCCCGTCCTGGAGCCGCGGGCTGTGGAGTGGTGACCTGTGGCGTTGTTGCCGATGAGACCTCTGCTGGAATGCTCCTGCGGACAGAGAGCTTGGCCCAAAAGTCAGCCAGCAGGCGGTCCAGCCGTTCCAAGAGCGGTGGCAGTGGGGGTCCGCGATCTGGCTGGCACGTGGCATCCGCCATGTTTAGCAGCGCTGGACCGGTAGTGCAGGTACGCCAAGAGTGTTGTTGTGCTCCTGAGTCGTGGGCTGTTTGCCGGGATATCCCTCTCCGGCGGGGGGGGGGGGGGGGAGAGAGTGTGCCAGGGAGACCTCCTTGTGAGTAGGCTGCAGTCTGCAGAGTGATCGTCCGCTTCCCTCGTGCCGTCTGAGTAGGCCGCTTGTAGGCCTCAGATCAATCCCCGGGATGTCACCGCTGATTTCGGCCGCAGTTTTGCTTTTGCACTGCCTCTGTGGTAAGTCCTCTTCTCGGAGGTGGAAAAGCAGCTAGTTTTATCGCCTAATGTAGGTTTTTAGGCGTATTTCAGGCTATTTGAGTGTGGAGCTCATCCGATGTGCGGCCGTTCAGCTCGGCTGCTAGGCTCCGCCCCCCAAATGTAGTTACATTTAATATTTAAGTTTATGTAAAACATTTCTATAGGGATTAGTTATTACACAGGAATTCCAAGGAACTGACAATAGAATTGCACGTTTTGCACCAAAATAACAAAACTGGAAAGGTTCTCCAAATCAGCTTAATTTCTAGCTTGGCTATTTAGGCTTATAGTTAATGAATGCGTTAGTGAATTAGGGAGTTAGTGAATGAACCCCTATATGATGTTAATTAGAAAAAAAACAACTTTTTTTGCCATTTGTAATTAAGAAACAGTTATGTTTACCTTTTCATTTGCTTTCTCTATACTGTTAAAAATCTAAAGTTAATATCTTTGGCTAAGCTTCTCAAATGAAGTTTATCGAAAAGATATTAAATAATTTGAAAAGCTTTTCCAAATAGGCCATAATCAGCCAATGGGGGAAACATTTTTGCATTACAGGACTTAAAGCAATGATTACATTGCAAATTTACTGCATAACATCCCCACTTTTGCATTAAGGGGTTTGAAAGATTTAGAATTTTTACAAATTCTTCCAAAATATCTGTTTTACAGGTTTTCCTTGTTGAACGAGCTGGGAGAAGATCTCTTTACCTTGTTGGATTGGCAGGCATGTGCATATGTGCTATCATCATGACGATTGCTCTGGCTTTGCTGGTAAGTTTACGTCCAAATAGAATTCTAACATATTACTTTTTTCATTATTATTATTATTTATAAAGCGCCAACAAGTTCCGTAGCGCTGTACAATGGGTGGACTAACAGACACGTATTTGTAACCAGACAAGTTGAATGCACAGGAAAAGATGGATTGAGGGCCCTACTCAATAAGCTTACATGCTAGAGGGAGTGGGGTATAGTGACACAAAAGGTAAGGGTAGGGTAGAACAACAGGTTGCTAGGATAGTATTCGTTTATTTATTTATAACTGGTATTTATGAAGCGCCAACAAATTCCGCAGTACTGTACAATTAGTGGAGAACATACAATATACACAGACAGTAGTGAGGAAAAAAATGCAGAGCTTCACTGAGTTTGCGTGTGAGACGAGGCCTGAAGAACAGAGATGGAGATTGAACAGTTATATGAAAGTATCTACAGCTGGGAGGAGAGCTGTTAACAGTTTAATTGATATGCTTTCCTATAAAAGTAGGTGTTCAAATGTTTTTTTGAAGGAGTGGAGATTGGGTGTGAGTCTAGCAGAGACGGGAAGGACGTTCCATAGGAATGGTGCAGCCCTAGAGAAGTCTTTAACCCCTTAAGGACCAAACTTCTGGAATAAAAGGGAATCATGACATGTCACACATGTCATGTGTCCTTAAGGGGTTAAGGTGAGCATCAGAGGTAGAAGTACGTATAGAGGTTAGCCGTAGGTCTCTGTCAGAGTGTAGGGGCCTAGACGGGACATATTTGTGTATTAGTGAGGATAAGTAGGTGGGAGCAGCATTGTGTAGATATTTGTAAGCATGTGTCAGGTTCTTAAATTGAGCCCTATATCTTACAGGTAGTCAATGTAGGGACAGACAGAAGGGTGAGGCGTGGGAGGTGCGGGCGGACAGGAAGATGAGCTTCGCTGCCGCATTCATTATAGACTTAATGGGGCAAGTTGGGAACACGTAAGACCACTGAGAAGTGGATTACAGTAGTCAAGGCGAGAGAGGACAGCAGCATGGACCAGCACCTTAGCTGTATCAGGTGTTAAATAGGGTCGGACGGGCGCAATGTTTTTGAGATGGAAGCATTCACTGAAAAATTATTCATGTGAACTTCCATTTAGCAGCGTTGAGTATGACATTACATCAATTTCTATTTTTATTTTATTTATTTACCAGAGTATTCAGCAGCACTACATGATAAGCTTTTGGTAATATTTGTTTGTTTGTTTTCCAGAAGCCAGGGAACACATTAAATCACTTACACAAAAAAAAAATACAATACTTAACTTGGAAAAATACTCCAACACAGCTAGGTTAATTTAGCCGCATGTTTGCCATTCCCATTCAAGTTTGCTAAAATTTGGAATTAAGTGAATAAATCCTGGTTCTATATAAAATACCGAAAAATAGTTTGTCACCTGTAGTGACATTATATTATAAATATTTTATTAAACAAGACTTCATTTTTATTGATTTATAATAAATTGCAGAAATTGCTGTTCAAATTCTTATTATTAATATCAAAATAAAGACACTAGCTTCCAACAAAGTAGAGATATGTGCATTCCTTATTATTGCAGTGTTCTGACCAAGACTAATGCCAGCATATCATATCATATGTCAATTTGAACTTGCCCTTCGCATAAAGGGGAGGTGGCTATGTCACGGCCCAAAACATTATTGATTGCTTGTCTGTGATGACACTTGCAAACATTCTAAGTGTAATGACCCAAGATAAACGGTCAAATGGCTATATCTGGTCATGGCAAAAGTTAAAAAGGGAAATATCAACATAAAACATACTGAACATACTGAACATTCTGAGTTCATTGATGGTTTCAAGGTAACCTATAAACCTATTTCTCTAGAGTAGATGACCTGCGGTTTGAGCAACCTGTTCTAATATTAGGAAATAATAGCAAACAGCAAAAATCAGACTGCAGTCCAGTTGCTGCCAAATGCGGAATTTATTCAGCCATAAGACTAACCTAGCAACATGAGGGTCTCCTCTTGATAGCAAAATAGCCTTACTGTAGGTAGTGTAGAGCTATGTTTATAGAGTTTAGTTTTATATAGCTAAGTCACAACAACTTAATTAATTTAAAAGGACACTATTCTCTGTAACGTCTTTATCTCATTATAGTGCTTACAATGTCTGAAGTCCTCTGGACTTTCTCCTTTCCTTCCTGGTTAAACAGTTTTAATGTTTTAGTGCTAAACAAGCTCGTAACAGGTTTAACATTAAATGGAAGGACAATGCCAGAGGACTGCAGGCACTATAACTAGTTCAGTGAAATGAAATAGTTATAGTGAATACACTGTCAATTGTATGTGTTTGTTTAATTAATCAACATGAACACGAGCATGGGGTGCTTTATGCATTTAGATGGTTTAAATACTAATACTAACTAACTATTAAACTAGAAGAGATTTCAAATTATATATCTAAAACATATCTAAATCTAGAAGGAATCAAGTGGACTTTGAGCTTTGTTTGAATTTGGCCCAGCGACTGTTCATAGCCCAGTCCTAACTTTATTGCTCTGAGTGCTCATGAATGTGAATGGAAGTGGTTCAAGAGGTCAGTACTTGGTAATCTCTCATGGCACAGTTATCAAAGACACAACTTTTAATGGAGTTTTGGTCGAGTAAAGCTGACAGTCACTGAGAATTATTAGGATGTTAAAGGGACACTCCAGGCACCCAGACCACTTCTGCCCACTGGAGCGGTCTGCGTGCCAACTCCCACTACTCTTAACCCTGCAACTGTAATTATTGCAGTTTTTATAAACTGCAATAATTACCTTGCAGGCTTAAGTCCTCCTCTAGTGGCTGTCTAGAAAAAAAACACGAAAAGTGTTTTAAGCGACGCTATGTGAGGACCTCCAGCGTCGCCAAAATCCCCATAGGAAAGCATTGACATCGACGGGGCGGAGCCTGACCCAGTGCCGAGAGACATCGGTGCTGGACTCCGGTAAGTCACTGAAGGGGTTTTAGCCCCTTCAACAACTTGGGATGGGGAGTGGGAGGGAGAGAGGCACTGTAGGGTCCTGCATTGCCAGGTAAACTAATATGTTTTCCTAGCACTGGAGAGTCCCTTTAATGAACAGTATTACAATAATGAATCCTTTTCATGCATACACTCATGCATACAGGTTTGCAATTATGTAAACCTGAAAAGTGTGTTAATGCAACTCACTTATGAGATAATTATTGGAAAAGCTAATACATTACATTTATCTGCAACATGAATATGAAAAATAATCCCTTCTCATTTAATCATTTTACAGAGTCAGCATGCTTGGATGAGTTATCTCAGTATGGTTGCCATCTTCCTGTTTGTGGTTTTCTTTGAAGTTGGTCCTGGACCCATCCCTTGGTTCATTGTTGCGGAGTTGTTTAGCCAAGGTCCTCGGCCTGCAGCTATGGCTCTCTCTGGGTGCTGTAACTGGACCTGTAACTTTATCATTGGAATGTGCTTCCAGTATATTGCAGTAAGTATGAAAACAATAGAGTCAAGACTGCAGTTAACCCTACACACAATTTGTGGTTTCACTTTTTCACTTGTGTATCCTGAACACGTTGTTACTCTCGCTTAGTGTTGATACAATTTGATAAGCACTAGTTTAAAGTTTTGGCCATCGGTGCTTGGCAGGTTAGAAGGGGTGTTGAAAAGCGAATCACACAGGGGTGGTTAACAAAAGTGTAAAGAATTCAAAGTAATTTTAAAGTGCATTTAAATAATCTATTTTGCCTATATTTATTCCAAAATGTTAAATTTAGTTTGAATGCAATTTTAATTTTTGCCAATTCCCACTTTAATGAATAACTCTGGTGGAGTACGGGTCTAATTTCTTGTTACTAAAACTGCCAATAGGTACCAAATTACTCCGGTGTACCTAATGCAGAAGTACAAAAACCACATCCACTACAGCACACTGTGGTGCTTATGGTGCAGTCAAACCTTTTCAAGAGATTGTTTGACATAACTAAAATGGAAGTTCCCCTTCCACATTAAATATCAGAGAAGGATTAAGCAGAACGATTAAGCAGAACACGTATCTGAAGTGAGAATTGCTGAGAATCCATTCCGAAACGATTTTTTTAAATGTAAGTCCAAAATTGCCAAACTGAACATAAAATTGATTTGGATAACCTTTCTCAATTGGATAATTTGGCCTACATTTCAAAAAAATACTTTTTGAATTCTTCTTGAATTCCTAGCAGTTCTCACTATAGAGAATATGTGAGGCAAGTTACCGGTTTGCCCCCACCTCACCTACATTTTTCTCATAGCGAGGCTGAGTGAGGCCAAACAAATTTATGGTTCTGTGGCCCTTGTCTAATCCTTTGACTTCATGTGACTGCCCAAAGTCACCTTATTGTTAATAATTCTCTGTTTAATACATTAGATTAATCCCTATTGGGAAGGAATCCATCAGCTGAAAGCATTAGCAAAGACGAGTGGCATTAAAGTAGTAAGGACTTCCCATTTATTAGTCATATCGGAAGTTAGTGAGTGCTTAAGGGGACAATATAGGCACATCTCAATAAAGTGGTGCCATGACCTTGTCGTTCTGTGGGAAAAGCCGTATTTGCATTACAGGGTTTAAATGCCACTATTGTCACTCTGACAGGCACTAAAGGCATTTCTGCGGAAATAGCCAAATTAACCTTTAGACTTTCAATCAGAAGGTCTCATAGAGACCATTTGATTGGAGCATTATGGGAGTTTTCAGTGCGATTGGATTGGCTGAGATCATCAAGCTTGATGATCTCCACTAAGGAGGCGGAGCTTCCCTGCAAAGATGGCTTGCTGTGTGATAAAAGGTAAGTAAATCTTCCTTTTAAATTCTTAGATTGGGACAGCGGCCACCTACAGATAGCCTTAGGAACACTAATGGATTCCTTTATGTTGACCTGTATTTTGATTTCTTTTTTTTAGGATGCTTGTGGACCCTATGTGTTCATCATTTTTGCAGTTTTGCTTTTTGGCTTCACTGTATTCACATACCTGAAAGTCCCAGAGACCAAGGGAAAATCATTTGAGGAAATAACTGCAGAATTCCGTAAAAAGAAGATTGCAACACGCAAAGGACTTAAATCCACTGAAATGGAATATCTGGGAACAAGTACCGATGCCTGAATTTTAAAAGTCCCGGACATTTCTGGGGAAATGTAACTTTTTTTTATACTTCAGGATTTTTTTAAGATGCAGGGTAAAAACAGACCACTACAAGATTATTTATAAATACCTATTTTTTATATTACTATTCTTAAAGAGTGCAGAACTTAGAGACTCAATGGGTTCTTGTTAACTTGAGATTTAACAGTGAAAGGTGGGACAGTTCTAAAATACAGGTGAGCAGTAACACTAGATGTAGTTTTGGTTTAAACGGTTGACAGGAAATAAAAGAGACTTTTATGTAAGACACGGCATAGGAGTGCCATGGTATAGAACATAGCATAATCGCCATTCATATTTACAAGTTTATTAGTCTGAAGTGCATCCACACAGGAAGCTGTATAACTATTAAACACAAATCTCAGTGAGTAATCAGACTGACTCTGATAACCAGAGCTGAATATATAAGAAAAAATGGTTGTGCAACATCTTAGATTGTTACAATTGTTTAAATTATTATTTTTTTCTTTTTTCTAAGACCCCCTTTGACACGTACTTTTTATTCAGAATGCCTCGTTGACTAATAACCCACTTTTATATACCACTTTTATAAATCTAACATAGTAGGGTATATTTCCTCGTTATATATCCTAAACTGGATACAAAGTTGGAAATTCATGCATTAACATTTTACTTATCAATTGTTCCTTGATTCCAGTATACCGCATGTTAAGTTATTTACACCAGATCTCAAATTAACAGACAAGTATCCTTAAAACAGAATTTGTGTTAAAATCTCATGTGAAAGAAAATGTAGTAACGCACAATGTGGGAGATTTTTGAAAATGTTATGTTTTAAAGACTAATGCAAAAAAGAGTCACCAGTGGAATGGGCCTGATTGCTCCACTGGTTTCCATGGTGATTGCCAAACATTCAGTACTTTACAAAATTTTTTAGAACAAAACACTTTGATAAATCTCCCCATTGTTTCTTTGGAAAGCTGCATTCTATATTTATACATTGTGCAGAGCAGACAACGCACAATCAAGGGGCTGTAATTCATGTTGTTGTTTGCTTCTCTATGCCAAGATTATGGCTGCCAGATCAACAACTTGATCAGGGGAACCCTATAAAAGGTCACTGTATGGTTACAGGAATACTCAAAGTACCATAACCACTACAGCATGCTGGGTGCTGTTCCCGACCTCTACTACAGCTGACAGAGAGACAGAAGCACTCTGTTTGAACTATGCCCAGCAATGCGGGACTAAGCTCTTTGGCTGAGATTCATCAGCTGACACTCTCAGCCAATAAGCTGGCCATGTGGTTAAGCAGAAGATTCTGGCTCTCGGTGGGGAATGGCATTTGGCAGATCCTGAATAACTAGTCAAATTGTTCTAAACCATTCAGTCTGCTGTATTGGTTATAGTGTTGAAGTGTTATCTTAATCCTGCTTTGTTCATTGCAGTATGAATTGTTTGGAATTCCAAGTGAATTTAAAAATTTTGCGGGATAAATTATTTGACTAGTTTGCCCTAAACTTTTATATATTTACACGTTATCAGTCTAATAAACACTCTGCATTTCAGCTATCAGATAAACTATATGTGTCCATTCCTAAAATAGTTACCCACATCAATTGCAGACTACTTTCTATGAACACCGTTCCCAATTAATTAAGAATAATAAAAGCTTTACCCAAGTAAAACAGTACCCAAAACTCAGTGTGAATTTCAGATTTAAGGACTAAATAGCCCAATTGGGAAAATTCTCCTAGTCAGACATTATTCCAGTTTGGCTCTTTCGGCCCTAAATTTTAAATTCACTTTGCGTTCACTTTGAATTCCTGACAATCCTCACGTTAGTAAATAACTCTATAAATGTTGTATCTATAATGCCTGTGAAAGATTATACGTTGCAGAGCAAATCACAGTTTAGTGAATTATCCCCAAAGTATCACAAAGCATCTGCATTGTTAAAGCACATTTTACATTGGCGTTCCACATACGTATCCTTTAACAAATTGTACCAACCAGCAATTTCTGCTTTAGATTACCTACAGAATTGGCACCCCAAATAGAGAGCTGCTAAACCACTTTGATGCTGTAATAATTTATAGCTCCAGCTATTACTGGCTGAGGCATGGAGCTATCTAACATAACTGCACCAGTATCATGGATGATACCATTTTTTTGTGTGCTTGATCAACTGGTGTCTAGGTGGTTGTTTACAATTATATACCTGTCTGTTACAACATTTTATTTATTCTGTGTATTTTTTTTTTTTTTTTACTTAGGATATTTTTTTTTCATTATAACAGAAAAGGGGTGAATATTAGGCATTTAGTCGTGAAAACTTCCAAAATGTTATTTTAATAGACTTTACCATAATAATCTGAAAATGAGATTCCTGTCACTCACTCAGTGCTTTATTTGTATTTGTTTGGGGCAGAGATGTAAAATGTGGGTTAAACTGTGTGACTGCTACATTTTTATTTCATTGTAATTGCATCACAATAGCCATGACCCATAAGGTTATGTCAAAAGCCAGGGACAGCTCTCTTTGTGCAAAGTGTGCACAGGCCTCCAGATCGATCTTCCAACAGAGAAACAACCTGAAAACATTGCAATTAAAATTTTTATGGCATGTTTTTGGAACTCTCATACATAGAATGACCATAAGCCATCACCCTTGGCCTCCTTTCTTTATTGATGTATATTGCTGGTCTGGCCCAGAACAAACAATAAAAATACCTCAACAAGAGGAAAACATATCTATGGAATTTCATTGTTTAATCATTTATTTCCATCTTGTCACCATCACATATTAGAACGTTAGTATTAACTTACTAGGAAATTACTTATGTGTGTTAAAGTAACATAAGGATTACAATTACCCTTAATTACTTTTTATAATTTTTGTTATTAGAGCATTTCAATTTGCATATTATGTTTAATAGTGTATAAACCTTTTTATCTAACAGTTTTTTTAATCCAACTACACACATGTACGACAGCAACCTCATGATAGTAAATAGATTTAAACATTTTTAGGTGTTGGTAATCTCTGAAAACTGTTTGCTTTAACATAGTTATTTGTTTAAATATATTAAAGGACAACTATAGTGCCAGGAAAACAAACTCGTTTTCCTGGCACTATGTAGTCATTAGGTCCCCTCCACCCTCATGGCCCCCCTCCCGCTGGGCTGAAGGGGTTAGTACCCCTTCAGCCACTTACTTTTCTCCAGCGCCGGGCTCCCTCGGTGCTGGGGAACTCTCATCCTCCTGCCGACGTCAGCGCCGAATGCGCGTGTGCATTCAAACCGCCCATAGGAAAGCATTACTCAATGCTTTTCGTATGGACGTCAGCGTCTTCTCACTGTAATTTTCAGCGCTTACCGGGCCCCCTGACAATCCATATCTATCGGGTGGCTTTGACAGCATGGGCCACCCGATGGGCATCTTAACATGCGGCCCCGGCGGTTTGCCGCAAATGATGATGGCAGGCACCCGGTCGCAGGGGCCTGGTCGCAGCTGCGACTCCTGCGACCGCTGTATGTACGCCAGTGAATATGTACATATTAGGTCAAAATGGTTGAACTGAAAAAATACTTTTTTCCAGCTTGGATATTGTGGTATAAATTTTAAATTCTCAGTTGATGTTCTGACCAGTAGTGAAAATCCCTGTAACATATTCTGTAAACTGTGAATTGAACTGGATTGGTAAGGAAGTGGCCATATTTACAGACATTTTGCAAAATCCCTTTTAATTCATTACAATGCACTGTCTGTAAATTAAACCAAAGACCAACTAATCAGTTGTGAGAGATCAATTATTACATTACCATTACATATGAACAAATATGAACAACACATGTAAATTGTAAAAATAACCTCCTTAACTAGTTTATAATGTAAAGTCTACTATGTTTATACTACAAGTATTAAAATAAGTTTTGTTATAATCTGCTAATTACTGTTTTTTCATGGAATAAAAACAACAAATATCAGTATTAACGTTTTTTTATAATTATGAATTTATTAAAATGAATTAAAAAGAATAAAATATTGTATTGCTTACTCTGTATGTTGCTGACTGTTGATGTTTTTTGCTCTGTGTATGAAGCCTTAACCTGCCTAACCTGTCATTGTTTTAAAATATGTGGTTCTGCAAGAATGCTTAAGATTATTCAATAAGTTTGATTTTTTATTTTTTTTATTATTATTATTTTTTTTTATTATTATACCTAACACTGGTCCCCCCCATATGCCCACGGTGTAAAACCTGTTAAAATAATTAACAGGGGGCAGGGGCAAGTGGGTGCAATTAAGCTAAACAGGGGACCTATTGTTCCCCCTAACCCCCACTCATTAGCAGCAGATGGAGGCTTGAACTGATAAGTGGGGGACCCAACCCTTCCCATTAGCTGCGGGTGAGTGTCCTAATTTATATTAGCGGTGGGTTAGGGCTCCAATTGATAACAGGGTGGTTCCCCCAGGCCCCACCCATTAGCAGTGGGTGGGGACCCTAAATGATAAAGGGGGGGGGACCTATTATCTCTCCCTCTGCCCCCACCCATTAGAGTAATAAGAGCATTGCCCTCCCCAGCCCCCATAAATTGGCAACGGGTGGTGGCTAATTGTAAAAATAACTACCTACCTAAGTGACTAGGGATCCCCAAACACCTAGTGACCCCTCCCAATGAACCCTACCTATCCCCTCACCCTTATAATAGTGAGGCGGGAGCAATAAACTAAATATCTAACATATAAAATAATACTTACCATTAGCTGTCATCTTTTGTCTAACATTTTCTATGTTTCAGTCCCCAAAAAGACAAAATAAAAATCAATGAAGTCCATCAAACTAATCAAATAAAATAAAAAACTGATCGCCAAAAAAAAAGAAAACGCGTAAAAAATAAATCCAGACAATAAATAATAATCCATCAACCGAGGGCTCCCCATAGACTGACCTTTGCAGGGCAGGTAAAGGCTTATAAAGCCTTCCCATGGCGGGCAAGGTGACTCAAAACGTTCTGATTGGTTGGCAAAATCTAGATCCCCCTTAATTGAATTGGGGGCAGGTGTCTTTTTACAACAGTGTTTAGTATACATGCCCTTACTCACGGCATAACGAGTAGGGGATGAAGGGAGAATTTAACTTATTTATTAATACTAATCTTTTTTTTAATTACTATTAGTAAAGTTGACTGAAATACCATTTTTGTTCTTTCAGCTTTTTAGTAGATAGCTCCCTAATACTTGTGGGATTTCTCTTATAAGGCAGTCCCACAGGGTACCAATTCAGGGGGCAATCTAGTAAATGGATGCAAGATGCAGCGGCGGCACAGATCGGAATTTAATTTTTCTGAATGAAATTTCGAACTGAAAATAATACCGAAATTCATCCGCACACAAATGGACAAACTCTCAACATCAAGGTGGGGTTAGTATGATGGGAAATGAAGCTGACTTAAGCTCCTCCTTGTGTCATAAAACATCAAGTGTACTTTGTCATATTTTTCATTAGAACTAGATCAGAAATAAAGAAAATAACATATTCTGAAAGAGGAAGTGATTGGAAAAAGGTAAGTTCGGCGGGAAAGTGCCGCTTTAAATATGATGTAAAAAGAATCCCATCCTTGTACATGTAACGGACCGTTTTGCACACAAGAGGTTAAAAACCGTTTAGGCGATATTCCCCTTTCAGATGCACAGGCAGCTACTGTAAGCACCAATCTCCCGAACTGCAAACACATGAATTCAGCAACTCCCGAACAGGAAACACACGAATACTGGAAACAGCCGAACAGGAAAAGCATACAATCAGCTTACACTCCTGGCAAACAGCATACAATCCAATTCCCCCAATAACAAGACGACACTTCGTTTTGAGGGTCAAGCAGAGTCTGGTTTACTGGGGCTAACTGCCCGGCTTTTATGCAGGTCTCCCACCTGGTGGACACTCCCCTAGGGGACCAGATGGGAAACTGGGAAACATATTGGACATTGACCAATCACAAGCTTACAATCCCACAATGCATCACAATCCATCCTCTCTGTCCTGGAGATAATTGGGAAGTAATCCAATTATCTCCAAGGACAGAGGCAAAACTCCATTAGCCACATGGCAGACAAAGGACAACAAAAGACATAAAATTACATACTGTTACATTTATCACATAGAACATACACATTCTACCTATCCCCAGATAGCTTAGATCTGACCGCACATTATTACCGGATGGCGCTCAGATCACATACATACAGTTCAATCGCCATGGAGCCAAAGTCTTTCACACAGTCTTTCAGTATACGGCTGGGCTCCATGGCATAGCTATCTGGGGTAGCATGGCTTTAACGGTCCACAGAAAGGCACGAACCAGCCTTTCTGCAGGGAAAAAGAACAGGGGCCATAGTCGAGCGGCAGGAGGCGGGCGACCAGGCTCCTCCAGTGGACAGTGGCGAGGCTGGTTTTGCCACAGTACATTATTAGGGTCACACCCGCAAAAAAACATTGTAAACCAGTACAAAAGGTAAGCGTTCAGACTCCTTAAATAAGAGTTTATATAAGGTTACTTTATAAAAGGTCAGTACACAGCAGGGAATTAGCAAGAAACCTTTTCACGAATCTGTTTTTTTGTTATGCCTTCAGCAGAAGTTTTGAAGACTAAGCAAACTCCTATACATCTCCTATATTCTTACAGCAAATATGTTTTTGCACTTCCTAAAGCAAATATGAACAGAGTGACATGCATCAACAAATGTCATGTGAAGAGAAACCGCAGTGTGTAGTGTGTTTGAAGATTTTGGCTCTAGAGTGCATGCTCCAGAGTAAGCCAAGGGTTGGTAAATCTAGGGACTTCTTTACCAGAAAGTTAAAAGAATCAAAAGAACAACAAGGTACTTTTTCTTGACAGTTGTCAATACCAAACAATGGTCTCCTAGCATTATACAAGTTTGCATATAGAGTTGTGAAGTGGAAAAAGCCACATACCATTGCAGATCAACTAATTCTATCGGCTGCTATAGATTCGGTGAACATTATGATTGGCGAATCTGCGGGAATACTGCTTTAAAAATGTGCCTTTGTCTAACAGTACTATCAGTTGTAGAATTCGGCACAGGGCAGAGGCTCTCAATGATCAATTCATTGAAAAACTGAAAGGAAAGGCATTTGGCTTACATCTGGATGAGGCCACGGACAATAAAAGGATGCACATTTGATTTGCTATGTACGGTTCGTAGATGGGAGTGACATTGTGGATGACTTCTTTTATAAAAGTTTCACTGCAAGCACAAAGGCTCAAGACTTGTTTGAGATCCTGGATACATATATAGTTGAATTTTTAATGGACAAAGTGCGTTGGTGTCTGTATTGATGGTGGTCATTTGATGTCCAGCTGTTATGGGGTCTTACGAGGCGTTTATTTTTGTAAAAAAAATTTTATTCTTTATTTTTGTTGTGCATAGAGGATTACAACAGTGCTTGTACAGCCACATTAGCTCTCACAAGCGTGATTTTCATAGAGTAATAAACAGATATATGGTATGTAGAGAACATGCACTTTTTTATTTTTTTTTATTTGACTTTACATAGTATTACTAACAAGTTTAACAAAATAATAACATTAAAAATAGGTAGACATATGCGTAGAGTCGAGTAATACTTTAACAAATATGTGCTATGAGGGATAGTGCTATACTAGTGTGATAGATCAGTAGGTTATTCGCACATTTTAATAAGGAAGGACAAAGTTAGCCTATCGTAATGGCTTGGGTTATGTGGGAGAGTACGATTAGTGCCTTAGACTAGAGTTAGCGCTTAATAGGTCACATCACGGTGAGGTAATCAGGTCTTAAATAATATAGCAACAAAAATCATAGTTTAAACTGGTAACGTAACATAATTTTTTTTTTGTGCCGATTAGTACAAATAAGTAATAGACGCCACAGTAGCGTATTCCATGAATAGCAGAGGTTAGACTGCGGCATAGAAGTGTGTATATTTTTATATTTTTCAGAAGTGCGGTCAGCAGCCGCTTAGCCTCCGGTAGGTCTTTAACTGTGTGAATCAGGTTGTTTTTGAGGACCTGTAGGGCCCTTGGTGTGCGCCATCTGTAGGTGATGTCGTTTTGTCTCAGGAGTGTTGTGAATGGTTGTAGGGATCTGCGCCATTGCATGGTGTCTCCAGACAAGTCGGAAAAGAAGGTAAGGTTGGCGTTTTAGAAATTGAGTGGGGTCTTCCCCTGCAGGGCCTTAAGCATAGCCGCTTTGTCTGTTCCAGATCGGAATCTCACCACCAGATCCCTGGAGGCCGTGGCTGGGGCCGTCCTCGGTTTAGGGAGTCTGAAGATCGCTTCAAAGCTCAAGGCTTTAGATTGGTGCGGCTTCAGTAGTGTTCCTGCGAGCCTCTTCATCAGGTGAGGGAGTTCTTCTGTCACGATGTCGTCTGGGACACCTCGGATCTTGAGGTTATTGCGGCGTCTTTGATCCTCAAGGGCTGCAAATTTGATGGTCTGTAGTTGCTTGATGCTTCTTGAGCGCCTGTAGCTCTTTACGCAGGTCCGTAATTTCTTGGGCCTGTCTGTCTGTGTAGGCCTCTATGGCTCCAATGCGCCCCACAAGGCCTGTCACCTCTTCCCGGAGCTGCACAACGTCTGCCTGGAGCACCCGCTGTAGGTCGCCCAGCATTGTTCTTAGCGTGTCCACTGGTGTGCTCATCTAGGCTCAGTTCGTCCGATGAGTCTGAGTACCCTGCCGTGTCGGCGGGCATCTTGGCCCCTCGTGTGTCTTGTGCCTGGCGAAATAAGTCCCCGATATTGGGTCCCAGTTTAGGCTTGTCTGGCTTCTGTTTCTTTGTTTTTCTTCCCATGGTTCTGGTGGGTCTTTGGGATCGATTTTCAGCTTGTTATTTTTGCGAAATTCGCCTTTATAATAACTGTGGATGAGGAGCTTGTTGATCGTGCGTCTGTTCCAGTTGGCTGCTAGGCTCCGCCTCCGCCCCCCTGCAGGCGTTTATTTTAAACAACGCTCTGGATGCACCGTGGACCTGTTGCCTTATTCATAGAGAAGCACTCGGATCACAGGTTTTAGTACGTGTGATGAATGTGGTAAATGTTATAAAAACTCGGCCAGTGAAAGCAAGGTTTTTAAAAATTATTGTGTGAGAATATGGGAGCACATTATCAAGTGATTTGAAAAATGCTTTCAAGAAGATATCAACAAATTTGCATGGATTCAAGACACAGTCGGAGCCAAAGTTTCAAGTTGCTTTACTTCTGCAGAAGAAGAAAATCTTATTGAGCTGTGTAGCGACAATACGCCCAAGGTAAAATTTGGCAGCATGGATTTTATTGACTTTTGGCTATCAGTAAAAGATGAATATCCACTGCTAAGTGGTAAAGCTCAGCGAATCTTAATTCCTTTTGCGACATTGTATTTCTGTAACGCTGGGTTAAAAGGCAAATAACTTGCGAAAATCAACATGGAACAGGAAATGAGGATTGCTGTATCTACTTGATTTAGAGATTTGAATAAAACAGGCTCATCTGTCTCTAATTATTTCCATCAATAGATTGCTTGTTATTTTTTTGTTATGTTTGTTGTTGAATCTTTTCAAATAAAAGCTGGTTCCTTACAATTTTATGAATTTAAGTGTATAATAGATATGGTCATGTTTGCAATCATCATACACCTGCCAGCATTTCAATGGCTTAAGGGGGGCCTAAGTATTGTATTTATACGATTTATAAACCCATTTACTGCAAAATACTCATTACTCCTGTTTAATGCTGAGTACCTGTGTAATACATCCAGCTACCAAAAATATGGATATTCTAGAAAAGAATGACAGTAAATTGGATCTTTCCTAGATTAGGGACACTTTAAATATATTATCATTAACTTTGTTTTCTTTAACCGGCATAAGGACTTGACGATAATATGTTATATCAACTCTTTTGGACTACGACACTTAGCCATAATACATACTTACCAAGTGTCCCTATTTAGGAGGGACAGTCCCTATTTTGCATCCAGATCCCTCTTTCTTATCCTAATATCACTAATTTCTAGGAGTGCCATGGTTGTTGGTGTGTCTACGTGTATAACACAGCAATAATGCACACACTGCGGTATCTAGAAGTCACTCTGTGGAAATAAGATACAATGTTTTTATTCTAATTTACATTTTAGTTTTCAAAATTATTAGAGAGTTACTTAAATTTACTCAGAACAGTCCCTCTGGCTTTACCGCCAAATCACAGCCACAAAATAAAAGTATCCTTCTTTTCCCATTTAAAATGGGAGGTATGATAAAACTTTATTAAATGTATCATACCTCCCATTTCAAATGGGGAAAGAAGGACAGGAATTAAAGTACCTTGTTATGGTTCATAGCTCTGCCTCTACCAAGATGGTGGTCGCAGCCTGACAAAAGGTCTCCACCCTACCCAAGCTCCCTTTCCTTCTCTGTAGAATAAGGAATTAATAGGGGGCTTCAGGTTGGGCCTTGATCATACATAGCCCCTCTTCCTGTGGCTTTCTCATTATTGCGTGACCGCTAAGCTCTGTTAGAGTGCAGGCCTTGCATCACATGACAGCAGGTGGGCAGTTGCTAGGCAGTTGCTAGCAAGAAGATGGGGTCAGCAAGCAGGTAAACCATCATCGACAAATTAATGATGGCATGCTCCCCTTTGTACCACAGATTATCTGTATAGCGCCAGTATATGTTGCAGCACAGTACAGATATACAGCGTATAGAACTAAGGTTTGTCTTGGGGCAGACTGTAAAAATGCCTCCTCTCAGGGTGTAACCTAGAGTGATTCCCCTTGTTAACATGTCATATCATCTGTCATGATACGGGGTCATGCAGACTGGTTTTATTTATTTTAACCAGAGGTGGGATTTCTTGAAATTGGTGACACTGGATCTTGGCAAAAAAAAAAAAAAAAAGAATACCACCAAAAAATGTTAACTATTTTTTTCCCCAAGTGGCCGCAGCATTTTTGTTTCTCACTTACTCTCTTAAAGGGACTATCCAGTGCCAGGAAAACAAACCCAGTGCCAGGAAAAGATACTTCTTTATAAAAACTGCAATAATTACACTTGCAGGGTTAAGGGTGATGGGAGTTGGCACCCAGACCACTCCAATGGCCAAAAGTAGTCTGGGTTCCTGGAGTGTCCCTTTAATTACAACTTGTTGGCAGGGATTTATTTTTTGTTCTCTTTGATCTTCCATTTCTGGTTTCAGCTAGTATCATAGATAGACAGTCTATTGCATGTTTTAAATGTTACTCTTTAACTATAATCACTAAGGCAGTCAATACCTTGAAACATTATGTAACCCAGTGAGAACTTGTGTTCCTAACCAAGAACATTGCACAGGGAGTTGATGAATCATCAAAATAAAGTATGATAAGCATCACACAGACAACATAAAAAGGAACCTTGTACCTCATTTTCCAGGATGGAGTTAGACCCTTTTTAATACATTATTGCAACTACGCGTTACACAATACCTAAATATATTATTAGTCCTCCGGTTCGGCAGAGA
Source organism: Pelobates fuscus (assembly GCF_036172605.1). Lineage (NCBI taxonomy): Eukaryota > Metazoa > Chordata > Amphibia > Anura > Pelobatidae > Pelobates > Pelobates fuscus. The sequence continues at coordinate 124,605,487 of NC_086318.1, read as the reverse complement.
CCTAGAAGATTCGGAGTAGTCCAATCTCACAAATCCCTGTAGTGCAATTCTTGCAGGTGGGTTCTTTCATTTAAAAAAAAAAAAGAAAAATACTTTTCTACAAGCTAGTTGCATTGATAGAATTGCTTCTGCAGGTTTGTTAAAGGACCACTATAGTGCCTGGAAAACAAACTTGTTTTCCTGGCACTATAGTATTAATAGGTCCCCCCCCCCCCCCCGCCGGGCTCTAGGGGGAGGAAGGGGTTAATCACTTACCTTTCTCCAGCTCCTCCTCCTTCGGACATCATCGGCTGAATGCGCATGCGCGGCAAGAGCCGCACGGCCATTCAGTCAGTCCATAGGAGAGCATTCTCAATGCTTTCCTATGGACGCTGGCGTCTTCTCACTGTGAAAATCACAGTGAGAAGCGTGGAAGCGCCTCTAGCGGCTGTCAATGAGACCGCCACTAGAGGCTGGATTAACCCCATAACATATCTATGAAATTGATAAACTGCAACAAATTCACAGATGTAATAATAATTTCTCCAGTAGGCATACAAGAAATACAAGCATTTTCCCATAAAGATTAATGTTTGGATCAAACAGAAGCAGGTTACATTTTCCGTGCCCTTGTACCACCTTCCGGGCTGGCTTACAAATTTAGAACAGAAGATACTGTTAATTTAACAGCTACGTGGGTAATTAGGATTTTTCTGTTAATTTCTTCTTTTTTTTTTTAAACTGTTGTTGGTATGAATAATCTGTTTGTCGTGTATTTTTCCTTTACATGCAGTGTCTATTTTTGTACATAAGAAATATTCCTTTATTGAGTTCTGCCTTTATCTGGTAAAGAATCACATTACCTGAAAAGACCGATTTAATAATATTTTCAGATTGCATAGATTTTGTGTTATAATGTGTATAATTGCCTATGTTGTGGCAGCTTTTGAATTCAATTTAAAGTTAAGTGTGGGTGGTGTTAAGTGGGAATTTTATAATTATTTTTGGCATAGTGCAGATGACTATTGATTTTTTTTTCAACCTTTTCATGGACTGAACCAAGCGAGAACCATGTGAGATTACTAAATGTCTGCCCCCTCTTTGCATCCAGGTTCCTCTGAGACTCCAGTAATCAGGGAGTCGCTCGAGGGACACAGCCAAAAGAAGCATATCCAGAATAATAATCATTTATTTGTAGATATTCTGATTTTTCACCATCCAGTATTACTTAGACCCGCGCGGTGCTGAAAATAAGGTGAGTTTTATACTTTTATAGGGAGCCTAAAGGGGGGCAAACCACCTAAATGGTGGGTTTAGCACTATAGGGTCAGGAATACATGTTTGTGTTCCTGACCCTATAATGATCCTTTAACAGGTTATGCTATAAATTATGCATGCTGCATTTTTGATAAGACAAACCAATGGTGCTTTTAGAGGATCTCTCACTGTCTGGGGACTCTGCCTAATTTGTAAAGACCACCGAACGTGACAATGCCAGGCTAAAGAGACAGGAGCCAACATCACTGCTGTACTCTCCAGCATGCGCAAGAGTACAGCAAGGAGGTCTATGGAGGATCCCGTGAGACCATGGGATCCTCCATAGAAGAAGCAAATTTTCCTGCAGCTGTCACTGGTGATGGCTGGGGGAAATGACAAGCTTGAGAGTGGTAGCTCTGCCCACTGAGACAAAGTACTCCCTACTCTATCTCAGTATATTGTCAGTGAAATTCAAACATTGTCAATATGAATATTTCATGAAGATTCTATCTATGTGGGGGGGAGGGGGGGGGTGACAGTGCCACTTTATGAAAACAAAAAAAAAATACAACATACAATTAGTTATATCAAGATAATAAATAAGTGACAAACAAATAAAGAAATCAGTAATTCTCCTATAGGTGGCCCATTTGGATCACTTTAGTGGATTACACGTCTGACATTTAGTAAACATTTTTTACTACTTTATCTAAAGGTAAAATTCAAACACACCTGTAAGAAAGTAGAACACATTACTCTGAAATTGCACCAAAGTCCTCCCTACTTATTATTCACCATTTACCTCATTGGGCATTCTTAACAAATCACTGTGTTTTATGAGGTCACCAAGATTGCCAAAGTCCTACAGATTATATAATATAATAATGAGGGGTCTCAGCTGTCTTAATAAAGGTGTACATTGCAATAGCTCAACATGAAGAACAGCTATGGTATGGTATACAAGATGTACAAGTGAAAAGGCCTGTATATAGCCCCATCTAGTGGGAAGTATATAGAAAGACATTTTTAGTTTGCAAAGATTTAATATCTTGGTGCAATTTAGAGAACATTGATTATGATTATAATCCTAAGCAACCCAAATGTTCATTTACATATTTAAATCCTATGCCAGGTGTCTTCACACCTCTAAGCCAACAATGAACAATGAGTTTTTCACAAAATATTTTTTTTTTCAAAATGACCTTTAAGGAATGCCTAATTGTTCTTAAAATGTACTTATCTATACTTTTGTTTATATATATATATGAAACCAGGGGGCTGCACTCACCTGGACATGCATAAATGGGGTGCTGCTGGGGGCCAAATTATACAATACACAAGATCCAGCGCTCTCACTTATCCATTAAACAGCAACTTTAATGTTGACAGATTTTATTAGCTTTTTTTTTTTTTTTTTAAAAACCTAATATCTAGGCAACAATAATGGGAGTTTAGTTACATTATATTATCATACAGGTGCCTCATCCCAGGTCCCTATTTAGCCTTGTACTGCAGAGAGGCCCAGATGGAATTTGTTTCCCAAGGTGGTGGTTTAATCTCATAAGAGCAGACATTAGGCTGTTCAAGTAGGACCTGCCAAAGATGGGGTACATTGACGTTGTGGCAGGCTTATGCAATGTATGGTCATATAATGTAACAAACCACCATTATTTTTGCCTAGATTAGGTGTTTTAAAAAAACCTTATAAAATCTGTCAACATTGAAATTGCTGTTTAGTAGATAAGTGAATGCGCTGGATCTTGTGTATTGTATATATATATATATATATATATATGTATATATATATTATTTTTATTTTTTTTATGTGGTAATGCAAATGTTGCCAGTGAATACAAATTAAATATGCATTAAACTCTTTCTTTTGAAAATAGTAATAATGGAATGAGGTTAATTTGTGTTAACATGTAATGATATTATGATGGAGAGCTGTCCTTGACACTAGCGGCCTTTTAATGAACACTGAGTACCACAAATATATTTAGTTACACTGTAAGCACACATGGTCACAAGGTGAGAGCTTGCTGTTCAGGACACACATTACAGAGGCGGCTCTCTAATGAGGCGGTTTAGGCGGCCGCCTAAGGCCTTCTGCTTGCTGGGGCCCCGCGGCCGCCTTAACCGCCTATGGGCAGACTGTGTCGGGTCCTCAGTCAGTGACCGAGGACCCGACACCAGGAGGGGGCCTGGCGGCTTGCCTGGTATGCCACCGGGTGCGAGGCCCCTCCTGGCTGCCTGGCCAGCCACCGCAGACACCGGTGAGCAGAGCTGCAGACCATGTGTCTCGCCGAGAACTGGCCAATCAGAGCGTTGCTGCGGGTTACCCCGGCAACGCTCTGATTGGATCTTGTGAGATTTATGGTTTGCAGCTCTGCGGAGCTGCAGACCGGAAATTATGGCAACTGGACCACCAGGGAGCCCACTGGACCACCAGGGAAATTAAGGTATGCAGTACTCCCTCCCTCAGCATCACCCCCCCACCATCAGCATAAACCCCTCCTCCCTCACCATCAACCCCCCTCCCATCATCACCCCTCCTCCCTCCCATCACCCCCCCTCCTGCTCACAATGACATACACACACACACAGGGATACTCTGTCAGACACACTCTCAGGCACATACACAGGTAAACTGTGCATCAATGTGTATATGTGACAGTGTGCATGTATTGCAACTCTATTTTTTTTCACTTTTTTGTTAGTGGGGCCTCATGTTTGAGTTTCGCCTAAGGCCTCATAAAGTCTACAGCCGCCTCTGCACACATACATTATTATTATTTATTGGTTAGTTTGTACACTTGGACAAGGGGTGCATGGAAGCTGAAAGTATAATTTGAAGCACAAACAAGTTTTCATATTTCTACATTTTGGGGAATTATTCCTCCCTCAGTGCTTTTTGTTTAAATAAAATAAAATGTGCATGGCTAAATAAGAAATCCCTGCTGAATACATATTTAGCTATGCTAATGCTTCACCCCTTATTATCATATGATTTAATCAGAAAGGGTATATTGTACAAATAAGTTAGAGTATAGAATGTTATGGTACTCATATCACATGGATTGCAAGAGTGAAATGCCCATATCTTCTTCACAGTTACTGATTCTGTAAACAAAGGGTTAAGTAGGTCCCAGAAAAGCTGCAGGTGGAGCCCTAACTGATGAGTTCTACATTATACTAACCTTAATGCAGAACCTGACCAATGATTTTCCTTATTTCTCTACCCCATGGGGGCAGACCATCTGACCTACATAAATACACTGGAACAAAATGCTAAATGACATGACACAAGAGCTCCATCGAGAGGTAAGAAACCATAACTACTGTCCACCCGATAATCTGGGAATTATATTTGTAGAACCCCCTTCCCAACAAGAAGACTTGGATTGTTCTGTGACATGAATTCAATACATTTCTGAAAGCCGTGTTATTTACCTCTGAACTCTCTCATTAAAGGAACACTCTCAGGAATATTATAGCGTGTTTTAGTGTCGCTGTCCCTAGTAAAATATAGGTGTGTACTCTGATAAAATAAAATAAAAATTATGTTTTACTTCTACACCTTCCATGCCATTATAAAGGCAACATGGCTTCCTATAATGTGGACCAATCCACTTCTCCTTATAGAGGGGACCTAATGAGCATGCACAGCAAGCTCCATGTACACATACAAATATTTCCATAGGAAAGCTTTAAATCATTTTTTTCCTATGGGGACTTCTGCATCAGGTGATTGAGTTTTACTCGGTCTGTGTCACAGAAGCCCCTTTAGTGGCTATCAGTAGGGATGTGCATGAGAAAAATATTCGGTTCGGCATTCCGAAATTCAGCACTTTGGTTCAGTTCGGCACTTCGGGACTTGGGGTAAGTGTAGGTTTAGGGTTAGGGTAGTATTGGGTTAGTGTTAGGGTAGGGTTAGGGTTAGGCTCATTCCCATGCCCATACCTTACTGACGGTTATGGTAGGGTTAGGGGTAGGTTAGGAGCAGGGTTAGGGTTAGAAGTAGGGTTATGGTAGGGATAGGGTTAGGAGTAAGTTTAGGGTTAGGGTTAGGAGTAGGGTTAGAGTTACCATACCCTAACCCTACACCTACCCCAACCATTAATACTAAACCTACCCGAACCCCTAACCCTACCCCAACACATAACCCTAACCCTACCCCAACCACTAACCCTACCCTAACCCTACCCTGTGGCAAACCTAGCCACTTCTGGACTGTGATATATCGAGGTTGTCCGTAGGCTGAAAGGGGGGACTGTATTTTATATATTGTATGTGTATTTTCTAGGACCGTTCGCATGCTGGCAGCCCTAAGCTACCAGCATGCAAACCCTTCGTTTGACGAATTGCGGCTCTCCGGGCCGTTCGCCAACCGAATACGGGCTCCCCAGGTAGACCACACACTTAGAGTCGTGTGACGCTCATTAACCGATTGCAACAATGTTGCAATCGGTAATTAAAGGCTCTCCTAGGTGGCCGTCGTTCGACTACCGACCATGCGGCGATCGGCCATCTTGGATCCTTTGTCTCTCCAGCGGTGTTTGGTCGTCGAGCGCCTGGTACTAAAAACGGCTACTCAATGATACGAACACCGCCGGACTTCCAGAGCGTTCGGGAGTTCCACTTTCATCACATTGTGTTCCCCATCGGTGTTCGGTAGTTTTAAACTGAACTCGATGGCTAAGTGTATTTCATGCGGCGTTCGGTCAGTTCAGCTGGGAGCTGAGCGGTATTCTCCCAAAAGATGTGCTCGGATCCCAGCTATCTACCGAACGTTCGGTCACTTAAATCTGCCGAATAAAACGTAAAAAACGTATTTTAAAACAGATTGTCAGTTCTGCTGCACGAGGGGATAATCCACTTAATCGTCCATTTTAGTGGGAGTTTCCTTCTCGTGCAGCACAGCCTGTTGGGAAAATTACATTGCATGATGGGAGAAATCCCCTGGATTCACTGTATGGAAACCCCTTGCAAGGGGAACTGCATAAATATGGAAGTCTGTGAATAAAGCGAGTTAGTTGACTCCAAAACTGTGTTTCGTCCGGTTATTGGGAGGATTGGGGACATTGCCTTACTTTTCAGCGCTGACTGTGGATGTACCTGTTATACCAGCGGAGATCGTGGATTTTAATATTGCACTCCGCTACAATTGGTGGCAAGCGACGGGATCCAACCTTACAGCCGAAAAGCGCAATTCATGCAATTGTAACTGACGAATAAGAAGAGGAAATGGCAAGCAGAATACAGCGAAAGAACTGACTACCGAAAGTGAATGGAGACAGATTATTCTACGCTGAAGAAACAAACGTTAAAGGAACTGCTGGAAGCCAGGGGTAAGATAGCCAGCAACAAAACCAAGGCTACCCTAATTGCCGAGCTGATGGAGGGAGACCGAGGTCGCAGCGCTACACCCCCAGCAGTTATGGAAGAAACGCTCTATGAGAGAGAAATGAGGACCAGGCTAGCATTTTTGTCGCAGCCTGTATCGGATGCCATGATGAACCTGGTAATGGCAAATGTGCAGGAATACGTAATGGCACACAGCCCGCAGCACACATTAGCTCGAGCAGAGTCCGCAACCGGGTCCCTCTACAACCCGGTAAAAGCCAAAATCCCGTATCAGGCCTTCAAAGCATTTTGCGAGGAAAAGGATGAGATTGATGGGTATTTGCAGGACTTTGAGAGACTGTGTGATTTGCATGAGTTAGAGCGGACAGTATGGGTGCAACTGCTAGCAAGCAAGCTAGCCGGTCGGGCAGCCGAAGCCTACCAGGCTGTGCCCAGTGAGGACAGCAAGGATTACGAGAAGGTGAAGCGAGCCATATTAGAGAGGTATGCCATTACTCCAGAGGCATACCGACGCAAGTTCAGACACTTGCGCAAACCAGCACGAGATTCGCACGCTGAATGGGCGCACAAACTAGATCAGGCCTCCCAAGGGTGGATACAGGCCAGCCAAGCCACCACCATGGAAGAGTTGCGCCAGCTGATGTTGCTGGAGCAGTTTTTTGATGGATTATCCCTTGAGACACAAGAATGGGTGCGGGACAGGAAACCCCTCACCCTAACTGAAGCAGCTAGATTGGCCGACCAACACTTTGATGCACGGAGACACCATGGACCTATAGCCAAAAGCTACCCTCGACCCACAGGACTACCTAGCGCTCTACCACCTCCAGCGCCCACAGCCTCCCCGTTTCGTCCTTCCCATGGGAATTTACCTCCACCTTCCAGATATAACGGGCGGGCCAACATCCAATGCCACTCCTGCAAACAATGGGGGCATATGGCCCGGGAATGCACCCAAAACCGGGGCAAGCCCGCCTGGAATCAGGGGCGCCCAAACCCGGTACCCAGGGCGGCTGCCCATCATTATCAACGGGAACCGACCACTCAGGAATTGTGGAGTGTTAATGCAGAGGAACCTCTGGGTATATTACATGAAGTAATGTCAGTCCGAGCCACCGATAACCGGCAGCATCACCGGCAGCTGGTAACCCTAGAGGGGAAAGAGGTTCAGGGGCTGCGGGATTCGGGAGCTACCTTAACCCTGATAGCACCCCATTTGGTCTCCGAGGGGACACATACTGGCGGATCTGTGGCAGTCCGGGTAGCCGGGGGAGCGGTATACCGACTGCCCACTGCGAAAGTACATTTGAATTGGGGTGCGGGAGAGGGGACAGTAGAAGTGGGACTAATGCAGAATTTACCGGCAGATGTTGTGCTGGGGAATGATTTGGGCCAGATGACCTCTGCTTTTGTCCCCCAGGCTCCCTACCAGGAAGCCCATCCAGTGACCACACGGCAACAGGCTCGCACCATGGCTCCACCAACACACTCTGAGGCTCAGGTAAGAGACCAAGACCCCCACCCGACACGTTTATCCTGGGATACCCCGACTAAGTTTGAGGCCGAGGTGAAGTCAGATCCCACACTACAGATATACAGGGACCGGGTACACGCGGATCAGACAGGGTCAGAGGGGGAGCGATACACGTGGGAAAAAGGGCTACTGTATCGCATTGCTGAACGGGAAGTAGGAGGGTCGGTCACAGTCACGACTAAACAGTTAGTGGTACCCCAGAAGTATAGGCAGGAATTACTTAGGATTGCACACGACATCCCCCTGTCTGGACATCTAGGGATGACCCGTACTCGATATAGGTTGACCCACGCTTTCTTCTGGCCAGGGATTTCTAAGGACGTGAGACAGTACTGCACTTCCTGTGACATCTGCCAGCGGGCAGGCAAGCGGGGAGACCGCCATAAAGCCAAACTCTGCCCCCTTCCCATCATCGTAGAACCCTTTAGTCGGGTGGCCGTAGATATAGTGGGGCCCTTACCAAAACCCAGTCCCTCCGGGAAAAAGTACATTTTAATGGTAGTAGACTATGCCACACGGTACCCCGAGGCTATAGCCCTCGCCAATATTCATGCCGAAACAGTGGCAGAGGCCCTAATGAAGGTATTCTCCAGGGTAGGATTTCCCCAAGAGATCATATCCGATAGGGGCACCCAGTTTACCGCTGAGGTCACCCAGCAATTATGGAAATTATGTGGCATTAAGCCGATAGTCAATTCAGCGTACCACCCCCAGTCCAATGGCCTATGCGAAAGGTTTAATGGTACACTGAAACAGATGCTCCGCACATTTAGAGAGGCCCATAGAGACTGGGAAAGGTTTTTACCCCATTTACTGTTCGAATACAGAGAAGTGCCCCAAGAGTCCACAGGGTTTTCCCCGTTTGAATTGCTGTTCGTGAGGAGGGTACGGGGCCCGCTAGATTTAATCCGGGAACACTGGGAGGGGGAGAGTAGTCCCGATGGGACCCCTATTGTATCTTACGTGCTGGAGTTTAGGGACCGACTGGAGGCGCTAACTCAGGCCGTGCGCACCAATCTCCAGGCAGCCCAACAACGCCAGCGCCGCTGGTACAATAGGGGGGCCAGAGACCGCAGCTTTCAAGTAGGACAAAAGGTTTTGATTTTAAAACCAGTCCGCACAGACAAGCTGCAGGCCATCTGGCAGGGCCCATACCAGGTGGTGGAACATGCTCCATGTGAACATGCTCAAACCCTACCATGAGAGGATAGAGGATGTGGCGGCGATATGCGCCTCTGCCTCAGAGGATCAAGAGAATCTGCCCCTACCTGACCTCTTAGAACCAGAGGAACAGACCAAGCCCTCCAAGGGGGTTCAACTGGGGGAGCGGCTAAGCCCTCAAGAGCGCGCCCAGGTACAAGTGCTGATTGTAGCTAAAGGGGCTACCTTCTCCAATTTACCTGGGTACACTCCGCTGGCCACCCACCGAGTTGAAACCCAGGGACAGCTACCTATGCGGCAGGCTCCATATCGTGTCCCCGAATCCGTAAGGACACATATGAAGACTGAGCTGGACGAAATGTTGCAGCTAGGGGTTATCGAGCCCTCCGATAGCCCCTGGGCATCGCCGGTAGTGCTGGTACCTAAGAAGGACGGCACGACACGTTTCTGCGTCGACTACCGGAGGCTAAATGACAAAACCGTGTCTGATGCCTACCCGATGCCCCGGATAGACGAGCTGCTAGATAAGATGGCCCGTGGTCAGTATCTCACTACCATAGATTTGTGTAAGGGATACTGGCAAATTCCCCTAGCCGATGATGCCATCCCCAAGTCGGCCTTTGTCACCCCGTTTGGCCTGTACCAATTTCGGGTCATGCCATTCGGGATGAAAAACGCTCCGGCAACCTTTCAGCGGATGGTAAATCGGCTACTGGACGGTTTCCAAAGTTATGCATGTGCGTACTTAGACGATATTGCCATATTTAGCCATACCTGGGAGGAGCACTTACAGCATATAGGGGCCATCCTAGACCGGATTGGGGAGGCAGGGCTAACCCTGAAACCCAGCAAGTGCCATATCGGGATGGCAGAGGTGCAGTATTTGGGTCACCGGGTGAGGTGTGGGCAGCAGAAACCCGAGCCGGCTAAAATTGAAGCCGTGGCCAAGTGGCCTACCCCAGGACCAAAACTCAAGTGTTGGCATTTCTCGGTACCGCAGGGTACTATAGAAAATTCGTGCCCAATTACAGTGCCCTGGCCAAACCCCTGACTGACTTGACCCGCAAGAACCTTCCCCGACAGGTTGTCTGGGCCCCAGAGAGTGAGCAGGCATTCCAACAACTCAAAACTGCTTTGACTAATGCTCCCGTACTTGCCGCTCCTGATCCAACTAAAAGATTTCTTGTTCACACAGACGCTTCAATGTTTGGATTGGGAGCAGTGCTGAGCCAAGTAGGAGCAGATGGCGGAGAACATCCCGTAGCTTACCTGAGCCGAAAGTTGTTACCCCGGGAAGTAAGCTACGCCGCCATTGAAAAAGAATGCCTGGCCGTGGTGTGGGCCCTCAAAAAGTTGCAACCTTATTTGTACGGACAACCCTTTTCCCTACTCACAGATCACAACCCGTTGGTGTGGCTGAACCGGGTGGCTGGGGACAATGCCAGGCTGTTGCGCTGGAGTTTGGCGCTACAGCCCTTTGACTTTACGATCCATTATCGCCCAGGGAAGCAAAACGGTAACGCCGGCGGGTTATCTAGACAAACTGAACTTGAAAAATGATCTGTGAGTACTCCCCCGGACATCCCCAAGCCGATCCGTTGGGATCAGACTGTGTATGCCGGCTTGGTTCTGGGGGAGCATTGTGGCAAACCTAGCCACTTCTGGACTGTGATATATCGAGGTTGTCCGTAGGCTGAAAGGGGGGACTGTATTTTATATATTGTATGTGTATTTTCTAGGACCGTTCGCATGCTGGCAGCCCTAAGCTACCAGCATGCAAACCCTTCGTTTGACGAATTGCGGCTCTCCGGGCCGTTCGCCAACCGAATACGGGCTCCCCAGTTAGACCACACACTTAGAGTCGTGTGACGCTCATTAACCGATTGTCAACAATGTTGCAATCGGTAATTAAAGGCTCTCCTAGGTGGCCGTCGTTCGACTACCGACCATGCGGCGATCGGCCATCTTGGATCCTTTGTCTCTCCAGCGGTGTTTGGTCGTCGAGCGCCTGGTACTAAAAACGGCTACTCAATGATACGAACACCGCCGGACTTCCAGAGCGTTCGGGAGTTCCGCTTTCATCACATTGTGTTCCCCATCGGTGTTCGGTAGTTTTAAACCGAACTCGATGGCTAAGTGTATTTCATGCGGCGGTCGGTAAGTTCAGCTGGGAGCCGAGCGGTATTCTCCCAAAAGATGTGCTCAGATCCCAGCTATCTACCGAACGTTCGGTCACTTAAATCTGCCGAATAAAACGTAAAAAACGTATTTTAAAACAGATTGTCAGTTCTGCTGCACGAGGGGATAATCCACTTAATCGTCCATTTTAGTGGGAGTATCCTTCTCGTGCAGCACAGCCTGTTGGGAAAATTACATTGCATGATGGGAGAAATCCCTTGGATTCACTGTATGGAAACCCCTTGCAAGGGGAACTGCATAAATATGGAAGTCTGTGAATAAAGCGAGTTAGTTGACTCCCAAACTGTGTTTCGTCCGGTTATTGGGAGGATTGGGGACATTGCCTTACTTTTCAGCGCTGACTGTGGATGTACCTGTTATACCAGCGGAGATCGTGGATTTTAATATTGCACTCCGCTACATACCCCAACCCCTAACCCCAACCCTCTCCTGGGTGTGGAGCAGTGCTTGGCAGACCCCATGAAAAAAGTCAAGACATTAACAAACAGTTTGACTCTTTAGATTTGGAGGCTCCGGGGAACTCCTTGCACCATAGTAGTTATTGTGCTTGGAGCGTTCCTTCAACAAGGCATCTGTTGTTATATAATTGTCTTTGGCTTTTCTGTTTACAAATGTTGTAATTGAAAATTGGTGAATTTTCAGATTATAAATTATTTTTTATTTTATAATATTAATATCAAGTATGATGCTATCCTTTCTATGTAGTACACTCTGGGCTGCTTGAATTGTTTAAAAAAAAAAAAAATAGTTTTCATTAAATAAAAATGTTACTCCAAAATGTTAATATATTCATTCAATTCTAGTTTTCTGGAAAAATATATTACCATAATAATTTATCCTCAGCTGTAGGCTAGCTGATATGGGGCTCGTCTCCATGCATTTCAGAATTATTTTCTGACAAGTTTATAATCACACAATGCCTGTTGCTATTATCAGTGGTTATTGGCAGTTTCCATGATACTAAACGTAATAATTAATGACTGGCAATCAGCTGCTGTTGAAAGCTTTAAATTCTCTCATAGAGATTAATAGGAGAAGATAAACGCAATGTAACACTCAGGCAGGGTTTTTGATGTTAACAATTAACACCATGTTGGATTCAACAGTTAGCTCACTTAAATGTAGTTTAGTCTAGGGCAAAATGGAAAAGACAAGTTCGTAATTGTGAATTCTTAATAAATCCTGTATTTGAAATAAATACGTCTATATTTTATTACATTTAAGTATTCTGTACTATACACATCCCCCGTGCACAGACTCACAGCCCAGGTGGCTTCTTATCTAGTCACCTTGGTCAGTGTTTATTTGCAAGGGTGAGCATATAACAATGCACATCGGACTCCACATCATGTAAGATCCTGACCGTAAAGGAGCCACCAGCAGAGCTCGTCTTTCGTCTCCAAGTCCAGAGTGACCATATCTTCGTACAATGCACCTCCACTAAGGTAGCAAACTTGTGATCATTGTAAAGCCTAAAAAGGTCCTGGAAATATAGCTTGTATACGGGCTACCAGAAGGCCTATCATTCGTGCCAGGTGTTTGAGAAAGAGTTATGTGGTGGCAGGCGTGTTTCTAAATTTCTTTTCTGATGCTCGTTAACTTCATTGACAGAAGGTGTAAGGTGTGATGAGTTGAGTCGACAATTAGACCCAGAAATTTGATGCGTTGTAAGGAGGAGAAGGTGAACAGATTGAGCTGAAACGAAGACAGTTCAAACAAGAGGCACCAAAATTTCCCTGAGACGAGGCATGCATGCGCAAAAGTACAGCCTTGAGGTCTTTGGAAGATCCTCCATTAATAAAGCCAATTCCCTGAAGTTGTCACTGGTGACGGCTGGGGGGGGGATTGATAATTCTAAACAGCTCGCCCAGTGTCTCGCCCAGTGTCAGGCATAGGAGAAATACTGAGACAAAGTAGGGACTACTTTGCTTTGCCGCACTATATCTTTAGATAGGGTTGGAATTTCACTGAAACTCCAACACAGTCAATATGAGTGTTTCCTAAAGATTCTACATTTATGAAATATTTATTTTTTCAGGGGGGGCGACAGTGTCGCTTACAGGAATATTATCTCTGAGTTGCTGTATATCTGATCAATGCTGTGAAACATTACCCAAATGTTACACTAGAGGGCACACATGTATTTAAAAATATAGTGAGCTACAAAGCAACAGTTACTCCAATTATTCTAGCAATCTAATTTATCTTTGATTAAATAAAATGGAAAGCATGAAAAGGCTAGAACACAGAATCACAAAGTCATAAGAGTGATGGTAAATTTTAGTGCTTGAGTTCATTCCCCAGCTCAGTGTAACCTACTGGGAATACATACTATAAATTCCTGGCAGTTGTATATTAACATGTATCAATTAGTGGATTATTTATATATTCAGTTTCACACGTTAAATTATTATTACATGTCATACAATGATCTCAAGAGCTTATGGATCTGGCTTGAGCTTATGTTTAACCAGGAAATGCTATAAGTTTATAATTCTAAAATAGATTGAACATTAACTTGTGCAGGCAGATCTTTTCTCTAAAATCCTGAATCATTATTTATTACATTTGAAACCAATGGCTTGCAGTGAAAATATGGTACAATCAGCACCACTATGTGAAGCTCATGTGTGATATTGAAATAATGCAAGAAATGATTAACAGATTTAATCCCAAAGTCTTCTCTCTGGTGCCATTCGGCTCTGCCCCCTCCTCTTCTGCTTGAAACAGTAAGCCTCGCACTGGGTGCTGCTGAAAGGCTGAGGGCATCAGTAACTACCCATTCACAAAATGGCTTGAGAAAAATATTTTTTTGATTTTTTTTTTTTTTACAGAGTAATTAAAATGTGTGAGTTATCAGAATGCCCCAGAAAATGACAAACCCAACATCAACTTTATATATTTAGAAAACATAAAATGGACTGGTCTGTAATTTAGCCATGAAATGTCACAACATAGCAAAGTTTTATACATTGGGTTATTGCCCCAGAAGATGTAGTGGAGTACAATTCATGTTTTACTAAGGGTTTTAAGTTTACTAAACAAACAGCAAACATGAATGTGCTTGTAGTATCCTGATCTTCTGAAATTGAATAGAATCTTTATCTTGCTTCACTTTTTTTATGTAGAGATTGTGCTGCAAGTGGCTTGTATTTCCACACTTGGTGGCACTGTGACCTAATACAGCCTTTTTGGCTCACTGTATTCTAATTGCTGGGGACTCCGATCCCAAATGACTCTGCTAAAAAGCAAACCTGTTGCAGGCTTCCTAAGAGTGAACTTAAACTTGTACACAGGACCTGCATGACTGCCCGCACTTAATTTGCGAAACATGAAATTCTCAGGTAAATAATGTTCCTTAGATATGAGAAGCTGCTCAAAGCTAAACTATACCAAGCATCAACAGCATTTGGCTTCATCGATGGACTTATATGACTCAGGCTCCATGAGGAGGCCACTCACATCGGCCTCCAACATTCCGCATTATGCCTAGTTTTTACCTCGTCTTCCCCCCCCCCCCCCACACACTTTTTTCCCCTTCCTTCCATATTTCTGTGTCTCTTTGCTCTCCCCTATCCAACCTCTTTCTGCCACTATTTCAGTTTCGTTTCACTCTTCGTTGAAGTCTAGCACTTACTACCTCTTCCCTCACACTATGAAAATTTAAAATCTCAAGATCTTTTATTTTTGCAAATGGGTTTCCTGAATTATTTATCTACTTTGGATACATCTACATTTTCCAGGCAGTTACTGTACTCTGTCATGTTCGAACGATGCTAGTTAAGATTTTGCCTTGTAATTTATTCTGGACTGCATTGAGCAGGTTGTTATGCTGCTTCTATTTATTGATCCATTTCAGAATGTGAAACCCTGTTGCCAGCTTCTGCTTTAACATGTTTGACCTTCAATAAACTATTTGAAACAAAAAGACAAAAAGTGTCCATTTTGATTTCTGTGACTAATTGTACAATATTCTGAAATACTGTGAATGAAATATGTGCCTACTCTCCAGACATGCCAGAGTTACCATAATTAAAGGGACACTATAGTCACCAAAAGAACTTTAGCTTAATGAAGCCGTTTTGGTGTATAAATCATGCCCCTGCAGTCTCACTACTCAATTCTCTGCCATTAATCATTTTGTTTATAAACCCTAGTCACGCCTCCCTGCATGTGACTTGCACAGCCTCCCTAAAAACTTCCTGTAAAGAGTCATCTACAATGTATCCTTCCTTTATTGCAAGTTCTGTTTAATTTAGATTTTCTTATCCCCTGCTATGTTAATAGCTTGCTAGAACCTGCAAGAGTCTCCTGTATGTGATTAAAGTTCAATTTACAGAGAAAGAGATACAATTGTTTAAGGTAAATTACATCTGATTGAAAGTGAAACCAGTTTTTGTTTTTTTTTCCATGCAGGCTGTATCAATCATAGCCAGGGGAGGTGTGACAAGGGCTGCATAAACAGAAACAAAATGATTTAACTCCTAAGTGGCATTGAATTGAGCAGTGAAAACTGAGAGGCATGATCTATAGACTAAAACTGCTTCATTAAGCTAAAGTTGTTCAGGTGACTATAGTGTTCCTTTAAAGGCCCATGGGAATGACACAATTTAAACTACTACCCTACTTATGACAACCACTTCCTATGCGATTGGCTCTGCTTAGAAACATTTCACAAATAGTGCTCACTAGTACTACCCCAACAATGTGACATGCTGGCGTCATTGTCAGTGCATCTGCAGCAGGCCAGAAAGTTATCTGTCACTCTGTCCCTATTCTCCTCTAAAAGCATTAAACATGCTCGCCAGAGCACTATCACAGCGACTACAGTGCATGCAAACAGATTGATATTTATTGTTAGTCAGTCCTCATTCCATTAACATAGATCTGAGCTAAGAATTCATGGGCAGTTGAGCAGAGGGATCAGATCAATTTATTATCAAAGCAATACAGTTGCAATCAGTTCGTTAATATTGCGTACAGGTGAAATTGGATTTAATTGAATATAAATTTGTGAAGTACAAATAACTAACTCTCATGTCCAGAAAAAGCATTCAACTTTCTTTTCTAGTTCAAAACCACTTCTCTGAAAAGCTTCCACGCTGAGACGAATCAAGCGCCCAAACGGCACTAGGCAGATTACCTGTTTGGGTCCTTATTTCCCTTCACTCTCTGTACACAGATGGTGAATAAGGCCAAGCAATTTCATATTTCTAGGGCCTTGTCTAGCCCCTTGGCTCTAGGCAGTTGCCTTAGGTTGTCTTATGGTTAATCCTACTATGCTCTTTCACTACCAGCATACTCTTGCTGCCTCTCCTCCATATGTTCTCCTTTCAACTACTATTGATAACTTAACAGTCTACGCCTCCTATTATATGTCTAACAGTGTACTTAGATATGCTCTTCGGGAAATTATTGAAAATGAGAAAACTCTCAAGGTATCCTTTACATCAAAATATTTTAAACAAAGTCTTGCATGTGCCATGACAGTTACACATTAGGACATGTACATTTCTTTTAATATTACAGTTATGGCAATTTTGCAATTACCACAAAAAACTACCTTGGTACGGTTTTTACTGACTCAAACAATAATTATTATTTTATTATTTATATAGCGCCAGCAAATTCCATAGCGCTGTACAATGGGTGGACTAACTGACACGTAATTGTAACCAGACAAGTGGATGGCCAGGAACAAAGGGGTTCAAGTTGGAGCAGCATTATGTAGGGACTTATAGGCAAGCACCAGTACCTTAAATTGAGCCCTATATCTAACTGGAGGCCAATGTAGGGACTGACAGAGGGGCGAGGCCTGGGAGGTGCGGGCAGACAGGAAAATGAGCCTCGCCGCCGCATTCATTATAGATGGCAGCGGAGCAATCTGAACACGTAAGACCACTGAGAATGGGATTGCAGTAGTCAAGGCAAGAAAGAACAACGAGATGGACCAGCACCTAAGCTGAGTCTGGTGTTTAATAGAGGTGGATGCATGCTATGGTTTTGAGATGGAACCAACCTCGCCACTGGCCACTGGAGGAGCCTGGTCGCCCGCCTCCTGCCGCTGGACTATGGCCCCATGTTTAACACTGTTCTTTTTCCCTGCAGAAAGGCTGGTTCGTGCCTTTCTGCGGACTGTTAAAGTCACGAACACCGCTGAGCCGCCGAGCTCCCTTCTCCTACCTGCAGTCAATTATCCAAAAACCGGTCCATTCGGTACTTTACTGTTTAAACCAAGCTACCCCAGATAGCTATGCCATGGAGCCCAGCCGTATACTGAAAGACTGTATGAAAGATTTTGGCTCCATGGCGATTGAACTGTATGTATGTGATCTGAGCGCCATCTGGTGATAATGTGCGCTCAGATCTAAGCTATCTGGGGATAGGTAGAATGTGTATGTTCTATGTGATAAATCTAACAGTATGTATTTTTATGTATTTTACTGTCCTTTGTCTGCCATGTGGTTAATGGAGTTTTGCCTCTGTCCTTGGAGATAATTGGATTACTTCCCAATTATCTCCAGGACAGAGAGGAGGGATTGTGATGCATTGTGGGATTGTACGCTTGTGATTGGTCAATGTCCAATATGTTTCCCAGTCTTCCATCTGGTCCCCTAGGGGAGTGTCCACCAGGTGGGAGACCTGAATAAAAGCCGGGCAGGTAGCCCCAGTAAATCAGTTCTGCTTGACCCTCAAACGAAGTGTCGTCTCGTTCTTGGGGGGAATTGGATTGTATTCTGTTACAGTGCGTCTGCCAGGAGTGTAAACTGTTCGTATGGTATTTCCTGTTCGGCTGTTTACAGCATTTGTGTGTTTCCTGTTTGGGAGTTTGGAGCATTCCCCTGGTTCCAGTTAGGGAGATTGGTGAATTCATGTGTTTGCAGTTCGGGAGATTGGTGATTGCAGTAGCTGTCTGTGCATCTGAAAAGGGGAATATCGCCTAAATGGTTTTTAACCTCTTGTGTGCAAAACAGTCAGTTACAGAAGCGGCAGGATTTGGCGAATCACTGGACATGAGGGGTGAAGGAGAGGTCAGAGTCAAAGAGAACACCTAGGCAGCGAGGCAGAGGTGACGGTGGTGCCGTTAACTTGAAGGGAGACAGACATGGGAGTAGCAACACTTGAGGGATAGAAGTTCTGTTTTGGACAGGTTCAGTTTAAGAAAGTGAGCAGCCATCCAGTTGGAAATCGCGGAGTGGCAGTCAGAGACATGAGTTCAAGATGGCCAGAGAGCGATCAGGAGAGGACAGGTAGATTTGTGTGTCATCTGCATATAAATGATAATGGAAGCCAAAAGAGCTGATGAATTTACCAGGGGAGGCAGTGTAGACTGAGAACAATAGGGGGCCAAGGACAGAACAATAGGGAACCAAGGACAGAACCTACCCTCCAATAGGCTTTTTAGGAGTACAGTGGAGTTAAAAGTACTGGACTGTATTGTTCATGGTTTTAGCGAAGAGGTAGTACAATCCACAATATCTCCGCTGGTAGACAGGAACAGCATACAATAATCCAGGTAGCGTTACAATAATGCCTTCCACCCAAGAACTAGACGACACATAGTCTGGCAGTCAACTGAGCTTTTAATCCACAGTCACAGTATTTATACAGTTCCCAATGCAAGGGGTTTCCAAACTGGTATTGCAGGGGTTTTAATCAACATGACTGTGTGGGAAACAGACCTTGCAAGGCTATTTACCCATCATGCCCTGCTGTACTGGAGAGATAATCATCAAGGAATGTACTGTTAATTGGATTATCTCTCAGTACAGCAAAATATAACATTTTACACAAAAATGCATAACTTGAACAATATTAGGTGGATTCATCATGACCCCTCATTGAATAGCTGGAATCTGAGCGCACCATCTGGTGAAATACCGCTCAGATCCCTGCACTAGCATGAGAAAGCCATTCGAATCAAGGTTCATACGAACACATATTGCAATGTTTCCATAGACAGTGCTTTAATTTGGAGAACAGTGTCTGATTTAGACGAATGAACATTTTAGACTAATTAACATTTTAGACGAATGACATGGAAGTTCAGCTGTGTTCATGAAGTCAAGTAGCCGATTTTAGTTCCAGGCACTCGACGACCAAACACCACTGGGCTTTCGTGAACAAAGATGGCCGCCGCCACGTGTTCGACATACAAATGGCGGCCACCCGTAAAACACATTAATGAGCGGTGGATACAGTGTTGCAATCCTTAATGGGAGACCCATGACCCCCTTGTGTGGTCTCCCATTCGGTAGTTTATTCGTTTCACGAACAGTGTTGAAATTTACTGTTCATGAAACTACCATATGAATGCTCACGGCTTTCGTGCCGCTAGTATACGAATGCTCTCTTCCGCATACTAAACAGAACATAGAAAACAGATAGATTCCTGCAGTCTTAAGGGCAACAATATCACAGGAATATAAATACATTTTAAGTGGCTAGGTTTGCCACAACGGTATTAGGGAACAAGGCAAGATAGTGGATAAAAGCAACAGCGACGTGAAGAAAATAAAAGCTACAGTGGAGGGAGGGAAGCTTGTTTACACATAACATACATTCACACACACTAAACACATGCTTATTTACAGATATACATTTTTTTTATTTTGCATACAACTAGAAGAACACAAGTTTCAAAACTTTGCTATTTTTCAAGTGGAAAGAAGACTTGATTGTGGTTGACGTTTTATAATTAAAGGGTCAGCAATGCCTAAATAAAATATTGTTTACAATAGATTTCAAGTTTCCTTTTGGACCAAACTGCAATTCAGCTGAATTTAGGATGATCAGGTGATTAGGCAAAATTCCAATTTCCAAGCTGCCATGAGCTAGAATCTTGAGGGAATCGACTTGATTCACAATGCCATTCCTGGCATTAGAAAAAAGGACGATGGACTGGAAAAGAGGCAGTTTTTTTGTTGTTGACGTTTTTATATTTTTTTTGTGGGGGGGGGGGGGGGGGTGAATAAACAGCTTAGTTTCCCTTGATGGATAAGAAGTCTGCCCAATCATGTGGGCCGTTTCCCCTGTCCAATGAAGAGGTAACAAAAAAGGGGCAGTCATTAAATGATTATTTTATTCACAGATGAAGTGTCAAATGGCCAAAAAAGGAGGCGCAGTTAAATAATATATACTTTCAAGCAGAATTCTTCCACACAATTTGACTGCAGCTGTGGGATTGGTTTAATGATTGTACTTTCACATTCATTCATCATTCACATCAGACATGTGCACCAGTGAATTTCATCCGTAAACCATTGTTAAAAATTCCTTTTGTTAAACAAAAATTCAAAAAAATACGGTGAGTATAGTTAAAGAGTAATTGACTATTTTTTCACTCTTTTTTTAACTATACTATTTTTTGAATGTTTTTAACAGTAAATAACCTTTTACGTCTCATTTTTATTGCATATACCGGACTCCACTGGAATAGTTTGATATAAAGCCAGGATTGTGGATTTAATGAATGCTTCCATGGACTATTTCTAAACCCATCTGAGGTCCTAGAGACTTATTATTTTTGCTACATTATCTAACTGTTGTAATTTATTGTGCATTTTGCATAAATATACTGTTACAAATTGCATTGCCATAGTATACTAATCTGTGTCTGCATTAACTGCATAGAGAGTAGGGTATACTTTTATTTTTCTAGGGGACCTGGGGGGGATATTAGGTCCCCCCCCATTATTTATTTAATTGAGGTCACCCCCCGATGGTCATGGTAGATCCCCATCTGTCATGCAGCTCCAACAATGCTTTGACAACTGGGGCTTTACCATTTTCCAATGCTTGCAGGGTTGTATTTAGCACTGAGCAGTCTTTGCGTGTTTGAATGTAAGCATGTTTTTGTATGGAGTATGTTTGTGTGAATTCAGGGGTATGTGATGTTGATGTTTGAATGCAAGCATGCATTTATGAGTAGTGTTGGTTTTTGAATGCAAGGGTGTGTTTATATATGATTTTTGTGTTTAAACCAGGTGTGTTTGTGGGGGGCGGAGCCTGAACGCCGAGGTGATCAGTCGCATGAACGAGCAGCTCCGTGCCCTAAGCGACGATAAGCGACATTAAACAGAACCCCTTCCACCCGAACCAACAGTAGATACCCTGAGACCTTATGGGGAAAAGGGTGAAGAAAGCGACTTCACTTAAGCCCACCCCAGGACTCACAATAGGGGAAATGTGGAGGCAAACACGTGGCGGCAGCGAATCCAACATGGAGGCGCTGCACGGTGGATGCTCGGACTTCTCCGAGGACCTCTCTGATGATTTGGGGGACGTTTATATGCCTACCCCACATCGTAAACCGGGAGGGAAGCAGCAGGGAGCCGGTACAGACTCGGAGCTGGCCACCACAGCGGTCCTTAAAACCCTACTAGCGGACCTACAGAGGCACATCCACGAAGATGTCACCGCGCTCCGTGCGGACATACAAGGCCTGACAGGCCGCATCACCACTCTTGAAGAGACCACACAAGCCCAGGCCCAGGACTTATCCGGACTACAAAAGTCTATACTGGATCTGCAAAAGCAGAACCAGCAGCATGAACGCCGCCTCGCGGCACAGGAAGACTCCAGACGGCAGAACAATATTAAGATTAGGGGGGTCCCTGAAGAAATCCCTGATAAAGAATTGCCGACAGTAATGGGGCGCCTATTGCCAGCAATCCTGATACACAGACAAGCCGCAATGCCGACCCCAGAAGGAGTTTTTAGGGTCCCCAAACCTGCCAACGCTCCAACAACAGCCACGAGGGATGTAATCCTCACCCTCCGAAGCGGAAAAGAAAAAGCGGCAATCCTCTCTGCCCTAAGGGGAAGAACCCCCCTTCACTTTGAAAACATGGAACTACAGTTCTACCCGGACCTATCCGGAGGCACCCTAGCCTGGCGCAGGTCGCTTCAGCCTCTCACCACAACATTACGGCGCCAAAACATCGAATACCGATGGCGATCCTCCAGGACACTGACGGTGATACACGGGTCGACCACGCACATCATCCAGGACATACAAGAAGCCCAGGCCCTGATGCACACTCTGGGGGTACAGTATGACCCTGCCCCCGGCTACCCATACCTGGACCCCGGATAAATCTGCGACATTCATTCCCCGGGGCTCCACGCCGGTCTCCTATGCGGCAGTCACCTCTTAAAGCCATCACTAACCCCGAGGCGAATCTGACCCGCCACAAAGCACTGAGGGGTCATCTGGACACAATGGCCGCAGCAGCACATAGTACCACCTCTTTCCCCGTCCAAAGACCAAGGCAGTTTCGACCGCCACATCGGACCCCAAACCACAGCCAGCTCCAAAGCTCCTACATAGACGGCCGAAGTAATTCCCTGACTATTAGTAGGCTGCCAGTCCGTGCACACGGGGGCCTTTGAACCGCTAAGCCTCCGGTAGGCACCGGATGCTCGGGACACTTGTCACCACAGCTCAGATAAGCGCCCAACATCTCCCACTGTATTTCTTTGTACCACACTGCCTATGAAAGGAGAAAAAGTCTTTGCTGTTGTTTAATTTTCTTTATAGTATTGCATTTTTATTTTTCTCTTTCAATGTTTGACCATTCAGAATAGCGTTGCCTGCCTAGCTGATAAATTACAAAATTAACTGTTTGCCATACCTAGCTTTGTACAAGTTTAGGCTCATTGCCCACCTAGGTCACACCTCTCGGCTAAGCAATAACCTTCGGCTGACCAGCAAGTCAATTTAGAACCGCTAGAGCCAGTCTTCCTTACACACTAACATATACACACGAGCATCAACTGAGATGGACACAGACATACAAATGATACTCGGCTCAGAAATAGCAGGTTACAGGCATAAGTCGGGCGTTACTAACGTAACTACACAGGCGAGGTATATTAACCATGCAGGCGACAGATCACAAATGGCTTACCCACTATACTTGGTACACACGAAGTGCAACATGAGGCAATCATATCTTACATGCTAAAGATTGTTCTCTTCCTCCTTAACTTGCATGCCTGGGCCCTTCACACTATTGCCTCCACTAGTTAGGCTAATTTAGTCTCTTAACTACGCTTACAACTTGTTCACTATACGATTCACTGTATTGTTATTATAATTATTTAAAATTATCCAGCCATCACTCCCCATGCTATCAATGTGGGTCAGTAAACGGCGTTAGCAGATGTAGCTTTCAACAATACATTAGCATGTACTTGGAATCATTTTGAACTAATTTATATTTGTCAATATGATACCCTTTTTTTGTATATATATCCGTGGTATTTTTATACACGTCTAAACTGTAACTAAAACTAGAGCATAAATAAAGCCCCTTTAAACATCCGATAGTTAAAATGACCTGTATACACTTAGCTGCTCTTTAGCTATACTTTGTCAAACAAGGTAAACCAAAAGAAGGAATGGATTGCTGTATAATATAACATTAAGGTTTCCTCGAGAGCAAACTGGACTAGGTCCTCCAGATATGTCTCAATTGGTACAATATAAAATATTTTTGCTATATTTCTGAAATGTTTACTACTTACTATACTCAGCTAATCCTCTTATCAAACCTCTTATGTTAAGGATCCTAGGCGACGTTACTGCTGGTGTAAACGTTAATAGTTAATAATTAATCTCACATGAGACTAAGCTTGAATTATCTTACTCTATAGTTTAAAACCATATCTCCTGTTTTTGACAAACCTGTTGTAACTCTGATATCAATATAAAAAATGTGCTGTCAAATCATATGCTATGTCAGTTCCACTGTACCTAACTGACCTGCTATTGCTATTGTGGCATAGTAAGGCAAGATGTTACCTGTTTTAACATGCACACAAAAAATAAAGAATTAATAAAAATAAAAAAAAAACAGGTGTGTTTGTATGTAGTGTTGATGTTTCAGTGAAGAAGTGTGCTTGTATGTAGTGTTGAAATTTGAAAGCAGGGGTGCATTTGGGTTTAGTTATAGTGTTTGAATGCTGAGATGTATGCACATACAAACATACTCTGCCACACAAATGCTGTGATACACAGACACATACGTAGATATACACACACTCTGAAACACATGCAGATACACACTGACACACATTCAGATATACAGACAGATACACAGACTGACAGATACAAACACACAGATACACAAACTGATACAGATACACACACTGACACAAACACATACAGATAAACATACATACACAATGACAACAAACAGATACACACACTTGCACACATACAGATAGTCAGACACATGTACTGACAGACATACTGACACACACACATTGACAGACGCACTGACACACATACTGACAGTCATACTGATACACACACACATACAAAATTTACACTTAGCCACCCTCCAGGTTCTTACCTTTTGGTGAAGGGTGGTTTTCCTGGGGTCCAGTGGCAGGCTGACTGTAGCAGAGCTCCCTGTAACCCGGCTGGGTACCTCGCCAAAGGACCGCTTCCTAGCTGGAACAGGGGACAAACCGCAGCACTTCTGCCCACAGTCGCCATAGCTGGACTGGGGCCCTGGAACCGCTCCTTCCTGGAGTCGAATGGGGAATTAGCACTATTCCTTACAAGGACTTTCCCCGTTGAATCTCATGCAAGCTGGAACAGCAGACACAGGAGCAAGTCTTCTTTCCCCCCTATAACAGGACAACACACAGTTTTGGAGTGTAAGCAGGAATCTCAGCTTTATTGGTTAAGGTTGGCTTTTATACAATTCTTCAGGCCAGGGGAACACCACCTGGACCTGATGGAACACTGAATTACAAAATGTACAAACCAATAAAAACAATGTACAGTATCTGACACTCCCCTACAGTGTACACAATTCCTCCCCTCTGCCTGTGATACAATTAACAAAGACAATGGGCTAACTCAATTAACTCTAAGCAGAAAAAACATAAATTTCTACAAACCCCAAAAAGTACCCCAAAATAGAACATATCCCCGATCTGGGTGAACAACATATCCAAAAAATCACCCAGATCGGTTCAGGGGTTCAGGAATTTCCCGCAAGTCTTATTTTTGCCCCATCATGCACATGGTCCCATGCCCAAAACAGTTCCATACACTCAACGGCAAAACACCGCTGGACGATTTAAGATGGCCGCCGCCACATGTTTGAATCTGTTCCAGTTAAAAGTCCAAGGGGCTGAAACAGTACTTTTGAACATGGGTTATCAGAGGGCCCATAGTCCCAGGGTAAAAGGCTGGCAAGTAGTCCCCTCCAAAAACTCGTGGCAAATTCAGCTAAAAGGGGGAGTTTGCCACACTGACGAAGTTGTGAGTTAGGCACTGGCACTACAAGCTTGGCCCCTTCGTTCCTGCCTTCCACCTCCCGCATGGCTCCGATCTCTCTGGGAGGAAGTGACTTACAGCTGTCACTTCCTCCCAGACTGCCAAAAAGAAAAGGGCCCGGTTGTGATGTTGAAGCATCACAGTGCCCCACCGAGCCCTTGCTGACACATGCCCACCGGGTGGCCCTGAGTATATGGGCCACATGTTGGGCCTCCCTGTGTGCGGGCCACTACGGCCGCACAGCCGGGTCCATGTGACTACTTAAAGGGATTCTCTAGTTCCAGGAAAACAAACCAGTTTTCCTGGCACTGTTGAATCCTGGAGTGCCCCCCTCCCTCCCGTCCCCCATTCAACGTCGCTGAAGGGGTTAAAACCCCTTCAGTCCCTCGGCATTGGGTCAGGCTCTATGGACGTCGGCGGGGGAGACCTAATGCACATGCACGGCAATGGCCACGCACGCAGTAGGCTTTCCCATAGGAAAGCATTATTCAATGCTTTCCTATGGGGATTCCGGTGACGCTGGAGGTCATCATGCATAGCGTGAGGACGTCCAGCGTCGTTTAGACCAGTGCTCCCCAACCTTTTTATCGCCGCGGACCGGTAAACGTTTGATAATTTTTCTGTGGCCCGCTTGTTTTGATTTAATAAGACAAAAAAAAAAAAAAACAGTCACATATATTAAAAAAACACACAGACACATACATAGTCAGAAAATCACAAACACAGTCACATAAAGACATAGACTCAAAATTGTGTGTATGTGTGTGTGAGCGGTGCAGTGTGTATGTGAGGGTGGCAGTGTGTGTGAGAGTTGCAGTGTGTGTGTGGGGGCAGTGTTTGTGGGGCAGTGTGTGTAGTGTGTGTATGGGGGCAATGTTTGTGGGTCAGTGTGTGCAGTGTGTCTATGGGGCAGTGTGTGTACTGTGTGTATGGGGGCAGTGTTTGTGGGGCAGTGTGTGTAGTGTGTGTATGGGGCAATGTGTGTAGTGTGTGTATGGGGCAGTGTGTGTATGGGGCAGTGTGTGTAGTGTGTTTATGCAGTGTGTGTAGTGTGTGTATGGGGCAGTGTTTGTGGGGCAGTGTGTTTATGGGGCAATGTGTGTAGTGTGTGTATGGGGCAGTGTTTGTGGGGCAGTGTGTGTAGTGTGTGCATGGGGGCAGTGCTTGTGGGGCAGTGTGTGTAGTGTGTGCATGGGGGCAGTGTTTGTGGGGCAGTGTGTGCATGGGGGCAGTGTTTGTGGGGCAGTGTGTTTAGTGTGTGTATGGGGCAGTGTGTGTAGTGTGTGTATGGGGCAATGTGTGTAGTGTGTATGGGGCAGTGTTTGTGGGGCAGTGTGTGTAGTGTGTGTATGGGGCAGTGTTTGTGGGGCAGTGTGTGTAGTGTGTGTATGGGGCAGTGTTTGTGGGGCAGTGTGTGTAGTGTGTATGGGGCAGTGTTTGTGGGGCAGTGTGTGTAGTCTGTGTATGGGGCAGTGTTTGTGGGGCAGTGTGTGTAGTGTGTTTATGGGGCAATGTGTGTAGTGTGTGTGTGTGGGGGCAGTGTGTGTAGTGTGTGTATGGGGCAGTGTTTGTGGGGCAGTGTGTGTATGGGGGGTAAGGAGGGTAGGGAGGCTTTTTTTAAATTTATTTAATTAAACTTAATATATTCATTTCTTAGTCCCTGGTGGTCCGGTGGGGAATCCCTGGTGGTCCGGTGGTGGTGAGGTGAACTCTAGCCCAGTTACAGGGCTAGAGTTCACTCTCGCGAGATTTGGAGCGTTGCCGTGGTTACCGCGGCAACGCTCCAAATCTCGCGAGAGGAGGACCCGGAGGAGCTGCAGGTAAGAGCTCCCGGGTCCTCTCTCACTCCCTCCCCTGCCGGCTGTCAGCAATGTGCCTGCAGACCGGGGAGGGAGATCTCTGATCTCCCCTCCGGTCCGCAGGCACATTGCAGGGCTGGCACTTGGGCAATGCCAGCTCTGCATTAGCCGGCAGGCTTGCACACCCCTGGGCGGCCCGGTACCGTTTGATCCACGGACCGGTACCGGTCCACGGCCCGGGGGTTGGGGAACACTGGTTTAGACGACCAAAAGTCGTCTAGAAACCCGGATGTCCCTCTAGTGGCTGTCTGGCAGATAGCCACTAGAGGAGGACTTAACCCTGCAAGGTAATTATTGCAGTTTATAAAAACATCAATAATTACACTTGCAGGGTTAGGGGTGATGGGAGTTGGCACCCAGACCGCTTTAATGGGCTGAAGTGGTCTGGGTGCCTACAGTGTCCCTTTAAATAAACAGCAGGCAGCAGGGCCCACGGGGCAACTTCTCTGCCCCCCCCCCCACGAATAACTGGGCCAATGGCAGCTGCCCCATTTGCCCCGCATTAAAGACGACCATGTGTTTCCACAAACTGAATAATGGTCATTGATGCTACTGACTGGATGTGTGGGAAAATGTTCTTGTCAGGGTGGAAAAGTTTTTTAGTGGGTGGTCAATTGCCCACTGACATTTTCCTTTTATTTTTAGACAAATCCCTGTTTTTCAATTTAAAATGGTTCTTGGTCCCCACTTTTCATAATACAAGATAGCAAAAGAAGAAAGGTTAAAATTGTATGGCAGGACAGGAGGCTTCATATTTTCTTTACCTTCTTTACTGAAACCTCCAGCAGCAAAGAAACAGTTAACAGAACTTTTCAAAACAACCAATCAGAACAAAGCAACAGTAGTATAAAACCCCTAAGCAGGCTCTTCCACTTCCTCTTTCTTTGCTGCTGCCTCCAGGTGAGCACTCACCAACTCAGAGTTGTCTCTGCTCTGGGTTGTTTTTTTCTCCTACATGCTGCTTGTTTATTTGAACAGTCTGTTTACTCAGTCTGTTTACTAGGTTTGTTTAGGCAGCTTAACCCCTTAAGACCGCAGCCAAATGTACAAGTTGTGATCCAAAAAAAACATAAACAAAACCTGGAATTTGTGCTACATGTCTGTCCAACCGTAATTCACCGCTTTCATATTAAATGCACCCACACTTATTATATATCATTTTATTCAGGGGAAACAGGGCTTTCGTTTAACATCAAATATTTAGGTATGGAACATAATTTAATATGAAAAAAATATTACACAAATGGGAGAAAATAAGAATTGTTTTAATTTTTTTACTTCTACGTGACATTCTAACTGGGAATGTCAAAATACTGTTTGCTTTTACTGCAATACAATACACATATTTGTATTCAGCGATGTCTCGCGTGTAAAACAGTACCCTCTATGTACAGGTTTTATGGTGTTTTGGGAAGTTACAGGGTCAAATATAGCATGTTACATATTTTAGTTTTTTCACATTGAAATTCGCCAGATTGGTTACGTTGCCTTTGAGACCATATGGTAGCCCAGAAATAAGAATTACCCCCATGATGGCATGCCATTTGCAAAAGTAGACAACCCAAGGTATTGCAAATGGAGTATGTCTGGTCTTTTTTAGTAGCCACTTGGTCACAAACACTGGCCAAAGTTAGTGTTAATATTTGAAAATGCAAAAAACTAATTTGAACGCAAATTTTGGCCAGTGTTTGTGACTAAGTGGCTACTAAAAAAACCGAACATACCCTATTTGCAATACCCTGGGTTGTCTACTATTGCAAATGGTATGCCATCATGGGGATAATTTTCATTCCTGGGCTACCATATGGTCTTAAAGGCAACCTGGCGAATTTTAATGTGAAAAAACTGAAACGCAAACCTTATATTTGACTCTGTAACTTTTGAAAACACCATAAAACCTGTACATGAGGGGTACTGTTATACTCAGGAGACTTCGCTGAACACAAATATTAGTGTTTCAAAACAGTAAAACGTATCACAACAATTATATCGTCAGTGTAAGTGCCATTTGTGTGTGAAAAATGCAAAATATTTCACTTTTACTGGCGATATCGTTGTAATACATTTTACTGTTTTGAAACACTAATATTTGTGTTCAGCGCAGTCTCCCGAGTAAAACAGTACCCCCCATGTACAGGTTTTATGGTGTCTTGGAAAGTTATAGGGTTAAATATAGTGCTAGCAAATTAAATTCCCTGTACTTTCGGCATGGGTTGTCAGGCAGGTCCCGCTAATTGTAATTAATAAAATGACCTAATTATGTAAAATGATTACATAAATATATGTGTAGAATTATTATATATATGTGTGTATATATATATATATATATATATATATATATATATATATATATATATATATATATATATATACACACACGGTATATATATATATATATATATATATATATATATATATATATATATGTATGTGTGTGTATATATATGTATATAATTTTTTTATTATTTTTATTTATATATAGGTATATATTTAGTGATATATACGTATATACTTATGTATATAGATATATATATTATTTCGTTCTACATGTATTTTGATATCAATATATATATTTTTTATCTATTTATTATTTTTTTTAACGTATTTATATATTTATTTTTATTATATATAAATATATATATAATAAAAATTATATATATATTTAATCAATATCATTGTACGTGTATTTTGATATTAATATATATATATATATATATAATTATGTATATATTAATATTAAAATACACGTAGACAGTGTATGTATATTTATGTGTATATGTGTATATGTGTATATATACTTAGATCATATATATATATATATGATCTAAGTATATATAATTTATTTTTACACTGTTTTAACATTTTTTATTTTTTTTTCAGACAGCAGGGGGAGTACCTGTCATTACAGGCACTCCCCCTGCTGGCATTGACATGGACGGCTATGCCGTCCATGTGATCGCGGGGTCCTCGCAAGGACCTCGCGATCACATGCCCTGGGGGGCCGAAGAGGACGGAGGTGGACTCCCTGGGCTCCCAGGTAAGTCCCCCATACCGCGATCTCCGGCGACCGGGTAAGTACATAAGATCGCAGGACGTTCTATGCCGCCCTGCGGATTTTAGAGCCATGTAAATAAGGACGGCATAGAACGTCCTGCGGTCTTAAGGGGTTAATTTCTGGATTTATTTAGGCAGGTTCTTGCTGAATTTATATTAACAGTTTGTCTGCTGTGTTTATCTAGGCAGTCTATTGCTGGGTTTAGCTGGGCAGTTTATTCTGTGTTATTTCCTATACCACTTCATGCTATGTAGCTGCTGTACCACTTGTTAACATGCTGTATTTAGGCTACTTATATGATATATTCTGGATACTGCTCATTGATTTATTGTTATTCTGGGCTACTTTATGCAGTTTTTCTCACTCTGCTGCATGGGGACTGGATGTCCCTGCTTTGATGCTTTGACTCTGCCTGTACTCTGTTTCCCCTCCCTGGGTCCCCCTGCTGGGCTCTGTCGCCCATACCCTTTTTCCCTTATTCCCCACCTGCTCCCTGCGGCCCCTGGCCGCGTGCTGAGCAACTTTTTCAGCCGTGGCAGTGCCGCGCGAGCACCACGCGGTAGGCCGCGCTAGTCCTTTTTGTGGCCACGGCGGCCATTTTGTTGGAGCCGCGGCGGCCATTTTTTTCGGAGCCGCATGGGCTCCGTGCGTCGCAAACAGCCCGGTCTCACCCACCGAGCTGCCCTACTGCCTGCTGGCCATGTGGCCAGCCTTCCCTCTCCCTATATAAGGGGAGATAGCCCAATATTTCGGCTATCCCCCTACTTACTGTGCTTGTCTCACATGCTGCATATGTGACAGATCCTGGATAGCAGGATCTGTCCCAGGCACTCTCACAGCTCACACTGCAGCTTACTATGATGTCTGATGCAATGTGACTAGGTTCTCTATCCTAGCAGTAGACTTGCCACACTTTTTACTACTAAGGAGAATCTTAGATTTACAGGGGTATTACTGCTCAAATAAATATCTTTGTTTAACAAGACTATGCCACATGTGATATATGCTAATCAAGCATTTCTCTCAACAAAAATTATATGGTCTGTTTTCAGCACCTAGCTCCCCTGCCAAGGTTTTGCTGCCCTTCCTGGAAGGGGCTGAACATTTTCCACTATACACACACTTCAAAGTGTATCCTAATATTATACCTGAGTGGTCTGTAGATGTGAATCAGCTTCTAGCTGTATGGACCCTTCTGCCCCCTACCCCCCCCCCCCCCCCCACCGTCCATATTTCTGGGGGTCTAACCGCTACTGGACAATAATAATGGACGTGTGACACCATTGCTGGATCTGCAGTGTCCGGGTATACCCGTAAAAGAGGGTACCCCTCTCACTGATTGAACTACTGTTCTTACAGTGCCCTGCTATACGCAGATACTGAGGGTGACCCCCTCCTGTGGACTATTCTGCTGGACCTACGGGGTCCTGTTATAACCATAATGAGAGTGACCCCCTCTTGCTGACTGCACTACTGGGTGTACAGACCTCTATGATACCACACTGAGGGTTACCCCCTCTTACCTACAGCTCTGCTGGATCTGCAATGCCCGGTTATGGTTATATGTTACTGTGCCTGTCTCACTGCTGGACCGGCATGTCTGGCTACTTTTATTATACGGCTAACCACTATGGCACTACTGTACCTACAGTATCCGATTATGTTCAGACTGAGAGTGACCCCCTCCCCTGCTGGCCTATACTGCATAGTATGCTTGTGCTTGTTGGGTGACCCCCTCTTGCACGCTGGGTGACCCCCAGCTGGCCGCACCAGGTATCACTCAGACAGTGTTACCTCTATGGCAGTTATGCAATCACGTCTGAAGGCTAACCACTACGGCACTACTGTACCTACAGTGTCCGATTATGTTCAGACTGAGGGTGACCCCCTCCCCTGCTGGCCTATACTGCATAGTATACTTGTGCTTGTTGGGTGACCCCCTCTTGCACGCTGGGTGACCCCCAGCTGGCCGCACCAGGTATCACTCCGACAGTGTTGCCTCTATGGCAGTTATGCAATCACGACTAAAGGACAAATCTCCCGTGCCCAGAAGGTCACTTGGCCTGTCCTCATGCCACCCCGCTGACCTCACTGCCAGAAACCATCGGTACCCTACAGGGGACACTCCACCGGCCATCCTAGACGCTACACCAAGCACCCCTGGTACGCGTTGGCTAACGGATGGATTCATCTAGAGGATCAGTCTTCATGACGGAGTCCGGAAAGGACCCCGCAAACACCTGATACAGGGTTTGCACTCTATCCGGGACTAACCACTGGATGTCGACGACACGCGGACACAGATGTTTCCTCGGGACAAATGACGCGTTACAGCTTGGAAAGCGGAAAATACAAAATTCCCTTTGGGAATGGACCTATATGACTTATAGGTATCTCCTAGTTGGTTTCTACCCCTGAGAACCGCAAACGGCCCTTGTCCGAGCTGGACATCAAACTGACGGATTTGGCACCCAAGGGCTGAGTCTGCTCTCCGGAGTTGCCTTCACGTACAAATTGAGCTGACACGTCTCTATTCATAGGGTTCCCCTTAACTAGCCCCAGAGGTCTCTCGGACCGTGCCCGGACTCAGGATCAAGGTTGCGGAACCTTGGACCGTTCCGTGAGCATTACACATGACCAAAAGAGGCGTCCATTCCGAAGTTGCCATGCTGGGCGAAGGATGCGGCGGAGTGGACTCCCGCCCCATCCCCATGCTACATGCTCCCAATGTATTTGTCGCCTGTGGACACTTTGAGACGGAGGGCACTCATCCCCTCAGAGAGCTGCTCGGCGTGGATGATTGGTTCTCTCCCTCGACTGGACATGAGAGAAACCCGCATGGATTTTGCCATCAACATGGACATATTGAATCTGACTCACTCCCAGTCAACCCAGTTTCTGGTCTTTCATAGAATATTCGGTCTAGGCGGTGCTCCGCCTCCCGAGGACCAAGATGTCCGTCTTCAAGGAAAATGCCAGGCATATGCTCCGCAACCTGCGGGTCACACTTAGGGGCCCAACCCGGTCGATTGACCAGTTGTTATTCGCCATCGAGGCCATACCTCCGGGATCCGGTACTATCAGCCGCTCCAACATGACGCTTTCTCGGGTCTTTGGCCTGGTAGGACCGAATCATGTCACCTTCGGACGAAGGTCATCTAAAACTTAATTGAGGACTCCGACATAGAGGGACCTGGCCTACCTAGGAGTTTCGGACCCCAACCAACTTCGGCCTGGACTCTGGAGTCCAAAGGAGGGACCTCTTCACGCCAACTGCATGGAACTACCTGCAGGTTTGTTCAACATTTACAGCTTTCCCAGGGGAAGGTACTGCTCGCTACCTTACGGCCTGGACTTATCACTGGTTGCCCACTTTGGACTGCAATCGGATCTCACATGGGATCGCTATCTATAGCGTCTGGACAAGTATTCGTCATTTGTGACAATGTCTGTGGGACGAGACACTCATGTGGCGAACGGCTTCACCCGACCATGGAGAGACCCCAATGATTGGTTGCCTCACCCTCCGGGGTCTCGAGTACTGGCATGATTAAATTCGGTGCGAACTGCCATACGGAGCGGTTCTCCAGCTGGCTGCCGGACCCTCAGCAAGGCGAGGGACGCGTTTTCCAAGCTTGGTCTCCTTTGGGGCGTACGCATCCTGTTTACCTCCAGGTTACTTCGGGCTTTGCTTGAGACCAAATTCCTGGGAGTGTCGTTTCGCCTGGCCACACCACTTCGGAGGAGTCCTCCGTGCTTTCCCCTTTTGCTGGAGTTTGCCATGGGAAAGCAATCTACGACTCCCTGTCTCTTCATGTCCTGTGTGGGATCCACAGGGGTAGCCTGCCATGACTGGTGTCTGGAGAGATGTTTAGGTCCCTATGGCTGTCCCCATTGTCTGGCTGAGTTGCCCTCTCAGGGTAGGATCGTATGGGGCCATTCACGTCCTATGTCAGCTAGAGGACGACTCGTGTGCATTTCTCAAGATTCTGGCATTGGTAAGGATCTCTTGGTCTGCAGTCTGCCAAGAGGAGTATACCTTATGGGAACCCTATCTCTCGCTATTCCTCAAGTCTAGTGGTATCGTGTGTTCTGTATTTCCTTGAGGAATGACCTGATGACAAGGACTTGCCTTGCGACAGTTTTTCCACTTACGGTTTTCCCCAGTACATCTTGTATTTCATGGCGTTCTGACGTCATGGTATCGACGTAGTGTCTTCTTCCTTCTTTCCGTTCAGTACATCGGTTTCTGCTCCGTACATATTTCACTTCTATCCGTCCTCTGTGTTGTACCCCTATTCTCCGGATAGGCCACGGCTCTGTTGACAGGTTGTACACAACCATGTAGATCCAGGTTCTGGTTCTTTCATCCGTCTACTCATGGACAGCTGTTGATTTCTGCGTACGGCCGTTTTTAACTGTTTCTGCATCTTCGCTCGCCCGTTGGATTTGGTGGATCCTCTCATTGGCTGACCTTGAGAGTTCCTCTGGGACACTTTTGGTTCGGGGTGCTGTCACCTCAGCAACTTTGGAAGCCGTTGGGTCCCTTCTGCATTTTCTCTACACCGCTGCTTGGTTTAGGGAATGGGTTTTTCCACTCTCCTTTTATTTCAGTCCTCTATGTCATATTGCTTCTGGTTCTACTATTTGGGCGTTAAAATTGCAAATATGAAGCCTCCTGTCCAGCCATAAAATTAGGGATTATTCTAGCCTCGGTGAGGGAATAATCTAAATTTTATTAAAGACAGGAGGCGAATATTTCCCCCCCCTTTTCTTACGTTCCCTCCCTGGATTTGGGTCTTATATTTAATTGGGGATATTGTGTTTTGTGAATGCATTGTTTTACATAATAAAGGTTATTTCTATTATTCGGTGATGATTGTCTGTGTGCATTTTTATTCATCATGTTTGTGTTGTAATTATGTTTCGTCCATGCCTTTTAGTTTAGGTACATACTAGATACTAGGTCTTCATAAGATCTGTAGACTTTGTTTATTCATCAGGTATTATGATGTGCAAGTGATATTGTGTGGATATGACATCTTGCCTTGACAGTTTACTTTCACAATGTTTTCCTTTTTCTTGCAGTGTAATCTATTTTCTCTCTGGGCTTGACAATTATTTCTCTGGATGTGTCTGCTACAAGGTGGATTCGTTGGTTTCAGTGGCGTACATACCAGGGTCGCAGGGGTCGCGGCTGCGACCGGGCCTGGCCCACCAGGGGGCCCGGCCGCCCCTGCGACCCGGTATGTACGCTCTGGGCCAGCCTCTTCTCCTGGGGGGCCCAGGAGCCAGCCACCTCCGGGCCCCCCGAGGCTGACCCTGCTTACACCCGGCGGGCAGTCAGGCTGGCCGGTGCGCGAGGGAGCACTCTCCCCTGAGTGCTTCCTCTTCAGCTCCCTCGCGCACCGCAATGATACTGGAGCCGGAAGATGACGTCATCTTCCGGCGCCGGTATCAATACGCGGCGCGCGAGGGAGCTGAAGAGGAAGCACTCAGGGGAGAGTGCTCCCTCGCGCACCGGCCAGCCTGACTGCCCGCCGGGTGACCGCCCCCCCCAGGAGCCCAGCAGCACCACTGGACCCCAGGGAATCCCCTCAGCACTCCAAAAGGTAAGGAGGCTGGGGGGATTAAATTAAAAAAAAAAATGCGTTAGTGTGTGTGTGTGTGTGTATTAGTGTTAGTGTGTGTGTGTTAGTGTTACTGTGAGTGTTAGTGTGTGTGTGTATTAGTGTTACTGTTAGTGTGTGTGTGTATTAGTGTTACTGTGAGTGTGTGTGTGTGTCTATTAGTGTTACTGTTAGTGTGTGTGTGTGTGTGTTAGTGTTACTGTGAGTGTTAGTGTGTGTGTATTAGTGTTACTGTTAGTGTGTGTGTGTGTGTGTGTGTGTGTGTGTTAGTGTTACTGTGAGTGTTAGTGTGTGTGTATTAGTGTTACTGTTAGTGTGTGTGTGTGTTAGTGTTACTGTGAGTGTTAGTGTTACTGTGAGTGTTAGTGTTACTGTGAGTGTGTTAGTGTTACTGTGAGTGTTAGTGTTACTGTGAGTGTTAGTGTGTGTGTGTGTGTTAGTGTTACTGTGAGTGTTAGTGTTACTGTGTGTGTTAGTGTTACTGTGAGTGTTAGTGTGTGTGTGTGTGTGTTACTGTGTGTGTTAATGTGAGTGTCAGTGAGTGTGTGTCAGTGAGTGTGTTACTGTGTGTGTCTGTTACTGAGTGTGTTTGTGTTAGTGAGTCTGTTTGATGTCTGTTAGTGAGTGTGTGTTTGTCAGTGAGAGTGTATGTTTTGTAAGTGAGTGTGTATGTCTGTCTGTCGCCGAGTGTGTCTCTGTCAGTAAATGTGTGTGTCTGTTAGCTAGTGTGTATGCATCTGTTCGTGAGAGTGTGTGTGTGTCTTCAGCACTTACCTTTCTCCAGCGCCGGACTCCCTTGGCGCTGGGGATCCCTCCGCCGCTCAGCTCCGAATGCGCATGCACGGCAAGAGCCGTGCGCGCATTCAAACCGCCCATAGGAAAGCATTACTCAATGCTTTCCTATGGACGTTCAGTGTCTGAAAATCGCGGAAGCTCCTCTAGCGGTGTGGTGGAATCTCGGTAAAAATAAATTTAGTAGGCCGAGATTACCACGTGGCATGTGTACGTGCATATGCTGACGTATCGATCAGTTGGTTGCACGAGGCAAGATACGATCAGTAGTGTACGGAGCATGTGCAAGAATACAGGATATAGTATTCCCCTCCTCCATTGTGCTGGACAAGCCATGCGGTCAAGAAGGAAGTTAATTCTTATTTGTATTGATTGGTCAAGAGAATGTGCGGGTGGAGCTTAATATGGGAGGAGTTATGTGCCTATATAAGGAGCCAGCACTATTGTCCGGGGCTCAGAACTTTCTGTATTTTGGTGACACTAGTCCCTCTGAGTCCCGATCGGTGATCCAATAAAGAATCTCTTCCTTCCTGAAGAAACCTGTGTCCATCTCTCTGTGCTTGGCTTCCGTCAGTTTCTCCGGTATCATTTGGTGCATTGGCCGGGAAGCTCATCGTTCAACGGTAGCTGAGAGGCAGAGGCGTGAGACGGTCTATCTTTGCCCACGTTCTCTACGGCTGCACCCCTGAACTTCTGCGTGGACCTCCCTTCGTCTCGGCGCCACTGGTCTGTTGTCCAGGAGATCATCGGCCTCTACGTAAGAAGTGCTGGGGTGTCCCCGTCGATGAGTGTGAACTCAGGTTCAGGAACGAGGAGGTAAGACAACTGCTGTTTTAGACGGCAGACCCACTAGGGGTATACCGATTGTGCGGTAGGCCCATAAGGGGTTTGAATTGTGTATGGAATCTGCCCCCTCTGTCGGAGGGAAGGAGCGAAGGCGCACCGCTCAATCGAACGCTCTTTAGTCAGACCGTTTGATTTGGTTAGTCAGGCGGGGTTCTGGTTTAAATAGCCCTAGCCGGACACCGGTGTCTTGTCTAGACTAGCGTTCTAGGGTGTATATTACGTTCGCTAGGTCGGAGGGACCGGGAGACTAAGCGGCGCCTGTGTAAATTCGGTTCGCTAGCTCTCAACCTATCTTGGCTAAGTGGGAAGACGTGTAAATTTGGAACCCACTAGATTTTTGATAGTAATCGACTAAGAGGCGCCTGTGTAAATTCGGTCCTCTAGCTCGCTATATGTGGTGCTTGGGCAGTGTGGCTAACCAAAACGGGTGTACATAGTTTTAGGTAGTCCATCAAGGTACTGGCCAATAGTTTAGTTGGGAATTGTAAATGTGTTAAAGATTGTTAGTAAAGTGTATATCTTGTTAGATAGCGCGAGCTCAGCCGTCTAGCGAGAGTGTTAATAGTGTGTTGCTGTATCATAGTGCACGGTACCATAACCCTGTATATTTACTGACACTGTATATAAGTACTAATCACTGTCGTCCATTGCATGTTTAACACCATAACCACTAATAATTGTATTGTGACCTTAAATTGTGCTTTGACCTATGCTAACCGTACTGTAACCGCTATTTGTAAAAGACGATGTTACTGGGGTGTGTTATAGACGGGTAATTCATATATAGAGAATTATAGCGTGGGTGACTGTATAGTTACGCCAAAGGGCATAATATTGATTATCTAGTGACTGGTGTAACAGCTGTGTGTGTACGGGAATTCCCTGAGTGTTTATTGTGTTATTGTGTACGTTTCACTTGGTAACCGTACCACGTGGTGCTGTTGCCAGAGGAAACGGGTGTGACTGTTGAATAGTACGCGTGCATAGTATTCGTTGTCAACGACGTTCCATTGATAAGTATGGGCGCGTCGGAGTCAACGATTTCGGATCCCTTAGGTTGTATGGTGAAGCATTTTAAAAAGGGATTCAAAACATGTGATTTTGGGGTTAAAATGTCTCCTGTACGTTTGGTCACTTTGTGTACTAGGGAGTGGCCTACTTTGGTTGCGGCATGGCCGCCACGTGGCAGTTTGGATCCAACTCTGGTACAGCACGTACACGTGGCTGTATCGGGTAGGCCTGAACTTTATGGACAGTTTCCTTATATTGATTGTTGGAGACAGGCCGTAAATGACTCGCCAAAATAGATTCAGACATGCCACGAGGAGCAATGTCGCCTCATGGTGGCTAGGACTGGTGTTAGGCCCATTTTGGACATGCCCCCTGAGTCCGAGATCCCTTTGCCGCCCCCTTACTTTCCTTTAAGAGGAAGTGACGCGAATGCAGGAAGTCCTGCACCCCTTCCCCCATTGCCCCCATCCACTTCCGCTTCCTCCTCCAGTACAGAATCCACCCCCTCTCGTACTAAATCTCCCCTTCCGGAACCAGAACCAACCCCCATTAGATCTGAATATCCTGATTTGGCGCCACTTCAGACTTCCGGTCAAGCTTCTTCTAGCTCGGCTCGGAGTGTTCTATTTACTAACTTTTCCCAAAACCAAGCTCCCACATCCTCATGCTTTATTACCCCCCGACCAGAACCTCTAACTGACGCCCCTTCACGTAGCCCCATACTAACCCGACAACTGACCGGTTGTCAGGATCGGGTCAGGGATCCAACACGCAGAGTACAAAGAGTAGCTGATACGTATACCGGTCCTTAGAATGGCCGGACTAACGTAGAACTACAATAGAATGGTCAGAGACAAGCCGAGGTCGAGGATAACAGAAGACAGGTAAGCGAGAGACAAGCCGGGTCAAGGAATACAGAAAGGCAGGAGAGTAAATAACAAAGCCGGGTCAGAACCAAAAGACAAGAGAATCACAAAGCACTGTGTGACTAGGAGGACTAGAACCACGACAGGGCAATGAGTGAATGAGAGAACCCCCGTTAAGTATCCTGGCTAGGGAGAGGAGACACGCCTCCGGCGAGTCCTGATTCGTCTCCCGAGATTTGAGTGGCAGGATGTTTCGGGTTAGCGTCATGACGTCTACCTCCGGTCCTTCTGTTATAAAAGGAAGTGACTCCCTCGCGGCCGGCGTTAGCAAGGCCGAGTGAACCGCGGGAGACCGAGGAGACATGGCGTCCGGACGGATAACCTTCTAAGTCTCTACCTCTCTCAACGGTAGAGACTCCAGGTACCCTGACAGTACCCCCCCCCTCAGATACGCCCACCGGGCGGAAGGAGCCGGGGCGAGATGGAAAGCGGGAGTGAAATGCCCTGCGAAGACGAGGAGCATGAACATCCTCTTGTGGTACCCAACTCCTCTCCTCAGGACCATATCCCCTCCAGTCAACTAAATATTGTACTCGTCCCCGGGAGACACGAGAATCAATAATGGAGTTAACCTCATACTCCTCCTGACCCTCCACCTGAACAGGGCGCGGAGGGGCGATTGTGGAGGAGAATCTGTTACAGATTAGAGGTTTCAACAATGACACGTGAAAGGAGTTCGGGATGCGTAAAGTAGCTGGAAGAGCTAGACGATATGCCACTGGGTTAATTCGAGTCAAGATCCTGTAAGGACCAATATAACGAGGAGCGAACTTCATGGAAGGAACTTTAAGACGAATATTCCTAGTGCTCAACCACACTCTATCGCCTGGAACAAAATTCGGAGCCGCCCTTCTACGTTTGTCAGCATGTTTCTTTACCAGTACAGAATTGTGTAGAAGAATCTGTCGAGTCTGATCCCACAACTTCCTCAAGTTGGCCACATGGACATCAACCGACGGTACTCCTTGGGAAGGAGAAACCGGGGGAAGAATAGATGGATGAAAGCCATAGTTCATGAAGAAGGGACTTGAATGCGTGGAGTCACAAACAAGATTGTTGTGCGCAAACTCTGCCCAAGGAATCAAACCGACCCAATCGTCCTGGTGTTCGGAAACAAAACAACGTAAGTATTGCTCAATCTTCTGGTTAGTTCGTTCAGCAGCTCCGTTAGACTGAGGGTGATAGGCGGACGAAAAATTCAATTTGATGCCTAATTGAGAACAGAACGACCTCCAAAAACGTGAAACAAATTGGGAGCCTCTATCAGAAGTGATCTCAGAAGGAATCCCATGTAAACGAAAAATCTCTTTAGCAAAGACCTCTGCCAATTCAGGAGAAGTCGGGAGTTTAGGCAAAGGTACGAAATGTGCCATCTTGGTAAACCTATCGACTACGGTGAGGATAACAGTGTGTTTTTTAGAAACCGGCAGATCCACAATAAAGTCCATAGCCACACAGGACCAAGGTTTGTCAGGAATCTCCAGCGGTTGTAGAAGGCCACAAGGAAGCGAATGCGGTAGTTTGGTTTTAGTACAGACCACACAAACCCCGATAAAATCCTTAATATCCTTCCGTAACGACGGCCACCAGAAATCCTTGGAGATCAAAGAATACGTCTTGCGGACACCCGGATGACCAGCCACCTTACTCTCGTGAAGACACTGTAAGAGCTCCAATTGAAGTTCAGGGGGAACGAAAAGTCTGGAAACCGGAGTCAGTCTAGGTGCCAGATGCTGCAAGTTCCTTATCTGATCAAGTAGCGGGGAATGAACTTTGAGAGTAGTGTTAGCGATAATGTTACACTTGGGTACTATAGAGGACAAAACCGGCTCAGATACGGCAGCAGGTTCATATTGGCGAGATAAGGCGTCGGCTTTAGAATTCTTAGAACCTGGCCTATATGTGAGTACGTAGTTGAAGTGAGTGAGAAATATGGACCAACGAACCTGTCTAGATGATAGTCGTTTAGCCTCCCCAATATAGGATAAGTTCTTATGATCCGTCAAAATAGTAACAGGATGCAAGGTACCCTCCAATAAATGTCTCCACTCCTTCAAGGCCATTATAACCGCTAGTAGTTCCCTGTCACCAATGTCATATCTGCTTTCAGTACCGGACAATTTTTTGGAAAAGTATCCACAAGGATGTAGTGGTTTATCTACACCCAACCTTTGGGACAGAACAGCACCTATACCTGTCTCAGAAGCGTCTACTTCGAGTAGGAAAGGTAGAGTAGTATCAGGGTGAACTAAAATTGGTGCGGAAGCAAACAGCTCTTTGAGTGTCTCAAAAGCCCGAAGAGCTTCAGTAGACCAATTCTTAGTCTCAGCCCCTTGTTTGGTCATGTTAGTGATGGGAGCAATGATAGAGGAGTATCCCTTAATGAAACGTCTGTAGTAATTAGAGAAACCAATGAATCTCTGGATAGCCTTGAGACCCTGAGGTAAAGGCCAGTCTAGTATGGATTGGAGCTTCTCCGGATCCATTTCAAACCCTTCCCCAGAAATCACATAACCAAGAAATGTAGTTTGGGATTGGTCAAAGCTGCATTTCTCCAGTTTGCAGTATAAGCCATGCTGAAGAAGTTTGTGTAAAACCCTCCTGACTTGCCTGTGGTGAGTCTCAATATCCCTGGAATGTATAAGAATATCATCAAGGTATACAATTACACAGTCATCTTGAAACTCCCTAAGAACCTCATTAATAAGGTCCTGAAATACTGCCGGAGCATTGCAGAGACCAAAAGGCATTACCGTATACTCATAGTGCCCATATCGAGTATTGAATGCAGTTTTCCACTCGTCACCGTCGTGGATTCTCACTAAATTATAAGCACCTCTAAGGTCTAACTTAGTGAAAATTTTAGAACTTTTTAATCGGTCAAAAAGCTCGGTGATCAAGGGAATCGGATAAACATTTCTGATGGTTATCTTGTTAAGGCCTCGGTAGTCAATGCAAGGTCTTAAAGAGCCATCCTTCTTTTTAACAAAAAAAAATCCAGCCCCAGCAGGGGAGGAGGATCTTCTAATGAACCCCTTGTCTAGGTTTTCACGAATATACTCCTCTAGAACTAAGTTCTCATTCGTGGACAAAGGATATACATGACCCCTGGGGGGCATGGTACCAGAAAGTAAATTAATTTTGCAATCAAAAGGCCTATGTGGTGGTAAGGTATCAGCCTTTCTTTTGTCAAATACTGCCTTTAAATCTTGATACAAGGACGGTATCTGTACTTTGGTAGAGTCAGTAGCGTTATTAATTGGGTTGACACTACAAAGAGGTGACACTTTCTTTAAACAACTCTCTTGACAATTCTGGCCCC
Organism: Pelobates fuscus; assembly: GCF_036172605.1. Lineage (NCBI taxonomy): Eukaryota > Metazoa > Chordata > Amphibia > Anura > Pelobatidae > Pelobates > Pelobates fuscus. The sequence goes on along the minus strand of NC_086318.1, from coordinate 124,562,250 downwards.
AAGAAACAATTTCCCCTGATCTCCAATCTATAACGGGGTTATGTTTCTTAAGCCAGGAATATCCCAGGACTATGGGAACAGAAGGGGATGAAATGAGTAGTAGGGATATTTCCTCCTTGTGTAGAATACCAATAGTTAAGTAAAGAGGTGTGGTCTCCCGGGAAATCACAGGCTCAACTAAAGGTCTACCATCAATGGCTTCAACAGCCAAGGGTGTCTTCCTTAACTGGGATGGGATAGTGTGTTTAGTGAGAAACTTTTGGTCGATAAAACTCTCAGCAGCGCCGGAGTCTATCAATGCCATAGTTTCTAAAGTTCCCTTCTCCCAAGTTAACGAGACCGGTAAAAGGAGTCTATGTTCTTTGTAGTTATGAGTAGAGGACAAAATCGAAACACCCAAGGTCTGTCCTCTAGAGAAACTTAGGTGCGAGCGTTTCCCGGACGGCTGGGACAGCTCAAACGTACATGACCTCTGAACCCACAATACATACACAGTCCCTCTCTTCTCCTGTACTGTCTCTCCTCCTCTGAGAGACGAGTAAGGCCTAACTGCATAGGTTCTGAAACCTGTGGATCTTTGGTTTCAGCAACTTGAAATGATGGTACTAGTCTAGAGAAAGATTTAGCGGTTCTATCTCGAGTATTCTGTCTCTCCCTTAGGCGTTCGTCAATACGGGAGACAAAGGAAATTAAGTCCTCCAGATTCTCGGGAAGTTCTCTAGTAGCTACCTCATCAAGTATTACATCAGATAATCCATTTAAGAATACGTCTATATAGGCCTGTTCATTCCATTTTACCTCTGCCGCCAAAGACCTGAACTCTAGTGCATAATCCACAAGGGTTTGGTTGTCTTGTCTAAGGCGCAACAGTAATCTGGCTGCATTGACCTTCCTGCCAGGAGGGTCAAAAGTTCTTTTAAAAGCAGCTACAAAGGAATTATAGTTATAGACTAATGGATTATCATTCTCCCACAACGGATTCGCCCATCTCAGAGCTCTCTCAATGAGTAAGGTAATAATAAATCCCACCTTTGCCCTATCAGTAGGGTATGAACGGGGCTGTAGCTCGAAGTGAATACTGATCTGGTTCAAAAAGCCACGACACCTCTCAGGGGAACCAGCATAACGTACAGGTGGGGTAACTCGGGAAGAAGCACCTACAGTAGCTACCTCTAACCCTGAACCCACAGAAGAAGCAGAAGTGTTACGCCTCTCCTCAGGTGGATTAATAGGGCGAGACAGCAGCGCCTGTAGTGCCAGAGCCATCTGATCCATCCTATGATCCATGGCGTCAAACCTAGGATCAGGAGAACCAAGCTGACAATTTGTACCTGCAGGATCCATGGCCCTGTCGTAATGTCAGGATCGGGTCAGGGATCCAACACGCAGAGTACAAAGAGTAGCTGATACGTATACCGGTCCTTAGAATGGCCGGACTAACGTAGAACTACAATAGAATGGTCAGAGACAAGCCGAGGTCGAGGATAACAGAAGACAGGTAAGCGAGAGACAAGCCGGGTCAAGGAATACAGAAAGGCAGGAGAGTAAATAACAAAGCCGGGTCAGAACCAAAAGACAAGAGAATCACAAAGCACTGTGTGACTAGGAGGACTAGAACCACGACAGGGCAATGAGTGAATGAGAGAACCCCCGTTAAGTATCCTGGCTAGGGAGAGGAGACACGCCTCCGGCGAGTCCTGATTCGTCTCCCGAGATTTGAGTGGCAGGATGTTTCGGGTTAGCGTCATGACGTCTACCTCCGGTCCTTCTGTTATAAAAGGAAGTGACTCCCTCGCGGCCGGCGTTAGCAAGGCCGAGTGAACCGCGGGAGACCGAGGAGACATGGCGTCCGGACGGATAACCTTCTAAGTCTCTACCTCTCTCAACGGTAGAGACTCCAGGTACCCTGACACCGGTACCCAACAATTAAAACATTATCAGATGCCTCTTCGTCTGAATCCCGGGTCAGCCTATATCGATGCCGCAGGTCAAATGGCACATGCTGACCCAGTCTTCGTATATGTCCCGTTCACTACTACCGATCTCTTGAATTGGAAGACCCACAATTCCTCGTACACTGAGAAACCACAAGCTATGACCGATCTGTTCACCTCGATAGTTCAGACACATAACCCGACATGGGCTGATTGCCAGCAGTTATTAATGACTTTGTTCAATAATGAGGAAAGGACAAGGATTAATCAAGCGGCCATTAAAGCGCTAGAGGATAGAGCCCGTGCTTTGAATCAAGCCAATCCAGCAGCATGGGCCGCAACACATTATCCTAACACCGATCCCGACTGGAATGTAAATGGTGCAGATATGGTTCAACTCAGAGCCTATAGAGACGCTATAATTGCTGGCATGAAAGCCGGAGGAAAGAAAGCTATTAACATGTCGAAGACAGTTGAGGTGATTCAGAAAAGTGATGAAGCACCCAGTGTCTTTTATGACCGATTATTGGAGGCATACCGCTTGTATACCCCCTTTAATCCGGAAGACGCAGACAATTCCCGAATGGTGAACTCCGCCTTTGTCAGCCAAGCTTACGGAGATATTAAGCGCAAGCTACAGAAGTTAGAAGGGTTTGCAGGTATGTCTATCACCCAACTAATGGAGGTAGCGAATAAAGTGTATATGAATAGGGAAACAGAAAGTAAGAAAGAGGAAGAGCGCAAGATGCGTAAAAAGGCTGATATGCTAGCGGTAGCGATCGCAGGCGTAGATAGACGGGGCCCAGATAGAGGCGATAGTAGATGGAATAGGGAGCCTTTGAGTAGGAATCAGTGCGCGTATTGCAAGGAAGAAGGGCATTGGAGGAACGAGTGTCCACAAAGAGAGCAGTACGAGAGAGACCAACCCAGGGCAGGTTACGGAAACTTTAGAGGCAGAGCGAGAGGTAGAGGAGGCCCCGGAGGGAGTAATGGTAATAGAGGGAGCAATGGGAACAGAGGAAGTGTTAGGGAAGATAGGTATTTTCCAGCAGCGCAAAGGTCCCGCGATAGAGAAGGTAGGGACTTTGTAGGATTGGCTGACACGGTCATGGAGGACTATTGATACCGACCGGGCTCCATCCCCCTTGGTCGAGCGGAGCCTATGGTCGATGTATCAATAGGGGGAAAAAGGAGTGCGTTCATGATCGACACTGGTGCTGAACATTCGGTGGTGACTAATCTAGTTGCTCCTCCATCTGGAAGAACTATTACTGTAATAGGAGCAACTGGAAGAAGTGCTGAAAAACCGGTTCTTAAAAGTCGACTCTGTACATTGGGAGGCCACGTAGTAAAACATCAATTCCTTTATATGCCTGAATGTCCAGTCCAATTGCTGGGACGTGATATGCTATCTAAGTTACAAGCGCAGATTACGTTCCTACCAAATGGAACAACATCCTTAAAGTTTAATGGACCTTCAGGTATTATGACATTATCCGTACCAAAGGAAGAAGAGTGGCGACTTTATACAGCGTTGACTATCCAAAACCCTAGGAGTGATGAATCCTTATTTAACATACCAGGAGTTTGGGCAGAGAGCAACCCACCAGGACTGGCCCGCAATATTCCACCTATTAAAATCGAACTAAAACTTGGGGTTTATCCAGTGAGCCTAAGACAATATCACATCCCGCAGAAGGCTAAGAAGAACATCCGAAGAAGCACTTCTGAAGAAGCCTATTAGGCGAAACGCGTTAAGTGGGACTATATTTTATATTTACATTTTATCAACCATTGTTTTGTTTATATATATTAAAGTATACTTTTAAGTTACTTTTTAGACGTACTATTTTCATTTCCTGGTATCCTGTATATCCTTGGTGGGGATTATACCACCCAAGCTGTTTACACCAGAGTAGGTCACATGCTCTGGAAAGTGTAAGTACAATACCATTTATTATCTATTACACCATTGGTACTTACTTCACCATATTGCTGCTATCTTTCTGTTTTTTATACCAACTACGCACATGGCATATTGAGAACATCTGTGGCAACTACTACTAATCCAAAGACGGGGATTGTACCGTCCAAGCGCTTCACAGTAGAGCTCTGTTATAGCTCATCTCCATGTGAGTGGACTGTACATAGTTACTAATCACTTATTTTTAAGATAAAATTTGCTGTATTGCACTATTATTTTTTGTCTTAATTTCTTTTTGAGGTCACGATTCATTGGAAAATCCAAGAACATATGTATGTATTTTCTGTATATTTTTATTTAAACTAATAGGCGCGGTATACGCCCTTCTTCTTTCTATTATTCACTCACAAGGTTGGGGAATCCTTGTTTTGTATACTGCTGCCTGAACACTATAGCGAGCGCCTACTATCTCTCTTTTTTTAAGAAGAACATCCAATCTTATCTGGATAAGTTCATACGGTATGGTATCCTGAAATTCTGTACTTCCCCCTGGAACACCCCATTGCTGCCTGTTCAAAAGCCCGGTACAGATGAGTATCGACCTGTGCAGGACTTGAGAGCAGTCAATGATGCGGTTGTTAGTATACATCCAGTTGTGCCCAATCCATATAACCCGCTTGCTTTAATTCCGGGCGGGGCTACTTATTTTACAGTCTTAGACCTCAAAGATGCCTTCTTTTGCCTCCGAATTGCCGCAGAAAGTCAATGTATCTTCGCTTTCCAATGGGAAAACGCTGTAACGGGCTCAAAACGCCAAATGACCTGGACAAGACTGCCCCAAGGGTTTAAAAATTCACCTACCCTATTTGGTTCAGCTCTAAGTCAGGATTTATTGGATTTCGAGTCCATCCCAGGAGAGTGTGTATTGTTACAATATGTAGATGACTTGTTGATAGCAGCAGTTACAAAGGAAATATGTCAGCAGGCAACGCATGATCTACTACACATTCTCTGGAAGGCAGGATACAAGGTGTCTAGAAAGAAGGCTCAGTTGTGTTTGCCAACTGTCAAATATCTGGGATTCCATATCTCTGAAGGTCAAAGAATTATGGGGCCAGAGAGAAAAGAAGCTGTGTGCCAAATATCGATACCCAAGAATAGAAGACAAGTGCGAGAATTCTTGGGGGCAGCAGGCTTCTGTAGGATATGGATTCCCAGCTACGCGATACTGGCAAAACCTCTGTATGCAGCTATCAAAGGTACAGAGCACGACCCCTTCTTATGGACTCAAGAACAGCAAACGGCATTTGAAGATGTGAAGAAGGCTTTGATGAGTGCCCCAGCATTAGGTCTACCTGATCACACATGACCATTCTACCTGTATGTACATGAGCAAAGAAGAATGGCTGTGGGAGTATTGACACAGTACTTGGGATCATGGCAAAGACCTGTCGCCTACATGTCTAAGCAACTGGATGCAGTGGCCAGCGGACTTCCACCTTGTCTAAGAGCCGTAGCTGCAGCCGCCCTGCTAGTAGCTGAAGCCGATAAACTCACTCTGGGTCAAGAACTTTATGTACGAGTCCCACATGCAGTACAGACGTTGTTGGATTACAAAGGAAATCATTGGTTTAGTAACAGCCGTATGACCAAGTATCAAGCAATGTTGTGTGAAAACCCAAGAGTGCATTTAGAGACTGTAAACACCTTAAATCCAGCTACCCTTTTGCCACAACCTACTGAAAGTCAACATGATTGTTTGGAAGTAATGGATGAAGTATTTTCAAGTAGACCAGATCTTCGTGATTTTCCCATCCAGAACCCCGATGTTCAATATTATACCGACGGCAGTAGTTATGTGAAAGAAGGGATCCGCTATGCAGGATATGCAGTAACAACAATAGACAAGGTGATAGAAGCTCGGCCACTGGCGAAAGGAACATCAGCACAAAAGGCAGAATTGATAGCACTGACACGAGCGTTACAATTGGCTGAAGGTTTAAGAGTGAACATCTATACGGACTCCAAGTATGCGTTTTTAACCACTCATGCCCACGGAGCTTTGTATAAAGAAAGAGGACTATTGAATTCAGAAGGCAAAGAAATCAAGTATGCAGCTGAAATCCTACAACTATTGGAAGCAGTGTGGGAGCCGAAAGAAGTCGGTATTATACATTGTCGAGCGCATCTGAGAGGAGATGGTGATGTAACCAAAGGAAATCGGATGGCAGACAGTACAGCTAAGCGTGCCGCTGAATCGGGAAGACAGGAGTATGTGGGGCATATAGCTGCTCTTATACCAACTCCACTGTCTCAATGGACTCCAGTTTATACAGCTCAAGAAGAGGAGTGGTTAAAGACTGAACCTGGAAAGTATTTGGAGAATAAATGGTATCAGTTAGAAGATGGAAGAATAGTCATTCCAGCATCACTAGCGGTAGAAATTGTCCAAAACTATCACAACGGGACACATTCTGGGAGAGACAGCACAGAAGAATCTCTCAGAAAACATTTCTACATACCAAGATTGTCCAACTTGACTCAGGCCATTGTACGAAGATGTGTAACGTGTGCTAAAAATAATGCAAGGCAAGGACCAGTAAAGCCACCAGGAGTCCAGTTTATGGGGGGACTCCCCATGTCCGATTTACAAATTGACTATACAGTGATGCCTAAATCGGGTGGACATCGTTACCTGCTGGTAATTGTGTGCACCTATTCAGGCTGGGTAGAAGCATGTCCTACTCGTACAGAGAAAGCAGGAGAAGTTGTGAGATTCCTGCTACGAGAAATAATACCCCGATATGGACTACCCTGCTCTATAGGATCGGACAATGGTCCAGCTTTTGTTCATCAGTGCCTACAACAACTGACTCATATGCTTGGTATAAAGTGGAGGCTTCATACGGCATATAGACCCCAGAGTTCTGGTAAGGTAGAGAGAATGAATAGAACTATTAAGAATCAGTTGGCTAAAATGTGTCAGGAAACCCAACTTAAGTGGAACGTTCTCTTACCCATAGCTCTATTGCGAATCCGCAGTACACCTACCAGAAGGATGGGCCTCTCTCCTTTTGAAATCATGTATGGGCGACCACCTCCCGTACTTGGTAACTTAAGGGGGGATTTGAGTCAGTTGGGAGAAGGAATTACCCGGCAGCAGGTTGTAGAGTTGGGTAAGACTATGGAGGAGGTACAGAAATGGGTACAAGATAGATTACCTGTGAATATTTATCCCCCAGTTCATAGTTACCACCCAGGAGACCAAGTGTGGATTAAAGAGTGGAATAATGTACCGTTAGGGCCCAAGTGGAGAGGTCCTTATGTTGTTCTTTTGTCTACCCCTACAGCGATAAAAGTAGCCGAAGTGACTCCGTGGATACATCACTCCAGGGTTAAACCAGCAGCAGTCGATTCTTGGCAAGTTACAGCAGATCCAGAGAATCCCTGCAAGATCCGGTTAAAGCGCACGACTCAGTCGGAGTGACGAGGAACTTTGTGGATTACAAAATTTTATTGTTTCAGAGATTTGGTAAGTGAGTGAGAGGGCCATAATAAAGCCTGTCCGCTCACCGACGTATAGTATATAAGCCAGGAAAAGTCTCGAAGGGACTCCTGTGAAGACGAGCAGAACTCCATTCCCTGCAGCCCTTACATCCTGGAAGCTGAGGTGCCTTCGCACGGACGAAGACTGAGGATGACGACGAAAGATGTGTTTATGATAATGTTTATTTATGTGTATTTTTATATTCAGGAAGGTAGAGGTACCGACACTCCTAGCTGTGAGGTATGCATTAAGACTACAAGAACAGGTAACCATATTTCCCAAACCCTCATTTGGCATTCACAATACGAGTGTAAAGGAGATGTATCAAGATGTAGATACCTAAATATAGAATATAGTGTGTGCCATTTAGGAGTAGGAGAACCTAAGTGCTTCAGTCCGGAGTATCAACCTCGTACAATTTGGTTGACTCTCAGGAATGGAGATCCTCAGGGGACCCTAATTAATAAGACGGTGTTAGAATCCGTACATTCTTCGGGTGTTCTGCTATTTGATGCGTGTAAGGCGATATCAAGTGGTAGAAAGCCGTGGAATGTATGTGGGGATCTTAGATGGGAGAGGACGTATGGGTCTAACGATAAATATATTTGTCCCAGTGGTAAAAATAAATATGTCCTAGATGCCCAAATAGAGATTATAACTTTGCCCATATTGGTCTTGTGTGGGGTGGGCAACTTGGGGACAGACAGTAGACAAGGACATGATTGTGACTAAGTTGCCTACCAGCCCATATTGTAAGTCTATGGAGTGCAATCCAGTCCATATACTTATAAATAACCCCGACAAGTTTTTAGATAAATATGGTAATTTATTTGGGTTTCAAATATATGGGACGGGTTTAGATCCTGGGACAGTATTGTTTATAAGGATAGAGACTGATACGGTATCCTCCCAGACTCATCAAGTATACCATTCCTTTTATGAAGAGATGAGCATAGATAATAAGATCCCCCATAATGCTAAAAACCTGTTTATTGATTTAGCCGAAAGTATTGCCGGTAGTCTTAATGTTACCAACTGCTATGTGTGTGGAGGTACTAACATGGGAGACCAATGGCCTTGGGAAGCAAAGGAGGTAATGTCCGGTTCTGAGGCAGTTGACCAATTAATATCTACACAAGCCGATTATCATATGAGTGTTAGAGGTAAATCTGAGTGGAGATTAAAGACCTCCATCATAGGTTATGTTTGCATAGCAAGGAAAGGAATGATGTATAATACTTCTGTAGGAGAATTAACTTGTCTAGGGCAAAAAGCTTATGATGATGATACAAAGAATACAACTTGGTGGTCGGCTTCAAATGTCTCAGAACCATCTAACCCGTTTGCTAGATACGCCAATTTAAAGGATGTGTGGTTTGACCTATCCATCACATCTAACTGGAGAGCCCCAGCAAATTTGTACTGGATCTGTGGTAAGAAAGCCTATTCGGAGTTGCCACAGGACTGGGAAGGGGCATGTGTGTTGGGTATGCTCAAACCATCCTTCTTCTTGTTACCAATTGAAACAGGTGAGACTTTAGGTGTTAAAGTGTATGATGTGAATCATAGGAAGAAAAGGGGGCCCATAGAGATAGGCGCCTGGGAAGATAATGAATGGCCTCCCCAGCGTATTATAGATTATTATGGGCCAGCCACATGGGCAGAAGATGGTACCTTTGGTTATAGAACCCCTATTTATATGCTCAACCGTATTATACGATTACAGGCGGTGGTTGAGATTATTACTAACGAGACATCACAAGCGCTCAATCTTCTAGCGAAGCATAATACCAGGATGAGGACAGCAGTATACCAAAATAGATTAGCCTTGGATTACCTTTTGGCAGTAGAGGGAGGTGTATGTGGGAAGTTTAACCTGAGCAATTGCTGTCTTCAAATAGATGACGAAGGGCAAGCAATAGCTGAGCTTACTAGCCATATGGTTAAACTAGCGCATGTGCCTACTCAGGTATGGAAAGGGTGTAATCCAAGCAGTTGGTTTGGTAGCTGGTATGAGTGGTTTGGAGGGCTTAAGGCAGTGGTAGGTGGAGTCCTACTGATTTTAATGTTGTGTCTACTCCTGCCGTGTCTTATACCCTTAGTAGTTAGGTCTGTGCAAAGCCTGATAGAAAATATAGCAGAGAGGAAGGCTGCTGCACAGATAATGGCAATTTATAAATATAAGGCTCTAGATCAGGGAGAACCAATGCAGGAGGATGAGTGTTGAAGATTCACATCATAAGATAAGTCTGGTCTGGTTCAAGGTAACTTGCGGTGTATGCAAACTAAGGTTAAGTGATGCCTCAAGTAATTGTGAAATATCAAGAGGCATCAAAGGGGGGAATGTGGTGGAATCTCGGTAAAAATAAATTTAGTAGGCCGAGATTACCACGTGGCATGTGTACGTGCATATGCTGACGTATCGATCAGTTGGTTGCACGAGGCAAGATACGATCAGTAGTGTACGGAGCATGTGCAAGAATACAGGATATAGTATTCCCCTCCTCCATTGTGCTGGACAAGCCATGCGGTCAAGCAGGAAGTTAATTCTTATTTGTATTGATTGGTCAAGAGAATGTGCGGGTGGAGCTTAATATGGGAGGAGTTATGTGCCTATATAAGGAGCCTGCACTATTGTCCGGGGCTCAGAACTTGCTGTATTTTGGTGACACTAGTCCCTCTGAGTCCCGATCGGTGATCCAATAAAGAATCTCTTCCTTCCTGAAGAAACCTGTGTCCATCTCTCTGTTGGCTTCCGTCAGTTTCTCCGGTATCAGCGGCTGTCAGTGAGACAGCCACTAGAGGCTGGATTAACCCTCAGTGAAACATAGCAGTTTCTCTGAAACTGCTATGCTTTCAGCTGCAGGGTTAAAACTAGAGGGACCTGACACCCAGACCACTTCATTGAGCTGATGTGATCTGGGTGTCTGTAGTGGTCCTTTAAGTGTGTGTGCATTTGCATGCACTGGTGTACATACCGCAGTCGCAGCCCTGCAACCCCTGCGACCAGGTGCCCGCCGCCATGTGTTGCGGCCCCGGCCGGCGCAGAGTAAGTGTGCGGGGGGGGGCCCACGTATCAATTTTCGCACCGGGGCCCCATAGGTCATGTGTACGCCACTGGTTGGTTTCCTTGCTCTCCTGCTCGACCTCATCAAAGAAAGAGGAAGTGGAAGAGCATGCTAAGGGGTTTTATACTACTGTTGCTTTGTTCTGATTGGTTGTTTTGAAAAGTTCTGTTAACTGTTTCTTTGCTGCTGAAGGTTTCAGTAAAGAAGGTAAAGTAAATATTCGCCTCCTGTCTTTAATAAAATTTAGATTATTCCCTCACCGAGGCTAGAATAATCCCTAATTAGTTATGATAAACTAAGGCCTCAGTTTAATAATGTTGGATAAGCTTACCAAAAGATGGATTTTTTTGGATTAACATTTCAAATTATTTTTTCAATATATAAAAACATATAAAAATATTGTATATGAAAAATATATCAATGTATAAAAAAATGATCAAAATACCGGTATCTCAAAATTAAACTACTTTTCACATTAATAAATCATTTTATAAGTTTAGCCAAAAATATTAAATCATTTGGAAAGCTTATCCAACAATATTAAATTGAGGCCTAAATTCTCTCACTTCCCATATTGTTTTAATCCAGATACATAAAAAATTATAATTTTGGTAACTCAGAATTGGCATTGCAGTAATGCCTGATATTGCATAGTCATTAGACCAGGCACCATTGTAACCATTTGTGCATGTCATCATTTTTCCTGCTGTTTGGCTGCCCATATTTCATTCCCTAATTTTTTTAGGCCTTGAAATTCAGTCAAGCCAAACAGCAAAAATGAATTAAATTCTGCATTCACCAATTTTTTTTTTTATTTTTTTTTTTTACTTTCAAAGTAGTTGAAAAAAACAAAACAATTTACATTAAAGGAACACTACAGTGTAAGGAATACAAAACTATATTCCTAACACTAAAGTGTCCCACCACCTCCGCCCAAGGGTTAAATAACCCCTTTGACCCATTAAGGACACATGACATGTGTGACATGTCATGATTCCCTTTTATGCCAGAGGTTTGGTCCTTAAGGGGTTAAATACTTACCTGATTGCACAATGTTAGCCAATTGGTGGAACCTAATGGGCATGCACAGAGCGCACCACACGTGCATTAGGCCTTCCCCATAGAAAAGTATTGACTCAATGCTTATCTATCAGGATTTAGAAGATCCTGGACATCCTCATGTAAATAGTTTAACCCCTTAAGGACACATGGCATTCCAGAAGTTTCCAGAAGTTTGGTCCTTTAAGATGTTAAACTCCATGAAACTGCAGGAAGCACCTCTAATAGCCGTCTGAGCTCTGCCATATTAACATTGCAGTTCATTAAAACTGGAATGTTCTATATTACAGGGATAAGGATGACAGGATCACTGCTCCCAATGAGATGAAGTGGTCTGGGTGCCTATAGTATCCCTTTAAATGGCACACTAACACAAGTTCAAATATGTATATGTGCAAGTATTAGGTTTATTCTTTTGCATAGTTTGTATCTGTTAGAACCTGCATTTATTTAAAAGTCTTGGAAAAAAAGAGCAATTGGGGGCACACCCAGGACATGAATTTCTAACTAGTGGTGCTGTAAAGACAAAACTATATACAAAAGGATTATGGGACTGTGCACACACAAAAAAAAGTACAATTTAAATTTTTACAAAAAAAAAAAAGGAGAATAGGGGCACACCCGGAACATGCATTTCTCTATAGATGTGGAATCCAGACCAGGTTCTTATTGGGCTGAACACCACACCCATTTACTATAGGTGCCCTTTTTGTGGTGATCAGAGGAAAGCATCAATTGAGGAGAGTCCCTGGAAGCAGTAAGTATTGCAGTTGGCATGTTAATATGCCATTATAAAATTATTGTAGGACCCACCGATATTGGGTTACTGTGATGTAGTGGAAGGCTTCAAACAATATGGTTACATGGTGTAACTGAGCCCTTATAGTTATTTGCCAACATATGTGATTTTAAGGAGCCTTGTATTATTTTAATATTTTTGTGTGTGTGTGCATGCACTCCCCTAGTCTGTACTTTGTATATATTTTGGTCTTTACGGCACCACAGCTCCTAAGAAATGCTTTATCTGCGTGTACGTGTACCCCCAATTCCTCTTTTTTTTTTTTTTGGAATTCAGACCAGATTCTTTTAGGAATAAAGGTGAAGTATTAAAAAACAAAACACAAAAAAGGTGTAAAACAAGCGCAATCTATTTTTACATAAAGTATCTCTATTTGTGCAAGTGAGGTGCATAATTGCAAATGTCCAAAAATTTAAAGTGCAAAAACATTAACTGCGTGTGCAAAGAAGCCAAATAATTTCACTCAACTTACTGTTGCAGCCATAACATTTCTGTGATATATGTAGTATACTTATACTTCAGGGCTGTGGTGAGGTTATCCATTTAGAATTTTATTTAAGGGTAAACTCTATGTTTTAAAAAATGCATACATTTAAATGCATATAATCCGTGCCAAAAAATAAATAGCATGTATTAAAATGTTGTACAAATATTTATCATTGCCCTAAAAACTTACCTCTCCCAATTGTACTCTACATCTAATGAAGATCAACTTCCTTGTTAGTGCTTATAGAACAAAAGTCCAGTCCAAAGCCTCTCATGGGGCTGGGTGGTTTTATTGGAATTTTACGGATTCAGAGTTTAAAAAAAAAAAAAAATCATCACACTTGATGAATATATTAAAGCGTAAAATGCTGACTTGCTATAGTGTTATCAGTAACAGGGCCAGACTTCCTATTAGGCAGAGTAGGCACCTTAGTACAGGTGCCTGTCCACTAGGGGGCGCCTGCTCTGCCTGTTAAAATCCCCCTCCTGTCCTTTGTCTGCTGAATACAGCACTCTGGGATCACTTCATTCAGTCTGAGTAGCCTGATCTGTGCCTGGGTCGCCGCCTCAAACTAAACACGGCAATCTGCAAGAGAGAGAGAGAGCGAGAGAGCGAGAGAGCGAGCTTGCCAGGAGAAAACACAGGTACACACACTGCTGCATATACTACAACTACTGAGACAAAAATTAAACAAAAACGAAAATGAGAATGAAGGGAAAGGGACCACTACTTAGTTAATCTACCCTTATTACTTATATTGACTTATTAGCCTATTAATTATGACTTGTGATGTTGTGTGAAGACCTTAATAGAGCAAGTAACTTGGAAAACTATATTAGGATTGATCCCTATGGCAGACAGGCTATTTCAGTACATTTAAAGACTTGTCACAATTAAAGGGACACTATAGGCACCCAGACAATTTCATCTCATTGAAGTGGTCTGTGTACAGTGTCCTGTCCCCTTAACCCCTTAAGGACACATGACATGTGTGACATGTCATGATTCCCTTTTATTCCAGACGTTTGGTCCTTAAGGGGTTAAACCTGCAATTATTAGTTTATGATAAACTGCAGTAATTCCAATGCAGGGTTAACTTAAACTCTGGACTTTTTAGTGGTTATTTTTCTAGCACTATAGTTTCCCTTTAATAGACTAAGCACTCATTATAAATAGGGGTATATTGTCTAAGACAGTGATCAAACACCCTTCTTCCTCATTTCCCTTTTTGTTTAATTTTTGTCTGATTTATTAAAGGCATACTAGAGGCAATTCAACAAAGCGACTACAGGGGCATGCTCTATACACCAAAACTGCTTTGTTACGCTAAAGTTTGTATCAGCTTAAAGTCTTCATGGGTTATGCCCAACATTGGAGAGAAATAGGGTAGTTCCTTTTTATTATTAATTTATTTTTTAATGCCAGGACTTCCTTCTGAAAGTAGTGTCCCATTATCCAGGTGCCCAAAATGCACAGCTTCAACCTCTGCAACAGTCTTTATCAAGCTTGAGAGGTCAAAACGCTGGTGCTGTACACCCCAGGGACCCGAACAACGGGACACCACGGGACACATATAAAACATACACATGTTGAAAAACAGACAATACACATGGACATTACAATACAAAGATTAAATACATGTGATATCATTTAGTGTGGATCTCAGGTCAACAATTTTATAAAGACATAGTATATCAAGGTTAATGAGTTTAAATTGATATTAACTTGTAATTAAAATGTTTCCTTTATTTTATTAATCCATTGATCATAATTGTGAATATGGTTTAAATTATTATTTGCATAGGAAACTCCCCTTTCATGTTGAAAAATTAGTGTTTTTTCATTTTGAGTAAAATCTGACGTTGGTGTTTGTTTCCAGGGTAATTTTTGCGGACATAAGACAATGAAGAGTCAGTACGTGATGATTTTTTGAGTTTACCCCAATTGGGATGGAAAAGGACTGTTTCTGTGGATTTCCTTAGATTTACATTTAAAGCTGACAAGCTGGAATATATCGAATCCCAGAATGTAGTTATTCATGGACATTTCCACCACATGTAACATAGAACCTTCATGTGCTAGACCTCTCCAACAAAGTGGAGAGTTAGTCTGTGAAATTTTAACCAGTCTAGTTGTAACAAGGTACCATCTATGGAGTACTTTAAAGAATGTTTCTAAAATATTAAGGCAATGTATATTTGTATTAATCTCAAGGGAAAACACCATTCCTCGTCTGATTTTTTTTGATTCAGATCTTTTTCCCATTTCTTTTTAGCTGGGGGTTCTATAATTGAATATGATTGTCATATTAATTCTATAGCTATAGAGCTAACTGCTTTGACCTCCCTTCTTTTAAAGATTTTATGGATTAGCCTCTGCTTGTCTCCTTCTGCCCTTTTAAAAGAAATTCTTTAAAAAAATCTCTCACTATATTTATCTGAAATATCCAGTTCTGATTTCAATAAATTTAGAGTTTTGAAGATCTTCAATAAAAATTACTTTATGAAATCTCCATGTACTAATATTTAAGTCTGGCATGACTTTTTCCAGGAGTCGAAGGTTAGCTCCTTCAAATATTTTATTGGCTATCTTGAGTTTCCTTTTTTTATTAATTGCCATTCTTCTATAAGATGATTTAGGACCATTGAATTAAATTGCATTAATTGATGGTTACGCTTGGTAAAATCGTCCCATGTGAGGAGGGCTAGGTCTCTTTCGCAGATTTAAAGGTTTCTATTTTAAACCAGACTAGCTCTCTCGAATTATAGATCTGAAATTTGTGGATATGAGTAATTATGTTGGCCCAATATATATCTTTTTATTAAGGGGTATCCCATACCTCCTTTTATTACCTTTTTTTCTTTTTTTTTTTTTTGTCAGAACTTTAATTTACTAATTTAATTAACTAATTTAATTCTTGGAGTCTTTCCTTTCCATGTGAAATTGGATAGAGAGAGTGCTGAACCCTATCCAACCAGGCCTTGGGAAATTTTAATGGAATCATATTAAAGAGATAAGCCCATTTAGGGATAATACATGCCTTTATCATGTTGACTCTTCCCCACCAAGAAATCTCTAGAAAACGCCGTTCCTTAAGGGTTCTATTAGTGTATTTTATCAATTTCCAAAAATTAGTTTCTACTATGTTTCGTATTTGCTGTTATAATGATTCCTAAGTAATTGAATTCTTTCTTAGACCAATAAAAATTATAGTTATCTTTTAGAACCTCTAAAGAGGAAGGATTAAGATTTATAGTCAGAGCTATTTTTGAATGTTAATTTTATAGTTAGAGAGATCCCCATATATTTGGACCTCCTGCATTAGGTGGTCAAGTGACAAAATAGGATTAGTGATAGAAATCAGAACGTCGTCTGCATACAGACACATTTTCAATTCAGAATTACCTATAGTAATGCCTTTTTATCTCTGTTATTGCTAATGCTAATCGCAAACAGCTCAATTGAAAGAACATATAGGAGAGGAGACAGAGGGCAGCCCTGTCTCCTCCCGTTTGAAATATCAAACCATTCTGTACAAAAATCTGATCCCACTATTCTAATTACAATCCCGATCATTCATAGAAACGTAGGTTTATTTAGGAAAGTACAGTATAAAAAAAGCATAACTAACACTGGATGTCCTAATGCTCGTAGGGCTTCAGAGTGAACAAAATAGCAGATTTATTTTAAGGAGACGTGCCTTCGCATGTAACCAATGTTTCAGTCCAGCTGCCTTGACATATTAAGAAATATTTGGTAATGGGACTGAAATGGTGAATGTTTGCTGTTGCACAGCTGTAAAAAAACAAATGACATTATCATGATCTCAGCCAATCCTATGCTTTCCCATAGGAAAGCATTGTGAGGTTATTGTGCATGTGTGGCAAAACGCTTCGTGTCTAACCCGCTTCTCCATGGGGAGTGTTCAGCTCCTCCATGCAGACATAATTTTATGCACTGCCACCTCCCCCCATTCTAATACACTGCCCACAAACCCAATACACTAGCCCCCTCCCTCCCCCAAATTAATACACTGTCCAGTCCTATCCCTATTTTAATGCACTGCCCACTCCCTCTCTAAAATTAACCAACCCCCTACCCCCCCCTCCCATTTTAGCAAACTACACAGAAAGGTCCTCCAAGCCAATCTTCTACCTTAAGATGTGCCGCCTGTCCAAAGGTCCAGCTCTACTCTACTCTGCTCTTCTCAAGCAGGCCAGATGCTCCTCTGGTACTGCAAGCAGGAGGGAAGGGGGAGTGGCGCTCTTACAGCTGCGGGAGGACAATAATCTTTCCTGTCTTGTGGCTGTTCGCAGCCACAGCACAAAGTGGCCCCAGGGCAGGCAGGCTGCAAATATATTCATTGTGGGCTGTAGGCGGCCGCAAGTTTGACATGCTTGGTCTAGATGTTGTAGCCTCAACATTTAGCAACTTGAGGCATATTGATTTCATATTAATAAGATATCAACATGCAAAAACATAAACATTTCATAGCTATTTTGTGATGAACTAGGCAGGATGGCCACTATACCTCACATAAAGAGCCGGTCTGGTAGTTGTCCAAAAGCTTACAATGACCTTGTTTTGGAATCCAATAAAAAAATAGACTATGACTTTCTGTACCCTTAGAATAACATGTTGTATAACTAACTGGGGTAAAGACTGTAATAGGCATGTGCCTGGAGAAAATTTTCGGTTTGGATCTGCATTCCGAAATTCAGGATTTTCGCAATTCGGGACTTTGGCAATTTGGCACTTCAAGACTTCGGAAATTCGGCAACATTGAAACTTCGGAACTTCAGCAACTTCGGAACTTCGGAATTTTTGGACTTCGGCACTTCTATTGCAGCCACTTAGTAGATAACTCCCTAATTCCCACGGTATTAGGGAGCTATCTACCAAAAGGCTGAAAGACCTAAATTGGTCTTTCAGACAAATTTACTAATACTAAGTAAAAATGGCTTAGTATTAGTAAATTATGCCCCTACTCGCTATACCGTGAGTAGGGTATGTCTAGTAAACAGTGAGCAGCCTGTGGCTGCTCACTGTTTTAAAAAAAAAAAAAAAAAATTGCGCCCCCCCCCCGAGTGGTGGGTGGGGGCCCTAAAGTAAAATGATTGGGGGGACCTATTGTCCTCCCCCCGGCCCCCACCCCTGAGCGGTGGGTGGGGGCCCTAAATTGGTATAAGGGGGGGACTAATGTCCTCCCCCCTGGCCCCCACCCCTGAGCGGCGGGTGGGGGCCCTAAATACTAATAGGGGGGGCCTTATGTCCTCCCCCCTGTCCCCCACCCCTGAGCGGCGGGTGGGGGCCCCCAAATACCAGGGCCGCCATCAGGGGGTGACAACCGGGACAGTTGTCACGGGCCCGGCGGCCCTGGGGGGCCCGGACTGCTCTGGCAGTCCTGGGCCCCACTTTCTTTCTCTGCACACATAGATAGCGAATATCGCTATCTATGTGTGCAGCCGCGGGCCCCCCAGCTTACTGTTACCGCAGGGGGGGCCCAGGCAGCACACAGCCTCTTCTCTTCTCCACCCTGCTAATAACTCTCACGAGACCCGGTTGCCATGGCAACGCTCCGCGGGTCTCGCGAGAGTTATTGGAGGAGAGAAGAGAAGAAGCTGTGTGCTGCCTGGGCCCCCTCTGCGGTATCAGGAAGCCGGGGGACCCCACCATGCCACCGGACCACCGGGGATGGAATCTCCCCCCTCCCTAGACACAGGTAAGCAGGGAGGGGGGAGAAACAATTTAATTAATTAAATTTCTTTATTTTTTTTATAATGTTAAAATGCCCCCCCTCCCCCTCCTCATTGGACATTTACACACACACACTACATACACTGACACAACACACACACTGCATACACTGACACAACACACACACTGCATACACTGACACAACACACACACTGCATACACTGACACAACACACACACACACACTGCATACACTGACACAACACACACACACACTGCATACACTGACACAACACACACACACACACTGCATACACTGACACAACACACACACACACACACTGCATACACTGACACAACACACACACACACACTGCATACACTGACACAACACACACACACACACACACACTGCATACACTGACACAACACACACACTGCATACACTGACACAACCACACACACTGCATACACTGACACAACACACACATACACTGACACACACACACACTACATACACTGACACACACACACTACATACACTGACACACACACACACTACATACACTGACACAACACACACACTGCATACACTGACACAACACACACACTGCATACACTGACACAACACACACACTACATACACTGACACAACACACACACTACATACACTGACACAACACACACACTACATACACTGACACAACACACACACTACATACACTGACACAACACACACACTACATACACTGACACAACACACACACTACATACACTGACACAACACACACACTACATACACTGACACAACACACACACTACATACACTGACACAACACACACACTACATACACTGACACAACACACACACTACATACACTGACACAACACACACACTACATACACTGACACAACACACACACTACATACACTGACACAACACACACACTACATACACTGACACAACACACACACTACATACACTGACACAACACACACACTACATACACTGACACAACACACACACTACATACACTGACACAACACACACTCTGCATACACTGACACAACACACACTCTGCATACACTGACACAACACACACTCTGCATACACTGACACAACACACACTCTGCATACACTGACACAACACACACTCTGCATACACTGACACAACACACACTCTGCATACACTGACACAACACACACTCTGCATACACTGACACAACACACACTCTGCATACACTGACACAACACACACTACATACACTGACACAACACACACACTGCATATACCGACACAACACACACACTGCATATACCGACACAACACACACACTGCATATACCGACACAACACACACTGCATATACCAACACAACACACACTGCATACACAAACACAACACACACTGCATACACAAACACACACACTGCATACACAAACACACACACTGCATACACAAACACACACACTGCATACACAAACACACACACTGCATACACAAACACACACACTGCATACACAAACACACACACTGCATACACAAACACACACACTGCATACACAAACACACACACTGCATACACAAACACACACACTGCATACACAAACACACACACTGCATACACAAACACACACACTGCATACACAAACACACACACTGCATACACTAATACAACACACACTGCATACACAAACACACACACTGCATACACTAATACAACACACACTGCATACACTAATACAACACACACTGCATACACTAATACAACACACACTGCATACACTAATACAACACACACTGCATACACTAATACAACACACACTGCATACACTAATACAATACACACACTGCATTCACTAATACAATACACACACTGCATTCACTAATACAACATGCACTCTGCATACACTACACACTAACACACTCTCTGCATTCACTACACATTAACACACACTCTGCATTCACTACACATTAACACACACTCTGCATTCACTACACATTAACACACACTCTGCATTCACTACAAATTTACACACACACTACATTCATTACACTGACACACTCTGCATTCACTACACCCTAACACACACTCTGCATTTATTACACACTAACACACACTCTGCATTCACTATACTGACACACACTCTGCATTCACTACACTAACATACACTCTGCATCAACTGTACACACAGCATCCACTACACAAACATCCTGTATTCACAGTACACACACTACATCCACCACAAATTGAAACATTCTGCATTCACTATACACAGACACTGTGTCTAATACACACACTACATCCACTACAGACACTGCATCCACTAAACACATTTCATCTAGTACATACAAACACTACATCCACTACACAAACACACACTACATCACTGTACACACACTACATCCACTACTCAAACACTCTCTGCATTCACTACACATTAACACTTTGCATTCACTACACTAACACACACTCTGCATCCGCTACACACTAACACACCCTCTGCATTCACTACACATTAACACACACTCTGCATTCACTACACATTTACAAACACTCTGCATTCACTGCACTAACACACACTACATTCATTACACTGACACACTGCATTCACTACACACTAACACACACTCTGCATTCACTACACACTAACACACACTCTGCATTCATTACACACTAACACACACTCTGCATTCACTAAACTATGCACACACTCTGGATTCACTATACTGACTCTGCATTAACTGTACACACAGCATCCACTACACAAACACCCTGTATTCACAGTACACACACTACATCCACCACAAAGTGAAACACTCTGCATTCACTATACACAGACACTGTGTCTAATACACACACTGCATCCACTAAACACATTTCATCTAGTACATACAAACACTACATCCACTACACAAACACACACTACATCACTGTACACACACTACATCCACTACTCAAACACACTCTGCGTTCACTATACACACTGCATCCGCTACACTAACACACTCTGCATTCACTGCACAAACAGTATCTAATACACACAAACACTACATCCATTACACACATTCTAATTCACTTCCACTATACACACCACATTCAGTCCCGCATCATTGTCAGCGGACTAGGTAGGGCGTGGGCGGGCCCGGGAGGGAGGGGTCGGGCCGGGGGGGGCGGGGTCGGGGGGGCCCAGACCTTGTGCTTTGTCAGGGGCCCCAAAATTTCTGATGGCAGCCCTGCCAAATACCAACAGGAGTGGGGACCTATTGTCCTCCCCCCAAACCCCTAGTCACCCCCTCTACCCCCCTCACCCTAAAAATAATGAGGGGGGGACCTTTAACTAAGAACCTGTAAAGAGAAAAAAAAAAGCAACTTACCATTTGATGTTTTATTTCTTCTAAAATTTTCTTTTTTCAGCCCTAAAAAAGGCCAAATAAAAAACCATAATAAACATAGAAACATAGAATGTGACGGCAGATAAGAACCATTCGGCCCATCTAGTCTGCCCAGTTTTCTAAATACTTTCATTAGTCCCTGGCCTTATCTTATAGTTAGGATAGCCTTATGCCTATCCCACGCATGCTTAAACTCCTTTACTGTGTTAACCTCTACCACTTCAGCTGGAAGGCTATTCCATGCATCCACTACCCTCTCAGTAAAGTAATACTTCCTGATATTATTTTTAAACCTTTGTCCCTCTAATTTAAGACTATGTCCTCTTGTTGTGGTAGTTTTTCTTCTTTTAAATATAGTCTCCTCCTTTACTGTGTTGATTCCCTTTATGTATTTAAATGTTTCTATCATATCCCCCCTGTCTCGTCTTTCCTCCATGCTATACATGTTAAGATCCTTTAACCTTTCCTGGTAAGTTTTATCCTGCAATCCATGAACCAGTTTAGTAGCCCTTCTTTGAACTCTCTCTAAGGTATCAATATCCTTCTGAAGATAGGGTCTCCAGTACTGTGTACAGTACTCCAAGTGAGGTCTCACCAGTGTTCTGTACAATGGCATGAGCACTTCCCTCTTTCTACTGCTAATACCTCTCCCTATACAACCAAGCATTCTGCTAGCATTTCCTGCTGCTCTATTACATTGTCTGCCTACCTTTAAGTCATCAGAAATAATCACCCCTAAATCCCTTTCCTCAGATGTTGAGGTTAGGACTCTATCAAATATTCTGTACTCTGCCCTTGGGTTTTTACGTCCAAGATGCATTATCTTGCACTTATCCACATTAAATGTCAGTTGCCACAACTCTGACCATTTTTCTAGTCTACCTAAATCATTTTCCATTTGGCTTATCCCTCCTGGAACATCAACCCTGTTACATATCTTAGTATCATCCGCAAAAAGACACACCTTACCATCAAGACCTTCTGCAATATCACTAATAAAAATATTAAAGAGAATGGGTCCAAGTACAGATCCCTGAGGTACCCCACTGGTGACAAGCCCAAGCTTCGAATATACACCATTGACTACAACCCTCTGTTGCCTGTCACTCAGCCACTGCCTTACCCATTCAACAATATTGGAATCCAAACTCAAAGATTGTAGTTTGTTGATAAGCCTTCTATGTGCAACAGTGTCAAAAGCCTTACTGAAATCGAGGTAAGCAATGTCTACTGCAGCACCCTGATCTATAATTTTAGTTACCCAATCAAAAAAATCAATAAGATTAGTTTGGCATGATCTCCCTGAAGTAAACCCATGTTGTCTCTGATCTTGAAATCCATGTGTTTTTAGATGTTCAACAATCCTATCCTTTAACATGGTTTCCATCACTTTCCCCACTACTGAAGTTAGGCTTACTGGCCTATAGTTGCCCGACTCCTCCCTATTACCTTTCTTGTGAATGGGCACAACATTCGCTAACTTCCAATCTTCTGGGACTACTCCTGTTATCAATGATTGGTTAAATAAATCTGTTAATGGTTTTGCTAGTACACCACTAAGCTCTTTTAATAGCTTTGGGTGTATTCCATCAGGTCCCATTGACTTATTTGTCTTTACTTTTGACAGTTGAAATAGAACCTCTTCCTCTGTAAACTCACGTGTAATAAATGACTCATTTATCCTTTTTCTTAACTGAGGTCCCTTTCCTTCATTTTCATCTGTAAATACAGAACAAAAATATTCATTGAGGCAGTCAGCTAGACCTTTATCCTCTTCTACATACCTTCCTTCTTTTGTTTTTAATCTAACTAATCCTTGTTTTACTTTTCTTTTCTCATTTATGTATCTAAAAAAGGTTTTGTCCCCCTTTTTTACTGACTGTGCTATCCTGTTGGTATGCCTCCTTGGCTGAGATCATAGAGATTGATGATTTTAGCTACTCCAATGCTTTCCCATAAGAAAGCATTGGTAGGCTAGTGCACATGCACAAAAAACACTGTGCTGCATCATTCAGATGGTCTCTGATCAGGGCTGGACTGGGGATACAAAGCAGCCCTGGAAAAAAAATCTATGCCAGCCCCATAAGTCATTGCGCCATATATTGTCGCATGTAATATGTAAGGCTATGTCTTGCCACCCTAGATGATTGAGTTTATATATATATATATATTTTTTTTTTTTTTCTAATATAAAATATTGGTCCTTTCAGAGTAAAACATTTAATTATACAGTAAGCATACTCACATGCAGACACGGGCAATCTCACTGACACACACAAGCTCATTGATACACAGCCTCATAGACAAACAATTTCACTAATATACATAAGCTCATTGACATAAAAACACAAGCTCACTTACTAGCAGGCACACACACACACAGCTTAATGTAGTGGTTCTGGTGTCTATAGCTTGTCCCTGCAGGCTTTTGAATGTAAACACTGAGTTTTCAGAGAATGGACAACATGCAGGCAGCCGGCAGGGGAGGGAGGAAGAGAGGACCCATGAGCTCAGCCTGCAGCTCCGCCGGGTCCTTCTTGCGCAAGTACAGAGCGTTGCCGCGGTTACAGTGGCAACGCTCCAGCTCTCGCGAAAGTGAACTCTAGCGATGGAGCTACGGGCTAGAGTTCTCTCACCACTGTGACCTCTAGCCCCATACACACATTGCCCCACACATACACACACATTGCCCTACACATTGAACCTTTCACACAAACTGCACCCCTCACACATTGCACCACTGCTCCTATACCCTACTACAGCCCCATATCCCAGCAGACCCCAGGTAAGTTGTCAAACTGTTCTTAAACGGTT
This sequence comes from Pelobates fuscus, assembly GCF_036172605.1. Classification (NCBI taxonomy): domain Eukaryota; kingdom Metazoa; phylum Chordata; class Amphibia; order Anura; family Pelobatidae; genus Pelobates; species Pelobates fuscus. Next base: position 124,537,525 of record NC_086318.1, on the reverse strand, counting down.
TGACTACTTACTCTGGGAGCGAGTCCTGGCACCATAACCACCACACAGAGCAGTAGTGGTTATTGTGCATGGTTTATTTCTTTAAATAATCTAGAAGTGCCCCTCCCGAGATCAGGCTCTGGATCCACCACTGGTGTGTATGTGTGTATGTGTGTGTGTGTATATATATATATATATATATATATATATATATATATATATATAATCCCATGCACTCACGCTTAATCGTTCCTCATGTGCCGGGTGCCAGAGCCTGGACTCCAAAGATACAAAGAAATGCCAAATAGTAGCTGCTCACTGGTCTTAAAATCCAAAAGTTTTATTAAATCATATTAAAATCTGTGACCAACGTTTCAGTCCCCGCTCGGGACTTTCCTCAGGGTCAGACAAAATGATAGGACAACACATGATACTTTCAATGTATGTCAAAATATAGCTATAACAATAATTAAAAGGGACTCACCCAGGTGCATGGTGTCCACGGCGTTTCCGCCGTGTATATTTCCGGGTATGCGCATTAAGTGTCCGCCCAGCTCCGCCCCTTTTCCTGTACGTGTTGGAGTGGCTTCAGATCAATAGAGAGGGGGTGCGGCATATCGACCGCGCCTAAATCGTCGGCTATGCTTCCGGGTGTGCGCGAGCACTTTTAGATATGTATTCACCCTGTAAAAGGCCTAATTGATATGCTATATTTATGGCTATGACTTTGTGTTGCGGTATTGTTTTCCACACTTTTATTGCACAAGTTTTTTGCATGATATTGCACTTTAAATGCATGGCACGATATCACTTTAAATACTACCTCCCGTAGTACCTCTTATAGCACTTTATCAACACACACACAAGTCACATAATTTGCATGTTTATTCGTTGTCACTTTAAGCTATATTATATGTCCTTATAGAATAAACCTCCACAGGCTCTTCATTCACCATATGTAACATTATATTTAATAATATCTCCTTTTTCATCCATGTACTCCCTTCACACTCACACACATAGTGTTTTTTAACACACAACAGCAAGCGAATTGGACGCATCATGTTGCCTAGCAACGCCCCTCTAGCCGGCATTCATGACGGCATGCATCACGTGCATATTCGAGGGTGGAGCTTTGGGATAAGTGCTCGCGCACACCTGGAAGCATAGCCGACGCTTTAGGCGTGGTTGATATGCCGCACCCCCTCTCTATTGATCTGAAGCCACTCCAACACGTACAGGAAAAGGGGCGGACACCTAATGCGCATACCCGGAAATATACACGGCGGAAACGCCGTGGACACCATGCACCTGGGTGAGTCCCTTTTAATTATTGTTATAGCTATATATTATATATTGACATACATTGCAAGTATCATGTGCTGTCCTATCATTTTGTCTGACCCTGAGGAAAGTCCCGAGCAGGGACTGAAACGTTGGTCACAGATTTTAATATGATTCAATAAAACTTTTGGATTTTAAAAGACCGGTGAGCAGCTACTATTTGGGCATTTCTTTGTATCTTTGGAGTCCAGGCTCTGGCACCCGGCACATGAGGAACGATTAAGCGTGAGTGCATGGGATTTTTTCTATTTTTGTAATTTTGGGAGTGTGGGGCTCTACCTCCTACCCATATAGCACCAGCTGGTAGTGCAAACACTTTGCTTTGTTGCACGTTGAATCTTTTTTGGATATATAAAAATTGCAGCATTTTTGTAAATATATTGCTTTAACCCCTTAAGGACCAAACTTCTGGAATAAAAGGGAATCATGACATGTCACACATGTCATGTGTCCTTAAGGGGTTAAACAATATTTTGGTTCACATTTTTGAAAATGGATGAATTTCTGGTACAATCAGGGGCATATGTAGAACATGCTGAAACCCTTCAATTTACTACAGATGAAATGGCAGGCATACTTTGGGAACAAACAAGTCAGGGGCTTCCTAGTCAAACTACCCCTAAGGATGTCTATTTCAAACTCCTACGTCTGCATAAAAAGAGCATTGACTTGGACCTACATGGTCTGTTTTTATCAGACTATTACAAAGCTAAGATGATCCCACGTGGGTTTAGGCTGCTAAATATTCCAACTATAGGCAGGCTTAAAGCCACGGTATGCAGGGACTGGACCCACGCCTTAAACAAAGCCTCTCTAGATCTCATGCTTATAGCTATTAGGGATGTTAGGACAGATTTGGCTGAAGTCACACAAAAAATATTGGATGTTGATGGAACAGGCTGTTGGAACATGGAACAGGCTGTTGAATGGAACAGGCTGTTTTGATGGCTTCCATAGAAGGTTTGAAAATCCAACAGCAGCTTAAGAGTGAACTTCTAAAATATAAAAACGAGTTGGTAAAGTAAAAGAAGCAAAAATACGAGAGGGTACAGCAAGACTACCAAGACCACCGTGTGTACAGGTGGTTATCCGGCGACCGGCCACCCAGACCAAGACGCATCCGCAAAAGAGTGATACGCCCGAATATCCCCACAATAGATATTACATCTGGAGAATCGGCGTCAGAAAATTACACTCCAGCAAACACGACACCTTTTTTAGACGCAGCCGAGACGGGCACGGTAACCAGAAGCCGTATTCGAAGCGAAGAAGGCATAGAACCAGGAGAGGGGGCAAAGGCCAAAATTGTACCCAGGGGCAAACCACCTCTCAGGAGATAACGCCCATCTTTAATCTTTCACACAGACACCTAAGCAGCACGGAAATCACCATTCTCAGTAAAGGACTTTCATACGTTCCCACAAGTGGCCCCAACCCATTTCAATGGAGTACTGAACTTTTTCAATTTGGAAGGCATATGAGACTCAAGGATTATTTTCATCACGCTGCCAAAGACGCTACTAGACCATGGGCGTAGGAACCCCAAAAAATCTGGGGGGGGATAGCATTTTTACTCGCCGGGTATATTCTTATTCCGTAAACTAGGAGTTGTTTATCCCATTGTACAGCGCTACGGAATTTGCAGTCGCTATATAAATGATTAAATAATAACATTAAAGGGTCACTACAAGGAAGGGGTTTTACTTACCCGGATACAGCGCCGGGATCTTCCTGATTAGAACCACCCCTACCCTTCCCATGAATATTAGAACCACCCCTTCCATGCACAAAAGAACCCCACCTACCCCTTCCACGCATATTAACCCCCTACCCCTTCCATGCATATTAGTACCCCCCTAACCACTTCCATGCATATTAGTACCCCCTAACCCCTTCCATGCATATTAGAACCCACCCTACCTCTTCCATTCATATTAGTACTCCCCTAACCCCTTCCAATAATTTTTCTACCTCCCCCCTCCACCCATCCATATTAGTAGCCCCCCTAAACCCTTCCAATTATTTTTCTACCTATCCTTATTAGTAGCCCCCCTAACCCTTTCCAATTATTTTACTGCCATGTTAACTAACGCCAGTGCTGGAGTGCCGCCGTGTTTACATTAAAAGGCCTGCAGGGACAGGCTATAGACACCAGAATCACTACATTAAGCTGCAGTGCCTCTGGGGACTATAGTGTTTCTTTAATGTGAGGTAAATTAGAGATTAGTGCCACGAATAATATGCTAGATTGCCTACTTACAACCAGATGAGGATGATGATGGGCTCTAGCTGCAGTCTGGCTCCACTGGTCTGGTGTAGAACAGGCTCTCTGGAGGCTGTTTATAACTGTGGTCCCAAAAATCAATGTTCTGTGAGAACGGGAAGCAGCTCCATTTTTTGGGGGCCCTTTACACAGCTCAAGGTCTGGGTCCCAGGGTCCACCTTCACGTTCCACCAATGAGTTTGTTCACAGGGGGTGGAGTGTGTAGGGGATGTCCTGATATGTGTGTAAGGAATGCATTGTGTGAATCTGTGTTTGTATGTGTAAGGGCTGCAAGGTGTGTTTCTGTGTATGTACGGGATGCAGTGTGTGTACGGGGTGCATTGAGTGTGTGTAAGGAGTGCATTGTGTGTTTCTGTGTGTGTAAGGATTGTGTGTGTGTGCACAGGGTGCATTGAGTGTGTGTAAGGATGAATTGTGTGTTTCTGTGTGTGTAAGGGTGGCGTGATTGTGTGTGTGATGGATGTCAATCTCTCTCCCTCGTCACTCTCTTTCTCCCCCTCCCCCTTCCCTTGTCACTCTCTCTCCCCCTCCCTTGTCACTCTTTCTCCCCCTCTCTCCCCCTCCCTGTTTCTCCCCACCCCTCCCTGTTTCTCCCCACCCCTCCCTGTTTCTCCCCTCCCTCCCTCCCTGTTTCTTTCCCCCCCTCCCTCCCTGTTTCTTTCCCCCCCCTCCCTCCCTGTTTCTTTCCCCCCCTCCCTCCCTGTTTCTTTCCCCCCCTGTTTCTTTCCCCCCCTGTTTCTTTCCCCCCCTGTTTCTTTCTCTCCCCCCCCCGTTTCTTTCTCTCCCCCGTTTCTTTCTCCCCCCCCTGTTTCTTTCTCCCCCCCTCCCTGTCTGTTTCTTTCTCCCCCCCTCCCTCCCTGTTTCTTTCTCCCCCCCTCCCTCCCTGTTTCTTTCTCCCCCCCCTCCCTCCCTGTTTCTTTCTCCCCCCCTCCCTCCTTGTTTCTTTCTCCCCCCCTCCCTCCTTGTTTCTTTCTCCCCCCCCCCTCCCCTACCTGTGTTGTAGCGTGGCCGAGCTCTGTACTGTCCGCGGGTACAGGGAGCTTTTTTTTTTCTGTACCCGGCGGACTAACAGGAAGTGCACACTCAGTGTTCACTTCCTTTTAGTCCGGCCGGGTACAGGAGACAGATGCTCCCTGTACCGGTGGACTATACAGGGCTCCGCCACGCAACATTGAGGGAGTGACAGGAGGGAGCGCTGAGCGCTTCCCTCCTGTCAGCCCCTCTCCTCTGGCTGCGCCCGGGCGGTGCGCCCTCATGGACGCACCAGCCCGGGCAGAGCTGCAGCCGCCTGAGGCTCTCTACAGAGCGCTCGGGCGGCTGCAGCAAAAGGGGGGCCAGAGGAGCTGGGGGGGATTTCCCCATTACCTGTCCCCCCCGCATGATTTGCTGGGGGGGATGCGTCCCCCCCCCGGTTCCTACGCCCATGTACTAGACCCACTGATATGGATATTGATAAATTTAGAGTCAAGCCAACATTCGATCCACCAAGCAATAAACACTCCATCAAGACATTCCTTATGACCACAGCTAAGATGACACAAAATGTTGCTATGAAGCATTCTAAAGCACAACATAACCTCACTAAACAAGAACGAAATTTGTTGGCAAACTTGGCTAAGGACCATACCATCGTGATCCGCCCGGCGGATAAGGGAGGGGGTATAGTCCTCATGGACTATGCTGACTATGCCGCAGACCTCAGACAGCAACTCCAGGATGAAAACACATATTGACCATTACCAGGGGACCCTACTTTAGACATCCAGAGGAAAATCATGGATGTCTTAGACATGGCCTTAAGAGCAGGCTACATTGGATTGGAACTCTATCGGTTTTTGAATAAAACCCACCCACGTATCCCGGTGATTTATAGTATTCCAAAGATACATAAGAATGCCAATAAACCTCCTGGACGCCCCATAGTGTCCATTGATGGAATATTAGAACCCATTGCACAATGGCTTGACCATGTTGTTAAAGGACTAGTGGAGTCATTACATACTTGTGTCAAAGACACACAGACACTTTTGAATAGAATCATGGGCCTGGAACTGCATCACTCCGCACCGGTATTCATTACAATGGACGTGGCCAGCCTGTATACGGTCATACCCCATGCAGAAGGGATAGAGGCCATGCGACAGGTCTTGTGTAACTCTCTAGCCTACTATGGTCCACCCATTGAGTTCGTTTTGGAGTTGCTATCTCTAATCCTCTACAACAATCATTTTAGATTTGAGGAACAATGGTACCTTCAGGTGGCGGGAACGTCTATGGGGTTATCGGTAGCCCCAATGTATGCAAATGCATACATGTATGCATATGAAATGGAACACATATTATTGTCATATGGAGATTCTATAATAGGATAATACCGCTTCATAGACAACCTCCTTATAATTTGGAGGGGCACGCAAGTGGAGGCACAACAAATGGTACTTGCATTGAACCAACTTCCATCACCCATCAGGCTTACAGCCAATATAAGACAAAAATAGAAATAGGGTCGCACTCAGTCACAACAATTACACACAGGGTGCTACTGAGCATGGGTCAGCAAAAAGACCCCAAGAGACATATGTAGAATAAAAAGAATCTCAGGCACTCACTGTGATTGTTCTTCAAGCAGGTTTATTGCAACGTTTCGACCTCAATGAGGTCTTTTTCAAGCTTGAAAAAGACCTCATTGAGGTCGAAACGTTGCAATAAACCTGCTTGAAGAACAATCACAGTGAGTGCCTGAGATTCTTTTTATTCTACAGCCAATATAAGTGCAGACAGAGTACAATACCTTGATTTGGAGCTATCCTGGGGGCTTAATGGGATCGAGTATTCTCTATACTCCAAGCCCACTGACCGAAATACCGTCCTGCATGCCCACAGTGCACATCCTACTGCACTTGAAAAATCCATACCGAAGGCACAATTCCAACGAGTCATTCGTAACAATTCAAACCCAGATAGGATGGAACTGCAATTAGATACCATGACTCAAAAGTTTGTAAACAGAGGCTATGAAAGCCGGGTACTCCAAGACGCTCTCAGCATGGCTAGGACAGCGACGAACCAAGAAAAAGCCCAACCCATACAAAGGATGGTGTTCCCCATGACATTCCACAATTCTTCACATCAGATATCAACAGTAATCAAAGAAAATTGGAAGATAGTGGCCACTGACGACTTGCTTCCGAAGATCTTTAAAGAACCACCGATGATCTGCTATAGACGCAATAGAAATCTTCGTGACATGTTGGTGCATACGGATCCGGTCGCCAGTTACTCTAAGACAACCAAGAGCAACATACGAGGATGCATCTGATGCCTTGGTTGTGTGACATGTGGACATATGATTCCATCTAAAAAAATTCAATCACCCACACACTAATAGAGTTTATGATATCAAGCACACCATCACTTGTAAAACCTCTTTTGTAATATACAAACTGATGTGCCCATGTGGCCTCTATTATGTGGGAAAAACCGAGACACAACTGTGTGAACGCATTAGGGGCCACCGTTCTAGTATTAGGTTGGCCTATAGAGACAGACATTCCGCTAAACCCGTGGCCAAACACTTTTTGGAAAAAGGACACCCTCTATCTTCCCTCAAGTTTGTGGGCATAGACCACATTCCCCTCCCCTAGAGGGGTGGAAATAGAGGCAAAAAGCTGCTTCAGAAAGAAGCATTTGGGATATACCAGTTGGACACGGTGGCCCCTAGGGGTTTGAACGAAAATATCCCCTATTATTCATTTATTTAGCCCTTCTATCTCGTACCAGTATGATTTTATTATTACTTATGTTTTTTAACTTTAGGCATATAGGCTATTACCCTACACAGGGGCTTATAGATATGTATTCACCCTGTAAAAGGCCTAATTGATATGCTATATTTATGGCTATGACTTTATGTGTTGCGGTATTGTTTTCCACACTTTTATTGCACAAGTTTTTTGCATGATATTGCACTTTAAATGCATGGCACGATATCACTTTAAATACTACCTCCCGTAGTACCTCTCATAGCACTTTATCAACACACACACACGTCACATAATTTGCATGTTCATTCGTTGGCAATTTAAGCTATATTATATGTCCTTATAGGATAAACCTCCACAGGCTCTTCATTCACCATATGTAACATTATATTTAATAATATCTCCTTTTTCATCCATGTACTCCCTTCACACTCACACACATAGTGGTTTTTAACACACAACAGCAAGCGAATTGGACGCATCATGTTGCCTAGCAACGCCCCTCTAGCCGGCATTCATGACGACATGCATCACGTGCATATTCGAGGGTGGAGCTTCGGGATAAGTGCTCGCGCACACCCGGAAGCATATCCGACGCTTTAGGCGCGGTTGATATGCCGCACCCCCTCTCTATTGATCTGAAGCCACTCCAACACGTACAGGAAAAGGGGCAGAGCTGGGCGGACACCTAATGCGCATACCCGGAAATATACACGGCGGAAACGCCGTGGACACCATGCACCTGGGTGAGTCACTTTTAATTATTGTTTTAGCTATATATTGACATACATTGCAAGTATCATGTGTTGTCCTATCATTTTGTCTGACCCTGAGGAAAGTCCCGAGCGGGGACTGAAACGTTGGTCACAGATTTTAATATGATTTAATAAAACTTTTGGATTTTAAAAGACCGGTGAGCAGCTACTATTTGGCATTTCTTTATATATAAATTAGGCATAATTATATATATATATTCTTTATAAATATAATGGGCATAATTATATATATATATATATATATATATATATATATATAATTATGCCTATTATATTTACACATATATTAATGTACATTTATACATGCATAATACACAGAGAAATGTCATTAATATGTACCATATGTAATGAGCAGATATTGTCCAAGTCTTGTTGCTAGGTGCATACTCCAGCACAATAACATATTTAAAGTGCACCCAAAGAGCGCACCCACAGGACTTCAAAATAAACAAGATAACGTCATTTTTTTACAGATGTGCCCTACATACATTCACCATTTCAGTCCCATTACCAAGCTTTCCTTAATATGCCAAGGTAGTTAGACTAAAACATTGATTACATGCAAAGGCACGTCTGCTTAAAATAAATTTCCTGGCACTGCAGGTCCCCTATCCCTCCCAACCCCCTGAACCCCTTCAGTAACTTACCAGAGGCAGCGACGATGTCCCACGTTGCTGCTTCTTCCTCTGTGCCGCTCCTCCCTCTGATTGCGTCCTATGGGAAAATGAGCGACGCTGGAGGTCCTCCCAGCGTGAGGACGTCCAGCGATGCTCTAGCACAGGTTTCCTGTGCTAGAAACCAGGAAGTCCCCTCTAGTGGATGTCTAATGGACCACCACTAGAGGTGGAGTTAACCCTGCAATGTAATTATTGCAGTTTATAAAAAAACTGCAATAATTACACTTACAGGGTTAAGATAGGGGTTGGCACCCAGACCACTCCAATGGGCAGAAGTGGTCTGGGTGCTTAGAGTGTCCCTTTAAATCCCTAACTGGATAAATAAGAAACGAAAAACATAAATGACTGTGGTAAAGGAGCACTATAGTCAGCATATAAAAGCAAAAAAGACAGGTCCCCTCGCATTCTTTCTTGCTTTTATTTGAACTTCCCATTAATAAAAAAATAAATTCAAGCCCCTTTTATCATATAAACTTACCTCCGTTCCAGCACCGTGCTCCTCGGCAAGCCGCATCCCCTTATTCGTCAAAATGTTGTTGCAGCGTAATAGCGATCTGGTGCGCATGCGCGGCCAGGGCCGGTGCAAGGATTTTTGGGTACATAGGCGAAGATGCATCCCCCCCCCTCTAAAATTAACAACTTCACCTATGTGCCTCCTAACCAGCCCCTCCCTCTTCCCCGTCCCTTAGTGTTCCTCTATCCTCCCCCTCCTTTCCCTGTCCCTTGGTTTTTCTCTCCCCTCCCCTCTCTGTCCCTTGGTGCACCCCCCACCCTCTTAGCGGTCACACTCCCCTTCCTGGTGTGCCTCCTACCTGTCTTGTAGCGTTGCGGAGCAGACCCTCTACAGGAGCTTCAGTTTTCTGTACCTGGCTGGATTGACAGGAAGTGCTCTCTCAGTGAGCACCTCCTCTCAGTCTGGCCAGGTACAGGAAACAGAAGCTCCTGTACTGCGCTCCGCTCCGCCACGCTACACTCAGTGGTGTATACACACTAACAGCCACACTCAATGAAAAACACACAGACGTCACTGACAGACACAGACTCACTGATCTGACACACACTCATTAATTGACAGACACACACTCAATCACAAACATACTCTCACTGATTTGACAGACACTCACAAACACACACTCATACACTGACAGACGCACACATTCATACAATCATTCACAGACACACACACAGACACATACACAGACACACACATACACACTCACAGACAAACACAGACACACACTCACATACACACACATACAAAGACAAACACATACACACACACACACACACTGACAAACACATACACACACACACACTGACAGACACACACACACACTGACAGACACATACACACACTGACAGACACATACACACACTGACAGACACATACACACACTGACAGACACATACACACACTGACAGACACATACACACACTGACAGACACATACACACACTGACAGACACATACACACACTGACACACATACACACACACACACTGACAGACACATACACACACACACACACACACACACTGACAGACACATACACACACACACACACTGACAGACACATACACACACACACACACACTGACAGACACACACACACACACACACACTGACAGACACATACACACACACACACACACACTGACAGACAGATACACACACACACACTGACAGACAGACACACACACTGACAGACAGACACACACACTGACAGACAGACACACACACTGACAGACAGACACACACACACACTGACAGACAGACACACACACACACTGACAGACAGACACACACACACACTGACAGACAGATACACACACACACACTGACAGACAGACACACACACACACACACACACACACACACACACACACTGACAGACACACACACACACACTGACAGACACATACACACACACACACACTGACAGACACATACACACACACACACACACACTGACAGACACATACACACACACACACACTGACAGACAGATACACACACACACACTGACAGACACACACACACACTGACAGACAGACACACACACTGACAGACAGACACACACACTGACAGACAGACACACACACTGACAGACAGACACACACACTGACAGACAGACACACACACACACACTGACAGACAGACACACACACACACTGACAGACAGACACACACACACACTGACAGACAGATACACACACACACACACTGACAGACAGACACACACACACACACACACACACACTGACAGACACACACACACACACTGACAGACACATACACACACACACACACACTGACAGACACATACACACACACACACACACTGACAGACAGATACACACACACACACACACACTGACAGACAGACACACACACACACACTGACAGACAGACAGACACACACACTGACAGACAGACACACACACTGACAGACAGACACACACACTGACAGACAGACACACACACTGACAGACAGACACACACACTGACAGACAGACACACACACTGACAGACAGACACACACACTGACAGACAGACACACACACTGACAGACAGACACACACACTGACAGACAGACACACACACTGACAGACAGACACACACACTGACAGACAGACACACACACACACACTGACAGACAGACACACACACACACACTGACAGACAGACAGACACACACACACACTGACAGACAGATACACACACACACACACTGACAGACAGATACACACACACACACAGACAGATACACACACACACACACACACACTGACAGACACTGACAGACAGACACACACACACACACTGACAGACAGATACACACACACACAGACAGATACACACACACAGACAGATACACACACACACACACTGACAGACACTGACAGACAGATACACACACACACACACTGACAGACAGATACATACACACACACACACTGACAGACAGATACACACACACACACACACACACACTGACAGACAGATACATACACACACACACACTGACAGACAGATACACACACACACACACACACACACACTGACAGACAGATACACACATACACACACACACACTGACAGACACATACACACACACACACTGACAGACACATACACACACACACACTGACAGACACAAACACACACACACACTGACAGACACAAACACACACACACTGACAGACACAAACACACACACACTGACAGACACAAACACACACACACTGACAGACACATACACACACACACTGACAGACACATACACATACACACACACTGACAGACACATACACATACACACACACTGACAGACACATACACATACACACACACTGACAGACACATACACACACACTGACAGACACATACACACACACTGACAGACACACACACACACACTGACAGACACACTCACAGACAAACTCACACACACACACTTTAAGACACACACACACACTCACACATACACTTTAAGACACACACTCACACATACACTTTAAGACACACACAAATTAATAATAATATCCACCCAGCCTCCCTACCTGGAGAGCTGGTGTGGATGTGTCCCTGGGGTCCAGTGGGGCTTCAGTGCGGCGGGCGGCAGCGTTCTAATGAGAGGCGGCGAGGGAGCTCTAACCTGTCTGCTCTGCTCCCTCGCGGGCTGTCTGCTGATGCCGGGAGCTGGATTATGACGTCATATTCCGGCTCCTGCAGAATCAGCACACGGCGCGCGAGGGAGCAGAGCAGACAGGTTAGGGCTCTCTCGCCGCCTCTCATTAGAACGCTGCCGCCCGCCGGGGGTCCAGAAGGTGACCTGGCAGGAGGGAGGGCTTGACCAACCGCCCTCCCTTGGGATGGTACATGGGCTGCCGATAGAGCGGACCTGATGATATTGATGGTGCAGTATGACTTACCTTCCCCGAAGAGTGAAGAGGGGAAATTCACGATTGCGTAAATAAGAGCTGTCCCATGCACCAACTGGTAAAGATCGCCAGGCAGACTCTAGGCCAGGCAGGTAACTCTTACGTACACCCTGTTCCAAATTATAATGCAAATTCTATTTAAGTGTCACAAAGATTAAATATTTTGTTTTTCAGTTTAGCTCATGGATGGCATAGTGTCTCAGGGCTCTTTTGATCACTGAAAACAAACTCGGACACCTGTGATAATTAGATTGCCAGGTGAGCTCAATTTAAGGAAAAACTACTAAAGGAGGGTGTGCCACATTATTAAAGGACCCCTCTAGGCACCCAGACCACTTCAGCTTAATGAAGTGGTCTAGGTGCCAGGTCCAGCTAGGGTTAACCCATTTTTTTAATAAACATAGCAGTTTCAGAGAAAACAGATATTTCACGAAAACGTAAGCGTGATAATCGCACTATTAAGAGATTTGTGGCTGATTCAGAGCACAGACGAGTTTGTGCAGATAAAGGTACATTGAGGAAGATTTCTGCCAGATCCATGCATCAGATCAAGAGAGCAGCTGTTAAAATACCATTACATAGTGTCAGGATCGGGACAGGGATCCAACACGCAGAGTACAAACAGGTACAGGGTACGTATACCGGACCTTAGAATGGCCGGACTAACGTAAGTAGTAAGTAAAGAATGGTCTAGAGACAAGCCGAGGTCGAGGGAACGAGAGAGCAGGTAAGCGAGAGACAAGCCGAGTCAAAGGGTAATAGAGGTAAACGAGGTAGAACAGACAAGCCGGGTCAAAACCAAAGAAACTAACAGAATACAAGAGCACTGAGTGACTAGACAAGCTAGAACCACGACAGGGCAAAGAACAAATGTAGAAAGCCCTATTATATACCCTGGTTCCAAACAGGTAATCACGCCCCCGACGAATCCTCATTCGTGCTTGGGGCTTGATTGACAGATCGGGTTGGGTTGTCGTCATGACGTCGGCTACTGAACGCCGCGTCATAAAAGGAAGTGGATCCCTCGCGGCCGGCGTGTAAACGACCGAGGGAACCGCGAGGAACGAGTGATTCAACCCTTTTGCGAGGAAGAACGTCCAAGTGTCTCACCTCCACAGAGGTAGAGACAACAGGTACCCTGACACATAGCAGCAAACAGATATTTGAAGCTGCTGGTGCCTCTGGAGTCCCACGGACATCAAGGTGTAGAGTCCTCCAGAGACTTGCAACTGTGCATAAACCTTCTATTCGGCCACCATTAACCAATGCTCACAAGCAGAAACGGCTGCATTGGGCAGAAAAATACATGACTAATTTCCTGTAAACTGATGAGTGCTGTGCAACCCTGGATGGTCCAGATGTATGGAGTAGTGGATGGTTGGTGGACGGCCACCCTGTTCCAACAAGGCTGCCACGTCAGCAAGGCGGTGGTGGATTCATGTTTTGGGCCGGAATCATGGGAAGAGAGCTGGTCGACCCCTTTAGGGTCCCCGAAGCTGTAAAGATGACCTCTGCAAAGTATGTGGAGTTTCTGACTGACCACTTTCTTCCCTGGTACAGAAGGAAGAACTATGCTTTACGTAATAAAATCATCTTCATGCATGACAATGCACCATCTCATGCTGCAAAGAATACCTCTGCATCAATGGCTGCTATGGGGATAAAAGGAGAGAAAGTCATGGTGTGGCCTCCATCCTCCCCTGACCTCAATTCTATTGAGAACCTTTGGAGCATCCTCAAGCAAAAGATATGAGGGTGGGAGGCAGTTTACATCCAAACAGCAGCTCTGGTGGGAGGCTAGTCTGACATCTTGAAAACAAATTCAAGCAGAAACGGTCCAAAAACTCACAAGTTCAATGGATGCAAGACTTGTGAAGCTGCTATCAAATAAGGGGTCCTATGTTAAACTGTAACGTGACCTGTTAAAATGTTTAAAAAGTTAAAACGTTGTTATGAGTTTGATTGAAATAGCTTTTGATTTCAGTAAATATGCTGCAAACACAACAAATGACAATTTTCAGTTCTTTACAACATATGAAGTGTTTTGAAACTTACTGTGCATAATAATTTGGAACAGTGCATTGTAAGTTTTAAGTTAAAAAAAATACTGTTATCATTAGGTTTGTTCAATAAAATTTGAATTGTACTCTTAATAGTTGATAACATGAGAATTATGCTGACTGTTATTTACATCAATTATTTAGGTAAATTAGAAAAATATAATTTGCATAATAATTTGGAACAGGGTGTATTCCTGGGGCCCAGGAATCCCACAGTAGGTCTTTAGTCGCTGACGATAAGTCGTTGGTACACCATGCGCCCCTGAAAGAGTCCAGGCCATTAAGGACAGTTGTCTGTCCAGAAGCATAGGGTGTGGATTCCCCACTGGGTCCCAGAGTAGTGTTGGGTCTTCCGGCAGGAGAATTGGATCCTCTCAAGACATGTTGAGAAGGTCTGGAAACCAGGGTTGGCTCGGCCATAGTGGTGTCAGAAGAATTCTCGTCTCCGTATAAGGTGGAGTACTCTCGCAATTATTGCGAATGGAGGAAAGGCATAAGCCCCTTGTTTTGGCCAATGTTGGATTAAGGCGTCCACCGCCGTGCATTCTGGGTCTGGGAGCCAGCTGTAAAACACTGGTAGTTGATGGTTGTTGCACGAGGCAAACCGGTCCAGTATGAGTGGACCTCTACGATCATTCAGGCATGCAAATATCTGAAGGTTTAATTACCAGTCCCTGGCGTCTCTCAAGTGTCGGGAGTATCAATCCACTGGAAGATTCGACTCTCCTGGTAGATGTTCGGCGCTGATCGTGATGTTGCGCGGGAGGCGATAATTGAAAAATTCCTTTAACACTACCAGGGTCTGGGAGCGAGTCCCTCCCAGATGATTGATGTAGTGTATAGCAGAGACATTGTCCATCTGAAGGAGAATAGAGCTTGTCCTGTTGCCAGGCTGCGCATAGCGAAGGATCCGGCCAATAACTCCAGGCAGTTGATGTGCATTGTGAGTTCTTGGGTTGTCCATGTTCCTCCCATGGATGCATCCCCATCGGTAGCTCCCCATCGGCTGGCGTCTGACTCCAGTATGAAGTCCGGGTGGTTGCCAAAGATGCATCGACCATTCCATGCTTGTATGCAGTTGAGCCACCATTCGAGTTCCTAACGCACCTAGTCTGTCAGCGGAACCGTCTGGTCGTATGTGGGGTTCCGTCTGAGGAAGCGGGTCTTCAGCCGTTGCATGGCGCGGTAGTGCAGAGAGCCTAAGAATTCCGTTGAACGGTCCCTACACGAAAAACAAACTACCGAACGTATTATGAAGATGGAACTCCGCAAACAGAGATCCACGAACGGTTAGTTTGTGCGCAAATCCCCGAACCTAATGCACAGAAACCTTGCGAACGGCCCGACTGTACCTAAATGCGCAAATCAATTGAACACCCAGTGCGAACAGCACGGGAAACATAAGGAAAATGGCAAACGTAGCCACCAGGGAGAGGGGGGAACTAAAGGCCGCTTCAGGGAAGAGGGGACAGAACCCCAGTATAGAGAGAACAGCCCCGCTCGGTAGGTGGAGATAAAGGATAGCCACTGACACCACCACAGGAAAAGAGAAACTGAATCACATACAATAAGTACAGTTTTAAAAACAAAAGTATAGAACCAGTACTCTGACCTGACTTGTGATGGAGCAGCAAAGAAAGAGGAAGTGCTCAGGGTATGCTTTCACTCATATACACTCTGACTGTGTGCTAATTGGTTCTTTATTTCAACAGTTTTTTCTTTGTTGCTATGGAGTTAGTAAAGAAAGTTAATGCAAAATATGAAGCCTGTCATGTTGTAAAATTTATCAACAGCAATGTTTTAGTGCTGCAAGTAGCCCATAGATATACTGCCTATTAACCCCTTAAGGACCAAACTTCTGGAATAAAAGGGAATCATGACATGTCACACATGTCAAATGTCCTTAATGGGTTAAAAGAGCAGATTCAATATGGATATCTTTAGTAGTGTGGAGAAAAAGATAGCTAGAGTAAAGTCTGATTAAGTCTATTAATGGCTACTAGTTGCTGCTTCAAGGCAGCCCCTGGTCTAGCTAGAATGATGACTGCTACCTAATCGTGAAGTGACTCCTAAGATCCTACAAGATAAATCAAAAGGAAAGAGGCAGTGGTCCTAAAGTAAACAATCCACAATTGTGGAGTCTAACCCAATGCGCGTTTCGGTGCTAACATGCTCATTTTTCAAGAGCTGGATTAAGATTGAGAGCGCCACTTTTTATAGCCTCAAGGACCTGCCCCTTTTTTGACATCCGCGAATCGCGTCTACAGGGGGACGGTGGCTTTCTGTGAGTGGCGTGTATGTGATAGAGCACGGAGAAGGATGCTTGGATACTAACCCCTAGTGCCAGATAATCACTTGAATTGCAGTCCTTGTGAAAGGACAATCTTATAAATCCTTAATGAGGGATATTAAATTAAGTTTAAGCAATAATATTTGATCATTTAGGTGGTAGGACAGGAAGTACATATTAATTAGAATCTAGGAGGGGCTATACTTTCTAAATAGTTTAACTCCAAATCCAACTAATATATATTAAATGTCATAAACTTCCATGCCAAATCCAACCAATAAATGTTAAATGTCACAAATGTCCATGCTGAGTGGATAGAAACCAGTGAAGTGTGAGAAACGGTTAGATAAACGGTGTAAAGGAGAAGCCCTCATTTAAACCAACGGATTAGAGGGTCTTTAACCTATATATCCAGAAGCTCTCACATTGTCTCAAAAATCTATTGCAGTCGCCATTTCTTTTGTCACGTTTTACCAGTTCCAACCCACACAAGCAGAGACCTTTTGAGTCACCTGAGTGGTGTTCCTTTAAGTGACGGGAGAAGGGGTCTCTATAGTAAGCTTTGGACACCTTGCATGTTCCTTGATCCTTTCTTTGAAAGGACAAAAGGTTTTGCGTACATATTTGGAGTCACAAGTAAGAAGGAAAACCAAACCTGCGGTGTTGCAGTTAAAGAATGAGGTGACGGTTTGCATTCACTGTCAGTTACCTTTTTTGAATCGCGTTTTAATAAATCTGCAGGCAACACACTGCCTGCATTTAAAGGAACCCATAAGGGGAGTAGTTAACCAAGTATGTGTGCTACCCTGCTCGGGTTGAAAATGGCTAAGGACCAAAGGGTCTTTTAGATTTAGTTTTTTTCCCCTGCGTGCTGTGATTTTAACTTTCGGACCAAGAATTTTGTTTGTTTGTTTAAGATGTATATCATCCGTTAAAAGGGGCCAAAATTTTGAACGCCCATCTTGACTCGATCCCACCCGGCATCAAATGTTGCCAGGTGGGTTGGTAGATGTTAAAGGTGGATTATTGCCAAGTAACATGTTTCTATCAGCCTCCAAAGATCTACTATATGCTGTTTTCAGGCATTTATTAGGGTAGCCATTATCTTTGAACTGCTGCTTTAGAATTTTTGCTGTTCTTGAAATCCTTAATGGTGCTGCAGTTTCTGCGGACCCTGAGGTATTGGCCGGTAGGTATGCCCTGCCTCAGGGGCCTTGGGTTTAAAGCTATCGCCATAGAGGAGGCCGTAGGGTTTGTTTTTTTTTTAAATGACAAAAACTTGACTGAACTTGCAATAACCCCTTCCCACCAGCTCAAGTGCAGGTTGGCATATGATGGGGCACAAGCTGTCCCCATCGCAGTGTCCCGCACCTGGTAGTAGAATTTATCATTAAAGTGGTAATAATTATGTGAAAGGATAAATTCGAGGAGCTCCAAAATGAATTCAGACTGCGATTGGTAACTTTGTCCCCTCTTTTCGAGGTACTGGACGTGTTGGATACCTCCTTCATGGAGTATGGTGGAATTTCTGTATTCCTCATTTCAACTACAGTGTGCTGCGGATTCAGGCAAAATCAGGTTAGAGAGGAGAGCAAGGGTTTGCTTTGTGTCATGTATAAAGGATGGTAAAGACTCCACGTGTGGACGCAAAATTCTGTCTATATAGATACTCCCATTTTATGTACCTGATTGATATATATCAGCGTTTCCCTATTGTAGAACAAAATTTGAGGTTCATGCACCCATGCACTTAGGGTCACCTGATGGGCATTGCTGCACAGGGACCCGGTCAGCCCCGCAGCCAATTTTAATGGCGCGAACCAGGTCCCTGTAGTATAGGATACTGGGAGAGACTGTCACTTCCTCCCAGCTTCATATAGAAAATGCTGCGCTGAAGGGAGAGAGGCAGCAGCCAGGAGTGAGCAGCTCCCCCCACAAGCCAGCAAGTATGCTAACAGGAGGGTGACTGCATATATGTGACGTGTTTCACTGTGTCAGTGCCAGGTTGTGCCAGTGTATGCCAGGTTGTGTCTCTGTGTGAGTGTATGCCAGTTTGTGTCTCTGTGTGAGTGTATGCCAGTTTGTCTCTGTGTGAGTGTATGCCAGGTTGTGTCTCTGTGTGAGTATGCCAGGTTGTGTCTCTGTGTGTATGCCAGGTTGTGTCTCTGTGAGTGTATGCCAGGTTATGTCTCTGTGTGAGTGTATGCCAGGTTGTGTCTCTGTGTGAGTGTATGCCAGGTTGTGTCTCTGTGTGAGTGTATGCCAGGTTGTGTCTCTGTGTGAGTATGCCAGGCTGTGTCTCTGTGTGAGTATGCCAGGCTGTGTCTCTGTGTGAGTGTATGCCAGGTTGTGTCTCTGTGTGAGTGTATGCCAGGTTGTGTCTCTGTGTGAGTGTATGCCAGGTTGTGTCTCTGTGTGAGTGTATGCCAGGTTGTGTCTCTGTGTGAGTGTATGCCAGGTTGTGTCTCTGTGTGAGTGTATGCCAGGTTGTGTCTCTGTGTGAGTGTATGCCAGGTTGTGTCTCTGTGTATCTGTGTCAGTGTGTCTTTTTCAGTGTATCTGTGTCGGGTGTGTGTGCCATAGTGAGTATCTGTGTTGGAGTGTTTAACTGTTTGATCTCCTATTCTCAGTCACTGCAGGCTGGGTTGTGGTCCAGCTCCCATTATGGGCAGTTAAAGGTAAAGGCAATGTATGGGTGCTCGCACAATGTGCTCCTTGCCGATCCCACCACGTGGTGAGTCCCCGGCGGATATGACGCATGCGCCGCGCTGAAGGTAGGCGGGGCTCTGGTGACGTAACTCTGACCCGGGGGGCTCAGTGCCCAATCCCCACCCTGTCCGCGGCACGTGCGCCTGCGCGAGCCCGGCCCCGCCCTACAACCCCCACCAGAACCGGAAGTGGAGGGGCGGGTCCTGGGTGAAGCCTCCGCTGATCCCTCCTCTCCCGGGCTGCCGCAGTGAAATTGGGCGCGTTTGCGCAGTGACGTTCTTTTTTTGTTGCAAGGTAAGGCAGGGCTGGCATGGCGGCCGGGGGCTCCTGGATCCCAGCCTCGCTGTGTGCCGGGGCTCGGCTCCCGCTGACCTGTCGCTGGCTCGGGGCGGGGATGCCGTCGTGCGATGCATGAGGCGGGCATGGCCGAGGGGGGTGGAGAGGGCCAGGCTGGGACCGGCTCGGGCGGGGAGGGAGTGGGCGCCCGTGGAGGGCCTGTCCGTGGAGGGCCTGTCCGTGCCGCCCGCTGGCTGGGAGCGGGCCTGCTCTCCATGCGGGCTGCGAGCGGGGGGATGGGCGAGGTGCGGCCTGAGACACTGGAAACAGCTGCTGGATCCCCGGCCGGCCTGGCAGCTTTCCCGCGCTGAGCTGCGCTACTGCTCAGGGGGCGCCATAGTGCGGGGCTCTCGGGGGCCCCATCTAGCGGCTCCTGCCTGCCGGTAACCGGGCTCCCCTGGCCGCCTGTGGCCTGCACTGGCGGCTTCCGTTTCCTGGGCCAGGCGTGTCTCCGACACGTGGATAGTGACAGGGCCTGGAGCCCGGCTTCCCCCGGGTCTGGCTGACCCACCATGGCTGCGACCTTACCCCCATGGGCACCGCACGTGGGCACTGGGTGTAGCATCCTGTGGCACTCAATGGGTTATCGCAGGCTGGGCCCCCATTGCCCCCCAATTATAATCCCTATATCTGGGTACTGCCTTGGCCCTCTGCCTGTAAAACATAAGGAGAGCTCAAACATGGCACACTTCACATTGCAGCAACTGTGGGCTTTTACAGAAATCTTAGATATTAATATAAAGATTGCTTTAACCACTGCATTATTAACTTAATGGGAATAGTTACGAGTATCTGCTCATGGGCATCATTAAATGTCAGGGCATCATGGGAAATGTGGACCATATTTGATATATGGAATTTCAATGTCTTCGTGTTAGTATTTGTGACTGTTCAGTGATTTTTTATTACCAATCCTCCGTTTGCCATCTTAGACACCCAGCAACATGGCAGATGATATCGATTTCACCACTGGAGATGCTGGAGCTTCCACCACTTTCCCCATGCAGTGCTCTGCCCTGCGCAAGAACGGCTTTGTGGTTCTGAAGGGACGTCCTTGTAAAATTGTTGAAATGTCTACTTCTAAGACCGGCAAACATGGTCATGCCAAGGTAAATACAAGAAAGCTAGTAATCATTAAATGTGTGTTTGTCTAAAGAATATCATACGCACTGGCATGTTAAATTCCTCTTGTGGTACAGTTCTGATTAGTAGAAATAGTAATTGTCTTTTCCAGTCTTGTTGGCTAGATGCACCGGTGCAGTCAAAAAGTGACGATTACGTATGTAACAGTAGACGTTCTCATCTCTTAATGCCCATTAAAGTATAACATGACTGTCTGTCTTTTGTATAGTAAGCCAGATGTATATTGTTAGAAGATCAGATATTGTGGGACTCTCATAAAGGCATCTGTCATCGTAGGTGCAGTGTTTATAGTGTTTGCTTATACAAGGGCTCCAAAAATACCATTCTTCTATTGACTATAAAGCTTCTGGCTATATACAGTTTACCGTAAGAAGGCCCACACAACCACTGGACACCATGACTTCATTGAGATGAAAGTCTAACATAATCTAGTTGGATGTAGTGATGTTTCCATGGACACAAGTACTGCATTGGTTGTCCTGTGTTGGACATTTCATTCTCAGAAACTCATCAGTTGTGTTTAATGGGATGGGGAAAAACACAAGGAATTTCACTTTCACAAAAGTTACATTTCCTAATTAAGCAAAGGTGCTTCTTGCTTGTGGTTTCAGAAAATATTTAGCATTTCTGTTGGTGATTTGTTTTGCAGGTTCACCTTGTTGGTATTGATATTTTCAGTGGTAAGAAGTATGAAGATATTTGTCCATCTACCCACAACATGGATGTTCCAAATATTAAAAGAAGTGATTATCAAGTAAGTTGACCACATTTGACTGCAATCTACACTTTGATACAATTGTCATCTTATCTGTTGTCTCCTTTTAACAGTTCAAATATTTATGTGCTGTTATTTCCCCACACATATATTTAATAAAGCAGAGCACAATCTGTTGGCAATATGTAAATGTCCACAATAAACATTTTGTATTATTTAAAAGCAATCTAGACAGTTTAATGTTTTAAATCTCCTCTCTAGATTTAATTATCTAAACAAATACTCTGGATATCTTGCAGTCACTGCATTGTGGCTATATGCACTTATTCAACCATCGTACCAGCCTTCTACCATAACTGCTACAGCTCTCTTCCTATAATAAAAGGTCAAACGGTTTTCTAACGCTTTGATACTTACCTGGGTCTTTCGGTGCCTGTGGTTATTCCCGTCTTAAGTAGTGTCAAAATAGGAACAAAATTAAGATTTCTCAACAATAATAGGAACTATTACTCTAGGATAATATTGAGGACTGGATGGACCTTGGGCTCCCGGAGGATCAAGGTAAGTGTCCATCAATATAAAACTTTACACTGGGATGGCTCCAGAGGTAATAGTTGACTACTTACAATATATAAGGAGGGGAGCTGTATTGTGCTTGGAATATTCATATATTTTTAAGTTTAAACTGAGATCACAAGCTGTATTTGTTTGAATATTTATGGCCCAGTAAACTTTGCCAGCTATGGTATCTTCCATAACTTGATCATATCACTCTGAAATATTTAGCAGCATTACTTTAAGTTTTATGAATACAGTTACAACTGCTCTTTCACATTCTGGGGTCTTTACCATAAATGCATATTTTGCAATGCCCCTGACTGTAGCACAAGGTAGATTTTTTACTTCCCTGGAGCTGTCCATGGAGGGTGCCTCCATCTCTATCTTCGGTTGCTAGTGTTTCATCTGCCAGGAGCCTACATTGGTGCAGCGCTCTATATAAGATCCCACAAGGCTGCAGGAACTTCCACGGGCAATAGGTTTTTCCTCACAGTAGTCACTAGTGTGATTAGAGGTTGACGATGGCAGCTCCACCCTTTATCAAGTGGAAGGAAAAGACATAAGACGGTAGTCCTTGCTTTGTGTTGGTTTGGTTTATCTTTTGACTGCATTGTAATTTGATTGAAATTATGTGTAGGTAGCTGCTGCATTGGCTTTTCTGTGACCCTTGGTTTTTCAACGAATCTATACAGTATTGTCTGGTGAGCATGTATATGTGTTTTTTCTGTTAGTAGCCTTTAAGGACAGAAAAAGATGGAAAAAAAATAGCACACTTTACCATTCTTTGTGCCACAGAAGCTCCCTCCCTTGCATCCTCGATGCTTGCTGGCAAATCAAGTGGCTAACAAACAGAGAGGAAAAAAAGGCAGGTGTAGTAAATGGCACATATTTAGGAATTCCATCGCAACCTATACACTAAATTAATCTATAGTTGTAATCAACTTCAGCATATATCAAGTCTGTTGACTTTGATATTGCATAGCTAGAGCTGTGTTGATACGTGTCATTTCATCCAAACTAAAATGGGCATTAATCACTTTAGAGCATAATGACACATCAGGTTAAATCCCTGATCACACCAGTGAGTACCAACTATCAATTGAGCTGCTGAAGGTCAGCACTACATATAGCCTTTCTAATCCATAGAGAACACTGCAGCTGAGTGGTCCAGCTCAGCCAGTGGTTTTCTCACTAGAGCTAGTGTTTCTGAGACCCCCAGCGTCTAAACAGACCCTGGAGGGTCTCCCACAATGTCCCAATTGCCCAGCACCTATCTTAATGCACTGGGCATACTATAATCCATGAAACTGATAGGAGACTGTCGTTCTATAAATAGCTAGTAGATGGCAGCAAATTACCCTTATCTTGGATTTCCCTTTGCTAGTATCGGCACAGATATTAGCAGAGGGGAACCTTTGGGATTAGTATTCAGATGTGTTTTAGAATTAAATTTTAGTATTGGAATTGGGTTCCAGATTAGGATTCAAGCCAGCAAGGGAATTCCTGTGCTGACATTACAGGGAATCCTTCTAACTATTTATATGGATATATGTGAGGGATATAATTAGACTATGGGTTAGGATAAAGGTGTGGTTTTTGTTTTAATTAGATTTGGTTTATAATTTGTGTTTGGTTTAGGCTATAAACTGGGATTAATACTACTTTGCAAAGGTATAAAAGTTACGGTATCATACTCAGGTGTTCTAGAATAATAGTTAAAGGGACACTATAGTCACCAGAAGTACAGCTTATTGAATTTGTTCTTGTGAGTAGAATCATTACCGTCAGGCCTTTTGCTATAAACACTGTATTTTCAGAGAAAATGCAGTGTTTACATTACAGCCTAGTGATAACTTCAATGGCCACTCTTCAGATGGCTGTTGGAGTTCCTTCCTGGGTCATGGCTGCCTAAAATGCATCCAAACATTCAGTATCTGCTCCCTCTGCATGCAGACACTGAACTTTCCTCATAGATTCATTGATTCAATTCAACCTGATTGGCCAGGGCTGTGTTTTGAATTGTGCTGGATCTGCATCCTTGTCAGTCTCAGCCAATCCTATGGAGAAGCATTGTGACTGGATCAGGCCACCACATCTGATGTCAGCAGGCAGTGGGCAAGTCAAAAGGAAACAGGGACAAAGCCAGCAGCTTCAGGCTTGAATACAAGTAAGATTTTACTATATTTAGGGAGGCAAGAGGGAACCAGGGGGGCTAGATGGTGGTTTTAACCCTATAGGGTCAGGAATACATGTGTTCCTGACCCTATAGTGCTCCTTTAAAGGAACACTATATGCTGTAGTGGATTACAACAATTAATTGTTGTATTCCTGACCTTACAGTGTTAGAAAAGCATGTTAGGTTGCTTCCTCTCTTCCCTCCACCACCACAAAAAAAAAACGTACTTTTATTCCGGCTGGGTCTAATTGACTGAGAGCGTAATTGAGGATCTCTGCCAATACAAAGCTTTGGTAAGCAAACCCAGATCCGCTGCAAAATACTGCCCAGCACCAATCTGAATCTCCTCATAGAGATTTGTTAAATGCATCTCTATGAAGAATGTTCAGCACAGTGTTTACATAAAAGGGAAGAAAAACAAAATAATAGATTCAGCTCTGTATTTTCACACAAAAAACCTTGACAGTGGTCATTCTGTACTCGGGAGATATAGTTAAGCTCAAATTAGTGATTTGTTACAGTATAGAGTTAACAAAATATACTGCTAAATTTGCAATGTGCATGTAAAAAAAAAGCTAAGCTAAAATACCATGAACTTGGGGAGGGGAGGTCATGGGGGAATAGTGCTAAAATGGCTGTATAATAAGGCTCAACATATACTATGTGGCATGCCTCGTGATGTTGAATTTCATAAATTGTATGCATTCATTGTGTAATGCAAACTGTAATATTGCTACATTGCCTCCCAAAAAATGCGTATTAGGCCAAATTAATTGATCAAAATTCTAACAGTAAAAATTTTATTTTAATTTTTTCAGAAAGGTTTTGGCATAATTTGGGGGAGGAGGGCTTTGATCACAATGGCACACATTGGTTTTGACAAATGCAGATGAAAATGTAGTTGTGTGTGTGTGTGTGTGTGTAAAAAAAAAAAAAAAATACATAAAATAAACACTTTACTAAAACCTTTGACCTAAACTAGTGAAAAAATGGCAATACATTAAGGCATCATATGGAGGTACCTTGGAGTGTCTGTTTACAAATGTTAGCCTTTGGGGGTAATTTGAACAATCAAACTAGTGTAACACCCCAAAATGAACCATAAACTCCCTAAAATTCATCTCCAAATTTTAACATTAAAAGCTCTTATGGTGCTGTAGCATCACAGTATAGTGGCAGACATGCATTGTGGGTGTCGTACACCGAAGATGTATCTGAATACATTATGGGGTTTTGCACAGGAGTGGCACACCTCAGGTTTATAAAATACACCTTGTGTGTGCTAAAGATGATATATTATAACAAATTAAAGCCTTTTCTGTCCTCTAACAAACAATATATATTTAGGGGAAACCCTTAAAGGGACGCCTATATGGTCAGGAACACACACTTATTCCTGACCATATACTGTTAAAACCACCATGTAGCCCTTCCTTGCACCATAAATATAGTAAAATCCATTTTATATATATATATAATATATATATTTTTTTTCCAGTCTGTCCCTGATCTACCTCCTTGGCTGACATCAGAAGTGGTAATATCTGCCAATCACAATGACTTCCCATGGGAAAGCATTGGATTGGCAGATTTTGTCAAGGAGGCAGTCGGCACAAGCCAAACACAGTCCTGGCCTATCGGCATCTCCTTATAGAGATGCATCTCTGAGGAAGGTTCAGTGTCTCAGTGCAAAGGGTGGAGACACTGAATGCCAATGCTGCGCAGCACTGCCCCATGAAGCACCTCTAGTAGCCATTTGAAGATTGGCCACTGGAGGTATCCCTAGCCTGTAATGTAAACACTGCCTTTTTACTGCAAAAATCCCAAAGGTACTGATTATATTCACCAGAACAAATACAATAAGCTGTAGTTCTGGTGACTATAGTGTCCCTTTTAAATTACATTGGAGCAAACCTACAGACCAAATTCAAGGTTTTGTTTTGGTTCAGAAGGCAGACAATTACCTCTGTCCTTAAAGGGACACTATAGTCACCAAAACAACTTACCTCAATGAAGCAGTTTTGATGTATAGGTCATGCTGCCGGAGTTTCACTGCTCAATTCAATTCCACTTGGACATTAAATGACTTGAGTCTGTTTATGCAGCATTAGCCACACCTCCCCTGGCTGCGACTGACACATCCTGCATGAAAACTATATGGTTTAGTTTTCCATCAGATGTTCTGGAATAAAAGGGAATCATGACGGAATATTTCCGTCATGTGTCCTTAAGGGGTTATGTTATCTTCTGCTCTGTAAATTGAACTTTAATCATAAACCGGAGGCTTCTGAAGAGTGCTAAAGAAGTTGTGTCCCTTTAAGGGGTTAAGCATTCTGTGGGTTGTGATTCCTGCTGCTCAGCCCTATTTAGTGCTTACAGATTCTTCCCGAGGTGCCATGAGTTACAATTTATATGGCCAGTCTGCCATAGCAAATGATAGACTTCGATTGCATACAGGGTATAGTCTTGTTACGCACACATTATTGAAGTCAAAATAATCTGAACAATTTTTGGAAGGGAACTTTTTACCCCATTCTTTTGCATAGCCCTTGGAATATTTAATGTAATCCAGGGAAGGCAAGTTTTGTAATGCTGAAGTGTGATCAGGGCAAAAACTATGCATGGGTGGTATTATTTCATATTCTAAAAAGTGGCTAACTGCACGCATTTTTCTTCAAAACGTAAGTCTAAAGTCATGCATCCTGTAACAGCGTTAAAACATAGATCCTACAAGGAATAACTTGCCACAATTAATTTTGGAGTGGTTTAAAGCACGGTGAATGAGTTTTACTTCCTCTTGTCTTTTGTTCAAGTGCTTAAATAAAACTATGGTGTTTACAAACTCGTGACACTGCATACACCTGCTTATTTTTACAGGTCTTGTTTGTTTGTTTGTGGCCACTGTCCCTAAAACACTTTAGCTCTTGATTAAAAGCTTTGTGATTTTTTTTTTTTTTTTTTTTTTTTTTTTTTTTAAAGGAACACTATAGTCACCTAAATTACTTTAGCTAAATAAAGCAGTTTTGGTGTATAGATCATTCCCCTGCAATTTCACTGCTCCATTCACTGTCATTTAGGAGTTAAATCACTTTGTTTCTGTTTATGCAGCCCTGGCCACACCTCCCCTGGCTATGATTGACAGAGCCTGCATAAAAAAAACTGGTTTCACTTTCAAACAGATGTAATTTACCTTAAATAATTGTATCTCAATCTCTAAATTGAACTTTAATCACATACAGGAGGCTCTTGCAGGGTCTAGCAAGCTATTAACATAGCAGGGGATAAGAAAATCTTAATTAAACAGAACTTGCAATAAAGCCTAAATAGGGCTCTCTTTACAGGAAGTGTTTATGGAAGACTTTGCAAGTCACATGCAGGGAGGTGTGACTGGTTCATAAACAAAGGGATTTAACTCCTAAATGGCAGAGGATTGAGCAGTGAGGCTGCAGGGGCATGCTCTATACACCAAAATTACAAGTTACTTTTATAAAGTATACTGGTTACACACCCCTGGCTTTTCAAACAGACAACAGGTCCTGTTACTTCCTGGTTTGGTTAACTTTCTTTGCACTCAAAAGGCAGCAGTTGTTCACAGCACCTGCATTGGGAAGTCTGTGAATGGACAGTCACAGAAAGTCTGGTTGGGATTCGAAGAAGAGGGCTTGCAAGGGCAGCACACATGAAATCTGCTTTTTTTTAGATATAACTCCAATGAAAAAATACATAATTAAATGCATGCAAGTTTTCGTTTAGGTTATATCTATTAAACCGTGATATTTATTTTGTATTTGGGCAGTGGAGTGTACCTTTTTAAGGAGTAAGGGATCTAATTTCTAAAAGCAGCACTCACTTTTATAAAACCCATTGCCAACAAATCTTGGGTTTCTGTCTCACTCTTTGAAGCAGTGAGTGCTTCTGAAAGAGAAGCATTTCTTTTAGTGCATTTGGGGGGGGGGGGAGGGCGGGAGGAGGAGAGAGAGAGTGTGTTGGTAGATCAGAGCAATTGCTGCATATGTGCCACTCATTCCAATGAGCCACATTGTTCCACTTTTTGAAATGTGCTTTAAAGGTCTTTATGAAATACGCATGTTGACTAGAATGAACATGTTGACAAAATGTTTGTGGGTACTTCATGAATACAGGAGCTGAATGTGGATGATTGCAATGCCCACAAGGGCCTTTTCTACTTTGGCCACTGCATGAAGTGAGCTTATCACTTTTTATTGTATCTAAACTTTCTGTACATAAAATTATATAATCTAAGGTTTGTGGTGGTGTGCTAGCGTAGTAGTATAAACTTGTTTTTAAATGGTTGTAAATATAAACCTGCTGTATGGTGGTTAACTTAAAGTGATTTACATTTTTTTTCCCACTAGCTGATTGGGATCAACGACAAATACCTTTCCCTTCTGACTGACAGTGGTGATGTTCGTGATGATCTTAAGCTGCCAGATGGTGATTTGGGAAAAGAAATAGAAACTAGATTTGAAGGCGGAGAAGAGATTATGGTAAGGGGACTTTCATGCTGTTTTATTTGTATTGCTTGTTTAACAATTCCTTCCCAGGCAGAATATCCCTTTACTTGAGTATGTAATACTGTATGTTTTGATTTGATTTAATGTCATATTCAAGGGGTATACTTTTAGCTAGCCTCTTTGCAACTACATAGTTAATGATTGTTACATTTGTCTTTCAGATCTCCGTCTTGTGTGCTATGAATGAGGAGTGTGCCGTTGCCATCAAGGCCATGACCAAATAAACATATTCCCAGGCTCGAGCAAAGTGCTCAGGTCAAGATAAACAGATCTTAAATTTGGTTCTGATTGTCACCAAAGCATATGGCCTTTTCAAAACCTCATTATTTTTTTTCAATTGTTTTCATGTGTTTGCTCGAAGCGGAAATGGGCTATGCAGGTTAACTGGCTATTTTCCAAATCACTGCAGTTAGATTCAGTTTGAATGCTTTAGGTGTTGATATCCTTGCAGGTGTTTATTTTGAAGGTCCATCTGAACTGACGGCATTAGTTTTGTTGCATCAAATCTGCTCCAGATGCATAGTTTAAATCAAGTGTTGATGAAAAATACTGGTTACATACACCTAGGATAAAAGGACAGTTGACTGGGCAGTGTGATTTTTAAAGTACCCCTTAGTATATCTTAGAACAAAATGATACCTAGAACTCTAAAACTAAATACAGTTTTAAGCCTTATGCATGTTATGTCTGGAGTACAAAGTTCACAGCTTGGACTGAGTAACTTAAGTGATTTAGAAATGCCAGTTTGTTTGCAACTTCCCTGTCCCATCATTATAAAACAAATTTAAAAGTCCTGATGGCCATGTGCAAACAAAATTGTATTACCTCTGTACTCTCCTATGCCAACATGTTGGCTTGCATTTTGTAACCTTATAAACTGGTGTCAAAGCCTGCCTAAAGTTTAGACAGGCACTCTGTATGTTGTATGATTTACATAGTGGGCATACATGGCACAAATGAGGGTTAGAGTTGTTAACGCTACAGATTTTCACTTGAGGCCTTTGTCATCAGACTGAAAAAAAAATAAAAATAGAAAAATGCAGTTCAGTTGCTTTTTTCCTTGTATTTATCTTGAAATATTAAACTGAGTAAAGACCTACCTGGGAATCGGTTTGCAGTGCTTCCAGTGTGAATTTTTATTTTGTGGATTCTACCTTTTGTGACAATGTGGACAATGATCATGCAATCGTCGAGTACTTTTATCAAAGCTGTCAAATCCCTCTTATGTATTTAACTGTGTTAATACATCTAAGGTACCTTTTTAAAGCTGGTAAGGTAACAGTTCTGGATTTAATCTCCAATTACCTCGCCCACCAACCTTGACGGAACACTCTTCCCTCACATGCATTCTGGGAAGTAAGATCTTCATAGTTTGTGCAGCACAACATTTCTGTGTAATATTGACGTATAACATCTCCTCTCTTGTGCCTACTTACTTTAAGCACCTGCCCTACAACTGAACATCTTTCTGATGTCTTTAAAGCTAGATGTGGCTTAAATTGGATAATTTGCGTACACTTCTTACCGCTACGTAGAAATCCCACAAATTTTTTCATGTACTTTGTGTGAACTTTTAAGTGTTAAATTTGGTCAGTTTGTGTATTTCATCTTGAAGGACACCTAGTGCAGGAATGCTGGTTACTGTAATCTTTTGACTTCCTTGAAAGGTTTAGGAAAATTGTAAATGTGCTGACTAACACTGGCTTCTATTCTCTGCATGCATTCAGAATATGCAGTCTAAAGTGACACTAAACAAATGTTTCTACTCATCTGTCGCTTCTTAATGAAAACCTGAATATTCACCCAACTGAGTACACATTAGTGAATGGTTCGTTTTTGACCCATTGGTGATCTTTAAGGGCTAGAGTTTGGTTACTGCTCTAAAATGCACTGCCATTCTATTATTCACTCAATGTGTTCTTTCAAAAAGAAACCGCTTAAGTCTCTCTAAACTGTCAACTTGTGTGAAAACATGGAGTTACTTAGAAACTGGTTAAAAAAAAAAAAATTCTTTACTCATTATGTCCTTATACTTTTTTTCTTTTTGTGCATGGCCATCAATCTGTTGGCAACATTTTGGTTTCTAGTCTCCCGTTGTGATCTAGATGTCCTTGGTAATTTTGCAGAAAGTAATATGTATAGATCTACTCTGGGGGGATGACCGTCCTTTGCACATAAGGATTGAAATGACCAACACGATTATAGCAGATGTGTTGTGTGACTTTAATTTGTGCTTTTCCCTCTTGCCCAGCTTCACTTAAGCATAGAACCTACAAACCATGTGAAAGTTGGTTTAAATGGCTAATTCTGTAACAGTTAAAATGCTTATTTGATTGTTGCATACATTTCAGATTCAAGTTAAATGTTAAATTGCTCTTGCTAATGTATGTTACCTCTGTGGTCTACAGTTACTTTGCATCATAAAATGTACACTTGTTTTGTAAATACAAATTTAAAGTGGTAAACAGTCTGGGGTTTGTAGGTATTTAAACAATTGTAACAATTTCAAAGTAGGTGTGCTAAGGTTTCTGGATTATTTTCTACTGTAGCACCTAAAATGTCATCCTCTCAGATCAGGTGATTAAACTACCACCACTCCCCCCAAAAAACGCCTTTTTATCCATGAAATATCGCTGCTGTTAAACATCTTTAGACAGACGACATCTGCAATAAGGAAAGTTCAATCGAGCGCCTCCATGATTGAAAGAATATCTTGCGTCAGAACTTATTGGTGGAATGCAGTGCTTATCAGTAGCTGTGGGACACTAGTGCCCTGTTATGAGGATAAGCTCATAACTATGTATAAGAAGCTAATACAAAAAGTTGAATGGCGATATGAAAAGCATTTATTCAATTCTTCTTGTTTAATGTAATGAGAATAAGGATCTGTGCCTCCAGTTTAGTAGATGTGAAATAAACTTGCTTCATTCCCAGAATTTATGGCCCCCATTTACTATAACCTGCTATATATTATACACTTTTTTTTAACCATTGTGTTTAACAGGATATCTGCTATAACTAGCTGCTGGTTTATTCTAATGAATTTGTTTCCAACTCGAGTTGTAACCTAGGTGCGCAATGCGATCACTATTCAGTCATCAACCTATTGCTGGAACTTTTGACAATCTCACTAATTCAAATAGCTGGTTTTGTTTTAATTATCTGGACCCAGTAGAACTTCAGCTGTTCAACTGTGAGCTGCATTGAGTGCTATTTTACCAGATACTACTAAAGGCTTGTCATTCTTGGCATTATATAGTGTACTTGCTGGTTTCTTAACTTCAAATATAGGCTATAGCCAAGCTTTTTGACCAGCTTAGTTGATATTTCTTTAAATTTGGATAGGCTCGATGCTTTAACCTTCTGATTTCCGTTTCCTATAATATGCGTTTAGTGTAAACCCTCTATATCTTTA
Organism: Pelobates fuscus; assembly: GCF_036172605.1. NCBI lineage: Eukaryota > Metazoa > Chordata > Amphibia > Anura > Pelobatidae > Pelobates > Pelobates fuscus. The sequence goes on along the minus strand of NC_086318.1, from coordinate 124,504,823 downwards.
ATGTCTGGTTATAGAGCCTTGATGCAAGATGCAATCTGGGGCACAGTGCCTAGTTATACATACATGTGTCTTTGCCTGGTGAGCTATGTACAATACAACTCTTCCCATGTTTGGATGGTAATCAGTGGCTGAAAGTTGTTGCGTTTGTCTGCTAAAATAATGTGACTGCAAGGCAGTATATTTGACACACAAAATGTATACTTCCAGTACATTGCTTGCTCTTACATGTTCCTTTAGTTAACACCCAGATACTTGTAATTTACTATTTTAAATGGTGTCCCAATTGGTTCTTAACCATTGGGACCTCCTGAAATAGTATAATGCCCTAAGCAATTGCCTGGCCTATTCGAAGGTGTTTTCTAGAACATGTTATCTGTTGGGCATCTGCATGGGGGAAAAAATTTGGTTCGGCATTCCGAAATTTGGGATTTTCACAATTCGGGACTTCTCTTGCAGCCGCTTGGTAGATAACTCCCTAATTCCCACGGTATCAGGGAGTTATCTACCAAAAGGCTGAAAGACCTAAAAATTACTTGGTATTGGTACATTTTGCCCCTACTCGCTATACCGCGAGTAGGGGCATGTCTAGTAAACAGTGAGCAGCCTGTGACTGCTCACTGTTTAAAAAAAATAGTGGGCTCCCCCCACGGAGCGGCGGGTGGGGGCCCTAAATAGTAATAAGGGGGAGGGGGGGACCTAGTGTCTCCCCCTCCCCCCCCCCCCCCAGCGGCGGGTGGGGGTCCTAAATACTAAGGTTCTCCCCCCCGGCCCCCACCCCTGAGCGGTGACTAGGGGTCCCCAAACCCCTAGTCACCCCATTTCTCCTTTCCCCCCCCCCCCCAATAAAACTTATCCCCCTACCTATCCCCCTCCCCCTCATAAAAACTGAGGGGTGACCTTTAACTAAGTACCTGTAAAAAAAAAAAAAAAAAAAAACTTGCCATTCGATGTTTTCTTTCTTCAAAAAAATAAAAAACCATAATAACCGACGCAATTATAAAAAAAAAAGGCGAGCGCAAAAAAAAATAATCCATCTTTACCCCTGGAGGGCTCCGCGCAGACCTGAGCTCTGCAGGGCGGGGCAAGGCTTACAAGGCCTTGCCCCGCCCAGCAATTAGGTTCAGAGCACTCTGGTGGGTTTAAGCCATCCAATCAGTGCTCTGACAGGTAAGTCTCTACATTTACCTGTCACAGCTCTGGTTTGAAATCCACCAATCAGAGTGCTGTGTCATTTTACACAGCGTGGGAAAGTTCTTTGGAATTTTCCCACGCTGTGTAATTTGACTCATAACTCTGGTTACTTAATCCACCAATCAGAGAGTTATGAGTCAAATTACACAGCGTGGGAAAATTCCAAAGCACTTTCCCACGCTGTGTAAAATGACACAGCACTCTGGTGGATTTCAAACCAGTGCTGTGACAGGTAAATGTAGAGATTTACCTGTCAGAGCACTCTGATTGGATGGCTTAAACCCACCAATCAGAGTGCTCTGAACCTAATTGCAGGGTGGGGCAAGGCTTTATAAGTTTATTTATTTTTTTTCCCCTAGTTAAAGGTCCCCCCTCATTATTTTTAGGGTGACACTAGGTGTCCCCCCTTATTTTACTGTAGGACCCCCACCCACCGGGGCCAGGGGAGGACATTAAATCCCCCCCCCATTCCAATTTAGGGCCCCCGCCGGGGGGGGAGGAGCTTATTTTTTTTGGTTACAGTGAACAGCCACAGGCTGCTAACTGTTTAATAGACAGTAATCTTTACTTAGTATTAGTAAATTTGGCTGAAAGACCAATTTAGGTCTTTCAGCCTTTTAGTAGATAACACCCTAATTCCCATGGTATTAGGGAGCTATCTACTTATTCATTCCTGTCATTAAACTGACTAGCCAAGTAACTTACATTTTATATGAATGTGTGTTACTTAATTGTTGTAAATGTTGCAAATGCTTACAGGTGAATCCTGGCTCTGTTTGTATACTTTTTATTTTAAATTGTATACAATGTAACATTCTTCTTCTTTCACTGGGTAAGTATATTGGTACTTAGGCAATACTGTGCTTCAGCACTTTGACACTTTGGTAATTTCGGGACATCGGCAATTTGGCACTTCGGACATTTGGAAGTACCCGAATTGTCCGAATTGCACATGTCTATTATCCATTACAGTTGGCAAGTGGTTCACTGAGTTGTTATAACTAAAGGATGGATTTCCATGCAAATACCATGTCTTTCTAAAAGTTATTCAGGGTTTTCTCCAAAAATATCTAAAGTGTGGCTCAGGCCTGTTAGGAGTGTATATTTTGCCACTTCAGGTTATATGTAAAATGGGCTTGTATATTTTGTATTCACTTAATTCAAACCTAATGTAAAATGTAATGTGTATTGCCATCCCATTACTGTGGATTGCACAAGTAGTTAAACACTAATAAAGGATAGGCTCTGTCAGATGTCTAGTTTGGAGTCTTTTTGGGAGAAAATAAACTTACGTGGCATGATTACGGACTATTTTCAGTATAACAATTTTTTTTTTTTTTTTATATGACAGGTAAGATCAAGAGCACAGTTCAAAGATTATTGGTAATGCCTCATTGTTGGGAGGGTTTCATGGTTTCTCTGAAAAGACCGGGTATACAGCAAAAAGCTTGAAGGGAATAATTCTACTCACAAGAACAAATACAATAAGCTGTAGTTCTGGTGATTATAGTGTCCTTTTTAACCGGTGGAGAGTTCAGAGACAGCAATGTCCCTTCAGCCCCAGGCTGGATTGTAGGCCAGTATCTGTGAATCATGGACTTGGACATTCGGGTAGCCAGTCTTTCTCCGTTGGGGAGACACAGAAGGTGCACCACCATCGGTTGGAGTCTGTCCTATGGCCATGGGTCATCAAAAAGGTGGCCCTCAGCCTAAGCGGGCCAGTAGTTGTAGAAAGGTGTGCATGAGTATATTGATCAGAGGAGGCTCACACAACCAGACCCTTACTCCGCCGCAGAGTAGTAGCCTACTGATGTGCTTTCCAAAAGCGCTCAATGGCCATCTAGTGGTTTCTAGAATTGGGTGTGGGTGCTCCACATCAGTAAGAGTTGAAGGTCAGTGGGGGCCAGGTTTTCTTGACAAGCTTTAAAAGGCGCGGTCATCTGCAAAACTAGATACTCCATCAGCCCCACCAAAATGTGTCTGCCGCACAGAGCAATGCCAGTAGTTTAACTAGTTTGTTGCCAGTTTCCAACACAACATTTTACGGTGCTAATTGAGTGGCATCTTGATAAATTTGTTTTACAACTCTGCATAAAGTTTGAAGGCCTATTTTCAGACTAATTACTCTTTGAAGAAATTATAAAATGATGTGTTGCATTATTTATTGCTAGAAAAACATGTTGAAATGATTCATGTCCATTCAGAAATGTATTTGATGGAGCATGTCATTGCATATGTCATAGGTTATCAGTGCTCCTCTGAGAAGCATTGGATTAGACTGAGATTATAATTGATTTAAGGAGGAACTGCTAAGAGAACACTGTTCCAACACTTGACTACAGGTGAGTTGTATGAGGAACTCTAGTAATTCCACAGGGGAAAAGAACATTGTTCAAAAATATGTTTTGATTTGCCAGGCTGCATATTTGCATGGAGTTTTTTTTTTTTTTGATATTGTGAAGAGACCAGTAAAATGTTAAAGTGGTTACAAGGAAACTAGGTTATTGGTGATACTAGCACTGCTCTAATCTGAACGTTGGATATACCGGTACTGTATAGTATATTTTTCATAGCTCTTTAGGCCAGCATAGTATAAAAAGTGGTTAATGTAGTTAGATTAGTGCTCAGATTCAAAATAACGACAGGGGGAAAAAAACACACTGCCAAACCAGTGCCCCAGTGAAGGGGTAGGAATGTCCTGGTATATATGTAGTTGCTTTTCTCACATTGTATATAATTGCCATCAAGGTCAGGGTTGTCATATTATGTGCCCTTATTCTCTATAACTGCTCTACATCACATAAGCAATATTGGCAATATTATGGCTATTGCACAGTAAACCCATAAGCCAACAATTTTAATACTTTCACCAAGGAACACTGCTTGTTTGCTGCATACTCCCATATCCCAGTGGTTGGATGTCCTTGACGATGTGGACAGTAGACTTAATTGGAACAGTACTGGGCAAGGTTTATGATGATTACAAGATAAGGTGAAGTGGAAATTCCGAATAAAAACAAACAGCACAACTTTATACAATATTGATAAACAGCAAGTGCCTAATGTAAAAACTGAAGCATATTGCTTATGCGATAAACAGGTTTCATCAGTACCCAAACAAACAAGGGAGCAGTTTAGAATGCCCTCTTAAATGTGGGTCTCTATAACTGGATCAAATTCCATGTTTCTTGCAATAATGCCCATTAAAGCATCATTTACAATTAACTCCACCTCATTTAGGTCTTGTTGGATGAGTCAGGCATTTAATTCCACTTGATTAACATTAAATTCAGCAATGGTTGCTGGAGGTAAATTCTTGTTTAACTAGACATGCTGCCTCAGCAAACATTCGTGGCAGGAACTCATTTCCTCCAGCGTCCATTGATTAGACTGCTTATCTTTAACTAACTCAGGAAATGTCTTAAAATATGTTCCTGATTACTGCTACAGAAATCTGGACTGTCTGGGTATTGGAGCAGTTAAAGGGACACTCTGGGCACCCAGACCACTTCTGCCCATTGGAGTGGTCTGGGTGCCAACTCCCACTACTCCTAACCCTGCAAGTGTAATTATTGCAGTTTTTTTATAAACTGCAATAATTACTTTGCAGGGTTAACTCCACCTCTAGTGGCTGTCTACTAGACAGCCACTAGAGGGAACTTTCTGACTCATAGCACAGGAAACCTGTGCTAGAGCATCGCTGGACGTCCTCACGCTGTGTGAGGACCTCCAGCGTCGCTCATTTTTTCAGCTTTACTATGGGGAGCGCTAATGCGCATGCGCGGCATTTGGTCTCCCTGGCCAGTGGGCGGGATCAGTCTCTCCCACCGGCCGACGGAGTCAGGAGGAGCGGCGCGGAGGAGGAAGCAGCGACGTGGGACATCGTCGCTGCCTCAGGTAAGTCACTGAAGGGGTTTTCACCCCTTCAGAAAACGGATTGTTTTCCTGGCACTGGAGTTTTCCTTTAATGCAAGGCTTTCTAGCATGGGCTGACGTAAATGTGGTTCTTGTTTTAATTCTTTAAGTATCAGTGTTTGCTGCACTAATGTTCTTATGTGATATGTTATTGGTAACACTTGCGAGTTGAAGGAAGAAGATTCTTCTTAGTAAAGTCTCCTGTTGCCCTTCTCACATTGTATATAATTGCTGGCAAGCTCAGAGTTGTAATATTATGTTACTACGTGCCCACAATAAGCACTACTGCTGACTTTATGGCTATTCCCCAGTAAACCATACTTAAACAGTTTTGACATTTTAACACTAGATGAACTCTAAATGTGGTGCTCAAACTCCGAATTGAGACCTTTATCTCAAGGGAATATGCAGAATATTAAGTATTCCCACAGCACAGACCCTTTGAGGGTTGTATTATATATAGTTTTAAAAATAAACTATAGGCATTAAAACAACTGTTGCTAAAAGAAGCTGTTTTAGTGTATAGACTGTGGCCCAGCAGTCTCCCTGCTCAATACTCCGCCATTTAGGAGCTAAATCACTTTTGTCTCTGATTATGCAACCTTAAGCACACCTGCCCGGCTCTGACTTACACAGCCTGACGAATGTAAATTACTCCATCAAACCATATATATTTGAAAAGTAGGGCCTAGGGTATTTCAAATGGTGGTATTTTAACATTTGCCTTGCACTAATTCTACCACTAGTCTTTGTGAAACTTTTGGGTAGTCATTTTTTTGTTATTTTTCTGTCACATTGTACTTTAGGCATGGATTCTCAGTTCCTGTTATGAGTTACTGACAAAGAACACCCTAATATGTGTTCAGCAACATCTCCTGAGTACAACAGTGCTCCCAATGTACAGGTTTTATGCAATTGTACAGGGGTCTTATGAAGGGCACATATTTGCACATTGAAATTTGCCATTGAGACTGTATTTGCCATGACAACCCATGGTATTCAAAATGGGGTAAGTCTAGTCTTTTGTAGTAGCCACAAACACTGGCCAAAGTTGTTTTTTCTTCAATATATATATATATATATATATATATAGTGTATATACACCCGGTTCCAAATTATTATGCAAATTATATTTTTCTATTTTACCTAAATAATTGATGTAAATAAGTCAGCATAATTCTCATGTTATCAACTAATAAGAGTACAATTCACATTTTATTGAACAAACCTAATGATAACAGTATTTTTTTTTATAAACATAAAATGCACTGTTCCAAATTATTACGCACAGTAAGTTTCAAAACACTTCATAGGTTGTAAAGAACTGAAAATTGTCATTTGTTGTGTTTGCAGCATATTTACTGAAATCAAAATCTATTTCAATCAAACTTATAACAACGTTTTAACTTTTTAAACATTTTAACAGGTCACGTTATATTTTAACATAGGACCCCTTATTTAATAGCACCTTCACAAGTCTTGCATCCATTGAACTTGTGAGTTTTTGGACAGTTTCTGCTTGAATTTGTTTGCAAGATGTCAGAATAGCCTCTCATAGCTGCTGTTTGGATGTAAACTGCCTCCCACCCTCATAGATCTTTTGCTTGAGGATGCTCCAAAGGTTCTCAATAGGATTGAGGTCAGGGGAGGATGGAGGCCACACCAAGACTTTCTCTCCTTTTATCCCCATAGCAGCCATTGATGCAGAGGTATTCTTTGCAGCATGAGATGGTGCATTGTCACGCATGAAGATTTTATTACGGAAAGCATAGTTCTTCCTTCTGTACCAGGGAAGAAAGTGGTCAGTCCGAAACTCCACATACTTTGCAGAGGTCATCTTTACACCTTTGGGGACCCTAAAGGTGCTGACCAGCTGATTCTGGCCCAAAGCATGACTCCACCATCGACTTGCTGGCGTCGCAGCCTTGTTGGAACAGGGTGGCCATCCACCAACCATCCACTACTCCATCCATCTGGACCATCCAGGGTTGCACGGCACTCAGTGAACAGGACTGTTTGAAAATTAGTCTTCATGTATTTTTCTGCCCAATGCAGCCGTTTCGGCTTATGAGCATTGGTTAATGGTGGCCGAATAGAAGGTTTATGCACAGTTGCAAGACTCTGGAGGACTCTACACCTTGATGTCCGTGGGACTCCAGAGGCACCAGCAGCTTCAAATATCTGTTTGCTGCTATGTAATGGTATTTTAGCAGCTGCTCTCTTGATCCGATGCATGGATCTGGCAGAAATCTTCCTCAATGTGCCTTTATCAGCACGAACCCGTCTGTGCTCTGAATCAGCCACAAATGTCTTGATAGTGCGATGATCACGCTTATGTTTTCATGAAATATCTGTTTTCATACCTCATCCAAGGCATTGAACTATTTCACTCTTTTCGGCAGCAGAGAGATCCTTTTTCTTCCCCATATTGCATGAAAATGGTGCTCTGCTTAATAATGTGGCACACCCTCCTTTAGTAATTTTTCCTTAAATTGGGCTCACCTGGCAATCTAATTATCACAGGTGTCCGAGATTGTTTTCAGTGATCAAAAGAGCCCTGAGACACACTGCCATCCATGAGTTAAACTGAAAAACAAAATATTTAATCTTTGTGACACTTAAATAGAATTTGCATAATAATTTGGAACGGTGTATATATTTAAAAAAAATATATATATTTTTTTTTAATAATATATTCTACATATATAATACAGACACTCCTCACTTACCGACCGAGTTCTGTTACTACGACCTGGTCGTAGAATGAATCAGTCGGTAAGTGAGGAGTTAAGGGATTCCCTGCTCTGGTGCGTTCGTCTATGTTTGGGGAAGTTTACCCGCACATAGACATGAGCACCAGAGCAGGGAATCCCCACGACTGCTCACACTTACGCCTGGGTGTAAGTGTGAGTGTCGTAAAACCAGTAGGTCGCTAAATGAGGACCACCTGTATATGTATATTACATTTTTTATTTTACTTCTTAGCAGCCTGGGGTACTGCCGGAAACCCCAGCAGTCCACCAGCTGGCAGCTCCCAGAGTCCTATTGCGGCAATGTGATCATGTGAGCTGCTGCAGGGGGACTGCTGGGGTTTCCGGCAGTCCCCCATGACCATGATTGCCGGTCCACGTACGTCCAACAAAAAACGGTTGTTAAGGACCGCAGATTTATCTAGTACGTCCGCAGCAAATAGGAGCCATGGACTTACGTGGACCGGCAATCATGGTCATGGGGGATTGCCGGAAACCCCAGCAGTCCCCCTGCAGCAGCTCACATGATCACATTGCCGCAATAGGACTCTGAGAGCTGCCAGCAGGAGGACTGCTGGGGTTTCCGGCAGTCCCCCAGGCTGCTAAGAAGTAAAATAAAAAATGTAATATACATATACAGGTGGTCCTCATTTAGTATGGTATGGTATACCATACTAAAACACAAAGCACTCTGTGTACAACTTGTAAGTTTAGTCATTATAGTAGGATGTTTTAGAGGGACACTACATGCATGATTTGATACATTGCTTACTGCTAAATATTGGAGTAAAATTTAGTTTTTTGGGGTTTTTGGCACACAAACTTATAACAAAGAACTTCTCATGTGTATATTGTAAAGTTGGTGTGTGCTATTCCTGTAAAAAGTTTTATTTTGTGTTCAGTTACTTCTGCTGAGTACAACGATACCCCCATTGTATGTCTTTGGCACTATTTCGTGAAGCTACAGTGCCATATAGGAGACCTGTCCGTTTTAACATTTACAGTAGAATTTTGAGAGGCGGATTTAATGGGCCTATGCTTCAATTTGGGGTATTATAGCAGTTTGACTGTTCAAAAAAAACAAAACACAAAGGCCTACCATTTGTAAAAGTAGACACTCCAGGGTATCTCATATGGTGCATATTGTGCCTTAACATGCCCCTATTTTTACCAATATATGCCAAAGTATGTGGTAAAAAATAATTTTGGGCATTTTTTACATAAGGATTACATTTTTGCTGGGCATTTTGTACATTTTATATGTGCCACTAAGTTCAAACCCCCCAAATTATTCTCAGCTAAGTCTTCTGAGTAAAACAATATGCCCAATGTATGACCTAGACCTAGACACTATTTTGTGAAGTTACACTGCTGTAAAAGAGACGTGACAAGTTAAGGTTTTTAAGTGTGAATTTTCATGGAGGGTTTTGATGCGTCCGTGTCCCACTTTAGAGCACTTGAGCAGGCTACATATTTCAACTACACCATAAAGGCATACAATTTCTTAAAGAACACATCCGAGGGTATTTCAAAAGGCCTATTTTAAACCTTAGCGTGGGATCATTTTTTCGCTAGCTTGTACCAAGTGTAGTGGTAATAAGCATTTTTTCTGCCTTTTTGACATACAAAGTGAGTTTGCGCAGTATATTTTGCAAACCTTATGTGTACTACGACTGTATAATACTTCATATGTTTCTCTGCTATGTCGGCTGAGTACAGCAATACCCCACCCCCGTATGTACCTTTGCCAGGTATATGTGGACATTGAAAAGGCACATTTGAGACACAGCCATTCCAGTTTTTCTCGAATTTTGAATTTTTACGCTGTGTCCATGTCCCATTTTAGAGTATTTTACAAGGCTATATAATCCAATTACACCATAAAGGCCCAGGGTAATTCAAAAGGCATATTTTGAACCTTAGCGTGGGATAATTTTTTCCTCTAGCTTGTACCAAGTGTAGTGGTAATGAGCATTTTTTAAATGTATTTTTTTACTTTGTAAAACCCATTTTTAAACTTTTTGTTTTTACTTATTAAATGTTTTACACTTTCTTAACTTTTTTTTTACACTTTTAAATTTTTTTCTAAACTTTTCTTTTACCGTTAACCCCTAACTAGCAGTAAGCAGCACTAACAGTAAATTCACCCCTTTCCCATAACTCCCACCCACTCCAGCTAGCAAAATATATAATTATAAAATATTTAAATTAATTAAATAAATTGAACCCCTGAGGGTTAAAAAAATAAATAAAAGTTAATCCTCAGGGGTTAAAAGAAATGAGATTACAGTATAATACTGTAAACTGTATTTTGATCACTGTAGCCAGTGATCAACTGGCAGGGAAGGGGTTCATTTTTATTTAGACTAGGTAAAGAGGGGTGGTATTTTTTTTTTATTTTTTTTTTACTTAAACGTTACTAAAACTTTTTTTTAAACTTTTTTTTACCTTTTTAAAGCTTATTTTAAAACTTTTTTTTAACGTTAACCCCTAGTTAGCCTAACACCAAATTCCCCAATTCACCACTAACTTCCACCCATCCCAGCTAGCTAAATATATAATTTTTAAACATTTAAATTAATTAATAAAATAAATTTAACCCCTGAGGGTTAAAAAAAATAAATAACACTCAGGGGTTAAAAGAAAAATCAGATGACATTAAAATGTATACCCTGCCAATTGATCAAAGTAGTCAGTGATGGATTGGCAGGGAAGGGGTTAATTTTATTAAAGCAGGGGAAAGGGGGGGGGGATTTAACTTTATTTTATTTTTTTTGCACAGGGAGAAGAGGATCAGCTCTTATCCGTCTCCCTGCACTTCACACAGAACCCGGAAGTGCAGGGAGGCGGAAGGTGAGTATCTGCAGCACATGTGCTCGCTCTGACAGCCTGTCAGAGCGAGCACTGCTGCTGGGGCAGCCCGATCGGGTGCTCCCGGTCTGCCTCTAATACAGAGGCAGACCGGAGCACCGTTAACCCCGCGATCGCTGCGATCTGGGGTTAACTTTTTAGTAAATGATGGAAATTTTCCGTCAACGGTCCTTAACTGAACGGAAAATTTCAGTCTGCGGTCGGGAAGGGGTTAAACTAGATAGCTTTACAAACAAGCCCATTAAAAGGCTACCTTATAAAGCGCCAGGTTGAGACATCTATTATTCTAAAAAAAACCTGTATGAATCGACAGTGTATCATGTATACTCTAGAAAAGATATATATATATATATATATATAGTACCTTGCACACAAGCTATCCTTCGTTGCAAAAACCGGGTGCATTACCAGGGCCAAAGATATCCAAAGTTCAAATAGTATGGCTGCACTCACGGAAATTTTCTTATTAAAATATAACTTTTAATGAAGTTGCATAAAAATCGACGTTTCAGTCCATCATATGGACTTTCATCAGGATATACAGTCATTAAAAAACATGCTGCTTATATAGGCATACAATAATCATAATAAATCTATTAAATGTGTGTAATTCACCCCAGGTGTTACTCGTGCATAGCCGGCGTCCTGTCCGACTGTGTGCGCATGCTCGCCAGTGTACCCGCCCCTAATGTAACGTCATCACGCTACGTTGCCGGCGTTGTCATAGAAACGCGGCATAACAAAGATCCGTCGCCATAGTGAAGCGGACTTCACCCGATTACAGTGAAAACTTAAGTGATCGTTAATCAAAGTGCTGGATGAAATATGTGGAGGATAAAGTGCATGATATTAAAGTGCTTGGTTGTAAAGATATTCTGTCTTATATGTAAGAAGTCTCACTGCTCACAGATTGCATAGTGTTAAAGGCAACTACTTAAAGTTGCTATTGTTGTGATTGAAAATAAAAAAGTCATAGACTATATGAAAAGGACATGACTATACATCCACTATAAAGATATATATATGCATGTATGCTGTGCAAAATTTAAAGTGACAAGTGCCTAAAATGACAAAAGTGAAATAAACTAGAGTGCTCTTAGTGCAAAACCAAATAATAATCATTATATACATATATACTCAAGCACATAAAACTATTATTAAAATATTGACATTACATATGGATGGCCATAGAAACTTATTGTTCCAGAGGGTTATGTACAGGCCCAAAAATTCATATATATGAGTAACTGGTGCATATAGATATCCATATCCAGTTTTCTCATGGGTAGCACTATCCATTATATACCTACTTCACTATGGACCCCTCATTTATGCCACCATTTAATGTCAACAGACAAAAAAATAAAAAATATCAATGCATAAAAAATTAAATTATTATCAATATTCTGAGCAAGCTGGGGCAAGAAAAAGGTTAAGTTATGTTCACAGAAACGAATGGAACGACAGTGATTCATTAAGTCCCTTGGGTGAAACAGTATCAAGTTCATTTATCCAAAATGCCTCTTTGTTTAAAAGTATCTTTCCCCGGTCACCACCTCTTCTTGATAGTGGGATATGGTCAATCGCCACGAATTTTAGTGTGGCCAAAGAGTGTCCAAACTCCAAAAAATGTTTTGCCACTGGTTTGTCTGATTGACCATCCCTGTACGCTAGCCGTATACTGGAACGGTGTCCTCTGATGCGTTCACATATGGCAGTTTCCGTTTTGCCTATGTAGCAGAGTCCACATGGGCAATTCAATTTATATATCACGTGTGTTGTCTTACACGTTATCGTAAATCTGATGGAATAGGTCTTGTTGTGTGGATTATTGAATTTCTTTGCCGGGATCATGTGACTGCACGTGACGCATCCTAGGCATCTGACCGACCCCCTTATCTGTTCTTTAGATATCCCTTGGTAACTTGCTACTGGATCCGTCCGCACCAGCAAGTCCTTTAAATTCTGATTTCTCTTAAAACAGATTAATGGTGCTTTCTTGAATTCACTTGGGAGTGTTTCGTCGCTTGTCAGAATTTTCCAGTTTTTCTTAACCGAGGCTGCTACTTGTGGTGATACAGGTTGATACAACATGGGGAAAACTAGTTGTGAAGGCTCTTTTTTCTCTTTCTCTTCGGCGCGCGCACACTGTGCTTCTTGAGGCGCTTTATCCAGAGTTCGGCTATCATAGCCTCTTTGTAAGAATCTGGTCTTCATTTCTAGAATTTGGCTCCCCATGGTTTGAACATCTGAATTGTTTCTAATAACCCTCAAAAACTGTGCCTTTGGTAGCGAGTCTTTGAGAGCTTTGGGATGTGCACTTTGATAATGCAATGTAGTGTTTCTGTCCGTGGGCTTGGTATAAAGCGAATACTGAAGGCTTGTGTCTCCCACCTCAATCTGGAGATCCAGATAATGTACTCTTTCCCTGCTTATCTCTGCCGTAAACCTAACCGGTGATGGTAGCTGGTTAAGGTCTTCAATCATCTCTTCTGCTTCCTCACTTGATTTGTTCCATATGATGAGCAGGTCATCTATAAATCTATGGTATGATATAATATTATTACCATATCGTTCCAATATTTGAAAAAGTGACCCAGGATTACCTTGATCACAGAGTTTATGGGTGGTTGACTGGTAGGATGAATACTCAGAGGCCCAGAAGGCAACGCAGGAGGATACAGCGCCCTCCAATACCTACTGTTGACATAACCTCGGAAGAGTCAGGCTCAGATACCGATACCCACAACCAAGGCAATGCAGAAACTTTTTTAGACACTATGGGGAGTGGAGCAGTAACGAGGAGCCAAGACAAAGGAAGCGCAGATCAAGAACAAGGAGGGGGCATAAAGGGAAGAAGGGTTGCACAGGGGAAACCACCGCTCAGGAGATACGCCGGCAACGTAGCGTGATGAGGTTACGTTAGGGGCGGGGACACTGGCGAGCATGCGCACACAGTCGGACAGGACGCCGGCAATGCACGATTAACACCTGGGGTGAGTTACACACATTTAATAGATTTATTACGATTATTGTATGCCTATATAAGCAGCATGTTTTTTAATGACTGTATATCCTGATGAAAGTCCACATGATGGACTGAAACGTCGATTTTTATGCAACTTCATTAAAAGTTTATTTTAATAAGAAAATTTCCGTGAGTGCAGCCATACTATTTGAACTTTATAGTGGGTGGAACACTAAGGTTCTAAGAACGGATGTAGGGAGCATCTCTTGGTCGGACCACGATACTGTATTTGCCGCAATATATCACTCCTATATCTCATCCGGTAGAGGCTCATGGAGGTTAAATGACTCCCTAGGGACCTATCCAGTAAACTCCCTCAGTATCTTCTCCCCTAACAAATACGATGACTCTTCCTCCACTCTGGGTTAGCTGGCCCATTAAACGGACATGCGGGTTATCTAAAATTATGGGGGTTCTATCAAAAGGGAAAGAACACTTTCTGCCCAACAACTACCCCAGGCCCAGGTGGGTTCCCTTCCCCACCAGCACAAACCCTTCTAGAGCAAGTATCTCTGACCTTACTAAAACCCGCAACAAGTTTCACATTTCACAACTTCAGCTAACCGAGAGAAGGTTTCAAAACAAAACAGGGAAAGCTTTATTACGTGAAAAGAAACAGGGCTGGTAGACTTTTAGCCCAAAATCTGAAAAACAAATTTCTCCAAACGAAAATCCCATATCTATTATCTCCACTTGTGCAAAAAAAAAAAAATTATGAACCCTACACATATAGTGAACAAACTAGCTTTGTACTACAGAGGCTTATATAATTTAGCACAAGATTCATCAACACATTAGCCCTCTAACCCAAACAGAAGCATTTCTCTCCACAGTACAACTATCTCAAATTAGCATCTCCAAAACTGATCAGCTAAATATCCTAATTTCAGAAGTAGAAGTTCTCACTGCTATCCTCTCCCTCCCATCTCATAAATTACATGGACCAGACAAATTCAGCAACCATTATTACAAAACATATGCTAACCAATTGGCCCCACACCTAACCAAAACTTTCAACTATATTATGTAATCCGGAACCCCTCCAAATGAAATGTTGAAAGCAAAACTCCTTAGACAAACATCTGATCAATTAACAATTACACACTGAGGGGTAGGCCACCCTGGAAGTGTCATAGCTGGGCTCATTAGAAGCCATAACAATTATGGTGATATGCATTCCATCACAGGCAGTCAGAGTGATGCAGGAGGACGTAATCAAACTCAAGACCAAGTAGGGCGCAATGCAGGAGTCCCATGATCAGGTACTACGGGCCCAAGAAGGTGCCACGGCTAAATTGGCAGAACATCAGGACAGGAGTCAATGCAACAATATTTTATTACCTGTTTCATAACCTGGATGGCTGCTATCGCATTATAGAAAGCAGTGAGGGGTTCCTCCACAAGGGATTTCATTGTACAATTTGTGCCATCACTAGACAAAATGGCAGTTCTATCTGCACTCTGGGGCTTCTCCGCATGTGAATTTGAATAAAACACACTTACCTCTACAGTGAAGATGCTCTCTCCGCCCACTCACTGGTAATCTACGGGAGCATGATGTCTCTTGCAGATGGGGTAATTGCTGTTAGCTACAATTCACTAAGGATGGCTCTCTATACAGACATTGCTGAGTCTCAGGCCGTCCCGCAAGTACTGGCACCTTGGCATCATCGCTGGGATATCGAAAAGGTGCCAGCCTTCATTCCTGCAAACAACCGACCACTGTCGGCCAAGATCGGTCCAAATGGCTGAAACTGTGTATACTTTCTTTGACTTTCATTTGTATTTCCATATTGCATTCTTCCTTGCATCACTTTTTTCATACCTTTGAACAGTTTGGCCTTATCATTTTTCAACATTAAAAATTTCCTGCACAGAATGCAAGCTGGATCAGCGTGCCTAAACTCCCCTACGGACCTGGGCTTTTTAACCCCTTAAGGACCAAACCTCGGGAATAAAAGGGAATCATGACATGTCAGGTGTCCTTAAGGGGTTAAGGGGTTTATAAAAATACAAATGGTATATCCAATTGTGTTGCAAGCTCAAACACCTGTGGGGTGTTTTTAAAGGGTTTAGGCTGAGCCCAGACTGTGGCTTCAGGACTCTCCGTAACTGCAGTCGTGCTTTGCTCGCCTCCCTTAACGTTTAGGCCCTACTATAATCATGGGCTGAGTTCACTTCGCTATGGGGGGGTGGGTGCTCAAACTTACCAATAACGTGCTCTGCATGGGGCAAAATGGCTCTGGAGGATGACGACACCTCATACTCCTCAGAAGACATGGCCATAGCCCCAACGGACAGACCAGCTCAGGCGGCGAAACAAGGCAACACTTTACCAGAGGATGCCACAGGCAGGGAACCGGTTACAGCAATGCAGCTAAAGGAGATGCTAGCAGAACTCCGTGCAAATCTAGTGGGGGACTTGGCCCCCTTCAGAAAGGCCGTGGAACGTATGACCGCTCAACTGGTCCAACTAGAGACTGTACAAAACACGCATGAGAGCCGGATTACTGTTATGGAGAGGGGCCTTGCTGCACTGGACAAGCATCGGCTGCAGATCGACCGCAAGCTGGACATCCTTGAGGGCCAAAGATGCAGGTACAACCTGAAAATCATCGTGGTGCCAGAGCCGGTGGGCCTGCCGGACTCACCACACTTTATCAGGCGTTTCCTTGCAGCTCACCTACCCCCGAAGCAGGCCAAAAACATGAGGATAGATGGCATGTTCCGCCTCCCGAAACCAACCAGCGCACCGGGGACCGCAGCCGCAGACCTCATCCTCCATTTCAGCTCCCTGCAGGACAAAGCCATACTACAGGCCGCAATGAGGGGGAAGGCGCCCATTGCCTTTGAAGGTGCCTCGCTGCTCCTCTTCCCGGACCTCTTGCGGAATACACTCTTGTGGTGCCAATCCTTACGACTACTACTCCAGCAACTCTGTGCAAACGAGGTGCCCTACAGATGGGGCCCTTCCCGCACGGTCATAATAATGGCCCAAGACACCACTCTTCGAGCAGAAACGTACCAGGAACTAGAGGGCCACCTACAAATGCTGAAAGTCCCGCTGAGCAACGCACCGGAGAGCAGACCTCTAGCACAGGTGGACCTGGCCGCAATCAAGGATTTTATACCAAGGGCAGCGAGACCCTCCTCATCCACTGGAGAGGGGACTTAAGTGAAGGGATACTGAGACCCTCCACTGCTCCAGGGACTTGCCATATGAGCTAACCACACCAGACCTGCTGACCCTAGGACTTTAAGCTGGACTAACGCTCCAACATGATTCATGAAACCTCTTTGATACGCTTTATTGTTATACTTTTATCTTAATTCTAATATCGCTGTATGCCACTCTTGTCAGCACCCACAGCACATACTCCTAGCTGGAGAGGACACCCCTACAAACCCGCTTAAACTGGGATACTCACATAGGATCCAATCAACCCACATGCACACGCACGGCAAACCTCACATTTCATACCGTCCAGGCACCTAATCATAGATTACAAAATTGACATATCCTCCCCCCCCCTCCCAACTCACACGGGCGCACAGACCACACAATCATCCACAGAGGGAAGGGATATGCACCCAGGCCACGGGTATACCTACCACCAATACCGATTACAGGATCTGCAACCCGGTGGCAACCCCAACCCGGTGGCAACCCCTCTCACACGTCACCCCTTCAGGCTTCCACTACAAAAATAAAAATACCTATAGTCACCGACACTCTAGCAGGCAACACAAATACAGTCGCAATCTTCCTATAATGTATACTCGAATGCCTCAAAGTTCTGTTTAAATGATACCTCATCATAATGTATGCTTAATGAACAAAAATTGTTACCCTATGTCGAGAAAAATAAAGATTTAAAAAAAAAAGTACTTGGTTTTTCATGATAAGATAAAGAAATAAAGTTTTATAAGTCAAACTTGCCTGTTTTTGGCACTGTCCTTTCATGCTTCCTACCTAGGTTAAAGCTACTGCTCTTTTGTAATTCAAGAAAATGGTTCTGTAATCGCGACGTGTACTGATATCCTTCCATGATCAGCCTGTTATTGTTGTAATGTCATTACTTGCTTGTTGTATGTTGACTGCACCGCAAAAATTACGAATATTTTTATTTTTAAAGATGGTATATAGTTTCTCAACGTCTGGCTCACATCTTACCTGGTTCCTCCCCAAATTGTTGGAGATGTGATGCTGTATCTGGCTTTCTCTTATATATACATTTTGATCATGGCCAGCCCTTTCGGTGTTTTGGGTGGTCATCAATAACTTGATAAAAAGCGTAACAGGCATAGACCTCCGCTTGCACAAGAGAGAGTGCACATGTTCCCAGCTCACCTCAAGCAAGGCCAGATTAAGAGCCCATTTGGCCTAGTGCTGACTATGATGGGCCTAATTACAGAATCTTATTGACAGAAAAAAACAGTTCTACCTCCCAAGCGTCATGTATCTGATGGAGATGGTGCTGGAGAGAAACTTACAGGATATTGCTATCAGAAAACACATACCCTATGCTCATCATTCGCTTTCATTGTTCAAGTAAATCCATACCCTCTAACAGCAGTGTCTGATGAAGCAGGATTTCGGTGCGCGGGATAAGAACCAATCCATTGCTTTCCATTGTGATTGGTTCAGATGGTCACTTCTGATTATGTCAGCCAAGAAGGCAGATCAGGGGCAGAGCCAACAGCAGCAGACTGGAATAGGGGTAAAATGTTACTATATTTAGTGGGGGGGGGGGGGGACTGGTTTGGAAACCACTTCTTTAAAGCTTAATCAAGAATTCGTCACAAAACGGTTCTCCCTTGGTATCTAAAGCCCGGCCCCTCTGCTGCATCACAGATAATGAGGAAGTGAACTATTAAATTATTCATCCTGCTTTGTTATTTAATGGCAGAGTATAGGTGTTACAGACTGAACTGCCTCTAGTGCTTACAGCTTTCCATTGTCATCCAAATTCAGTCTTATCTGAGTTGCTGCAGAAAATCGAGGCATTAGGTTCCATTAAAGGATGGATTATCTTACCATAAAGTGTTTCCATGAACTCCCATAACTAAAGCAGCTCTGTCCTGTCTGTTTTTTATTTATTTATTTTTTTAATTCTTTATTTTTGACTCAGGTCATAGTCTCAATAAAACGTTACAGAAGAAAAACAACTTATTCATGTCGAGAAAAATATACGGTAGAGCATAACAGACAGGGTGTCTTGCATGGATTGGCATTGGACCAGGAGCTGAGGGAATTTAGTTTTGGGTAGTGGGAGACAGCGCTTATTCTTAAGCTTAGTATGCCTAGGGGTTAGGCCTTATGGCTGAAGGATCCAGCATTGCAAAAGGCATTTAGACTGAGTGTGCTTATATTGCGATAATAATGCAATGGTTCAGTTTGCCTAATTGGGTCATATGGGGAGCGTGTTCTCAACAGTGTTGGCATGTAGTCGTTGCGCTCCTGTGTTATAATTTTACCCCAAGGGGGAAGGGGAAGATTTTGGCAGCTTTATTAACCTGAACTCTTGCTAACACAAACATTGAAGAGAGAGGAGTCATAAATGGCATGCCAGTGTAACGAGGGGTGTTAAGAGGTAACTATTAGTCCCTGGGTTGTTCAGGTCGTAACCGCTGTGGAGGCTCACGCTCCAGCTTGTCGGGGGACAAACTGTGTCCCCTTCGTAGGGGCACATGGTGGCTGTGCCGCTGGGTGGTTTGGTCCTGCAGTTGACACAGAGTCCTGTTGTAGCCCCAGGGTTGGCAGGAGATCCGTGGCACCCTGCATATCATGGATCTTGAATTATGTGTCGCCGTGTTGAATTAAAAGTGCCCGGGTTCACCTCCATTGGTATTTAATTTTGTGCAGGCAAAGGAGAGCCGTGAAGGGCTTCATCGTGCGGCGCCAGGCCGGGGTCGCCCCTGATAAATCAGCATAGAATGAGAACTGCATACTGTCAAACACATATGGCGTTTTGGTTCTCGTCACTTGAAGGACCGCTGATCTGCCTCTGTGGCTCAGGAAGCAAACCAGGAGGTCTCTCGGTGCTGTGGTCGGGGCTCTAGCTGGCAGTGGGATACGGAACATCCCTCCCCAGTCTAGGGAGTGGACAGCAGGCGCCAGATGAAGTGCGGTACTTCTCGCTGATGCCCCAGGTCTGCGAACCGCTGGTCTATTATGTGAGTCTGCTGTTGCAGGTTATGTACTGCTTTTTGAAGCTGCATCATGTCTTGTGTGTTTCGGCGGGAGTCGGCTTGCAGCATGCTCAGGCAGCTTCTCGGGCCTTTCAAGTCTCCACGGATCTGGGCCATGTCAGCTTGTATGGTACAGGCAGTCTCCCTGCATCTGTAAAAAATAAAAATTTTTTCAATTAAATAAAAATAAAAATATGTGTATATGTATATAATATATGTAATATAATTTTAATATAAAATTATATATGTAATTTTATTCTAACTGTATTTTGATATTAAAAAAAATATATATATATATATATATTTACATCAAAATATACTTAGAATGAAATGTTATATATATATACGATACCAGTAGAGAGCACTCAGGAGCCTTTCAAGGTAAATTTAATCTGTTGCTTTATTGAGCAATTACAAATTCACACAACGTTCCAGTCGACGTTTCAGTCTGTAAAAGACTTTTTTCAAGACAATTGTGTATGTGAGATGGATACCTTATATACAAAAAATGCAGTGATCCTATTTGGAGGTGAACAGGTGAAACGTAACAACGGATCAGAGTGATGTCATTAATGACGTAAACATGTTTGAATTACATAATAAATTAAAAGTTAACCCTATGTGTAACCGGTATGTGAAACATACTCTTGTGTCAGAAAGTAATAAAGGATAAATAACTATAAAAATAAAGTATATACAAATGTTTCAACCCTAACCAAGGGAACATAGATACATAGTACATATCGTCATTACCTAAATATTAACTCAACTATATAGCAAAATATTGTCAGTGTAATTTTGAAGCATTATACGATATGGACTACTTCCATCATGGAGTTACGGCAAATGACTGTAATTCTGTAAAAAATAGCTCAATCATATATTATCTTCTAGGTAGAAAACAATATAATGAGTTCTTGTCATTTAAACCAGATGGTGATAATGTTTCCAACGTGTACATCCAGAAAGCCTCACGTCTGAGTAACAGGTTATCACCATCTCCTCCTCTGGGTGAGATGGATATGTGATCTATTCCCATAAAGCGAAGTGAGGACAGGCTATGTCCCATCTCAAGGAAATGCCGGGCGACTGGAGTGCTTGCAGTGCCGCTCAGTAGTGCTGAACGTATAGTAGATCTGTGACCCCGCATGCGTTCCCGTAGGTCATTAGACGTCTTGCCCACGTAAGTGAGACCGCAGGGGCATATAATTCTATACACAACATGTGTGGTCCTGCACGTAATCCGGTGTTTAATTGTGTACACCTTTCTAGATTTTGGGTGACAGAAGGTTTTACCTGGTATCATAGATTTGCACGCCAGACAGTTCAAACAGCGAAAACATCCTGCTGTTGTCACTTTCTGTAATGACTGTGTTGTGGACACTATATCTATGTGCATCAAATAGTCTCTCAGATTTTTCCCTTTTCTGTAACTCATAATGGGATGTTTTTTTAAATACAGGAGGCAGGGATGAGTCATTGTATAGAACGTGCCAATTTTTTTGAATGGTATCTCTGAGTTTTTGGGACTTTGGATGAAATGCCTGAGGGAAGATGAATCGATCACCGATGTCTTGATGAATCCTGCAATTGATTCTATTGCCTTTGTGTATGCCACATTCAAAACCGTTTTTGAATATCCTCTTTGTAGGAATTTTTGGAACATGTCCTGAATCTGTATCTTCGCCCGGAGTTATTGCGCAATACTCTTATGAATTGGGAGATAGGCAGT
The DNA here is from genome assembly GCF_036172605.1 of Pelobates fuscus. Taxonomy (NCBI): domain Eukaryota; kingdom Metazoa; phylum Chordata; class Amphibia; order Anura; family Pelobatidae; genus Pelobates; species Pelobates fuscus. Next base: position 124,483,144 of record NC_086318.1, on the reverse strand, counting down.
GACTCTTTTAGTTTTATAGGATGGAAACTTGTTGAATGCAGAATAGTGTTCCTATCCGTTGATTTAGAAAACAAAGTATAGCCCAAGCGATTGCCTGTGATGAAAATTTGAAGATCTAGGAAATTGATACTAGTCATACTCGACTGGTAAGTGAATCTCACAGGTGTAGGGAGTGAATTCAGTGTGTGCATCATGTTCTCCATAAGGCCCAAGGATCTGTTGTTGCTCAAAAACAAACATGTATATATATATTTATATATACCCATATACAAAATTATATAAATAATTTCATAAATATACACGTAAACTTCAAATATATAAATATGTATATATATATATTTAAATTCTACATTCATATTTATGTAATTTTATTGATTGCAATTTGAGGGACCTGCCTGACAACCCAAGCCGGAAATCCAGAGAATTTCATTTTTTAGCACTGCATTTAACCTTGTAACTTTCTATGACACCCTAAAACCTGTACATGGGGGGTACTGTTTTACTCTGGAGACTTTGCTCAACACAAATATTAGTGTTTCCAAACAGTAAAACATATCACATCAATGATATTGTCAGTGAAAGTGAAGTTTTTTGCTTTTTTCACACACAAACGGCACTTTCACTGATGATATAATTGTTGCGATACGAGTATGTACATAATTGAGTATGTACAGGTTTTATACTGTTTTTGAAAGTTACAGGGTCAAATATAAAGGTCAATTATTTTTTTTTACATCAAAATTTGCCAGGTTGGTTTTGTTGCCTTTGAGAGCGTATGGTAGCCCAGGAATGAGAATTACCCCCATGATGGCATACCATTTGCAAAAGAAGACAACCCAAGGTATTGCAAATGGGGTATGTTTAGTCTTTTTTAGTAGCCACTTAGTCACAAACACTGGCCAAAGTTAGCGTTCATAATTGTTTTTTGCATTTTTAAACACACAAACAAATATAAATGCTAACTTTGGCCAGTGTTTGTGACTAAGTGGCTACTAAAAAAGACTGGACATACCCCATATTGAATACCCTAGGTTGTCTACTTTAAAAAAATATCTACATGTGAGGTGTGATTCAGAGATTTATGACAGATAAGTGTTACAATGTCACTAATGTCACTACAATGTCACATTTTGACGCTGCAATGTCCTACTTGTACTTACAGCCCTATAACTTGCAAAACAATAAGCATAAAAAAGCACATAAACACTGGGTGTTTTTAAACTCAGGACAAAATGTTGAATCTTTTTTAGCCGTTTTTTCATTAGCTTATGTCGATTTTTCAAGTAAAAGTCAAAAACATGTGACCAATTTTTCACCATTTTTTTTTTTTTTTTTTAAAGTAAATTATATGACATGATACAAATAATGGTATGTAAGGAAAGCCCTTCTTGTCCTGAAAAAAAACCAATATATAATTTGTATGGGAACAGTAAATGAGAGAGAAGAAGATTACAGCTAAACACAAACACTACAAAAGTGTTAAAACAGCTCTGGTCCTTAACGTACAACAGTCCAGTCATGAAAAGGTTATAGTAAATATACCCCAGTTTTGTAGCTGAAATCCAGTGTGATTTGCTGTAGTGATTTAGCAAGTACTATTATTCTAATTTATTTTTAAACTTGAATGTGTGAGAAATGAATGGTCTAATATAAATGACTGAGTTGTTCTGCAGCTTCTAGCTGTGATGCAGAAGGTGTAAATCCCAACCCTGAGTTAGAGTGGCCTATTCATTTCTCCATGAAGCCGTCTGATTGTAAGGATTTGTTTTCCTTGTTAATGTGGTAGCATTCCAAGAAAGTTCTTACAGAATGGGATTTGATTCGTCCCTTCTGGAGAAAGCATAGCTCCATAAATGTTTTTACCTGCTTCGCCTTTTGGAACTTCCTAATCAGAGATTTTTTAAATCTAAAATCACGGATAAATATATCTTGATCGGGATTACTTAAATGTAGATCCATCATCCCCCTTGTGTGGCATGAAGTCATGGTGAGCAGAATAGCTGCAGGGTTAGAAATAGCTCAAAGAACCTTTGCTAGAAATTGTTTATTTCTTCTAAGACAAAATAAGCACTCAGACATCAATAGCCTGCCTGTGACTACCGGTAACCTCCATCACAGTCATTCTTTGAGCCTACTGCTCTCAAAAAATGACTATGGTATTCATGGAAGTTCATAAAGTATATATGCTGCCTACAGGAACAGCCTTGGGCATTTAATCAGCAAAGTTACTTTCCTTTTCTGTTACAGCATATTCCCCTAGAGTAGACAAATACATCATTTAAAATCTCTACAGGGACCACTAAGGATCTCCAGTTGTTTTGTTTCTGCTTTTTTTCCATAAACCTTTTGCTCAATACAGTAAAGAACACAATTCACTCCTTAGATTAATTATAAGGTTGCGCTCAACGTCTCCTAGAAATATGTCATGTTGCAAACTCTGCGGACACAATGTATTTATGCAGAAAGGAGGACGTGCATAGGTCTTACTACTATAACAAGCAATGCTGCCTTTCATGAATCAAGTAGCAATTGTAACATTGCTGGATCGACATTCGGAGAAAAGAGAAGAATACACATTCTGCTATCTTGGAACTAATCTCCAAAATGATCTGACTTTGTATTTATGCCAGTGGATCAAGCCTTATTATTACTATTATCAGGGATCAACATTTCCACTTGACACCTAGTCACTATGATAAGGCTCGCAACGACAAGTAACTTTTAGGGCCTAGTTAGTAGGAATTCAGATTTGAGGCCATGTTTAATAATATTATTGGCATTCAAAGAGCGCTAACATATTCGCAGACGGTGACAATGTCCGAAACATACATTGTTTCTGAATAAAAGACTGAGGTATGTTGAAATCATTTAGGGCACGGGTGTCAAACACAAGGCCCGCGGGCCGAATCCGGCCTGCCAGAAATCGTCATGTGGCCCGTGTAACCGCCGCCGGCCGCCAGCCTTCTCCCAGGGCCGGCGCGTCCATAAGGCAGCTCAGGCGGCCGCCTTAGGGCGCACCGGCCCAGGGGCGCAAATGTCCGGGTGACCGGCAGGAGGGAAGCGCACAGCTCCCCTCTCCTGCCGGTCACTTCTTGTAGCGTGGCCGAGCGCCAAGCTGCAGTGCCGCGGACTGTGTGGGGGGGGGCGGGGATATGAACACGTCATATCCCTGCTCCCTCTGTAGCACACAGCGCGGCTGGCGCCCAGCAGGGGCGGAGCTACTGCCGGCCCCCTCACGTCAGCCTGGGAGGAAGTCCTCCCAAGAAGACAGCAGAGGGCAGAGAGGAGGGGGGCTGGGCAGGACCAGCTCCTCCAACTCCCAACCACCTCAGGCAGCACTCTGGATCCCAGGTAAGCCACCCTCCTGAACCTGTCTGTCTGTGTGTGTGTGTGTATGTCTGTCTTTGTGTGTGTATGTCTGTCTGTATGTCTGTCTGTCAGTGTGTATGTCTGTCTGTCTGTCAGTGTGTGTGTGCCTGTCTGTCAGTGTGTGTGTATGTCTGTCAGTCTATGTGTGTGTATGTCTGTCAGTCTGTGTGTGTGTATGTCTGTCAGTCTGTGTGTGTGTATGTCTGTCTGTCAGTATGTGTGTGTATGTCTGTCAGTTGGTGTGTGTATGTCTCTGTCTATCAGTGTGTGTGTGTGTATGTCTCTGTCAGTGTGTGTGTGTATAAGTCTGTCTGTCAGTGTATGTGTGTGTGTGTATGTCTCTGTCAGTGTGTGTGTGTATATGTCTGTCTGTCAGTGTGTGTGTGTGTATGTATCTGTCAGTGTGTGTGTGTATATGTCTGTCTGTCAGTGTGTGTGTATGTCTGTCAGTCTGTGTGTGTGTGTATGTCTGTCTGTCAGTGTGTGTGTATGTCTCTGTCAGTGTGTGTGTGTAATAATTTATGATAATAAAGAGTGGATACATAGTCCTACAGATACAACCGGCCCTTTGAGGGTGACCAAACTGCTGATGCGGCCCCCGATGAATTTGAGTTTGACACCCCTGATTTAGGGAATAAAGAAAATGGAATATAATTTTTATTTATTGCTTCAATCTTAGAAGAGTTCCAGTTAACAGAATGACCAACTTGCAGGGATTGTGGACAAAATATAAAAATTTCTGTAAAAAACTCACAGTTTCATATATATATGACCATGGACACTTGAGGAATGAAACCGCTGGAGTTGTCATGCAGCAGCAGCAGCAGCAGCGGTAAAATGGGAAGAAGAGTTATAGATATACTTATATATTGTAAGCCAAAACAACATTACCAAATCAACAAGAAGATAAAAAAAAAAAAAAGACAGAGTCCATAATCCATGCCAAAGCCTAGCAAGGTCATGTCAAGAGGTCTACAGGTAAATATTTTCTGAATTTTAACCTGGAGCAATGCTCCAATATGTAAGCATCAGATATTTGAGTGTCCGTGTCTTATATAGTTAATTTTCATCTGACTTCAGTCTGAGCGTAGCGGCATTCAGGATAAGTGTAAGTCACCAAGTGATTAGGCTGCAGGGTCAGTAAATGGAATAATGAATTCTATGAACATTTAGTTGTCACTTAAAGGGATACTACTATAGGTGCCAGGAATTAAGCGCTACATTTCTGGCACTATAGCTCCCTTGCGCCCCCACCCGCCCCAGTTAATAAAGGGTTAAAACCCTTTATTGACCTACCTTACCCCAGTGGCAATGTCCCTCGGCGCTGAGTGTGAGGACATCCAGCGTCCGTTACCGGTCCAAAGGTCCATTCACATACAGGACCTGGGAGACACACTGGGAGACAGACGCTGGAGGCAGACTTAGTGCTGCAATATTTTACATTGCAGCACTAAGCGGAATAGGGACACGGCACCCAGTCCACTTCAATGCATCCTTGGAGTTTATTTAACAAATACGTTAGTAAATCATTTGTGGACAGCAACTAAATTTCCTGCATTAACCAAACTGCCTCGAGAATGATTTTTTTTCAATTTGAATATTTTCACAGACATTTGTTTTAAAGCAAACCGTAATTACTTTGAACTAAAGAAGAACATGCGTCCACATTCTCAGAATCAGCCGCTAAACTGGAAATTCTGGTCAAATTTAGGGATATTCCCTGAAGTTTGCAATTTAGAGGCCAATGTGGAGTTTAGGGAATAACTTTGTTGGTGAATTTTCTGTTTAGCCTGATTGTAAAAGTGTGTATCTCTGTAGGAATGGGATGCTGTAACATGCATGTTGGGTAAAGGATTATCACACTGAAAAGAAAGATTAGAGAAATCTGGTGAGTTCAGCTGTGTGTGCTGTTTCAACAGAGCTTATTATAGCGGGCATCTTTATATTCAGGTCTAAAATGGAATGCTCAGTAGAATGATAAGTCCAAGTTGTAATTAAAGTTCTTAGTATTAGTAGGATTTTATATACATTTAAAAAACTAAAAAAAAAAAACAACAAAACAACAATCAAAAAAGTATAATACCATAATCTCAGGGTCAGAAATCTTTACCTGACACTATTTTGCTTTTTTAAAACTAGAAGTTTTATTGACGTATGAATATACAGCCCCAACAGTATAGGCCCTGGGGAGATAGCGCAGCTAAGCGGACAAGGGCACATGTAGGAGTGTGGGGATAGATGCAGGGGAGGGTCTTTGATAGTGGGTGTATTTGTGTGGGTGGGGGTTAGGGCTATGTGAGCTAGCAAGGGGGAGGTCTTACCTCAGTGCCACTTGGGATTCGGGCCAGTGAACAGCTTCCTGTCTCTTGCTCCTGTTTGCCTGGGCCTTTAGTCTCCACAGCTTGAGGGATGGATGTTGAGGCGATCCTGTCGTCCCTCAGGGCTGCTGCTGCGCTGGATGGTGGCCGGCAACTGAGGGAGCAATTTGCCAACATTACTGGAGGTATGGCTAGCGGTGTGGGCACCCCCCGTGGCCTACCCTCCCCTGTGGTATCCTCTGTGGTCCCCCCTGCTGCTCCTTCTGCGGTCCCTGCCCCTGGGAGCCGCACCAGCACTGGCAGGCGTTCCCGGCCGCCTGCCAGGCTCTCCCCTGATCCTACTCCTCGGGCCCGGTTGAGGACTGGGAGCCCGGGCCCGAGTCATCGCCAGAACTGCGTGTCTGGGGCTCCAGACACGCGGCCTACTGCTAGGAGGTGTAATTTGCGGCCTTATGCGGCCGCGCGCGTGGCACGGCCTTCAGACACGGGGCCTGCCACTGCCGCGCGGCCAGCCGCCTCTACTGCCGCACGGCCTTCCAACTCGAGGCCGGGGACGCGGCCTACGTCTGCCGCGCGGGACGCGGCCTCCGCGGCCGCGCGGCCTATCACTCCCAGGCCTGGGATGCGGCCTGCTTCCGCCGCGCGGCCCCCTGGTGCGGGTGCCGCGCGGCCTACCCGTGGATCCCCTTCTACTCCTGCCGCCCCGGCCGCCTGTGCTGGTTTGCGGTCCGGGGGCGGTGGACGGCGGAATATGCCATCCGGGCGGCGGACGGCCGCCCGGCAACGATCCAGGTCCCCCCGCGGCCGGCGGGGCAGTAGGGCGGTGAGTAGGCCCTCGCGGGCCGCGCGGGGTACCTCTGTACCGCCGTTGGGGGTCCGTGGGGGGTCTCCCTGCCCATCGGGAGCCTCCTCTGCCAGTGAGGAAGGCTCCCAGGGCTCTATCTCCCCTGCTCGTTCTGCTGTATCTTCTAGGGGGCCCAGCCTACCCTTTCCTGGGCCCCCTGGTCCCCCTCCCTCTGGCCCGGTTTCTGTCCCCCCCTTTCCTCCTCTGGGGGGCCCCCTCCCCCTCTCCCTTCGTTTCTTACCCCTCCCCCCTCTTTCCTTGCTCCTCCTGTCTTTTCTTCCCCTTCTTCTGGGCCCCTTTCCTCCCTGTCTACCCCCCCTCCTTTCTATCCTGCCTCCTCTGCCCTGCCTGGCCCCCCTCCCCCCCCTGCAAGTCACTTACCTCGGCCATCTCCGCTGGGGCATGGGCTCACGTCCTCTCTGCTGCTCTCTTCTCAGGATACTGCTGCACTTCATGGATCCGTCCAGCAGGTGGCGTCTGGATCCCAGCTGACGTCTTCAGTGGATGCTGGAACTGCAGTTTCCTTGCCTCAGCCTTCTGTGAGCGCAGTACCGGGCTTGGATCGCCAGTCTGCGACCGGTGAGTACCTTATTCCTTCCGTTTCTGGCGCTGCGGGTCCCGGGTTGGGGGGGTTCCTCGTAGGTCTTAGGGGTTTTTTGGATCAGTGGGAGAAGGGGGTGGCGGTTAGCGGTAATGCCATTGATGGTCAGCTCCGGTCAGCGTGGTCCCCTGCCCTGCTCCCTCCTCAGGTTCAGTCTTCTCCTACTACTGGGCCCCTTCCCGGGTCGGGTGGCGGTGCGGTGCCTCTGGGTTCCCCGGCGCCCACGGTGGCCAGTGTTGGTTCCGCCGCGGACGATGCTTGTCTCGCGGTCGCGGACGTGGCGCGGGGCGCTGCTTACATGTGCTGGTCTGGCCCCCTGGGCTTGCACTTGAAGCAGGAGACTAAGGAAAAAATTTGGAAGGGGGAGTTTGTAGAAATATTTTCCCTTCTGCCGCTGGAGGAGGCTCCTCCCGTGGCGGACAAGGACAGCAAGGAGTCAGAAAAGGATAGGGAGAAGTACCGTTATCGCAAAATTCCCAAAAACTTTGGGAACTGGATTCGGGCTTTCTCTATTTTGGCCAGCGTGGTGGGGGAGAAGTCTCCCCAGAAGTGTTCCGCTCTGTTCTGTTATCAGGACACGATTTGGAACGCTTGTCGCACCTATGGGGGATTAGGTTGGTGGAGGTACGACGAGCAGTTTCGACAGCGGCTGGCAGTGCGTCCCTCGCTGTCGTGGGACCAGATGGATATCGGTCTATGGCTCTCCATCATGACTCGTCCTGCCCCTCAACAGGGTGCTTTTTCGTCTTTTCTCGGGGGGGCCGGTGGGGGCGCATCCTCCTCCTCATCGGCCTCCAGTCCGAGGTCCGGCTGTTGTTGGAAATTTAACGACAGTCTCTGTAAGTGGGGGTCCTCGTGCCGGTTTAAGCACGAATGCTCCGGCTGCGGTGGGGCCCATCCTGCCTCCCGCTGTTTCAAGCGGGGCAAAACAGGGGAGAAAGGGGACATGGGGGCAAAGGGCGACGACGCCGGTCCTCGTAAACGCGATGCGCCCGTGGCTCGACCTTTATGAGAATCGGGCTGCAGCGCGTATCTTAGTGGAGGGGTTTGAACAGGGGTTTTGGATCCCGTTCGCGGAGCGCCCTCCTATGCTCTCCGTCCGGAACCTCAAGTCCGTGCGGGCTTTTCCCCATGTGGTGCGGGAGAAATTGGATAAAGAGGTTTCCTTGGGTAGGATGGCCGGCCCTTTCTCCGCCCCACCGATGGCGAATTTGCGGGTTTCTCCCTTGGGTGTGGTGCCCAAGAAGGACCCAGGGAAATATCGTTTGATTCACCATTTGTCATACCCTCGTGGTGGATCGGTGAATGACGACATTTCCACGGAACTCTGCAGGGTTTCCTACGCATCCTTTGATGCGGTGGTTCGCATGGTGAGAGCAGCGGGCCCGGGGGCGCTGCTAGCTAAGGCGGATGTGGAATCCGCTTTCCGGCTGCTCCCGGTGCTTCCGGATTGCCATCATCTTTTGGGGTGTGCCTTTGAGGGACAGTTTTTTGTGGACATGTGCCTCCCCATGGGTTGCTCGCTATCCTGTTTTTATTTTGAGTGCTTTAGCACTTTTCTGGAATGGGTGGTGCGGAGGGAAGCGGGGGTCGCTTCCCTCCTGCACTACCTGGATGATTTCCTGTGTGTAGGCCCGGCGGAGTCGCACGTCTGTGCTCTCCTGCTGCGGGTTCTCGGGGAGGTGTTTCAGCGCTTCGGGGTCCCGCTGGCGCACGACAAGACGGTGGGTCCGGTCACGTGCTTGAGCTTTCTGGGCATCGAAATTGATTCGATGGCTGGGGAATGTCGGCTGCCGCCCGATAAGGTCTTGGACCTGCGCCTTGCGGTGTCCCGTGCACTGGGCCGGCGTAAGATCCAGCTGCGCTGCCTGCAGTCTTTGCTGGGGAAATTTAATTTTGCCTGTCGGATCTTGCCAATGGGGCGGATCTTTAATAGGCGCCTGGCGGCGGCGACATCGGGGGTCGCTCATCCGCTGCATTTTATCCGGCTTACCCGGCCCTTACGGGCCGATTTGGCTGTCTGGGACTCCTTTTTGGCCTCCTATAATGGCAGGTCTTACTGGCAGGCCCCGGAGGTCTCTAATGCGGACCTCCATTTGTTTACCGATGCGGCGGGTTCTGCCGGCTTTGGAGCCATTCTAGGGGCTAGGTGGTGCGCTGACTCGTGGCCGGAGTCCTGGTATGCGGCGGGGCTCACTCGGAATCTGGCGTTTCTGGAGCTCTTCCCAATCTTGGTAGCATTGGAGGTATGGGGTTCCCTGCTGGTGGATAGGCGGGTGGTTTTCCATTGTGACAACTTGGGTGTAGTCCAGGCTATCAACCAGCTGTCTGCATCTTCCCCCCCCCGTGGTTCGCTTGCTCCGACGCCTAGTGCTGCGCTGTCTGGAGCTGAATGTGTATTGTAGGGCTGTGCACATCCCGGGTGTGCGTAATGTGATGGCCGATGCTCTCTCTCGTTCACAGTGGGACGTGTTTCGGGCCGTGGCTCCACAGGCCGAACTGGAGGGTGTCCCGTGTCCGGCAGAGATGTGGTCCTTGGGTCTGGCAGACTGATGGAGCTGGTCCGTGGGTCGGTCACTGCGGCAACATGGGACCGCTATAATAAGGTTTGGCGGGAATGGGAAGGGTGGGAGGGAGCCCACGGGGGCTTCCAGGACTCATCCTCTCGTCTGCAGGGTTTGGTTCGGCTCTTGGGGGATTGGGAGGCCGCAGGACTGTCGCCCTCGGCCATTTCGGCTCGCTTGTCAGGACTCAGCTTCCTGTTTAAGTTACGGGGTTGGGAGGACGCTACTAAGGCGTTCATTGTGCGGCAGGCACTAAAAGGCTTGAGACGGGGGAGGGTGTCTGTGCCGGACTCGAGGCGTCCTGTCTCGGGCACGCTCCTGACTGCTTTGTGTGAGGCGTTGCACGGGGTTTGCCATTCGGATTTCGAGGTTCGGCTGTTTCGCCTTGCCTTTTCCCTGGCATTCTTCGGCGCCATGCGGATTGGGGAGCTAGTATGCCCCAGCCGGCGGCAGGTAGGGGGGGTGCTATTTGGTGACGTTTCGTGCGTCACTGATCGGATCTCGTTCCGAATCCGCCGCTCTAAGACGGATGTCTTGGGGAAGGGTAAGTGGGTCCGTTTGGGGGCTGTGCCGGGTTCCGGCATTTGTCCCGTGTGGTCCTTTGGGGAATATTGTGCTGTGCACTCTTCTCCTGCGCTGCCTCTCCTGGTGCATGGGGATGGTAGTTTCCTTTCCCATTTCCAGTTTGTTAGGGTGTTTCGTTTGGGGCTGGAAGCAATGGGGTTGGATAGCAGGGAGTTCGGGGGCCATTCCTTCCGTATTGGGGCGGCGACCGAGGCCTCTCGGCTAGGCATGCCAGCGCAGGTGGTTCAGAGGATTGGTAGGTGGGACTCAGGGCGCTATATTTCCTATGTTCGTCCGGCCGGTTTATTTATTTTATTTTTTATTTTTTGTAAATCTTTATTTTTGCAGTGCTTATAGAAATTACATGCTTACGTATGGTACCCTAACGGCATTCCATACGTAGGTTTCAAAACATTTGTTACATAGGGTAATAGATGAACAGAGCACTTTTTTTTTTTTTTTTGTTAATACAAATGAATATCAATCAGTTAAGAGCATTAATTTAACATTTACGTTGAGTGTCCTCGCTTTAGATGGGTGAACCTGCTTTACTACGTTTGCTATTGTAAGTACTGATGTCACACTATGGGTATTACATTAAAGGTATAGTATGGCTCATAAGATTCTGCAGTGTTGGCTACTGGAAAACACGGTAAAACTACACCATAGGTTACATGCAGTTTAAAGACACGCTTATATGGGAGATCACGTTAAGCTAGCTGGCAAAAGCATCTCTGCAGCCCAGATAACATTATACCATGCGGTAAGCAGGGAGACAAGAGTGGTAGCAGGCTTCTTTATGGTAGCCCCTCCAGAATCAGTGAGGGGTGGCATAACTGGTTAACTAAAGCGTGAGTTGGTGAGAGTTCCTGCAGGGGGACGTAGAGAGAACAGGTATTACTAGTCCACAGAACAGTCCCATTTGGCCCATGCCGATTCCTGGCTTGTAGGTCTTAGGTGTCAGTCCGCTGATGTGCGCCCCGGGTCCGCTGATGGTCGCTGTGGGCTGGCGTCGCTACGCCGCGTTCCCTTTGGTGGCTGCCCTGCTGTCTAGGGCCGCTGGTCTTCGGCCTGAGGCCTGTGTAGGTGCTCTTGCCTTTTGCCATTGGGCCCATCACCAGGTCCGTGGGCCCAGGGTTCCGCTGGGTCGGTACAGTAGTCGGTCAGTTGTTCGGCTAAAGGTATCAGTGCCGAAACAGCAGGAGTTTCCCCGGCTTCTCCCTGGGTGTATGGCAGGCTGTGGGGGGGAAATTCCTCCCCTGTGAGCGCCCGGCTCAGAAGAAGAGTGAGCGGGCCTCTAAACGGTGGCATGCATAGGTGTGGTAGTTGGAGGGTGACATAAGTCAGGGGCATCTCTGGGTGTGTAGGACCCCGTGTGGCATTACCCCTCATGCAGGAATACAGGAAGGCTGTTGGTCGGCCTGTGCTCGAGGTAGCTTGCTGTGCTCGCATGGCCACCGCCATCTGGTGTGCTGGTCGCGGGTTACCCGTTATCCGTGTCTCCGAGGGTAGAGGAGTCTGGCTCGGTTTGGACCGGGATCACCCCCCCGGTCCGGTGGGGGGGAAGCAGGACCGGATCCGCCGGCTCTTCACGTCGGGCGGGATAGTGCTGCGGCGGCCGTCCGCTTCACTCACCGCCAGCATGGGTCTCGCCTGGTGCAGCGGGTCCCATCCTCCGAGGGACTAGAACTGCGGGAGCAAGCCTCACCTCAGCTCGGCAGCCCGGTTACATCGAGGGTCGCAGGTAAGTAGTTGCCGGGATTTCCCCTTAAAAGTGCGTTTTATTGGCTTTTTGTGGGCTATTTGCGGCCCTATGTGCAGGAGCTGAGCTGTCCTGCGACCGCTCAGCTCGGCGGCCCGGCCCCGCCCCCGTCCGGCCGGTTTATTGACGTGATTTCTTTCCACAGTTTCTGTTCCCCCCAGGATCTGGATCGTCGGACACTCTTATGTTTACTGGGCTGGGCAGCGGGCGGCGGTTCGGCCTGGAGGTTCGAGGTTGGGTTTCTCGCCTTCCGAAGCGGAAGTTCGATGGCTCGGGGCGCGGGGTATGAGGTGGTCACGGCTCCTTCCCGAGTTGGTACGGCTGTCTATGCTCCTGGGTGCGCCGAGTGTCCTGGTTATCCACCTGGGGGGAATGATCTGGGTTCGGTGCCCATTTGGGATTTGATCTCGGAAGTGAAGCGGGACTTGGCCCGCATCTTGGTTTTGTTCCCGGGCGTGCGCTTAATCTGGTCTAAAGTTGTCGCCCGCAACTATTGGCGTGGCGCCAGGAGTCAAAGTGCCATGGAGCGTTGCCGGCGCAAGCTGAACAGGCGGGTTTCCCAGTTCGTTTTGGGGGCTCATGGGCTCCCGGTCCGTCATATGGTTTTTGAACGGGAGGCGGCTCATTTTTTTTGCAGGGACGGTGTACATCTCACGGAGGTCGGGCTCGACCTTTTTATGTTTATTTTTTTTTTTTTTTTATTCTTTATTTTTGCAGTGCACATGAGAAACATACAGGCACATGGTACCCCAAAGGCAATCCACATGCATATTTCAAAACAAAGAATACATAGCATAGAGAGCATTAGGGTATAGTAGTACGGTGCACTATTTTTTATATATATATATGAACACGCTTAAATCACGCTGTTTAGGCATTGTATAAATTGAGATTCTATTAACATCACGAGAAAAAACAGGAAGATAGCTTTGCAATAGAATTATCAGTTGCTGCCCACGTTAGGTTAAACAACACAAATTGTTTTGTCTTTTAAAAAAGGACATGAAAACAACAGCGTGTGTATCATTAGCATTTTACATTAAGCATGCTAGGCTAGTAGTGAGTATGTCAGATTTAGTTACACTTAAATGTGTGGTAGGCTGAAGTTCTCAAGATTGCGTACATGTGCTGATTTCAAGTAAACTAGACGCTAGTTAGTCGTAATATGCAATATGTACAGTTGTAGTCAGCCTGATCTAGTAGTCATACACATACAATTCCTGCCGACTCTAGATAGTGACGAAATTAAACTTAGTCTAGCTAAAAACAGATTGTACACAAGTATTGAGATTTAGCCTTGCAGGCGAATTTAGTTACAGGATAAATGAGGGCATTACCACCCAGAGGAAGTCCACCGGCTGCAGATTATGTGCGCCTATTAGCGGGCTTAGCGTTGTGCCCAGAGTCCTATGGTCACCCAGTGCTTGTCGCCAGCAGGTCTCACTGTGGCCAGATGTCAGAGTCTTGCGGTGGGGGTTCGGTGCGGTAGATCTCTGGGCGTGATGGGAGTCGTTGAGGTGGGTTATTTATCCGGGGTAAGGCTGCTCTCCTGCTCTTTGTTTCGGCTGCATTCGTGGTTCCGCTGTTCTGTGCTGGTAAACGGGCAGTTCGATTCACCGCCATCTTTCCTGGCTGTCGCAGGGTTGTTGGTAGCTGTGGGTCGTGCGGTGTGTGTAACTTGAGGCAGGCTTCCATTTAGGCCTCTGCTGCTGCTCGCCTGTCTCGTGGCGTGTGCAGGTTTAAGGTTGCCTGTTGGGCAGCGATGAGGCAGAGCCACCAGTTCCTCTGGTCTCATGAGCCCGTGCTTGTCGGTCACGCTGAGTGTTTCGGGCTCCGCTGGAAGGAAGGCCCCTCTGAGGACTCCGGCGCACGCGGCAGCCGCCATCTTAGGTGGTGCAGTCGGGCCCTCGAGTGTGGTTGCGGTACCTTTGAGCTCCGGTGGTCAGATCTCCGGGTGGGGACCGGGATCACCCCCCCCGGTCCATGGGGGGGGAAACAGGGCCGGGTCCGCCCAGGTTCATGCTCCAGGCTAGGCGCTGTATGGCAGGATAGTGGGGCGGCGGCCGTCCGCCCCACTCACCACCGGAGAGGGCCCCAGATGGGACCACGGAGTATTCTCCTCCAGGGGACTGCAGCTTGGTAAGCCAGCCTCTCCCTGGTTTCAGCCGGCCTTCTGCTTTGGTCAGTGTTGCTGTCGGTCAGTTTTTTCTGGCGAGAAATGTAGGTTTTTAATGGTTTTTGAGTTGTGTAGCAGGAGCTTCTCTTGCCTGCGACCGTCCAGCCAGGCGGTCCGGCCCCGCCCCCCGGGCTCGACCTTTTTAATCTCGCCCTACAGGAGGCGGTGGAGCAGGCCATGGCTGGTTTTGGTGGGGTTCCCCGCTGATTTAGGGGTAAAACAGCGGGTCTGGTGGCGGGGGTATGTCCTTGCCAATTAAGTGTGGTTATGTTAAGGATGGAATAAGTTCCTCATGTTTACAGGTCTCAGCCTCCCCTGCTTCAAAAGGTTTAACTTTAGGTTGCCTGAGGTCTCGTGCCCATCGAGCGTGGATAAGGTCGGCTGATGGCAGGCATTGGATTATGTTTTTTATGACGGGGGGGGAGGTGAGAGGCAGTGGTGTTTAGGAGCCACTGCAGGTTTGTATTGGCAAGGACGGGGGCTTCTCTGTATAGCACTGTATGTTGAGTTGTTATTTATATATATATGTTATTTATGTTTTGTTGCTAACAATTTCGTTACAGAAAGAAGAGTTTAATATATGGAGTTATGGGTGTGTTATACAGTAATTTATTTATGTTATAATAAATGCTGTGGCCTGTTCATCCATACCACGTTGTCTGTCGTTATTGGGGGGAGGTTGAATGGGGTTAATTATGTTTATGCTTCATCGTAATTCCCCACTACGTACATACAAGATATGTAGCTTGACATACAGGCATAATGGCTTTGTAAAATAAAATTAGTTTACATAAAACATAGTCTGTAGAGAGCCCTTAAAGGTACACTATAGTCACCAGAACAACTACAGCTTAATGTATTTGTTCTGGTGTGTATAATCATATCCATCAGGCTTTTTGCAGTAAACACTGTCTTTTCAGAGAAAATGCAGTGTTTACATTACAGCCTAGGGGTACCTCCACTAGCTATTCCCCAGATGGCTGTAACAGGTGCTTCCTGGGGCAGTGCTGCACAGTGTACAGCACTGACATTCAGTCTCTCCACCCTCTGCATGAAGACATTGAACTTTCCTCATAGAGATGCATTGATTCAATACATCTCTATGAGGAGATGCTGATTGGCCAGGGCTGTGTTTGACTTGTGTGGCTCTGCCACTGATCTGCCTTCTTGACAGTCTCAGCCAATCCTATGGGATAGCATTGTGATTGGTTCAGAGATTCACTTCTGAAGATGTCAGCCAAGCAGGCAGATCAGGAACAGAGGCAGCAGCAGCCTTGAATACAAGTAAGATTCTGCTATATTTAGGGAGATCAGAGGGGGCTAGATGGCGGTTTTAACACTGTAGGGTAAGGAATACATGTTTGTGTTCTTGACCCTATAGTGTTCTTTTAAAAAGGACGTTTACCCCGTTCCCCGGTAAGCAGTCAAACCATTTGTGAACAGTTTGCTAATTGCTTGGTTCTTTCCAGGAACCCATGGTCCTCAATCCACTTTAGCTATATCAATTTTGAGCAAGTTTGAAAAGAATTTCAGATTGTCAGGTGATGTCCAGTCAATAAATGTTTTCAACATTGCAAAGCTGCTGAGAATATCCTTCATCTTGATGCTGCCTGCCTCCCAACGTTGTCTAGTCTGTCCCCCTGACTCAGAACAGTTGGAAGGTATGGGACAGAAATAAAATGAATGTGCAGCACTAAAATGATGTAAATGTGAGTAGGACGTTTATTTGGGGGAACACAATTCGCGTGTAGGCTTGATACCGGAGAAACTGACGGAAGCCAAGCACAGAGAGATGGACACAGGTTTCTTCAGGAAGGAAGAGATTCTTTATTGGATCACCGATCGGGACTCAGAGGGACTAACGTCACCAAAATACAGCAAGTTCTGAGCCCCGGACAATAGTGCAGGCTCCTTATATAGGCATATAACTCCTCCCATATTAAGCTCCACCCGCACATTCTCTTAACCAATCAACACAAATAAGAATTAACTTCCTGTTTGACCGCATGGCTTGTCCAGCACAATGGAGGAGGGGGAATACTACATCCTGTATTCTTGCACATGCTCCGTACACTACTGATCGTATCTTGCCTCGTGCAACCAACTGATCGATACGTCAGCATATGCACGTACACATGCCACGTGGTAATCTCGGCCTACTAAATTTATTTTTACCGAGATTCCACCACATTCCCCCCTTTGATGCCTCTTGATATTTTACAATTACTTGAGGCATCACTTAACCTTGGTTTGCTTACACCGCAAGTTACCTTGAACCAGACCAGACTTATCTTATGATGTGAATATTTTAACACTCATCTTCCTGCATTGGTTCTCCCTGATCTAAAGCCTTGTACTTATAAATCGCCATTATCTGTGCAGCAGCCTTCCTCTCTGCTATACTTCCTATCAGGCTTTGCACAGACCTGACTACTAGGGGTATAAGACACGGCAGGAGTAGACACAACATTAAAATTAGTAGGACTCCACCTACCACTGCCTTAAGCCCTCCAAACCACTCATACCAGCTACCAAACCAACTACTTGGATTATACCCTTTCCATACCTGAGTAGGCACATGCGCTAGTTTAACCATATGGCTAGTAAGCTCAGCTATTGCTTGCCCTTCGTTGTCTATTTGAAGACAGCAATTGCTTAGGTTAAACTTCCCACATACACCTCCCTCTACTGCCAAAAGGTAATCCAAGGCTAATCTATTTTGGTAGACTGCCGTCCTCATCCTGGTGTTATGCTTCGCTAGAAGATTGAGCGCTTGTGATGTTTCGTTAGTAATAATCTCAACCACCGCCTGTAACCTTATAATACGGTTGAGCATATAAATAGGGGTTCTGTAACCAAAGGTACCATCTTCAGCCCACGTGGCTGGCCCATAATAATCTATAATACGCTGGGGAGGCCATTCATTATCTTCCCAGGTGCCTATCTCTATGGGTCCCCTTTTCTTCCTATGATTCACATCATACACTTTAACACCTAAAGTCTCACCTGTTTCAATAGGTAACAAGAAGAAGGATGGTTTGAGCATACCCAACACACATGCCCCTTCCCAGTCCTGTGGCAACTCCGAATAGGCTTTCTTACCACAGATCCAGTACAAATTTGCTGGGGCTCTCCAGGTAGATGTGATGGATAGATCAAACCACACATCCTTTAAATTGGCGTATCTAGCAAACGGGTTTAATGGTTCTGAGACATTTGAAGCCGACCACCAAGTTGTATTCTTTGTATCATCATCATAAGCTTTTTGCCCTAGACAAGTTAATTCTCCTACAGAAGTATTATACATTATTCCTTTCCTTGCTATGCAAACATAACCTATGATGGAGGTCTTTAATCTCCACTCAGATTTACCTCTAACACTCATATGATAATCGGCTTGTGTAGATATTAATTGGTCAACTGCCTCAGAACCGGACATTACCTCCTTTGCTTCCCAAGGCCATTGGTCTCCCATGTTAGTACCTCCACACACATAGCAGTTGGTAACATTAAGACTACCGGCAATACTTTCGGCTAAATCGATGAACAGGTTTTTAGCATTATGGGGGATCTTATTATCTATACTCATCTCTTCATAAAAGGAATGGTATACTTGATGAGTTTGGGAGGATACCGTATCAGTCTCTATCCCTATAAACAATAATGTCCCAGGATCTAAACCCGTCCCGTATATCTGAAACCCAAATAAATTGCCATATTTGTCTAAGAACTTGTCGGGGTTATTTATAAGTATATGGATGGGATTACATTCCATAGACCTACAATATGGGCTAGTCGGCAACTTAGTCACTATCATGTCTTTGTCTACTGTCTGTCCCCAAGTCGCCCACCCCACACAAGACCAATATGGGCAAAAGTTATAGTCTTTATTTGGGCATCTAGGACTTACATATTTATTTTTACTACTGGGACAAATATATTTATCATTAGACCCATACGTCCTCTCCCATCTAAGATCCCCGCATACATTCCACGGCTTTCTACCACTTGATATCGCTTTACACGCATCAAATAGCAGAACACCCGAAGAATGTACGGATTCTAACACCGTCTTATTAATTAGGGTCCCCTGAGGATCTCCATTCCTGAGAGTCAACCAAATTGTACGAGGTTGATACTCCGGACTGAAGCACTTAGGTTCTCCTACTCCTAAATGGCACACACTATAGTCTATATTTAAGTATCTACATCTCGATACATCTCCTTTACACTCGTATTGTGAATGCCAAATTAGGGTTTGGGAAATATGGTTACCTGTTCTCGTAGTCTTAATGCATACCTCACAGCTAGGAGTGTCGGTACCTCTACCTTCCTGAATATAAAAACACATATAAATAAACAATATCAAAAGCACATCTTTCGCCGTCATCCTCAGTCTTCGTCCGTGCGATGGAGCCTCAGCTTCCAGGATGTGAGGGCTGCAGGGAATGGAGTTCTGCTCGTCTTCACAGGTGTCCCTTCGAGACTTTCCTGGCTTATACACTATGTGTTGGTAAGCGGACAGGCTTTATTATGGCCTTCTCACTCACACCTGTAACAATAAAATTTGTAATCCACACGATTCCTCGTTACTCCGACTGAGTAGTGCGTTTTAACCGGATCTTGCAGGGATTCTCTGGATCTGCTGTAACTTGCCAAGAATCGACTGCTGCTGGCTTAACCCTGGAGTGATGTATCCACGGAGTCACTTCTGCTACTTTTATCGCTGTAGGGGTAGACAAAAGAACAACATAAGGACCTCTCCACTTGGGCCCTAACGGTACATTATTCCACTCTTTAATCCACACTTGATCTCCTGGATGATAACTATGAACAGGGGGATAAATATTCACAGGTAATCTATCTTGTACCCATTTCTGTACCTCCTCCATAGTCTTACCCAACTCTACAACCTGCTGCCGGGTAATTCCTTCTCCCAACTGACTCAAATCCCCCCTTAAGTTACCAAGTACGGGAGGTGGTCGCCCATACATAATTTCAAAAGGAGAGAGGCCCATCCTTCTGGTAGGGGTACTGCGGATTCGCAATAGGGCTATGGGTAAGAGAACGTTCCACTTAAGTTGGGTTTCCTGACACATTTTAGCCAACTGGTTCTTTATAGTTCTATTCATTCTCTCTACCTTACCAGAACTCTGGGGTCTATATGCAGTATGAAGCCTCCACTTTATACCAAGCATATGAGTCAGTTGTTGTAGGCACTGATGAACAAAAGCTGGACCATTGTCCGATCCTATAGAACAGGGTAGTCCATATCGGGGTATTATTTCTCGTAGCAGGAATCTTACAACTTCTCCTGCTTTCTCTGTACGAGTAGGACATGCTTCTACCCAGCCTGAATAGGTGCACACAATTACCAGCAGGTAACGATGTCCACCCGATTTAGGCATCACTGTAAAGTCTATTTGTAGATCGGACATGGGGAGTCCCCCCATAAACTGGACTCCTGGTGGCTTTACTGGTCCTTGTCTTGCATTATTTTTAGCACACGTTACACATCTTCGTACAATGGCCTGAGTCAAGTTGGACAATCTTGGTATGTAGAAATGTTTTCTGAGAGATTCTTCAGTACTGTCTCTCCCAGAATGTGTCCCGTTGTGATAATTTTGGACAATTTCTACCGCTAGTGATGCTGGGATGACTATTCTTCCATCTTCTAGCTGATACCACTTGTTCTCCAAATACTTTCCCGGTTCAGTCTTTAACCACTCCTCTTCTTGAGCTGTATAAACTGGAGTCCATTGGGACAGTGGAGTTGGTATAAGAGCAGCTATATGCCCCACATACTCCTGTCTTCCTGATTCAGCAGCACGCTTAGCTGCACTATCTGCCATCCGATTTCCCTTGGTTACATCACCATCTCCTCTCAGATGCGCTCGACAATGTATGATACCGACTTCTTTCGGCTCCCACACTGCTTCCAATAGTTGTAGGATTTCAGCTGCGTATTTGATTTCTTTGCCTTCTGAATTCAGTAGTCCTCTTTCTTTATACAAAGCTCCGTGAGCATGAGTGGTTAAAAACGCATACTTAGAGTCCGTATAGATATTCACTCTTAAACCTTCAGCCAATTGTAACGCTCGTGTTAGTGCTATTAATTCTGCCTTTTGTGCTGATGTTCCTTTCGCCAGTGGCCGAGCTTCTATCACCTTGTCTATTGTTGTTACTGCATATCCTGCATAGCGGATCCCTTCTTTCACATAACTACTGCCGTCGGTATAATATTGAACATCGGGGTTCTGGATGGGAAAATCACGAAGATCTGGTCTACTTGAGAATACTTCATCCATTACTTCCAAACAATCATGTTGACTTTCAGTAGGTTGTGGCAAAAGGGTAGCTGGATTTAAGGTGTTTACAGTCTCTAAATGCACTCTTGGGTTTTCACACAACATTGCTTGATACTTGGTCATACGGCTATTACTAAACCAATGATTTCCTTTGTAATCCAACAACGTCTGTACTGCATGTGGGACTCGTACATAAAGTTCTTGACCCAGAGTGAGTTTATCGGCTTCAGCTACTAGCAGGGCGGCTGCAGCTACGGCTCTTAGACAAGGTGGAAGTCCGCTGGCCACTGCATCCAATTGCTTAGACATGTAGGCAACAGGTCTTTGCCATGATCCCAAGTACTGTGTCAATACTCCCACAGCCATTCTTCTTTGCTCGTGTACATATAAGTAGAATGGTCGTGTGTGATCAGGTAGACCTAATGCTGGGGCACTCATCAAAGCCTTCTTCACATCTTCAAATGCCGTTTGCTGTTCTTGGGTCCATAGGAAGGGGTCGTGCTCTGTACCTTTGATAGCTGCGTACAGAGGTTTTGCTAGTATCGCATAGCTGGGAATCCATATCCTACAGAAGCCTGCTGCCCCCAAGAATTCTCGCACTTGTCTTCTATTCTTGGGTATTGGTATTTGGCAGACAGCTTCTTTTCTCTCTGGCCCCATAATTCTTTGACCTTCAGAGATATGGAATCCCAGATACTTGACAGTTGGCAAACACAACTGAGCCTTCTTTCTAGACACCTTGTATCCTGCCTTCCAGAGAATGTGCAGTAGATCGTGCGTTGCTTGCTGACAGATTTCTTTTGTAACTGCTGCTATCAACAAGTCATCTACATATTGTAACAAGACACACTCTCCTGGGATGGACTCGAAATCCAGTAGATCTTGACTTAGGGCTGAACCAAATAGGGTAGGTGAATTTTTAAACCCTTGGGGTAGTCTTGTCCAAGTCATTTGGCGTTTTGAGCCCGTTACAGCGTTCTCCCATTGGAAAGCGAAAATACATTGACTTTCTGCGGCAATTCGGAGGCAAAAGAAGGCATCTTTGAGATCTAAGACTGTGAAGTAAGTAGCCCCGCCCGGAATTAAAGCAAGCAGGTTATATGGATTGGGTACAACTGGATGTATACTAACAACCGCATCATTGACTGCTCTCAAGTCCTGCACAGGTCGATACTCATCTGTACCGGGCTTTTGAACAGGCAGCAATGGGGTGTTCCAGGGGGAAGTACAGAATTTTAGGATACCATACCGTATGAACTTATCCAGATAGGATTGGATGTTCTTCTTAGCCTTCTGCGGGATGTGGTATTGTCTTAGGCTCACTGGATAAACCCCAAGTTTCAGTTCAATTTTTATAGGTGGAATATTGCGGGCCAGTCCTGGTGGGTTGTTCTCTGCCCAAACTCCTGGTATGTTAAATAATGTCTCATCACTCCTAGGGTTTTGGCTAGTCAACGCTGTATAAAGTCGCCACTCTTCTTCCTTTGGTACAGATAATGTCATGATACCTGAAGGTCCATTAAACTTTAAAGATGTTGTTCCATTTGGTAGGAACGTAATCTGCGCTTGTAATTTTGATAGCATATCACGTCCCAGCAATTGGACTGGACATTCAGGCATATAAAGGAATTGATGTTTTATTACGTGGCCTCCCAATGTACAGAGTCGACTTTTAAGAACCGGTTTTTCAGCACTTCTTCCAGTTGCTCCTATCACAGTAATAGTCCTTCCAGATGGAGGAGCAACTAGATTAGTCACCACTGAATGTTCAGCACCAGTGTCGATCATGAACGCACTCCTTTTTCCCCCTATTGATACATCGACCATAGGCTCCGCTCGACCAAGGGGGATGGAGCCCGGTCGGTATCAATAGTCCTCCATGACCGTGTCAGCCAATCCTACGAAGTCCCTACCTTCTCTATCGCGGGACCTTTGCGCTGCTGGAATATACCTGTCTTCCCTAACACTTCCTCTGTTCCCATTACTCCCTCTATAACCATTACTCCCTCCGGGGCCTCCTCTACCTCTCGCTCTGCCTCTAAAGTTTCCGTAGCCTGCCCTGGGTTGGTCTCTCTCGTACTGCTCTCTTTGCGGACATTCGTTCCTCCAATGCCCTTCTTCCTTGCAATACGCGCACTGATCCCTACTCAAAGGCTCCCTACTCCATCTATTATTGCCTCTATCTGGGCCCCGTTTATCTACGCCTGCGATCGCTACCGCTAGCATATCAGCCTTTCTACGCATCTTGCGCTCTTCCTCTTTCTTACTTTCTGTATCCCTGTTCATATAAACCTTATTCGCTACCTCCATTAGTTGGGTGATTGACATACCTGCAAACCCTTCTAATTTTTGTAGCTTGCGCTTAATATCTCCGTAAGCTTGGCTGACAAAGGCGGAGTTCACCATTCGGGAATTGTCTGCGTCTTCCGGATTAAAGGGGGTATACAAGCGGTATGCCTCCAATAATCGGTCATAAAAGACACTGGGCGCTTCATCGCTTTTCTGAATCACCTCAACTGTCTTCGACATGTTAATAGCTTTCTTTCCTCCGGCTTTCATGCCAGCAATTATAGCGTCTCTATAGGCTCTGAGTTGAACCATATCAGCACCATTTACGTTCCAATCGGGATCGGTGTTGGGATAATGTGTTGCGGCCCATGCTGATGGATTAGCTTGGTTTAAAGTACGGGCTTTATCCTCTAATGCTTTAATGGCTGCTTGATTAATCCTTGTCCTTTCCTCATTGTTAAATAAAGTCATTAATAACTGCTGGCAATCAGCCCATGTCGGGTTATGTGTCTGTACTATTGAGGTGAACAGATCAGTCATAGCTTGTGGTTTCTCGGTATACGAGGAATTGTGGGTCTTCCAATTTAAAAGGTCGGTTGTAGTAAATGGGACATATACGAAGACAGGGTCAGCGTGTGCCATTTGACCTGCGGCATCGATATAGGCTGACCCGGGATTCAGACGAAGAGGCATCTGATAGTGCTTTAATTGTTGGGCACCGGTCAACTGTCGGGTCTGTATGGGGCTACGTGGAGGGGCGTCAGTCATGGGTTCCAGTCGGGGAGAAATAGGGTATGGGGATGTGGGAGCTTGGTTTTGGGAAAAGGTTGTAAATAGAACACTTCGGGTCGAGCTAGATGAAGCTTGACCGGAAGTCTGAAGTGGCGCCAAATCAGGATATTCGTTTTTAATGGGGGTTGGTTCTGATTCCGGAAGGGGAGATTTAGTGCGAGGGGGGGTGGATCCTGTACTGGAGGAGGAAGCGGAAGTGGATGGGGGTAATGAGGGGAGGGCTGCAGGACTTCCTGCGTTTGCGTCACTTCTTCTTAACGGAAAGTAAGGGGGCGGCAAAGGGATCTCGGACTCAGGGGGCGTGTCCAAAATGGGCCTAACACCAGTCCTAGTGGACGAACAAGTCCTAGCTACCATGAGGCGACATTGCTCCTCGTGGCATGTCCGGAGCCATTTTGGCGAGTCATTTACGGCCTGTCTCCAACAATCAACATAAGGAAACTGGCCGTAAAGTTCAGGCCTACCTGATACAGCCACGTGTAAGCGCTGTACCAGAGTTGGATCCAAACTGCCACGTGGCGGCCATGCCGCAACCAAAGTAGGCCACTCCCTAGTACACAAAGTGACCAAACGTACAGGAGACATTTTAACCCCAAAATCACAAGTTTTGAATCCCTTTTTAAAATTCTTCACCATACAACCTAAGGGATCCGGGATCGTTGACTGCGACGCACCCATACTTAACAATGGAACGTCGTCGACAACGAATACTATACACGCGTACTTATTCAACAGTCACACCCGTTTCCTCTGGCAACAGCACCACGTGGTACGGTTACCAAGTGAAACGTACACAATAACACAATAAACACTCAGGGAATTCCCGTACACACACAGCTGTTACACCAGTCACTATATAATCAATATTATGCCCTTTGGCGTAACTATACAGTCACCCACGCTATAATTCTCTATATATGAATTACCCGTCTATAACACACCCCAGTAACATCGTCTTTTACAAATAGCGGTTACAGTACGGTTAGCATAGGTCAAAGCACAAGTTAAGGTCACAATACAATTATTAGTGGTTATGGTGTTAAACATGCAATGGACGACAATGATTAGTACTTATATACAGTGTCAGTAAATATACAGGGTTATGGTACCGTGCACTATAATACAGCAACACACTATTAACACTCTCGCTAGACGGCTGAGCTCGCGCTATCTAACAAGATATA
Organism: Pelobates fuscus; assembly: GCF_036172605.1. NCBI lineage: Eukaryota > Metazoa > Chordata > Amphibia > Anura > Pelobatidae > Pelobates > Pelobates fuscus. The sequence continues at coordinate 124,458,373 of NC_086318.1, read as the reverse complement.
CACTTTACTAAACAATCGTTAACACATTTACAATTCCCAACTAAACTATTGGCCAGTACCTTGATGGACTACCTAAAACTATATACACCCGTTTTGGTTAGCCACACTGCCCAATCACCACATATATAGCGAGCTAGAGAACCGAATTTACACAGGCGCCTCTTAGTCGCACTATCAAAAGTCTAGTGGGTTCCAAATTTACACGCCTTCCCACTTAGCCCAGATAGGATGAGAACTAGCGAACCGAATTTACACAGGCGCCGCTTAGTCTCCCGGTCCCTCCGACCTAGCGAACGTAATATACACCCTAGAACGCTAGTCTAGACAAGACACCGGTGTCCGGCTAGGGCTATTTACACCAGGACCCCGCCTGACTAACCAAATCAAACGGTCTGACTAAAGAGCGTTCGATCGAGCGGTGCGCCTTCGCTCCTTCCCTCCGACAGAGGGGGCAGATACACAGATTCAAAACCCCTTTGGGCCTACCGCACAATCGGTATACCCCTAGTGGGTCCTGCCGTCTAAAACAGCAGTTGTCTTACCTCCTCGTTCCTGAACCTGAGTTCACACTCATCGACGGGGACACCCCAGCACTTCTCACGTAGAGGCCGATGATCTCCTGGACAACAGACCAGTGGCGCCGAGACGAAGGGAGGTCCACGCAGAAGTTCAGGGGTGCAGCCGTAGAGAACGTGGGCAAAGATAGACCGTCTCACGCCTCTGCCTCTCAGCTACCGTTGAACGATGAGCTTCCCGGCCAATGCACCAAATGATACCGGAGAAACTGACGGAAGCCAAGCACAGAGAGATGGACACAGGTTTCTTCAGGAAGGAAGAGATTCTTTATTGGATCACCGATCGGGACTCAGAGGGACTAACGTCACCAAAATACAGCAAGTTCTGAGCCCCGGACAATAGTGCAGGCTCCTTATATAGGCATATAACTCCTCCCATATTAAGCTCCACCCGCACATTCTCTTAACCAATCAACACAAATAAGAATTAACTTCCTGTTTGACCGCATGGCTTGTCCAGCACAATGGAGGAGGGGGAATACTACATCCTGTATTCTTGCACATGCTCCGTACACTACTGATTGTATCTTGCCTCGTGCAACCAACTGATCGATACGTCAGCATATGCACGTACACATGCCACGTGGTAATCTCGGCCTACTAAATTTATTTTTACCGAGATTCCACCACAGGCTGACAGGTTGTATTTGTAAGGACCATTTTAGTGTTTGTTTTATTTTAGTATTTGTCTCGGGACTGTGGTTATCCCATTCACATTGAACAACTACTTAGCATGCGGCTACAAGAGGTGCAATCAGTGTGTAGTGTTACTTGTTGCATTTGCAAGGTATAGAACAGACTGACAGCAGTATGGACAAATGTAGGCTCTGGGTCACGTGACATCCAATTTCTATTCATTAAAAACACACTCCTGTTTATTCACTAAATTTGGAATCGTGGAGAATTGACACGATAATTAAAAATGATGGACCAAAATAGCAAAGCTGGTAAAAAAAATTTGAGCTGTCGATATTGTCTACTTGCTATTCTCTTGTTACCTCTCCACAATTCTCTGATAATGGAATATGCCCTTGTGTGTATATATATTTGTGTGTGTAGTGTGAAGGCATGCATATGATTGCATGTCAGAGTGTGTATTGTTAGACTGAATATAGGTGCTTATTTCTGTATGTTATTGTGTAGATTGTGTACATTATGTGCACCTCTCTATGTATTCATAGTGTCAGTGGTATTGTTTGTGTGCATTTGTTACTGAGGTCAGCATGTGTGTGTATACAGGGATGTATTTGTATAGTTCTAATGTATGATGGTAGTGGTGTATTTGTAGTTTCAGAATGCCTGTATGAATGTTAGTATGCACTTGTGTATTATATCTTTTTTTGAAAGCAATGGGTGTTGTTGTGAGTAAATAAAGATAAAGATAAAGAGGGATGACTAAGTATAAAACAAGAGCTAACCAAAAAAGATGTCTCACTAACACCACATAAACATGAAACCAAAAAAGTTATATATATGCATACACACAGATTTACACATTTACAGAGCTTTTCCCTTCTTTTATATATTTTTCATATATACTGTATATGTGTATGTATATGTGTGTGTGTGTGTATATATATATATATATATATATATATATATATATAATCATAGAATGTGACGGCAGATCAGAACCATTCGGCCCATCTAGTGTGCCCAATTTTCTAAATACTTTCATTAGTCCCTAGCCTTATCTTATAGTTAGGATAGCCTTATGCCTATCCCACGCATGCTTAAACTCCTTTACTGTGTTAACCTCTACCACTTCAGCTGGAAGGCTATTCCCTGCATCCACTACCCTCTCAATAAAGTAACACTACCTGATATAATTTTTAAACCTTTGCCCCTCTTATTTAAGACTATGTCCTCTTGTTGTGGTAGTTTTTCTTCTTTTAAATATAGTCTCCTCCTTTACTGTGTTGATTCCCTTTATGTATTTAAATGTTTCTATCATATCCCCCCTGTCTCGTCTTTCCTCCAAGCTATACATGTTAAGATCCTTTAACCTTTTAAAAAAAAAAAATATATATATATATATATATATATATATATATATATATCTTGTTGGTTTTGTGTAGTTGTGAGTAGCATGAAATTGCAAATGTACTTTTTTGTGTTTATTTTTAAGCACTCGGTTTTGTTTCAAATGTATTGTTAGGCGTGTATAATTACATGGTTCTTCTTGTGTGTAATACTAGTGTAAGTGAATGAAGACATGTATCTATTATTTTGATTGCAGAAATGTATATAAGTGGAGTGTGTTCTTTGCATGTGTGAATGCAGGGATGCTTTTGCATGGAGAGTGAATGTATGTGTAAATGCAGGAATGTTTTTGTTTGTGGTTCAGGGAAGTGTCATTGTGTGTGAATGCAGGTGTGTATTTACATTGAATATCAGTGCAATGTGTTGACGTGTGTTTGAAAATAATGTTGAAGTGTGTGAATGCAGGGATGTAGTTCTATGGACCATGAGTCCGAGTATGAATGCAGTTGTGTGTCCGTGCTTCTATGTGCATGTATGTATGATTTTAAATGCATATTTTCCTTCTGAATTACCAATTCTCTAAATTCTCTGTATCTTTTAACTATGGGAGGTATTGAATCACGAGAGCAAGAGGGTTGACTTTTATCTTCTCAATCTACCACCAACCGCTTTGCACTGCCTACCGTGCTGCATGCCAGAAACATAGTTGCCAACTGTCCAATTTTTTATGTGATAGTTCTGTGTTTTGAGCTCCTGTACTGACAAAAGTACACATAAAAAATTGGACAGTTGGCAACTGATAATATTTAAAAGTACAGATCGCAAATTGAAGTGCCAGGTAGATTGCTGAATGGGGTTAGGTCTTGACCTACCTGGCACTTCAATTTGCGATCTGTACTTTTAAATATTATCAATTGCAAACTGAAGTCCCACCAGACAGGATGAGTCTCTTGGCACTATCTGTATGTAGGACCAACACATTAATGAGCTCTCTAGCATTCCTATCTGACTTGTGAGGTTCTCCTACTGACCGACCAATTAATGAATGATAATGAATGATTCAGCAGCAGAAGGGGGGCCCACCAGTAGGCTATCTTACTTATTTCTGCCCAGAAAGATTTTGCTGCTGAGTTAACAACACACAGCTTCTTCTTTACCTCTGTGTCTCTAATGTAGGGAGAGGCTTGCCAGAAGTGGCTGCAGACTCCACAACAGTTCAGACCCAGCCTCCGCCTTCTGCTTACTGCACAGCCTACAGTACAACACTGTAGATGTAGTGATGTCAGGTGTCATTAATACCAGTGATCCATTCCCATCCAATCTGAAGATCCCATAAAGCACAAGCTACAAATCTACAAACCAAATTTCTATGGTATATTGATTGGGAATAATCAAGCCATATTTGGCAAAGGTTTAGTTTTTAAACCATACTTTCTTCAATCCACCATTTGTTTTAGATCTTCCAAAAATTAGTTGAAATCCTAGACATATGCGACAATCGGGACTAATAAGTGAAACTACTTTATTTCGTGACTGTCTGTGACAAGTTATTAAAATGCTTTAATTTATTTAAATATTTTTTTCCCCCCCTAGAAATAAATGTTTGACTTTGACTTCACCGGAACCCTAACCAGAGAAAAACACCTTTGAAAGTCTTTGCAATATATGCGAAGACCCCAGAACGTGACTGATCATCTTTCAGAATACATAGATATCAGAAAACAGCCCGATCTATGTTTAAAATAATAAAAATAAACAAACATATATAGTTTCTATTGGTGCACTTAAATAGAAAGCATTAAGATAGCATGGAAAGGTCTGGATTCTCAGAAAAGTATTGGTTGTTAAGGAGTTAAAACACCAACTTTAGTTAACATTTAACATGTGAAGTTATTCCCGGCATGTACTTTTTGAACAGTAGCTGCTAAATACTATGGAATGTGTCATATGAAATAATCACCAACTATAATAAAGTCATATCTGATATTTTTTTATTTATTTTTTTAGCAGTACTAGTATGAAATGGGTGAAATATTAAAAATATATATATATTCATATTTAATGTTGGGGAATCCATACATTGTAATAAAAGAATGCCTTATCTGTTTGTTTGTTTTTAATAATAAATAAAAAAGCAATACAGCCAATGTATGGTTAAACTTAGAAAACAGGACCTTTTGGTAAAACAAATACAAACAGAATACCCAATCCCTAATACTGGGAAAACAGCTCTGTCACTGGTCTTACTCAGTGAAAGCAGCAGCACACAATTCTACACAACGTTCTGCTGGGAGAGATAGACCTGCAAAACCCCTGCAGCAGCTATTACTCTAATCATAAAGTATGAAAAACCCATGGGCAGTGGGGAAGGGGGGGAGGGACATGAGCACTATTTAAACCCCCGCCCCAGGAGCTAATGGTACCGCCCTACCTGACTCAGCAGCAATGCGGCCGGGAAAGCGGAAGTGACGCGCTAAGCTGAGCGCCTAAGCATGTTCACGCGAGTTCTAAACACCAGAGATCCATATCACCCCTTCTCGTTATGTCTATATCATTATCCTCTGTCACAGTAAGCCTGCCTTGGCCGTGTAGCTTTCTGCTCAACTGTATTGGAGCAGCAGCGATAACGGGGTTGACAGACCTGCTGATTGGTTTGTTTTTTTCCTCTTTTGAAAGGGAGCCGCGGCACGTGCTTCACGTGTCTCTTCTGTTTAGAGCGCGGCCGTAGAACGTGCCTACGTCACTCAGACTATAAATACTGCCAAGCCGGCAAGAGTCCTTCCTCTCTGTAACCCCGGCGTGGAGAACATGGCGCCAGTGAGTGTGAAGCCGAGTGTCCGCTGTGTGTCAGCTCCCTGTCATACCCGGGACACACACACTGTGTTATATGGTCATTATTACACTCCGTTAACAACATTTATTATCAAATATATATATTTTATTCAGTAGTTTCTGTATTTTATGGGGAAATAAGGGAAAGTGGGATCAGATGGAAAAAACCTGGAGTAAAGAGACCCCCCTCCTCCTCCCATCTCCAGACGAATTATTATAATGTGAATAAGGAATCACAGGGTGTATTAATGGTCATATAACCGGTCAGTGTATTCAGATACTCTGTGTATACCATTTATCATGTTACTCTCTCTATACTGTCCGTTTATCATGTTACTCTATACTGTTTATCATGTTACTCTCTTTATACTGTCTGTTTATGATATTACTCTCTTTATACTGTCTATCATGTTAATTAATGACCTTGTTATTGCTCTGTGGTCACTGCTGTATATGAAGTTTTATAAAGTCTAATAAACTATAGGTTTAACAATGCTTCCCTTCATTTCAGTTAAAAGACAAACGCTCCAAGAAGGTGGTGTGCCGGTTCACCCTGGATTTAACCCACCCGGTGGAAGATGGCATCTTCGATTCTGTGAACTTTGTAAGTTGCTTTGGCATGTTCGTATTAAACGCTTTGTTCACTGACTGGTAACTCCTGGTACGCCAGCTGTTATAAACTGACAACCTCGTATGTTCAATAGCCTTAGCACATATATGATTTTTATCATGTCATTCCGGTTAGATTCAAGGGGGAATTCCTGGTCACAGCATTTAAATGTTAAAGCTATTGTAGAAAAAGTACGGCAGAGTGTTTTGCATATTTTAAGTATGTGTTGTTACAACAGCTCTTTTGTCGCCTTGTCAAATCCTATGTTACTTGGTGTGAGACATTGCATTACTTACATCAAATAGACCTGTCCCAGTTTTTGTTTTGTTTTTAAAATCGGTTTCTGGACTCAGACCTAAAGAACAGAAATGGAGATAAAACAAGGTCTTCATAAAGAACTTAACAGTTTTCCGTCAGACGTTGAAAGTAAACTGTGGGCATAATAACTAACCACTATAGCCTTTGCTGTTTTTTTATGGTGCTTTTAAAGGAGCCCTACTTCTCCCTTTGTCTCCTAAACCAAAATTTTCATCTATCTGGTTTGAGGTCTCCAGGAGCCTTAGATGGCTTCCCCTGTTAATGCACATTATTTTATTGCAACACTGGCTTTTAACAGACCACTTTAGACTTTCTTCTATTCTTAAAGGGACACTCTGGGCATCATATCGTTAAAACCATTGTCAGGAGGTCTCTGATGCTTCCTTACTTGTAGAGATTAAACCGTTTGTGAATGGATTAACTTGCAGATAAGGACGTATCAGGGACACCCTGGCACCATACTTTACTTAAATTTCAATAACGTTTTTATTGGGCCCAAAGTTGTTTATTTTTTTATTACTGGTGTACAAACTGAGCTCTATAGTATTTTAGATGTACTTTTGAATTTGTTTTCTGTCTCCTAATATGACTTTTAACTAGGGTTACCTTCCCTAGTTCGTACCTAGGGTTTTCTTCCCTAGTGTCCATACTTGTTTGTTCTTCTCAAAATAGGAACAATTTCTCAAGGAGAAGGTGAAAGTCAATGGAAAAACTGGAAACCTTGGCAACATTGTTCGTATTGAACGTCTAAAGAACAAGATCACCGTTGTTTCTGAGAAACAGTTTTCTAAAAGGTGAGCTGCCAGTTTTATTTCCACATGTAGTTCTACACGCAATATATCAGTAGTGGGCTTTTGTAGAATGCAAACTTGTTCCCAATACAGTCCTTCAATGTGCAGTGCTCCTGAAAGTTAAACCAACAATATCATTTTGAAGTGCCTTTTGCTAGAAAAACGTGCCTGTAGTTTATGAATGACCTATAAATTTCCTAGGCATAAACTTCTAATTACTTTGATCATTTTTTTTGCTATTTTACCTGTATTAAGGAATTCCTAGGGTCAGTTTAAAAAAAAAAGCATTTTAAAGACACCATTATGGTGCCATATGTGAAAGAATCTCTTAATGTTTATTAATTTAAGAATAAATGTGTTCCATAACAGGAATGTTGTCAATATAGGCACCCAGACCAAGTCAGCTCATTGAAGTGGTCTAGGTGCAGTGTCCTTATTGCATGTAGTGCTGCAATGTTAAACATTGCAGTTCCAGAAAAACTGCAATGTCTGCATTGTAGCTCTCAGTCTTGTCTCCAGACAGCCACTGGAGGCGCTTCCTGCATCCTAGCAGATCTTTGGTCTGGTAAATGACACTGGACGTCCTCACGCTTTGCATGAGGACATCAGTGTCAGGTTTTTTCCACCTCTGTGGGAAATCATTGATTCAATGCTTTCCTATGGAGAGGTCTAATGCGTGCTGCATGAGCCTTAGCACCCGTCGCAGAGCTGTGGACCAGTGCTGAGGAACATTGGTGCTGGAATCCGGTAAGTAATTTAAGGGTTTTTTTAACACTTTATTCACTGTGAAGGAGGAGGCAGATGGGGCTAGAGAGTGACTGCAGGCTCCGCTCAGATAACTGCTTTGACTGGTTAAGTGCAAAATATACTTTTATTACTGTAAATAAAATAGGAATGTATCAGAACTAGGCTCATTATTTGGAGGTTATTGGTGGTGTATACACTCACTCTTCTTACAATTTGTGCTGCATCTGGAATGGATACCCCATATTTGTAAAAACTAAACCTTCCCTCCCACAGTTGTTCTGGCTTTAATACTGGCCTCATCTTTCAGTGTCTGTAATCCTCTGAAGCTATTTCCTAATCTAAACTGCATTTGCCCATAAAATCTCGTACATATCGGATTTCCCCAGTCTTTTTTTTTTTTTTTTTTTTTCCATCTGCCCTCTAACCACTCACATGCAGTTTTCTAAGTCTTTTTTTAAGCTCACATCCTGTTTCCTTTTGTGCTTATGTACTGTAATATGGAATGTATTGGCAATTGTTATAAATTCTAAATTAACTAGCATTTTGTATTTGCTTAATAGGTACCTGAAGTATCTTACAAAGAAATACCTAAAGAAAAATAACTTGCGTGATTGGCTTCGTGTGGTTGCATCTGACAAAGAAACATATGAGCTCCGTTATTTCCAGATCAGCCAGGAGGATGAAGAGTCAGAATCAGAAGATTAAAGTGGCTTTCTTATTGAAATAAAACTTTAAAAGTACTCTGTTTAAAGTCATTTTGTTTTTTATAATTAGACCATGGTTATAATGCACTGGGTTGATGGTCCTGTGATTTTAACCTCTTAAGGACCAACCTTCTGGAATAAAAGGGAACCATGACCTGTCACACATGTCATGTGTCCTTAAGGGGTTAAAGGAACTCTCCACGCACCTTAAGCACCATCTTTGTAAATTTCCTTGTCACCCTTCTGCTGTTAAACTCCAAATTGTTTTTCAACTTACCTAGCTGCCACATATAGTATTTTCAAGCAGAAAAGCAAAACAGGACCACAATCCTTGGCTGAGGGAGCAATCTTGTCAATCAATCTTTATTGACCCTTGATTGCGATCAGCTCCTCCTGCTAGGCAAGACCAGATGCAACATGGGCAACCGGCGAGATGCAAGTACATTATCAAACTGTGCTGTAACTGTAAAGAGCACTGGACATTATAGCTTAATTTGGATGAAGTTGATGGAGTGAAAGATCCAGGGAACTGACCTAAATGAAGGGTTTAACCCTAGTCTTCAGTCCAGCGCCTGTCACCTCTGCCCAGCTGCTGAAGTCCTCAGTTTTATCAGCTGCTCTCCATTCACAAAACAATTGCAATTTATATGGTGCTAACATTCTGCAGCCATGTAGAATAGTTAAAGGAACACTGTAGTCACCTAAATTACTTTAGCTAAATAAAGCAGTTTTAGTGTATAGATCATTCCCCTGCAATTTCACTGTTATTTAGGAGTAAAATCACTTTTTCTGTTTATGCAGCCCTAGCCACACCTCCCCTGGCTATGATTCACAGAGCCTGCATGAAGAAACAGATGTAATTTACCTTAAATAATTGTATCAATCTCTAAATTGAACTTTAATCACATACAGGAGGCTCTTGAAGGGTCTAGCAAGCTATTAATATAGCGGGGGATAAGAATCTTAATTATACAGAACTTGCAATAAAAGCTTAAAAAGGCTCTCTTTACAGGAAGGGTTTACGAAGGCTGTGCAAGTCACATGCAGGGAGGTGTGACTAGGGTTCATAAGCAAAGGGATTTAACTCCTAAATGGCAGATGATTGAGCAGTGAGGCTGCAGGGGCATGTGCTATACACCAAAACTGCTTCATTAAGCTAAAGTTGTTCAGGTGACTAGTGTCCTTTTAACAAAGACAATACTTTAATTCTAACACAGAACATACAGTAACTGTAGGAGAAGAGGGCCATGCCCAAACTAATTTACAATCTAAAATTTAGAAGGGAAGCTGGAGCCTGGGATCTCCCTGCACCATTCAAATTAATCAATTACAGAAGGCAGTAGTAGTTATGGAGATGGGGCAGGACTCAAAAGTAGGGTCTTGTCAGTTGTGGGATACAAAAGTCAAACCTTAATATTTAAGAAATACTGTTAATTTCAGCAGAAATGGGCAATTAAGTGAAAACCTTCAAGGTACTATATTGGCATTTTTCCTTTTACAAAAGATATGCTGTACTGGGGGTGCACCATTGTCACGTTTTGGTCCATGGAACCTAGTAAATATGTGAACTCAATCGTTGGTATGTCATTTGACCCTCTAGCTTCTCAAAAATATCATGGGTCTGAGTGGATGGTCCTGATGTACTCTGAATACACATTGGGTATTTACAGAAGTGACATATGGTCTGTTAAGTTTCACATATACTTTTTCCTTGGGGAAAAAACAAATCTAATTTTAAGGGCGCTGCAGGAGCCAATACATAAAAGATCCAGCGCATTCATTAAATGGCGAATACAAGGTTATGATTCACTATCCGTACAAATGAAAAATATAGGGTTATTCAGCTAGGGGAAACTTAAATGATACATCATAGTGCAACACTGTGTGGATAATTGTGGGTATGTAATAAGTGCCAATGGGTCACTCACACTTTAAAGCCAAATATAGAGCCTTCAGAAATATATGGTGTAAGTCTTATTTCTGTACTTGGCTTACGTCAGCCTCATTCATGAAAAAGAGTAAAGTGCAACCACATAAGACCCATATAAATAAAGTGCACAATGAAGCATTTATTTACTTGCACAGAAGTAGTTTTAATGGATTCACAAGGTCAATCCAAGTCCTACGCATTTCATCTTTGTTAGGGACTTCCTCGTGGACAATTTCTCAGAGTAAACTAAAATGCTGGATACAAAGTGCATAAAAAGCTAACTTCCCTCCCTAATATATACACACCCCAATGAGTCCAAATCTTGTTCCTATAAGTGGCTTCACTCTCCGGCTGATTTTGATCTTCTCTGTGTTTTGTGCGTCTGACGTCATCGCGTGCGTTCCACCATCGCTGATTGCTGAGGTTTAGTGATGTATGTGTTTCATTTCTGTGAAGTCCATTTGATCTACTGAGGAACAGTCTCTGAATATAAAAATGTGTATAAATGGGCAAGAAATATCAGGAGGGGGGAATAAAGAAGAGGTTACTGGCTGCTAACAACAATACATTATTCAAATCCTTTATTTTACACCAAAATTATAAAATATATGTATATACATAGTGGGTAAAGCCATAGACTATAGGGATAGACAAAATACAAAGAAATTACCTAAAATATATACACTGCTCAAAAAAATAAAGGGAACACTTAAACAACACAATGTAAGTCCAAGTCAATCACACTTCTGTGAGTTCAAACTGTCCACTTAGGAAGCAACACTGAGTGCTGTTGTGCAAATGGGATAGACAACAGGTGGAAATTATAGGCAATTGCAAGACACCCGCAAGACTGCCATTAGGTACCGAGTTGAGATCCTCAGACCCCTTGTGAGACCATATGCTGGTGCAGTTGGCCCTGGGTTCCTCCTAATGCAAGACAATGCTAGACCTCATGTGGCTGGAGTGTGTCAGCAGTTCCTGCAAGACGAAGGCATTGATGCTATGGACTGGCCCGCCCGTTCCCCAGACCTGAATCCAATTGAGCACATCTGGGACATCATGTCTCGCTCCATCCACCAACGTCACTTTGCATCACAGACTATCCAGGAGTTGGCAGATGCTTTAGTCCAGGTCTGGGAGGAGATCCCTCAGGAGACCATCCGCCACCTCATCAGGAGCATGCACAGGCGTTGTAGGGAGGTCATACAGGCACGTGGAGGCCACACACACACTACTGAGCCTCATTTTGACTTGTTTTAAGGACATTACATCAAAGTTGGATCAGCCTGTATTGTGTTTTTCTACTTTAATTTTGAGTGTGACTCCAAATCCAGACCTCGATGGGTTGAAAAATTTGATTTCCATTTTTTTATTTTTGTGTGATTTTGTTGTCAGCACATTCAACTATGTAAAGAACAAAGTATTTCAGAAGAATATTTAATTCATTCAGATCTAGGATGTGTTATTTTTGTGTTCCCTTTATTTTTTTGAGCAGTGTATATAAACTCCCCCACGTGGACTTACTACTGAGTGAGGATATAAGGTTTTTTGGTTTTTAAAGTACTTAAAAAGAATGTTGATTAATTTATTTAGGGTAAAAAAGGTAATCAAATTCCATTTGCAATGGCTTGCCCTATATATATTTCTCTTTATATAAAATATATTTTCTTAAAATAATTCCTTTCCTATATGTGTCTTAACTATAGTAGACGTGTAGTATTATTAGCCTAGCTTGCAGATTTGTTTTCCTATTACTTTTTGATACCACAGTTCAGTTGTACACTAGACATGAATGTCTAATTAGAACTAGCTGCTATATCATAAAAAATGTGCACGTTTTCTCGATTGTCTTAAATGTTTTGTATGATGATCTGCTTGTGGTGTTTGTCTATTTCTGTGCTCATAAATAAAGAATATTAAAAAAAACAAAACTGTACACCACCTTAAAATATTTGTTCTGTTACTGAAATCCTGCCGATGAGGCATATTAAGAAGCAGGGCAAATCACAAATGTTTATTTTTGTACTCTAATTACTAAATTACACGCAAGAGTACGGAATGATTTTCCTATTTATAATTAATACTGTGCTTTTCATGCACATTTACTAGAAGAAAGCCCTATCTGTCATTTACCAATCTACAATATGAATATTTATAATATGAATAGGTGCACTTAGAGTGTTAAATTACCGTGGAACAATGTTATTGGTGTTTATTATAGGCCCAACTTATTAAACTGGGCATTATCTTGATTTCAAGATAAACAAGACAAACTATAACACAATTCAGTTAATGAGGACACTGATCAAATGAGTTTGCAATCCAGAGGAGGTAGAATAAAAAAACATAATAGGAAGGGTTGATGGGGAAAGCCACCAGGTGACAGAGTTTGAAAGTGAGAGTGGACTGTGGACCCACTCTGCTGAGAGCGTAATAACAGTTACCCTGGGGATCCATAGGCTATTCTGAAGAGGTTTTTTTTAGTATCCACGGGAGATCCTGCCTGGTGAAGGCAGGCTGTTCCATAAGAACAGAGCCACCCGAGAGAAATCCTATAAGCCTGAGTTAGCAGTACGAGCGGTCAATAGGGGCATGCCTAAGAATTAGTTCAGAAATGTAGCAGAGGAGAGCTTTGTAAGTTACTTATTATTTTGATTTGAATCCTATAGGGTACAGGAAGCCAATGTAAGTATTGACAGTGGTGATGTCAGAGAGGAGTGACGGGAGAGAAAAATCAGCCCTGCACTGCACTCATTACAGACTGTTTCTGGAGATACCAATTAGAAGAGAAGTACAGTAATCAATGTAAGAGATTACAAGAACATGCGTCTTAGTAACTAGTTGCGTAGGATGCGGGCAATGGTTTTAAGTGGGAATAAGCAGGATTTGGTGACAAACTGGATATATGACCAGAATATGTGAGGCAGAGGGCGCTAAAGTACTCTGCATGAACGCTCACCATAGAGATGCATTGATTCAATGTATCTCTGTAAGGAGATACTGATTGGCGCCATGCATGCGCAAAAGCATCCCAGTGCATTATTTACTACAATGTATTATTTACTGAACAAACGTCTGCAACTAGTGTACCACTATAAGAGACAAAATAAAAAAAACACAAACATACAGGACATAGTGACACCTAGGGGAAAAGGCAAATATAGCATTTGTATTTACATTAAAACTGACAATACATTTTTCACTCTTTTCCAAGTGCATACTAAGTCTAGATTTTATTACCCAACTAAATTATATAATTTTATCGACCTTGAAAAGAAAAAGGGATGAGCTTTCTAGGAGTTAAAAATGTGACTTAGATACTTTGGCAAGTTAGTGTCTGTATTACTAGTAAAGGTAATTAACGCACAAACCAGTCAAATACCCACTGAAGGGAAAACTGCAGCTATGGACAGAGGAAAACAAAACGGTAGTTCACACATACTAGATCCTGCACAAGGAAGAAAATGACAGTGTTTCTTTAACAGCAATCTGTTCCCTGCATTTCAGCTTATATTAGTGATATTTTTTGTAAACCTTTTTCATCACTATGTATAAGCACGGGAAGCTGGCCTTGTCAACATGCACTTATAGCTGACCAGTTCACTGTAGGTAGAAACATTTTTTAGAACATATTTTTGGACAATGTTCAGAACTTACAGAATTGCATCGGTACTATATACAGTTGGCAAGCTCTAGTCTACGGGCACTTGTATAGAATTCCCCTCATTTGGCAAGACTAACTGTGGCTTGAGGCACCTATATGTTCAGTGGGTTTGATAATAGCAACATAACAGTCTTTTTTCGTCCTTATACTATTGAAAGTTGTAGTGCACAACAGAATGTTTTAAAAAAGACCTGAATCTAACCAAAGATTTACAGCAAGCATATCAAACTCACGGCCGCGAATACATGCTTAGTGTAAAAGCAGAGTAGGCACCTGCTCGCCCCACATTGCAGGTGTCTACTCTGCTATCACTTACCCAGCCGGAGGAGAGGAAGCAGGACACGGTCGGCAGCGAGGGAGCTCAGTGTTGTGGGCGCCGGAATATGCGCGCGAGGGAGCAGTGAGGAGCAGGAACACTGAGCTCCAGATAGAAGATACCACTGGACCCCTGGGAATGATGTGAGTGTGTGTGTGTGTGTGTGTGTCTGTCAGTGTGTGTATGTCTGTCAGTGTGTTGTATGTCTGTCAGTCTGTGAGTGTGTCTGTCAGTGAGTGTGTATGTCTGTGTGTGTCTGTCAGTGAGTGTGTCTGTCGGTGAGTGAGTGTGTCTGTGTGTATCTGTCGGTGAGTTTGTATGTCTGTCAGTGTGTGTGTCTGTCACTGAGTGTGTATGTCTGTGTCTGTCTGTGTGTGTGTATGTATCTGTCAGTGTTTGTGTGTCTGTCAGTGAGTGTGTGTCGGTCAGTGTTTTGATGGCCGCGGCTGGACAGTGGAGTACCTGGAGGTGCACGGAGGCACGCCACGTCACATTCCGACGTGAAGTTGACGTGCTCCAGCTCCACAGGGTTTCAAGAAGTAGCGGGAGTATCTGCTTTGGGAATACCAGAGGCCGGACATACTAGCAGCGGTAAGTGGAGTCTGAGAGGGGTGTGTTGGGATTTAGTATAGGGTGGAAGGACTGGGATTTAGTATAGGGGGAGGACTGGGATTTAGTAGAGGGGGGTGCGGTATAAAAATAAACCTACGCTTCTATGAAAATGTAAGTAGTTTTTTTTTTGTGGCCCACATAAACTTAAGCTTTGTTTATGTGGCCCATGCTAGACTGAGTTTGACATGCTTGATTTACAGGAATGTCTGCTTCATTCAGGTACAAAGCTTTATGTAAGTCCTGTTGGTTATATTGTCCACATGTATAAGATAACGCTTACCTGACGCGTCTCTTTTTCAAGGTGGCCTTTACAGTTGATACAGCAGGTGCATGTACACCTCCTCACTGAGATTGTATCTCATTTGTGGACAGCATAGGAAATAACGCCAAAAAAAGTTTGGCTTTTTGTATGTATGTCAGTACAATTTTATGCCAGTATATTGTTTTTGTTCTACAAACTCGTGTTGCATAAAGGCTATGTCTTTGGACTCAGAGCGAGGTTTTGGCACCAATGCTCTCCAAGTTACTGTGTTTTTTTTTTTACAAATAAATGCTCAAATAACTTAATATAGGCTGCAATGCAGGAAACAGACTGCCATTACAGAAACACTGCCTTTTTCTTTCTTGTGCAGTATCTATGTCTGGGCACTACCATTTTGTTTTTCTCTGGCCCTGTCTACAGTTTACCCTTCTTTGGGATATTTGACTGGCTTGTGGGTAAGGTACCTTTAAACGGAAACTTGCTTGAGGTGACACTGTCAATTCATATTTTTACATTTATTTATTTTAAACTCTCCTTATTGTTTTTTTTTATATACTTAGGATAAAGTTGGGAGTGGAATCTTTACCAATCGGTGAAGATTAAAGGGATTCTGTACGGTGTAGACAATATAACTGCCTCATCTTATTGAAGTGGCTATAGAATCTGGAGTTCTCTGGTGTTGTCCTTCTATTAAGGGTTAAACTGTTTTAATGTTTTAATGCTAAGTGAGAGTCCCCAGGAGCTTATCCCTTCTGTGCTGCTTGGGCTAATGAAGCATACCCAGAGCAAAAATACCCTTTGACTATAATCCAATATTTGAGTGTGCATGGCTCCTCTAATTAGATTTTGTTTTGAGAAATCTTTGAGGTTTGGGACTTCTCTTGAATTTGATGCACCTCTGTGTTAGAGTGCCAGAGCTAATCATATATAGATTTTTTTCAGATATTTAATTTATTGTCCCATGGCCCCGTCTGCTCCACCCAGTATATATTTTTAGACAATTTGTACACATACACCCTAAATCTGTATACTTTTTATTGCTTTAAAAAAAAAAAAAAAAATGTCAACTCATATTGTCTTGTTTTAGATTTGTGTATCAAACTGCTGATGGATACATTTGCATACTCTGAAAGAAACATTGTGACAATCACTTCATCCCTGAGTTGTGCGAGAGACATTCTCAACACCAAAGCTAAACTTAATATACTGTCCAAATTAGAGAGACAGTTTGTAACGGAGTGCAATATTAAAATCCACGATCTCCGCTGGTATTACGGGGAAATCCACAGTCAGCGCTGAAAAGTAAGGCAATATCCCAAATCCCCCAGTAACCGGACGAAACACAGTTCTGGGAGTCAACTGAGGTCTTTATTCACAGGCTTCCATATTTATACAATTCCCCATGCAAGGGGTTTCCAGACAGGCTTAGCAGGGGTAATACAGTAGGGGACTACATGGGGGACTTAACATTCTGGACATTTCTCCCATCAGGCACTGCTGCACGAGAGGGATACTCCCACTGGAATACACCGTTAAGTGGATTATCTCTCCGTGCAGCAGAACCGGCATTTTACTGTAAAATACATAACTCTCTCTTTATTCACCTTATTTGCACGAATGGACGGTCGGCAGATAGCTGGGGTCTGGGGTTATATTTCGTGAGAATACCGCTCAGATCCCACCTAAAACTACCGAACGGCGCACAAAAAAGACTTAACCATCGAGTCCGGTTTAAAACTACCGAACACCGATGGGAAACATAATGTGATGCGGGCGGAACTCCCGACCAATCTGGAAGTCCAGCGGTGTTCGTGTCGTCGAGTAGCCGTTTTCAGTTCCAGGCACTTGACGACCAAACACCGCTGAAGAGACAAAGGATCCAAGATGTCCGACCGCCGCGTGGTCGGTAGTTGAACGACGGCCACCTAGGAGAGCCTTTAATTACCGATTGCAACACTGTTGCAATCGGTTAACGAGCGCCACACGTCCCTTAATGTGTGTTCTATCAGGGGGGACCGTATTTGTTTCACGAACAGCCCGGATAGTCGCTGTTCGTGAAAAGAAGTACATGAATGCTAGTGGCTTACGGCTGCTAGCATACGAATTACAATGGCGTATACTATACATCCAAGTACATATACAACACAGCAGAAAATACAGACAACCTTTTGACATATAACATCCAGTGTTCTAGAAGTGGCTAGGTTTGCCACACAGTTCAAACGCAAAAAGAATTGGGAACTACACATAGAAATTTTAGGCGAATATTTACAGAATAAAAGGATTCCCAGGGGGTTTACTGTGAGAGTACAACCAATTTTAGGAAGAGACAATCTCAAACACTGCGCCACCTGGTTTAATATTTTGAATTAATGTTCGACTGACCTTATGGTCCTAATTATTAAAATTCTGCTAAAAGAGTTAGTTAAACAGATTGAGGATATTGCTGCACTGGAAACAATACTAGCCCAGATAACACCCTTGACCAATTACAAATATTAAAATATCAAATTGAGGCTAAATTGCCACCCGACTTGACCCCATAGAAAATCTCTGGTGGGATTTGCAGAATACAGGTGCAGCACGCAAACCGAAGCACATTACTGAACTGTAGGCCGTTTCTAATTAGCAATGGGCTAAGATTCATCAAGAATGCTGCCAGACAGGGCCGGTGCAAGGATTTTTGCCGCCCTAGGCAAAAGTAAAGTTTGCCGCCCCCCCATGTGACATCACAATGCCCCACCCATATGATCTGCCATGTTAACTAATGCCAGTGCTGCAGTTCCGCCGTGTTTACATTAAAAGGCCTGCAGGTAAGGGGTGCATTGAGTGTGTGTAAGGAATGCATTGTGTGTTTCTTTGTGTGTAAGGGATGCATTGTGTGTAAGGGTTGCATTGCTTGTGTGTGTGTGTAATGCATTATGTGTTTTTCTGTGTGCAAGGGGTGCATTGTCTTTGTGTGTAAGGGGTGCATTGTGTGTGATGGATGTCAATCTCTCCCCCCTCCCTTGTCACTCTCTTCTCCCCCCTCTCCCTCCCTTGTCACTGTCTTCTGCCCTACCCACTCTCATCCCCCCTCCCTCCCCGTCAATTTCACTCCCTGTCAATTTCTTCCCCCCCGTCAATTTATTTTTCTCCCCCCTGTCAATTTATTTTCTCCCCCCCTGTCAATTTATTTTTCTCCCCCCCTGTCAATTTATTTTTCTCCCCCCATCAATTTCTTTGTCAACCCCCTGTCAATTTATTTTTCTCCCTCCTCCCCCCTGTCAATTTATTTTTCTCCCCCCTGTCAATGTATTTTTCTCCCCCCTCCCTGTTAATATATTTTTCTCCCCCCCGTCAATTTCTTTGTCTCCCCCCGTCAATTTCTTTTTCTCCCCCCGTCAATTTCTTTTTCTCCCCCTGTCAATTTCTTTCCCCCCCTCCTTGTCAATTTCTTTTTCTCCCCCCTTTCAATTTCTTCCTCCCCCTTTCAATTTCTTTTTCTCCCCCCTCTCCCCTGTCAATTTATTTTTCTCCCCCCTGTCAATTTATTTTTCTCCCCCCCGTCAATTTCTTTTTCTCCCCCCGTCAATTTCTTTTTCTCCCCCTGTCAATTTCTTCCCCCCCTTGTCAATTTCTTTTTCTCCCCCTTTCAATTTCTTCCTCCCCCTTTTAAATTTTTTCCTCCCCCCTCCCTGTCAATTTCTTTTTCTCCCCCCACCTCCTTGTCAATTTCTTTTTCTCCTCCCCCCCTTTCAATTTCTTCCTCCCCCCTCCCTCTGTTGTAGCGTGGCCGAGCCCTGTATGGTCCGCGGGTAAAGGGAGCTTTTGTTTCCTGTACCCGGCCGGACTAAAAGGAAGTGCACACTCAGCGCTCGAGCGGCTGCAGCATGAGGGGGGCTGGCGCTCCTGGCGGCGCCCCTTCCCAAGGGGTGCCCTAGGCGGCTGCCTAGTCCGCCTAACAGGTAGCGCCGGCCCTGCTGCCAGATACTGGTGTCTGGCTATGTATATCGTTTGCAGCAGGTCATAACAGGAAAGGGTGCTCCACTAAGTACTAAATGCTTGCCATGAAGGGGTTGAATAATTTATATTATATTAACTCAATTATCTTTTATTTGAGGACACGTTCTACTTACAAAAGACAGGTAGTACCATAGAGACTAGCTATATGACTGAGTTGCAAACCCTGTCCTTTGGAAAAGATTTATAGATAGCATTTTGGTTATATGGCAGGAACACAAAGTGAACTGGATAAATTTTTACAACATATCAATATAAGTGATTATGGTTTAATGTTCAGGTAGGGATAAAATCAATTTTTGTGGGGATATCAGTTTTTATATTGAAGGTATATATAGATGGCAGCAGTGGTGTATCCTGGTTTTGTGCTGCCCTAGGCAGGACAAAACTCAGGCGCCCCCCTCCCGCCCGCGCCACCCCCACCCAACCCTTCCCCCGCCACCCCCACCCAACCCTTCCCCCGCCTTCTAAATACACACACACACATTTGCTGACAGATATGCATACACTAGCTAACAGAAACACACACACTAACAGACACACACACACGCACTGACACACACACTAACAGACACACACACACACTAACAGACACACACACACACTAACAGACACACACACACACACACACACTAACAGACACACACACACACACACTAACAGACACACACACACACACACACTAACACACACATACACTAACAGACACACACTAACAGACACACACACACACACTAACAGACACACACACTAACAGACACACACACACTAACAGACACATACACACACTAACAGACACACACACACTAACAGACATACATACACACACTAACAGACACGCACACTAACAGACATACATACACACACACACTAACAGACATACATACACACTAGCAGACACACACACACTAACAGACATACATACACACACACTAACAGACATACATACACACTAGCAGACACACACACACTAACAGACACATACACACACTAACAGATACACACACACTAACAGACATACATACACACACTAACAGACATACATACACACACTAACAGACACGCACACTAACAGACACACACACTAACAGACACACACACTAACAGACACACACACACTAACAGACACACACACACTAACAGACACACAGACACACTAACAGACATACATACATACACACACACACACACACTAACAGACATACATACACACTAGCAGACACACACACACACACACACTAACAGACATACACACACACACACTAACAGACATACACACACACTCACATTTTTAACACATATTTTTTTTAAATGTAACCCCCCTAGCCTCCTTACCTTTGGAAATGCTGGGGGGTGGGGGGGTGGGGGGGGGTTCTCTTCCTCCCTGGTGGTCCAGTGGCTGCTGGGCGGGCGGCATTGGCGGGCGGCAGGCTGGCGAGGGAGCACTTCCCCTGAGCTGTCTGCTCAGCTCCCTCGTCATAGAGTGAGGCTGGGAGCCGGAATATGATGTCATATTCCGGCTCCCAGCCTCACTCTGCGGCGCGCGAGGGAGCTGAGCAGACAGCCCAGAGGAAGTGCTCCCTCGCCGGCCGCCCACCAATGCCGCCCGCCCAGCAGCCACTGGACCACCAGCCTAGCAGCCCGCCGGCATGTCTGTTAGCCGCAAGGCTAACAAGACATTTGCCTTGGGTATTTGGGGGCGGCTTTTTTTGCCGCCCCCTGGAAAATGCCGCCCAAGGCAAATGCCTTGTTTACCTCGCGGCTAATACGCCCCTGGATGGCAGAGGAGTATAGCTGATAGTCTACAGAAAAAAAAACACAACACAATAGTATAATACTGTAAATAAACGTTGAAACTGCGCAAATATAAGTAGAACTCACAAGATATGGATAATAAGATCGTCTTAGGGTGCCTCCCCTTCGATGTGTGGGGGGTATATCCAGAACTCCCTCTCAGCTGGTTGATGGTATCACTACAATATGGAAGTCCGGACTCAGGAAATGGTTAAAAATAATCTGCTTTATTTTATAAGTTAGAAAGATAAAAAAAAAAAAAAAAATGGTCCAGCATGTTTAGTCTAACAGAAGACTTCTTCAGGGATCCAATAATAAAAACAAATTGTAAATATAAAATATCCTGACAAAAGGACAAAATAGCAGCATAACCCTTCCCTCCCCAGTCCTTCCTTATATGTGGCTGAAAAGATGAGATTTTTAAATGAGAAAAAAAAAATATGTCAAAATTATTTTCAAAATAAAAAAAATTATAATAAAAAAGATACATAATAGTTTCATTTTGATGATGCAGAAACCCAAAAATTAATGGAAATCCAAACATATGTTACTTTTTATGGTGTGTTATTTTAGATGTGCATTTTGTTACATCTTTTAGAATCTCTGAAATATTGTAAAGGGCAGGATAACATACTTGACATAATATTCATTTACTTATCTTGTTAATGCTCTGTGGATTGGGCCCCAGCAGAAGTATCTCAGTTACATTTTTAACTCCTGGCATCTCAATTCAGCCATTTTTTCTTTCAAGGTCAATAAAAGATTATAATTTATTTGGGTAACAACATATTGATCTAGAATGTACTTGGGAACTAGTGAAAAACCTTTCCTGATTCTATACGTTTATATTTTTTATCAATTGGGGTTTCCTGTTTATTATACATGGCAGCATCACATATGGGTAAGCTCCTCCTCCCAGCTGTCAGGACAGGAATAATTAAACAATTAAATTTCCAATAATGCTTCCATACTTATTATGGAAGCAAATTTCTATTTTATTTTCAATATAAATACAAATGCTATATTTGCCTTTGCCACTAGGTGTCACTATGTCCTGTGTGTTTTACTATTTTATATATTTTTTTGTCTCTCATTGTGGTACACTAGTTGTTGCTGCTGCTTGTTTAGTAAATATTGAATTGTAGTGATTAACAAAAGTACTGAGTTAAAAAAATTCTCACATTTGGCCTATGTTTTTTTTACTCTTTTTAAATTGTTGCTTCACCATGAAATACTGTTTTGTAACTATATCCCTCTGGTCGGTAAACAGCACACACAAAAAAACACAAAATAACCTTTATTATAAGTTAAATGTTTTTAAGTTCACAAATGTATCCTAATTGTAACAACAAATTGAAACTATACACTAAGCATCAGATTTTACAAAATGTGATGAATTTGCTGAATTCCGACCTGAATGGCAATTGTCATATTTACTGAAGTCAATTCCGGTCAGAATCCAGTCAATCTGATCAAATGTTTATCATTGGGACAGAAGTTTCCTGTGGCTGGTTTATATTCAGTGCATTGTGTATCCGAACCCTATAAATGTTTTACACTGAACAGAGACCAAATGCAAGACACACATTCACAAATTATCGCTCACTTGCTTTTTGTAAGTGAACAATATTTGAAGTACTATTTGTCCACTGGCAACACTAGCAAATAGGTAAAAACCCTCAGTGGCGCAAAAGTTAACCAGGTGGCAGTTGACCAGCACTTACTACTACCCAGCCTCCACATTAACCAAAGTGAAAAAGTAAGTGTATATGGATATGGGTCACTATGACCCACTACAATATTATAATGGAGGTTTGGAACCTTCCTTATGCCCCCACCAGGCTATGTCTTGAATTGAGGCATATCTATTAGACAGTGAGTAAAATGCCATTGCTGCCAGTCGCTAGAAGAGCACTGCAAAGTATTGTATACACAGCAGGGGTCATTTCTACTCACCGGAGCTAAATTGTCACTAGCCAATGGCTAGTTGCAAGTTGAAATTTTTAGACCTGTTGCCACCTATGGCTATTAATTTAATAAAAAGAGGGTCTCTAATATCTCCTCCAGCCTCCACCCATAGGCAGCGCTGTATCTTCCGCGAGGCTAACTAGGCATTTGCCTTAGGTGGCACTTTCAAGGGTGCGGCAAAAAATGCCGCCCCCAAAAGCCCAGGCAAATACCTTGTTAGCCTAGTTTTAAGGGAGTCCAAGAGCTGGTCAACTGGCCACCTTTACTGACTGGCCACCTTTACTGACTGCTTTGCCTGACCGCCTGGGACAAAACTGGCCACCTGCCTTTACGCACGCCCGTCCGCCCGCCCACATGTCTGCCTGTCTACACAACAACCCGGCCTCAGCTAGCCCAGGAGCCCCACTGGACCACAGGTGAAAAATATCCACCCAGCTCTCCCAAAGATGGAAAGGCTGGGTGGATTTAAATTAAAATGAAAAAACAACAGAGTATTGGGTGGAAATGAGTGTGTATGTCTGTCAGTGTGTGTGTGTCTGTCAGTGTGTGTGTTTGTGTCTGTCAGTGAATGTGTGTGTGTCTGAGTGATTGTGTGTGTGTGTCAGTGAATGTGTGTATGTCTGTCAATGTGTGTCTGTGAGTCTGTGAATGTGGGTGAGTGTGTGTCTGCGTGATTATGTGATTGTATGTCAGTTAGTGTGTGCGTGTCTGTCAGTGAGTGTGTGTGTCTGTGAGTGATTGTGTGTGTGTGTCTGTCAGAATGTGTCAAATCAGTGAGTGTGTGTGTTTGTCAGTGTATGTGAGAGTGCGTGTGTACCTGTCAGTAAGTGTGTGTGTCCATGTGTGTCTGTCAGTCAAAGTGTGTGTTAGTCTTTAACAGGAAGAGGTGTGGTCTTGACAGGAAGACAAGGAAGTGGCAGTGCAAATGTAATTAGGGGGTGCCCGGGTTCCGTCATGCCTAGGGCAGCACAGATCAAAAATAGACCACTGCCCATAGGTGGCTGCTGGATGTATTTCTGTGTTTTCTCTTCTACTGGAAACAACGTTTCCAACTTTGTCTGTGTGGCACCAGGGTAGGATTCACTCGTTTCCACTGAGCGGATCGGTTCGGTTCAGTTTGGTACGGTTCGCTATTTTGGGTGTTTCCATTATGGAAGTGGTCCATACAAGCGAACCGTACCAATCCATTCAGGGTCCTGCTTCAGATGTAGGGCCATAGAAAATGGAACGGTTCGGTTAGGGCGGAACTACTATACAATCCATTGATTGGTGGACAGGAAGAGCATTTTTTCTAAACCCCGCATGGCCCTGAAGGTCTGACTTGCAGTGGAAACGCTCACCAGAATGGGCTGGTCCATTCTAAACCTTCCAAACTGTACCAACCCGAACCGATCCGCTCGGTGGAAACGAGGCATTAGTCTACTTGTGCAGTCCCTATTACTTTAAACCACGTTCAGTGATGTCAGACTTTCTTCATGATGTCATTGTTCCAGTTCTGTAATGTGAATGTTTGATACTTAAAGGGAGTACATCACTATTTGTTTAATGATGTAATCAGGACATATGTTATCTATGTTATAGATATGTTAAAGCAAGTTAGCACTGTATTGAGAATAAATGTTCACCTCTATATGCAGACATTTTGTCGGATAATGCTTTCATGAAAACTACGCTGACTAGACATTTTATGACCTCCTCAGACTCTACTGCTAATATATCGGCATAACATGGATATCGACAAATATAAAGACATTCTGTCCCCATGTGACGTGCGTATATATAACAGGCTTCATATCTACATTAAAGGGAACTACCAGCTTAAACAAAGTTGGACATGGAAACTCTGTAAAAGAGGCTGCACATCCACAGTACGTGAAATGTCGAGTCTGACATTTTCTTAGTTAAAGGCATGCTGTGGCAATGGATCAAAATGGTTTTCATTAACGTGACAATTGTAGGTAATTCAAAGTGAATTTCAAATGTAAGGTCAACATAGCCAAATTGGGAAAATTCTCCAAGTCAGATATACTTCCAGTTCAGCTACTTTGGCCTTAAATTTGTAATTCATGTTGATTTCCTGTCAATTCTCACTTTAGTAAATAGCACTGTAAACATAGTTAACAATTTCCAATCAGTGTCTGGCGCCCAGTAAAATAACATTGTAATTTTTTTTTTGTAAATATGATTTTTATTGGTTATTATCATATATTTTCAACGTGCAAAAGATGATACATCGGGACTCGCAGGTCCTTGTGGTAATGATGTCAACAGTTACATAAAGTCACGGTGCTTCATGGGCACATGCGCCCCTAGGTTTTGAGGACTCGCAGGTCCCTTACTGAGTACAGTTTTGCGGTTGCTTTCCGATGTAAAAAACAATAAGACTTGCTTTATAAGTGCATATAAGTTTTAGGTGTATAGAGCGTGTAGCAATTGTATATTTCGTATCAGTATCTCGGACGTGTGGGTTCGCATGCCCTCAATATCGTCGGTTTCTCAGGTCCCTTACGTTGTGTCTATGTGAAGGTGTGTTTGTGTTGTTGCAGCCTTTGTGTAGGTGTGAGGTAGGGCAGGTCCCGAAGCAGCCGGGGGCCGGGTATCAACCGCTCCACTTCTCCATTGGTCATGTTGACATGTTTTGTGTCTCGTAGTTGTGTGGGATATCTCCTGCTCCACATCACGGTGGAAGTCTAATTGGTGCGTTGTGTGGGTATACCATCCCCTCCCTTCTGTTCCCCTGAGGGGTTATTATCGTGTCTATCTAGGCTATTTCCCCTAATTAACCCTGGCTCAGGTAGTGCGTGTGGGGTGACCACGTACTTAGGATCCCCAACCGTGGTTTAGGCGGGAGGTAGGGGTCCAGGTACAGGCACTATGGGGTTGTGGGGTGGTTCCACTACGTTAGGGATCCGCTATCTCCCTGAATCTGTACTTGTGGGGTGTCTGCAGACTAGAGTCAAGGTAGGGCCAGTAGCATGTCATTGAAGTCTGGTGTGGTAGTCTGTAGTATCCAATGTGTCCAGGTGTTGAGGTACTTTTGAAAGGTGTCATTCGCGGTGTTGTGGAGTTCCTCAAGGGATCGTAGTTCCTCCATTTGTGTGAACCAGACTTTTAGGGGAGGAGCGACTTGTTGTTTCCAGTATTGGGGTATCAGTGCCTTGGCTACGTTCAGCATACGGATAGTGAGCGATTTCGTATATGCGGTCCTAGGGGTCTGGGTGTGATGTAGCAGCATGGCTGCCGGGCTGAATGGTGGCGGATCGTCTGTGTACTGGCAAAGTATTTTGTGTATTGCTTTCCAGTAAGGGGTTATCTTATTGCAGTCCCACCATCTATGTAAGAGTGTGCCCTGTTCCTCCTCGAGTGTGACGTGATTCCTGTATGTAGTGTTGCGGGAGTGTAGTACCAGCGAGTCAGTAATTTATAGGCCGTTTCTTGGGTCTTGCTAAAGCTGGAACAGTGATGTGTAAGATAGCATATTTTCTCCCAGTCTCCTTTATCTAGTGTGTGGCCTAATGCCATCTCCCACTTCCCCATGAATCGTGGTTGTTCTGTTGGTGTGAGTGTTAGTAGTAGGGTATATAAGATGGAGACGCCGTGTGCCAATGGGCTAGGGTCCAGGCAGAGATTCTCGAAAGTGGTGGTTGCCCTCGTCAGTATTGGACCCTGCGGGAGGGAGGCTATATAACTCCTAATTTGTTTGTATTTGAGGTGTATCAGGAGGGTGTGCTCAGATTGTCCCCGTAAGTCATCTAACGTCTTAGGGCCTCCCGGCGTGAATACATGCGTAAGTCTGGGCGATGGGTCCCGGATTAGGTCTTTGAATGCTCTCGGGTCTGTTCCCGGTGGGAAGTCAGGGTTATGCGTGAGTGGTAATAGGGGGGTAGGGTATGTGGTTAGGCCATGTCTCCCTTTTGTGCGGTTCCATTCCCGTAGAGTCACTTTTGTGTAAGGGGATTGTGTCACGTTCCCTATTGGTGCCTCAGGTGGCAGTCATGGCAGCACCGCGACCGGAACTCCCGCTTCATGTTCCTCCACCTGTTTCCATAGCTTGTGTGTGCCTGATTTGGTCCATTCCACTATCCGTAGGAAATGGCATGGCCTGTAGTATAGGGTGAAATCTGGCAGTGCCAGACCACCCCTGTCTTTTGGCTGCGTCAGCAGGGCGTGGTCGACCCTGTTTTTTTTCCTGTTCCACACATATTGGATCAGGGCCGTGCGTAGTGAGGCAAAATATGAGCGTGGGATCAGTATTGGGATAGCTTGGAACAGGTAGAGTAGGCACGGTAGGAAGTTCATTTTCACTACCTGTATCCTACCCAACCACGAAATGTGGGGGTGTGCCCATTCCAGCATCTCCGTGCGCATTCTTGCTAGTAAGGCAGTAAAGTTTTCCTTAAATAGGTCCCCTT
This sequence comes from Pelobates fuscus, assembly GCF_036172605.1. NCBI lineage: Eukaryota > Metazoa > Chordata > Amphibia > Anura > Pelobatidae > Pelobates > Pelobates fuscus. Next base: position 124,430,853 of record NC_086318.1, on the reverse strand, counting down.
CCCTCCTTGTTAACCAGACTCCCAGGTATTTGAGCTCCTGTGTTGCCCATTGGATCGTGTAATGTTGGCGTAGAGGTTCCGCCCTATGTTCTGGGATGCTTATGTTTAGTATGAACGATTTGGCTAGATTTATTTTTAAATTGGAGAGCCGCCCGTATTCCTGAAATGTTTTCAGTATGTTTGGGATGGAAATTTCAGGGTTAGTCACGTAGAACAGTAGGTCGTCGGCGTAGGCCATGACTTTATGGTGGGTCATCCCAGTCGTCATCCCCGTTATGTCCGGGTTGTTTCTGATGGCCACTAGCAGCGGCTCCAGGGCCAGGACGAAGAGGATCGGGGACAGGGGGCATCCCTGGCGCGTGCCATTTAGTATGTCGAATGGTTCCGATAGTGCACCATTTATGACCACATGTGCGGAGGGTTGTGTATATAATGCTTCTATCCACCCCCTAATGCCTGGGCCCAGGCCCATGTGAGCGAGGGTGTGGAACAGATATTTCCATCCCACCCTATCGAGGGCCTTCTCCGCGTCCGTGGATAGCAGGAGAAGGCCTCCGGTAGTGCGTTTACCACTATGCATCAGTGTGAGGGTACGCATGGTATTTTCTCATGCTTCTCGCCCCATTACAAATCCCACCTGGTCTGGGTGCACCAGGGTGGGTACGTGCGACTGTAATCTATTCGCTAATATTTTGGCCAGCAGTTTGAGGTCGCTATTTATTAACGAGATAGGGCGGTAGCTTCCGCATTGTTCCCTGTCTTTTCCGTCCTTGGGGAGTATAGTGATGTGCGCTGTCAGGGATTGCTTGGGGAGCAGGTGGCCCTCTTTTATGGCGTTGAACGTTGTTATGAGTGGGGTGTATAGTACGTCAGCATATGTCTTATAGTAGCATAGCGGCAGACCGTCCGGGCCCGGGCTTCTGTCCGCTTTCGTCTGTTTCACTGCTAGTGTCAGTTCCTCTGGTGTTATCTCCCCGTCCAGGAGTTCTGCCGTGTCCCTATCTAGTGTAGGTGTCGAGTGAAGTGTCAGATATGCTTTGATTGAGTCCGTTAGGCGTTTGTCCGCGTGATGTGTGTGTGGTCTAGGAAGCGCGTAAAGATTAGCATAGTATGCTCTGATTGCTTCCTGTATCTTTCGAGACAGTCTGTGTAGTGTGTTCTTATCGTCCCTTATGCGGTCTATGTATGTCTGCTGTCTGCGTTTGGCGAGCATATGTGCCAGTAGCCTGCCACTCTTGTTGCCATGCAGAGCGAAAAAGGCTTTATGTCGCAGCGCGTCCCTGTGGCACCTCGTCTGGAGCAGTTTGGTCAGGTCTCTGCGTAGTGAGAGTAGTTGGCTTTGTAAGTCGGGTGTTTGATTGGTTTTATTCAGATTGTCTATCTCCTGAATTTTTGTCAGTGTGTCTGCCATGGCTGCCTCCCTTTGTTTCTTCAGTTTGGCGCTTTTTTGTATGATGTGGCCCCTGATTACACTCTTGTGTGCCTCCCACATGATCGTTGGGGACGTTTGGGATGGTGTGTTTGTGGTAAAATATTCTCGGAGAGCTGTTCCGATTTCCGTTTTTACCTCCGGAACGGAGAGTAAGTGTTCATTGAGCCTCCACTTAGCTACCCTGGGTCTATATAGTGGGGACGCTATCATGAGTGTCACGGGGGCGTGGTCTGACCATGTGGCCGTGCCGTGTTCCACTTGTAAGACGAGGGGGAGGTGATAGTGCGTTAAGAAAAAGTAGTCAATTCTGGTGTACGAATTATGGGGGTGGGAGAAGAATGTATAGTCCCTCTCGTCTGGGTGGTGTGCTCTCCAACTATCAACTAGTTTGTGTTTGGATATGAGGTGTTTGAGTGTGGTCAGGTGTTGTGTTGGGATGTGGGAGGTGCCGGTGGATGTGTCCCATTTTGGGTCTAGGGCTAGGTTAAGGTCCCCTCCTATTATCAAGATTCCCTCTGTAAACTCCTGTACCCTACGGAGTATTCCGGCGAGGAACCTGTGATGTCTCTGATCGGGGGCATAGATGTTGGCGAAGGCGTATACCTGCCCCGCTATCGTTCCTTTCAAGAGTATATATCTGCCCTCTCGGTCCGTCTGTAGACCCTGTCCTTGGAATGGGATTCCCCTGTGTATCAGGATTGCCGTTCCCCTGGCCTTACCCCCGTGATAGTCGCTGTAGTAGCCTGTGGGGTATTGGTGGTTATGTAGCTTCGGTCTGGCTCCCTCTTTGAAGTGCGTCTCTTGGATAAATATTATGCCCTAGCGGCGTGGAAGTCTTTCAGGGCGGCTGATCTCTTTTCGGGTTTGTTCAGGCCCCTTGCATTTATGGTGATCAGCGTGAGATTAGCTGGAGTCAGTGACATTTTGAGCAGAGCCCAGCTGGCCCCGTGCCCCGGCTGCTTCGGGTCGGGAGGGAAGTTGGGTGTAGGTTGTGTCGGATAGGTGTGTGAGTGTGTGGTCTAAGGTGTCCGCCGACTATTCGGCGTTAGGGTGTTTGCGTCTCGGTGGTCGCGGGGGCCCTCTTCCGCCCCTGGGTGTTATATGTTGACCACCTGAAATTGGCGCCTGTCCCTTGTGGGAGTAGATGGAAGGCCGAGGCCTCCGGTCGTATCTGTGTGTATGTGGTAGTGTCCGGGTTGGTCGCTCCGCGATTCCTTCCCGGGTGTTACCTCGTGTCTCTGTCAAAGACCCATGGTTTCCCCTGTGGGGCTCTGTGTGATTGTATGTGTGTTATGTGTCCTCGCCAGTGGACGTGTGTTGCATCTATGTGGTATTGGTAACTTAGGCAATACAATGTTATGATTAACAAGAAGTAAAACAACAACAATAATAACAGGCATTGTCATTTGCGGTAGCATTAAACCCCATCAGTTTAACTTCAGTGCCCTGGCATCCCGGTTCATATTTATAAGTGTGTTCAAGCATATAGCGACCAGCCATTTGGTTCCCGTCCCCTCCAGTACCTCTCCCTCCGGGTTCCCACCCCCCTCCCATGCCTGAGGTTCAGTCCCCCTGCCTTTCCCCTACGGTGTGCTCGCGTGTGTGTTCCTTTTCCCTCCCACCCTCCCTCCATGACGCTGAGCTTATGAGCAGTTGGTGACTCGTCTCCCCCACCTCCTCCTATGCCTGTGTTCCTGCCCGTTATCGTGTTTCCTACCCATGTCTTGGTGAGTTGTGCTGTCCCAATCCTACCCGTCTATCCCGCCTTTACGCCTAGCGTTGTAATTTGAGCCTGACCCAGTCCGCTGCTGTATGCCTGATGTCCGAGCGAGGCGGGCCCCCGCCCCCCCGGCCTGCTCCTGAGTAGGTCATCACTAGGCCTTTATGAGGGGGTGCGGTTGCCCGCATCGGTCGACCACCCGTCCCGCGTCTCTGGACGCTGCCACTCGCTTTGCATTGGGCATCCGTTACCTTCCCCCTCCGCCCTCCTCCCACCGCCCCACATTATTGGTACTCGGTGGACAGTTGGCTGTTTGGGGATAAGGTTATATAGGGGAATTGGGAGTCTCTCAGGCCTGGTGGCCAGTTGTGTGTGGTACTTGCGGTTTCTAGGATGGGCCGTGGTGCCCCTTGCGCAATGTCCATGTGCTATAATTCCTGGGCCTCCGGCGGGTGCGTGCAAGGTGCGTCTCTGTGTGCGGGTGGTGTATCCTTACGTGGCATGGAATATCGTGCTCCGCATAGTCCGTGTCATAGTTCCATGCGGTCTGTTCAAATCCGGTGGTGGGGACGATGTGGGTTCGGCAAGGTTGGAGTGAGTCCCCAGAGGAAGAGGCTGTATCGAGTCAGGTCCTGGCTGTAGTGTCAGCTGTCTCTGCCTCCTCTCAGAGGCCCCGTGGGCCGGTCGCTTGTTGGCGGGTGATCCTCGGGATCTGGTTACCTGCTATTTGTGTCCTCGGGCCCTGGGCGGGTGTATAGAGGGCCAGGGGGTCCGGCCATTGTAGTGGGGCCGGTGTGATCTGTAGTTTCCTCCCCAGGGCATCCAAATCGGCCATTTCCTTCACCATGTATGGGCCTCGTGGCGTGTGAACCTGTAGTCCAGTCGGGAAACACCAGCGGTACTTGATTCTATTAGCTTGCAGTTGTCTGGTGAATGGGCGTAATGCCCTGCGGTATGCCAGGGTGGTGGGGGAGAGGTCCGGGTATAGTTGGACCTCGGTGCTGCCCAGTAATACTCTGTCTGTCTCCCTGGCTTTTCGCAGTATTTCTTCCTTTAATTGATAGTCAGTAAGACAGCATATGGCGTCTCTGGGCAGGCTCCCCGGGGGGCCTTTCGGTCTAAGTGCCCGATGTGCTCTCACCATGTCGATTGGTTCCTGCGGGGTGCGACCCAGTAATTTGTTGAAGATCCCCACCAAGGTGGTCTGTATTGGGGCGGTTTCGTCCGCATCCTCTGGGATCCCTCCGACCCTGATATTCTGCCTCCTCCCTCGGTTATCGAGGTCCTCCAGGTGGTGCGCCATCTGTTGCATCCGCTGGGTGGTAAGTTGTAGGGTCCCTGTGTTGGCAGACTGCGCCGCTTGTATGTGGTCGCAGTCCACCTCGAGCTGGGAGACCCTTTGGTGTAGGCCGCAGAATTCCTCCCGCATGGCCTGCAGTTCTTCGGTGATGGAGGTGCGGAGGCTGTTGTTCGCCTCCGTCAGGTCCGCCTTGGTGGGTAGGCTGCGGAGAATGCGGATCCATTCCGGGTTCGGTTCTGTGGGGTACAGTATGGGCGTCCCGGCTAGTGCCTCCTCTCCGCTTAAGGAGGGTGGTGAGAGGGCCCCACTCGAGGCCGTCGAGTCGTTTGAGGCCTGTGCTTCCCCGTCCGCCTGGGATGTCAGGAATCGCCGCATGGAGGAGTTCGAGGTTCCCTTCGGGGTGTCTGCGGGCTTTGAGGAGTGCGGTGCCTTCTGTGATTTGCCCATTTTCGGGGCAATTAGGTGCTGCTGGCGAGGTTGAGCTGTGAGCCTTGCGGGGAGCTCCGGGTTTACGCCGCCATCTTCCTCGGCTTCCAAGCCACGCCCTCTATAATAACATTGTAATTTTAACATATGCGCTATGCATCGATCACAGTCACAACGTGGGCTAATTTAGCCAACAGTTTTTCAATTTCTTTCCAATATACTACAATTTCATGTAACTTAACCTCATTATGTTAGCTATCTACCATTTCAAAATGAAAATCTGAACAATTGCAAATGGACAGTTACACTTCAATCTGCTGTTACACCACAATTACCGTTCAATTGCGTTTGAGTAGGAGAAACAGAAACTATTTTAACATGCATACTTTTCTCTTTTTGTGCAAAGTGCAAAGTTTCTAATAGTCGCTGACAGTGAGCAAAGATGGATTTACCCACTCCCAGCATAGAGATAGATAAAACATAATTGATTTCTACATTTAAATATTTAATTTTTTTAGTTTTGTAATCATGCATTTGTTAAATATAGGTGATAAACATGACATTAACCCGTTTCGTGACCACGAACATACAGGGTTTGTCGAAGCCATTTTGGCACATTGTGACTGCCAACGTACAGGGTACGTCGAAACCACTTTGGCATTTCATGTCCACCAATGTGTTCTGTATGTCAGCAGTTTACAGGGTTATTAAAATGGGTTTAACAAAATGCAGCAAGATCCTGCTATTGCTGGACTCCACAAATTACCATGAGAAATGGTATCTATAAGAAACATCACATAGTATATAAAGATATTGGACAGTGATTCCAATGACAGTTTGCTTCACTTGTCCCTAGTGACATTCCATAGCCATGGAGTGCTGATGAGGACAAAGGCTGCATAGGCTGTTTTTAAAGTCCTTTCATTTTCTACCTATGCTGCCAGATGTGTGTCCACATATGGTGGTAATTACAGCACAGTCCCTCTGCAAAACCAATTGAATACCCTCAGCTGGGTTTCAATTACCCACTCGGTACCTCTGTCTCGAAATGGAACGAAGAAATTCTATATTATAAACTATATTCTGTCATTAAGTTTCACTAAATGCTTACATGACTTCCCCATAGTGCAGCTGCAAATATACAGATGTGCTCACAAGCACAGTAGCTTTGTTTGGATAGGATGAATGGGAAAATCTCACCAGGAAACAATGTGTTTTTTTGGAAGAAAGCCAGGTATCCCAAATTATATTAAACTGCAATCATACATATTTACAAAACTGATGGTAATTGCTGTTTTCATAATATCAGCTTGGCATACTGCTAAGAATGCAGATGGAACACCTCATTTACATCTTTAATATCCTTTAGATACCAGAGAGACATTTGGTCTTCGTAACAGCAATTCTGTTCTATACAAGGCAACGCCCATGGTTCAATCTTTTTTAAACAAGTGGAATTTTATAAGAACTTTCAATGCATCAGTCTATTTCCAATGCTCAGTGCCACCAACAGAAATCTTAGGGCATTATACAAAAAGATTAAAATCAGCTACCTTCCTCCAGATGCGCACATTTTGACCACATTTGCCTAAATTATGGTTGCAGTAGGATGGTATTCCTGGTGTCTAGGAGAGGGAGCTTGATGAGACCCCTTGGTCTTGGTTTTCCATGTAGCATTCCTCTTAATGCAGTCCTATAAGGGAAGCTATTTCTATGTACCTGTCCAGAATGCATAGCATGGCAATGCTCCAAGTAGGCAAAACCCTCTCCCCTACCAACGCCAGTATATATTCAGCAGTGAGTTGTAAAACTTGGAGTTTCAAACTGGGTTGTTGGACACATTGGCACCAGACTGCTAAACAGTGAATAAGGATTCTGAGAAGTCCAAATCCATTTGAGTATGTTCTTGTAATCTCCCTATTTATTAATGGTAATCTGCTAAAGACTAAACTGTTCTGGTACACACAGTTTCTCATTGAATCTTATTTTCTTCAGGCATTCTGGTTTTCTCCATTTGCACATGTTTACTATTATACATGTTGAGGGTTCCTCACGGAATCTCTCTATGTCGGCAGTTCTTTTAAAATAGGGTTGGTAAGGTTCTATCTAATTTTCTTCAAAGAATGCATACCAAGTAATTTTAATGATTTCTTGTCATTCCCAACTCATTAAAATTCTTGAGAAAAATATTGGACACTGGTTATACTAGCTCTATTTACATGGGCTTTGGATTTGAGATAGATCATCTAATACCTTTATTCATAATTTATTATTGAAGTCCACAGCATCTTTCATACAAAGAATAGACAATTTCAGGAACATATCTTTTATTTTGTGATGGATAACACTTTCTGTTATGGGTATCTTTTTTTCACTATGTCTAGATATGTAGATAGGTCCTGCCTGAGATAGAATATAGTGTGTGCTGGGTCCCAGCTGCCCTCTTTTCACTGGACCACCAGGCAGTCCCCCTTTCCTAGCCACAGGTAATAGCCAGGTAGAATGGAATAAAATGGAAATTTTAATTTTTTTTATTTTTAAAAAGTAATGTAAAAATTATTATATGAAAAAAAAAGTTTTTTAGCCCACAGAATGAACTAGCCACCGTGTGGCGGCACTGCGCGTTTCACCTGCGGCTTCGTCAGGACGTGAGTCATAATTTCCTCCATTTTGATAAGGTTATGTATGGATTTAATAGTGGTTATCCATAAATACCCTTACGCATAGACGTGTGTAGTGACGCCACACTGTGGGTGGAGATATGGAAGTCCGTGATATAGAAAGATACAAGACTGTCAGACTCTAGAAGCAGCCTGGACATAGTGGAGCAAAGCCCTCTAAAGCAAGACAATTTTGACTGAACTGAGGTCTAAGCGTTTGTGAGTAGCGGCTCTCTAGTCTGCATATGCTCACCACCTATCACCATTAGGATCTCCTATCACCATTCTCATCTCCTTCCTATTCATTATATTATGTGCAATATATAATTTTAACACATTGTTTTTAACACATTGTCTTTAACTTTATGTGTGAAATAACATTGTATTCACTTATTCCTACATCTTTGTACTATATATAGATATTTTGAAAAGGATTACTAATATTTATAAATACTATATGTTTGGATGTGTAACAAAATTACTCTATCTGCACTATTTTTTTCTCTTTTTTTACATGTTCATGGGATCATTTGGACAAGCAATAGTGCCATTTGCATAAGTATTTTAAACAGTTTAAATCAAATGGTTTTGCTCTCCACTTTTTATTATTTTTATTTTGTGACCTACAAGACCATTTTTAAGAAAAACCCACCACAAAAGGTTAAAGGGATGCTTTGCGGCACAGCCCAGACAGAAGCTTCACCTTGCCAAATTTTGCCAGCGGGAACCCAGGGGATTTTCTTCAGCACACCAGTCTGAACAAAAGTCCACTACCACTGTTACTTCCTACATGGTTGATTTCTCGTGGCCCTTCATAGCTGCAAAGCCACCCCCTTTTTCTCCCATGCTGAAGTTTGGGTTTGTAGAACCTCCAAGAGCCAACGAAAATTCACCTGAACACAATACTTCGATACTAACATTGACACCGAGACGCCCCCCCTGGTGGTCTGGGAAGCACATAAGTGCGTCATTCGGGGAAACTACATTAGCATTTCCTCCCAACGAAAGAAGGAACGCACCAAACACATCACTGACTTCCTAGACCGGATTACAGAATTAGAACAGTCACACAAACACACCCTAGCAGAGGACATATTCATGCAATTAACAGTAACCCGTCGACAACTCAGGGAACACCTCTCACAAACTCTGCTACATACCCTACAAAATCTAAGAGATTCTTTTTTGAATACTCTAACAAGACTGGTAGCCTCCTTGCCTGGACACTACCAAAACAGAGGAGAGCACAACATATACACAAAATCAAAACGAGAGACAACCGAGACATTAGTTTCCCCATAGAGATTCTAGGAGCCTTTCACGACTATTACTCACAACTTTACAACATATACCCCTCCCACCAGGGCGTAGCTGGCCAACAACACCAAATGAAGGTCACAGACTTCCACGAACCATATGTCACCCGTAAACTTACACACGCCGTAGCTGAGGAGCTGGAGCAGCCCCTGACCATGGAGAAGCTCAGGGCTTCTCTCAAACTTACCAAGGCCAACAAAGCCCCGGGTTCTGATGGCCTTCTTACCTACTCACATTTCAGGAAATTCTGATCCCAAACCTGCTGAAAGGCCTCAACTTCCTCCGCAACAACGGGCACTTCCCAGCAGATACTCTAACAGCAGTGGTGACTGTGATCCCCAAATTGGGTAAAGAGCCCACTAACTGTGCGAGCCCTATCTCTCTCCTGAACGGACTCCTCAAACTTTTTTTTTTTTGTAAATATGAATTTTATTGAACGTTTTCTCTGTGTTCTTTCAATTGCAATATAACAACTCTTCGGACGCGCAGGTCCCATATGACACGTACAATTGTCGGGTTACAAAACATATGAGAATAATTACTGGTTGGCATGGCTGCTCGCGGTTCAGTGTTAGTTTAAGTTAGGCCATTGTGTAATTTATTTTACCTGGTCATTTACTACTGTGAAGCTGATACCTGCTAAAGAATCCTAGGTGGGGACTATACCACCCAAACGAATAGATTGAGCAGTATATCCTGCTCATCCAAATGTGAGTACCTGCATTTCTACTGTTTATACTCATTTTTATCATATCTACAGTGAGCACTATATTTGGTTGTTTTTCTTCCCCTTTTTTTATACCGAGGAATTACCTTCACCTTATCCCGCCAGTGGGGGGCAGACGCCACTGAATGCTTATTATACTTGAGCTAGTTTATGCTCAATTATAGGTGAGTAATATACCTCCCCTATATTCATCCTGCTCTTATTGGTCCTCAGTTTGCACTATTGGAGTTTCTTTGTTTTGTCTTTCCATGTATACCACGGAGTCAAGACACCCCATGAATTAGAAGATCCATTCTCTTCATTGGAAATTCCTACATACCAAGCCTTCCACTTATTTATTGGAATATACAAGCAGACTATTAAGTATTGGGACTATTCATTATAACTGTTCCATTCCTTACTGTTAGAGTGTATGCAAGTGGATTTATATTAATATTAATAATTTTATTCCTATTCTTTTTGTCTTTCTGATCTTGTTATATTTTATATTTTTGTTATTACACATCTATTTGTATTTAGCGCGACCTATTATTGTGTTTTTGCCATTTTTCCTTTGAGGTTATTAGAGGGAACCTCATACCCATAGGTTGCAGCTTTCGATTTGTTCACAGTCCTATTAGATCACTCAGCACTGATCCAATACCTATCCATTGTGTAATGGACTCTCCGGTCCTATTTCCTGCATACACAAATCATGTAATCCGTCATGAAAGCGCATGGCCTTTATGAATATACACCAATTATATATATGCCTTGAGTTCGTGTCGGGAACCGTTCGGCTCCATGTGTGGTGTCTGCGCCTGCCTCTGTGGGATCTGCAGTGTGGGCTTAGACTCGCGGGTTTCCTATCTTACTACGCTGTGCGCTGTCATGTTCTGAGTCGCCATGCGCTGGTCTAGGGTTGTTGATAGTGGTTCGGTGTGTACAAATTCAGGCAGTCAGTGGACTCCTATAGGAGTGCGCCGATATTCCTGTCGTTCGTCTTGTGGACGTGAGCTGTGGTTGCCTTTCCTGTGCGTGTGTTGTCTTGTTTCAGTGTGTGGCTGTTGTGGTTGTGTCACCTCAGGGTGATTCGGTTGTGTTCGTTAGCTTGTGTTTGTGTCGTGTGACCCTCTCTCTCCTTCTGCGTGGGGTGTTAGCTCCTGACTGGTCTTGTTGCGTCCCCATGTGTGTTTCTCTGTCCCCTCCAGTGTGTAGGGGGTTGAAGTCCTATTTTCTAATTTCTAATTTCTGGCAGTCCAATACCTCCCACAGATCCGCTAGGCGGGCTCTGTATGTCATCGGCTCTCAGTACGGTCGTGAGCGCCCTGTGGTGGTACTGGGGGGTTGGTGGGTGCTACGGTATGGGGGTGGGTGCGGGGAAGGACGGGAAGGTTGGGTTGTCTGCCTTCCTCCTCAGTGCGCCCATGCCGCCCCCCCTCCGATGACCGCCCCGTCTCCCGTCTCAGTGCCTCTCATCGTTTTCCTGCATTACGTGCCGTGCAAGATCCACGGCGTCCACCTTTCCACGTGTTTGTCATGTTTCCCTTGGGATTCTGCTATCTTTGCCTCTGCTGTCTTGATGTCCTCCACCCGTTTTTTCCATTCTTCTATCGTGGGTGGGTGTTCCTGTTTCCAGTGTAGAGGGATCAGGGATTTGGCCGCGTTTAGTAGATGCCTCAGTATCGACCTCCGGTAGACAGGGATTGGACTTTCTGTGTGATGTAGGAGTGCGGTTGCCATCGTCCAGTCTGTGGGTTCATCCAGTATTCGTTTTATCTCATTTTGTACGCTCTCCCAGTAGGGTTTTATTTTCCTACAATCCCACCAGATGTGTTTTAGGGTGCCGGGGTCCTCCCCGCATCTCCAGCAGGTGTTTGGCATTGTCGGGCTGTATCGGGCGATCTGGGATGGAGTGCGATACCAGTGTGACAGGAGCTTATAATTCACCTCCTGGTATTGGGTGCTGGAAGCGCTTTTGTGTTGTAGGGTTAATATTTTTCCCCATTGTTCGTCCGTGAAGGTCTCCTCCGACCAGTCCTCCCATTGTCTTTTGTATAGATTGTTGGCAGTGCGGTGGGACGTCTGCAGGTTCTGGTACAGAGCGGACACTCGGCCGTCCGAATCAGGTGTTTGCGTGCATAACTTCTCGTACCATGTTAGTTCTCTGTGTATCTTGTTCCTTCGGGGCAGGTTTTGATAATAGTGCTGCAGTTGGAGGTGGTGGAATTGATGCATTAGTGTGGGCGTTTCTGTTCCCTCAATTTCCCTCAGCGGTCGTATTCCCGTATTGTTCAAGACTGTGTGGATCGGTATATATCCTTCCCGGTCTTCGGCTGGCCAGGCTGTTGGTGGGAGACTGTCCCCCAGGTTTGGGTTGTTTGTGATGGGTATCAGGGGGCTGGGCTTAGGGGAGATCTGCTGTTCTTTCCTCATTGCAGACCAGTGTTTCAGGGTGTGTCGGAGTGGTGAGTCGTCCCCGAGGAGCGTTCGGGCGTCTCCGTCGGCATTCCAGATCAAGTTATGCAGGTTTTTGCCTGCTGTGTCCCTCCACAGCTGGACCCATCGTTTGTGTGGTGTGTCGACATGGAGTTCTTTAAGTCTTTGTAGGACAGTTGCCTGATGGTATCTGTTGATGTCGGGCAGGGCTAGCCCGCCCCAGCTCCTTGGAAGGCATAGTTTGTCATAGCTAATTCTGGCCCTTTCCCCCTTCCATACATATTGTATGAATGCTGTCTTGAGTGTCTTAAAGAATGCGTGGGGAATGGTTTATCCTGCTCATCCAAATGTGAGTACCTGCATTTCTACTGTTTATACTCATTTTTATCATATCTACAGTGAGCACCATATTTGGTTGTTTTTCTTCCCCTTTTTTTATACCGAGGAATTACCTTCACCTTATCCCGCCAGTGGGGGGCAGATGCCACTGAATGCTTATTATACTTGAGCTAGTTTATGCTCAATTATAGGTGAGCAATATACCTCCCCTATTTTCATCCTGCTCTTATTGTGTTGTAGGGTTAATATTTTTCCCCATTGTTCGTCCGTGAAGGTCTCCTCCGACCAGTCCTCCCATTGTCTTTTGTATAGATTGTTGGCAGTGCGGTGGGACGTCTGCAGGTTCTGGTACAGAGCGGACACTCGGCCGTCCGAATCAGGTGTTTGCGTGCATAACTTCTCGTACCATGTTAGTTCTCTGTGTATCTTGTTCCTTCGGGGCAGGTTTTGATAATAGTGCTGCAGTTGGAGGTGGTGGAATTGATGCATTAGTGTGGGCGTTTCTGTTCCCTCAATTTCCCTCAGCGGTCGTATTCCCGTATTGTTCAAGACTGTGTGGATCGGTATATATCCTTCCCGGTCTTCGGCTGGCCAGGCTGTTGGTGGGAGACTGTCCCCCAGGTTTGGGTTGTTTGTGATGGGTATCAGGGGGCTGGGCTTAGGGGAGATCTGCTGTTCTTTCCTCATTGCAGACCAGTGTTTCAGGGTGTGTCGGAGTGGTGAGTCGTCCCCGAGGAGCGTTCGGGCGTCTCCGTCGGCATTCCAGATCAAGTTATGCAGGTTTTTGCCTGCTGTGTCCCTCCACAGCTGGACCCATCGTTTGTGTGGTGTGTCGACATGGAGTTCTTTAAGTCTTTGTAGGACAGTTGCCTGATGGTATCTGTTGATGTCGGGCAGGGCTAGCCCGCCCCAGCTCCTTGGAAGGCATAGTTTGTCATAGCTAATTCTGGCCCTTTCCCCCTTCCATACATATTGTATGAATGCTGTCTTGAGTGTCTTAAAGAATGCGTGGGGAATGGTTTATCCTGCTCATCCAAATGTGAGTACCTGCATTTCTACTGTTTATACTCATTTTTATCATATCTACAGTGAGCACCATATTTGGTTGTTTTTCTTCCCCTTTTTTTATACCGAGGAATTACCTTCACCTTATCCCGCCAGTGGGGGGCAGATGCCACTGAATGCTTATTATACTTGAGCTAGTTTATGCTCAATTATAGGTGAGCAATATACCTCCCCTATTTTCATCCTGCTCTTATTGTGTTGTAGGGTTAATATTTTTCCCCATTGTTCGTCCGTGAAGGTCTCCTCCGACCAGTTCTCCCATTGTCTTTTGTATAGATTGTTGGCAGTGCGGTGGGACGTCTGCAGGTTCTGGTACAGAGCGGACACTCGGCCGTCCGAATCAGGTGTTTGCGTGCATAACTTCTCGTACCATGTTAGTTCTCTGTGTATCTTGTTCCTTCGGGGCAGGTTTTGATAATAGTGCTGCAGTTGGAGGTGGTGGAATTGATGCATTAGTGTGGGCGTTTCTGTTCCCTCAATTTCCCTCAGCGGTCGTATTCCCGTATTGTTCAAGACTGTGTGGATCGGTATATATCCTTCCCGGTCTTCGGCTGGCCAGGCTGTTGGTGGGAGACTGTCCCCCAGGTTTGGGTTGTTTGTGATGGGTATCAGGGGGCTGGGCTTAGGGGAGATCTGCTGTTCTTTCCTCATTGCAGACCAGTGTTTCAGGGTGTGTCGGAGTGGTGAGTCGTCCCCGAGGAGCGTTCGGGCGTCTCCGTCGGCATTCCAGATCAAGTTATGCAGGTTTTTGCCTGCTGTGTCCCTCCACAGCTGGACCCATCGTTTGTGTGGTGTGTCGACATGGAGTTCTTTAAGTCTTTGTAGGACAGTTGCCTGATGGTATCTGTTGATGTCGGGCAGGGCTAGCCCGCCCCAGCTCCTTGGAAGGCATAGTTTGTCATAGCTAATTCTGGCCCTTTCCCCCTTCCATACATATTGTATGAATGCTGTCTTGAGTGTCTTAAAGAATGCGTGGGGAATGGTTTGCGGTGTTGTGTGTAGGATATACAATATCCGTGGCAGGATGTTCATCTTTAAGACCCCTATTCGGCCAATCCAAGATATGTGCGGGTAATTCCATCGTCTGAGGTCCTCCGTGATGTGCGCTAGGAGCGGTGCGTGGTTTTGAGCGTATATGTCTTTGGATGTGTGCGTTATCCAGAGTCCTAGGTATCGCATTCTGTCCTTGCACCAGTGGAACGGGAACTGTCGCCTCAGCTGTTCGCAGTCTTTATCCGGAACCGTGACGTTGAAGAGTTCGCATTTGGCCACGTTGAGTTTCAGTCCAGACAACCGACCATAGGTGTCGAATTCTTCCATAAGTGGTGGTAATGAGTCTAGTGGATAGTCGAGGAAGAACATCATGTCATCCGCGTATGCGGCTACTTTATGTTCCTGTGTGTTATGCCTTAGTCCCGTTATCCTCTTGTTACGTCTGATGTTTTCCAGTAGGGGTTCCAGCGTGAGGGCGAATATCAGGGGCGAGAGCGGGCATCCCTGCCTCGTGCCGTTTTTGATGTCAAATCCGCCCGTAAGTGCTCCATTCACCCTGACTCTGGCGGTCGGACTGCTATAGAGCGCGGAGATCCAGGAGAGCATACCCATGCCCATGCCTGTGGCGCGTAGCGTTTCCAGCATAAAGACCCAGTCCACCCGGTCGAAGGCTTTCTCCGCATCTGTGGAGAGGAGCAGCAGTTGCGATGTCTTGCGTCTGGCTAGATGTTGGATGCCGAACAATCTCAGAGTGCAGTCTCTTGCCTCTCTCCCTGGTATGAAGCCTGTCTGGTCTGGGAGTACTAATCGTGACATCTGGGTTTGCAGTCTCAATGCCAAGATCTTAGAGAAAAGTTTTATGTCCGCGTTGAGGAGCGATATGGGACGATAGTTGCCTACAAGTTCTGTGTTTTTTCCGGGTTTGGGGATCACTGTGATGATAGCTGCCAGTGCCTCCTTGTGAAAGGTGTGTCCTTCTCTTATGCCATTATGTGCCTTGGTCAGGTACGGAAGTAGTATATGTCCAAATTTCTTGAGGTATTCTACCGGGAAGCCGTCTGGTCCCGGGGCTTTGCCCGATTTTGCTGTTTTTAGTGCGCTTCGTACCTCTTCTTCGGTGATAGGTGCGTCCAATTCCTCTGCGTCAGCCAGCGCAATGGTTGGTAGTTGTAGGTTAGTAAGATATTCAGTTGCGGCTGCCCGCCTCCTGTTCGGGGAGTGCCCTTCGTTCCCATCATGTACATTGTATAGCGTCTTGTAGAATCTCTCAAATTCATCTGCGATTTTCGTCGGGAACTGTGTTGTGTCACCCTGTGCCGTTCGGATGGTGTGGACTTGTGCCCTACGTTGAGTGTCTCTCAGCATCCGTGCAAGGAGTCTGCCCCCTTTATTTGCGTGCCTGTAGAAAAATGCTCGGGAGCGTTGTATTGTTCTGGCATGTCTATATTCAAGGAGGTCAGCCAGTTGTCGCCTGGCGGATAGTAGTTCCCCGTAGGTGTGTTCCTGTTGGTCGTGTTTGTGCGTGATTTCTAGTTCGCTAATTTTCTGTGAGAGGGCTACGATCTGGTGGCTAGCTTCCTTCTTTCTTCGGGTGGCAATTCTTATGAGGTGACCCCTGATGACGCTTTTATGAGCTTCCCACACCGTCATGTCCGATACTCCATCTGTGGCATTCTCAGCAAAGTAATGTGGTCAGCTATCTGCGTTTGTATAGCTGGATCTATCAGCAGGGAGTCGTTTAGCTTCCACGTGGTTCTTGCAGGTCGGAACAGAGGTGATCTCATGTGTACCTGTACCGCGCTGTGATCCGACCAAGTCGTGGTAAGGATTTCCGCCCTCTGCATGTGCGTGAGCCCTTCTTGTTGCATGAATACGTAGTCGATCCTGGTGTATCTGTGGTGTAGTGCGGAGTAATAGGCGTAGTCCCTGTCTTCCGGTCTCAGCGCTCTCCAGGTGTCTACCAGTCTCATGTCTCGAAGAGCCTTGCGGATTATTTTAAGTGCTGTGTCTGGGAAGCTGCTACTTCCTGTGAGGTGTCTCTTCGTGGGTCCAAGAGTACGTTGAGGTCTCCTCCAAGTAGTAGGGTCCCCTCCGTGAAACGGGAGAGACGCGTCAGTGTTCTTCTGAGGAAGCTGGCCTGTCCGCTGTTTGGGGCATACACCGTAGCGAATGTGTACATTTTACTTGCTATCTCTCCTTTAATGAAGAGGAACCGTCCCCCCAAGTCCACCATCTTGTCCGTGAGCGTGAATTGTAAGTGGGATGCCACTAAAATCGCCGTCCCCACCTTTCGTGAGGTCGGATGATTGCTATAAAAGTTTTTTTGGTAACAGTTGTCCCTTAGCAGTTTGTTGGTTTCCGGCCTGAGGTGTGTTTCCTGTAGTAGGGCAACTGCTACGTGTTGTTGCCTCAGGTTGCGTAGAAGGTGCGACCGTTTCTCCGGGGTGTTGAGTCCCCTGCAGTTTTGTGTTCGAATCACTAAGGGTGCTGGTGTGTACGCCATGTTGTCGGGGCCCCGGGCTTCCACCCGGCCGGCGGGGTGTGTTCTACCTCCCCAAGGGTTACTGGTTCCCCGTCGGGCAGGCGGGCACGGGCGCTCCTCCGAGCGTGGCTGCTTGGGGCGGGGAGGAAAGGGGTACTGACCAAGCAGGGGAAGGGGAGCTACAAGTTTAGGAGCTGTGTATGGGTGTGTATGTGAGTGCTGAGACTATGTCAGGGTTGTAAGGTGTGTTGTTAATCCGCTGATTGTTCTAAATTACGTGTTTCGTGTGGTCGATGTGTGGGGGGCAGGGTGGTACCCCTCGATAAGGTGGCTCCGTGTGTCTGGGTGGATAGGCAGTGCCGTACCGCCGGTCAGATTCCCGGCTAGGCTGCGGCAGTGGTCCCCCAGTGGAAAGTCTACACGGATTGTGAGTCGGGTGGTGGCCTGTGCCTTTCGGGACGTATCACTCTCGTTATATCACTTGTTGTGATGTGTGTTGAACTATTTGTGTTCCGCCAGTCTGCGGTCCCGCTATATTGGTAACTTGTTAGATGCACTAATGTTGTCTTGTTATAATATCTGAAGTATAACCTGGTGGGTGGGGTCGTCGTCTGTTACGTCCAGTGTGTGTGGAGGTCTGTCTCTGTTGTCAGAGGAGGTCGTTAGTGAGGTGTCGCCACCCTCCGTGTCAGTTCGTCGCCGCTTGTGGAGCGCGTGTTATGTGGGTTACCTATGATAGGCATGGGATCCGGATCGCATGGGAGGCGGCACTTATATGTGTGGGGGTTTCCTTCGGTGCATGCTGAGCTGTCCTGGGTGACGGGAAAGCTCATCCATGGGCTACAGGCGTGTTAGGCGCGGGGTGACAGCTATTGCTCACGGGTGGTCGGTCAAGCTTCATAGGTGTGTCTGTGTCGGAGTTGGGTGGCAGCCCAGTGCGCTTACACTGTAAGAATTTGCATTAGTTTGTGTATACATTTCAGCAAATGGTGCAAATATTAAGCATGACATTCAAATACATTCCATGTTACATTCTCCCTCCCTCCCTTCCTCCCCCACCCTACTTCTTCCCTCCCCTCTCCCCTAGCATTGGTACGTTGACCTTTCAATTTGTCATCTTATGTGGGTCCCCATTTCCCTGGTTTACTTTGAGTCCTATCAAATCTCTTCCCCCCCATCCCCTGCCCCCCTCAGCTACTCAGGCAAAAAAGATTAGTTACTCTTTGCGGTTCCATGTCTGGTCCTTTTTCCTCCCGTCTGCCTACCCCTACCCCTAGCTCAGAGTCTACTCCTCATTTTCTTTCAAACTCAATGCGCCCTAACCAACTGCCGGCTGCCTATTTCAGGTGGCGGGTATCCTTCCCTCATGTCCCCCTCTCCCCATCTCCTCGCCTCTCCCATATCTGGCCTGATGCTGCTTGGGTCCCCGTCCTACCCCCCACCCGCCTGCCTCTCTGGTCTCGGATCCCGTTTTGCACACGCTTTCTGTGTCTTCAGGCAATGTGGTAATGACACGTGAACCCGGTTCGGGGGTTATGCGTTCGATTCAGAGTGCAATCAGTGCATGCATAGTGTCCATCTGCAGCAGTCCCAATTTACCCCCCTGTCCCATCCCCCCCAACCTGCTGAAGTTCCCTGGGGTAAGTCAGGGAGTGAGAGTTCGAGGTGCTAGTCGTGGTTCAGTGTCCCATTGTCTCTCTCCGCTGGGCGGAGGGTGGTGTTCATGGCGTCGTGCGTCTAGGAGGTGTCAGAGTTTTTTTTTTTTTTTTTTTTTTTTTTCTCTCTTTTTGCGTGTTTGAGTCAAATGTCATTGTCTCTGTCGTCGAGTGTCTATAGGTCCAAGCGTGTGTGGTACTTATCTGTGAGTCTTGCGTCTGGAGAACGTATACCTCTGCTGATTGGAGTCAATAGATCAGACTCCTGTCCGTCTCTGCGGTTTAGTCTGCTGCGGGACGTGCTTGGTGATGTACTGGCTGTGGAGGTCTGTGTGCCTGGTGTCCTTGCGGCGAATCTTCCCTGCGGTGTCTGTGTGCTCTGGGTGCCATTTGGCGGTTCACCTGCTCTGATGGTCCCAGGACCCAGTCTGTCACTTCAGTGTGTGGGAGACCCATGGTCTGTAGGAAGGCGGGTACTTCTTCTGGCCAACGTAGGGTTTTCCAGTCATTGCCCTGCTTGGCGGTCAGGCAAAAGGGGAAGCCCCATTTATATGGTATATTCCGATTCCTCAGTAGCTGTGTTACCGGTCTCAGGGCTCTTCTGGCTTTGAGCGTGAGGGGTGACAGGTCTTGAAAAAGTGACACGTCTGCTCCTCTAAATCTCCATGTTTGTTTGGTTCTAGCTTTGTTCATGATAACTTCTTTTATCTTGTATTCATGCAGACAGCATATGACATCTCTTGGTGGATTTTCAGCAGTGCGGGGTCTCAGGGCCCTATGCGCCCTGTCAAAGTCGAAGTGTTGTGGTGCGTCAGGACCCAGGATTTCCCTGAACAGGTCTGTCAGCATAGCACTGACATCTTCCTCCCCAGGGGCTTCAGGCACATTGCGGATCCTTATGTTGGATCTGCGCCCCCTATTGTCAAGGTCTTCAGTCTGCCTTCTTATCTGCAGTAGCAGGGCTCCCTGTCTGGCAATGGCAGTATTCGTGGCCTCCCTTCTAGCTGCAGCCACATGTTGTGTGTTCTCTAAGGCCTGTATGCGGCCATCTTGGGCTGTGAGGTCTCTCTGCAGCGTGGCCACCTCTGATCTAATGGCCTCATGCAGGTTGGCTGACAGGGCTTGGAGGTCTGATTTTGTGACCATGGCTGTGGTGAGTGCCCTAATATCTGCCCTGATGTCTGCTAGGGAGGGTTCTTGCGGTTCAGGTACCTGTGTTGTGGGACGGCCGTCGGCCATCTTGGCGCCCGGTACCGCGCGTGTTTGCCTGGCCGGTGTTCTCAGGTACCCGTCCAGTGTACCGGCGTTCTGTGCCTGTTGGTGTCCTGTGTCCGTTGGGTGTGTGTCCGATTTCTTGTTTCGGCCCATCGGTAGGTTATTCTGGCGTGCGTTTTCAATTTAGATTCTTAGGGGGACGGAGCTCCTCTGTTATGCGGCCATCTCCGTCGGTGTCCAGGCCACGCCCCCCCTCCTCAAACTTTTTGCCAACGGAATGGCCCTGCGCCTATCCAGAATACTCCCCGACCTTATCCACCTGAATCAGGTAGGCTTTATCCTGAAACGAGAAGCCCATGACAATACCATCAGGGCCCTCAATGTCATTCTTGCCGCAGGAACCACCGGGAGGGAGCTCATTCTCCTTTCATCAGACGTCGAAAAGGCTTTCAACCACGTGGACTGGACATCCCTTCATTTGGTTCTACAGCACTTCATTCTTGGCCCCCATATGAGGTCATGAATCACCTCCTTTTATACTACCCGTTCGGTCCACGGCGTGCTTTCCCAACCATTTGCCATCAGAAACGGTACCCGCCAGGGGTGTCCCCCCTCCTGTTTGCCCTCTTTCTAGAACCATTTCTGGAGGTGGTCAGACGGGACGGAGGCTATACGAGGTTCACATTTGGCCGAAAGGAACTCCGAGTCGCGACATCTGCCGATGATATGCTCTTCTTCATAGAGCAACCGGTGATCACACTACCCAACCTAGGGAGGGTTCTTGCGGTTCAGGTACCCCTTTTCTCCCGCTTTGGCTCACTCTCTAACCTAAAACTAAACTTAGACAAATCGGAAGCCATGGGGCTCACAATTTCACCGACCATGGAGACGCACCTCTGCACCCAATTTGCTCTCTCCCGGCGTACGGATAAATTGCGATACCTATGAATTTGGCTCCCCAAACAGCTCACGCAGCCCTGAATGCACCTTGAACTTCTTCCCCATCCTTACCATCCTCCAAGCAGACATGAAGCGGTGGTGCGATCTCTACATCTCATGGTTTGGGCGTATTAACGCAGTAAAAATGAATGTTCCTTCATGCCTTTTATACTTATTCCAAACCATCCCAGTAATCATCCCCAGGGCCGCCAATTCCCGCCGAAGCAGCGCTAGGCCGCAGTTGCCGAGGATTAGTACTCCAGTGATATGTGTTGTGGAAAAATGCACCGTCAGGTGCCCTCCAGTTACTAGAGACGATGATGCCATTTTTGGAGGTGAGTAGGTAGCGGATTATGCACTAATTGTGAGCTTAATGGCATAATATAAGAGGAGCTAGTCTGCCATGCTTCTTCCCGGTATGGCGGCTAAGCCCTGCCCCCGGCACATACATTTTTATGACTTCATTTTATGAGCATTGATTAACTGTTTTCAAATATTATACTGAAATAATAAGTTATAGCTTTATATTTTAATATTGAATTTGTTTTATATTATATTGGAAATACAATATGAAATTTCAAAATTCCTCTTTCCTTTCTGTGAGTCAGCGTTTTTGTCCAACTGCAAACACACACATAGGGTGATAAATGGCATCAGAGCTGATCCAAATTTCTGTAGAATGGTATTGGGAGTACATATGCTCCTGCTGTACATGCACACAGATCTGGTCCTTCTCATTGACTGCAATCATTCACTGAACACATTAGATCAGGAGGGGGCAGTGTTTCCCTAACTAGGCACCATCAACTGTACTGCTTCATTTAGTTAAGGCAAAAGAAGAATTCTTAACTGCGTGTTTCTAAAAGGGATGATTCCATTTTAGCATTTATAACACAATAAATACATCAACTCTATGTTTAGTGATAAGCAATAACGGCTGGTAACCAGTGTAAATAAGGAATACCAAAACAAAGGCAGTGGAGCAACACAGTATAAGCTGCAGGTAGATTGCTGTGGCCTGATTTGAATTAGGGAGTGTGAACCAGACAGAGATGTCCAGAAGTATTGCTGCTGATCATATGCATCCCTTTATGGCCACAATCAACATAATGTCTGCTTCCAGCAAGAAAACACACAATCAGGGCTAATCACTAAAGTGAGAAGTCAAAGTGAATTTCAAATTTAAAGAGACACTATAGTCACCAGAACAACTACAGCTTATTGTATTTGTTCTGGTTTGTGTAATCATTACCCTCAGGCTTTTTGCAGTAAACATTGTTTTTCTTTTAAGAGAAAATGTTTACATTACAGCCTAGTGATAACTCCACTGGCCACTCCTTAGATAGCTGTTAGAGGTGCTTCCTGGTGCAGTGATGCACAGTGAGCAGCATTGCCATTCAGTGTCTCCACCATCTGATTGCAGACACTGAACTTTCCTCATAGAGATGCATTGATTAAATGCATCTCTATGAGGTGATGCTGATTGGCCAGGGCTATATTTGGCCTATGCTGGCTCTGCTCCTCCCTGATCTGCCTCTTTGGTAGTCTTAGCCAATTCCTACGGGAAGCAGGCCGATCAGGGGCAGAGCCAGTAGCAACAGACTGAAATACAAATACATTTTAACTATATTTAGGGGGACAAGGGGAAAGGGTAAGGGGGACTAGATGGTGGTTTTAACACTAAATGGTCATAAATACATTCATGTTAATTTAAGGCCATGGTAGCTAAACGCAAAGCAGAGCTAACTTAGTAAATAGCACTGTATATCATAAAGCATATGCACTTTTAGTGTGGTACCACACATGCAACCAATTTCCATTGACAGCCACTGTCACCAGCTCTCCATCCAATAGAGCACTCTTAGGCATTACGTGGAATTGGAGATTCATTGATAATGTGCAGCTTACAAATCTGTAGCTAAGGGATCTCTCTAGAACCTCGCTAAAGTCATTTCATGAAGAATCAGGACTCTTACATCAACAGAGAGTCGCTGAGGAACTGTATTTGAAAAAGTTGTGCACAGAGAAAGTAATTTCTTTACATTTACAATTCGAAAAGATATTGCTCTTTTGCTGATCCCAAAATTTATTTTCTGAAGATAATTATCTCCCTCTTGGCTTCTTCTCTTCTCCTTTTCATATTTGCAATTTTTTTTTCATTCCGAAGCCCAAATATATTGGACTGAAATGCTAACTATCTGTTTCTATCCATTTTATTTGTCCTCCCGGTATTTCTCTGTCTGGTTTGATATGTATATATACACATATATTTTTTATTTTTATATGTATACATGACTCTTGCCGCGACTGCCTGGTAATATGTAAATTATTAATCACATTACCATGGTCATAGCATTTTATAAAATTCCATTACCATTCAGCTATATCGCTGTGCCCCGTAGCCTTTGCTTGCTGTAACACATGCAAAGCCTTTGTAATAGAAACATAGAAAGGGATTGGAGTGGGGGTTCTACTCTCACTTATTACATGCATCTTTGATTTGGAGACCATCAGGCACATGTCCTTGGCCCCCAGACAGCAGATTGGAGCTGTATGCAACACTCAGCAGTGACAAGGTTCCATAGATGAGGAGACAGCTGCAGTATGTAGTATGAAACTAAAGCAGTTATTCCAGTGATCTCACTAGTAACGGATTATAGTGCATACACACTGTAAATACATATCTGTAAAAAGAGACAGTGCTGTATATAATTACTCTAGTAATTATATATTATGCAATTCATTGCAACATAACAGCTAGCGAAGATTTCTGCTGGGCTAGGTGTTCTATTTCAAAATGTCACATGTGCAATTACACAAGAATCTCTTTTTCCTTTTTCAGCATTTTCTGATATTTATATCAAGCCAAAACCAACATCTGGGCTCGGAATGTCTCATTAATCATGAGACCATGGATCACAAAAATTGGAAAATCTCGGCAATACGACAAAGAATTTGACAAGGTTCACAAACAAAGGAATTGATAGTGAATGAACGTATGTCTTCTTTGGAATCTGACATCAAAGAAACTGACAGCTGAAACGAAATCTAGGAGTATTCTATGACATTACTAAGAAAGTGAAGGCAGATATATTACTAATCAGTGGGAACATTTATTGTGTGGTGGCATATACATGTTAATTAACCACTTTTCTACTGAGGCAGGCATAACATTATCTGAAACAAATTATGAATAGCTAGCATCAGGACTGGATTTACATGTCAAGGCCCTGTCCCCTGCTCCCCAAACCCATCAAAAAGCAGATGCATAGGAATAATTAATTTATTAAATGGACATTGCAGGCCTGAAAAATAAAAAATCATATTCATATTTGTCAACTACATATGTATAAATGTGTGTACATAGTTTTACAGTGTAAGAAATACAAATCTGCATTCCTGGAATTATAATTCCCTCCCTCATGCCCGCACCACCGCATTGAAAGGGTTAATAAACCCTTACTGTACTCACCCGATTCCAGCGCCAATCTCCCTCAGCACTGGGTCAGTGCTCCACCTTCTCCGATATCACTTGACGGAACAGGGGACCAATGCACATTTGCAGCGAGCGTTGCAAGTGCATTAGGCCCTCCATATAAGAAAGCACTGACTGCAAAGTGCGAGCACGTCCAGCGTCAGTTAGGCGACTAAGCAAGCAGGAAGTCTTAGTCCTAGTCTTAGTCCAGGAAATTTTAGTCCTGCAATGTAATTATAGCAGTTTCTCAAAAACTGCAATAATTAATACTGCAGGGTTAGGGGGACACGGTCACTGCACTCCCACCACTTTAATGAGCTGAAGTGGTCTGGGTGCCTATAGTGTATAAAGCTGTGTACATGTATGCACTGTTAAAGATAATGTTAGAAGTGATAATGCTAGAAAGGGGATTAATGTTAGACAGGGGTTTATGTTAAAGTTATATTACATAGGGAAAGCAAGATAGAGACACACAGAGAGGATAGAGAGTGAGAAAAACCCTCTACCACTCCGTGAGATTGTAGTGCAGCGCTATATAATAAAGTAGACTCACCCTATTTGGGTTAGTTGGGTAGTTCAGCTAGGTCACATATATGTATAAGAAAAAAAACAAAATAGAGACTGTATAGTGCAGAGTTGTTTTAACCAGTGGATAAAATTAACTGTAAAGTAACAAACTCACATGCTAATGAGCCTTTTTAGGGACAGGCTCTAAACTCTTCAGCAAGTATGTTTTAGGGTAACATACACCCCCCTCTTTGGATCTTCATTGAGGATGTGCTTCCAATATATATTTGGTAGAAAAAGGAGACACAAAGGGGTATACACTCTAAGTGAGATCTGTAAATGCAAAGCAAGGTTGTAAAAATTACAGACTGTGCTCACCTGGCTCAGAGCCTTCCAAACTGGCTCTGAGTATATGGGTAATGCGTCAAATATAGGGTGACAGCTCCCTTTGGAACCTGGACAACAACGAAGACTGGATCCACTTGTTTGGTAAAAAATGCACAGAAAGTGCTTGTTTTAATAAAGATGAAAATGATCACAATTAAAATTCAAATAAAAAGTGTGTAGATCCTCCGAAACGCGTTTCACCTATCCTGTAGGCTTTTTCAATCGGCATAGTGTTGCTTCCTGGTTCCGGTATTTACGTCGTCACTCATACACGCCCCTTTCAATTTCGGTCCTATTGAAATGCGTCCTTCCGTCTAGCCCTTCCCCTTCACTGCTGGTCCGCTTTCAGTTAATGTCCTGGTTTCGTATGATATTTCCACTGAATGGGCGGAACTACATTGCCCAGAATGCACTGCGGCCGCAAAGTTCTATCATTTCCGGTCCGGCAGCAGCATCACTCCCATCACACTCGGCGATATAATGTTCAAAATATAGCGGAAATAGCCCAAATTCTGTACAATCTCATTAGATAACACGTAGAGACAGAAGAAAGAAAGTTTTTACATATATAACAACAGGATAATACTTATATCAGAAAAAATATGACTCTATAACCCAAAAAAACATATTCATGTACAGGGTCAGTGGAACCATACATAAAAAAGAGAGAGAAACTTTTATACAGTGTGCAGGGCTGCCATCAGAAATTTTGGGGCCCCTGACACAGCTCAAGGTCTGGGCCCCCTGGCGCCTGCACCCGAGTCCCCCCCCTCCGAGTCCGCCCACAGGAATGCAGTGTCTGCAGGGCCGGTGCAAAGATTTTTGCCGCCCTAGGCAAAAGTAAAGTTTGCCGCCCCCCCATGTGACATCACAGTGCCCCACCCATATGATCTGCCATGTTAACTAACACAGTGCTGCAGTGCCGCTGTGTTTACAATAAAAGGCCTGCAGGGACAGGCTATAGACACCAGAACCACTACATTAAGCTGCAGTGGTTCTGGGGACTATAGTGTCCCTTTAATGTGAGGTAAATTAAAGATTAGTGCCACAAATAATATACTAGATTGCCTACTTACAACCAGATGAGGATGATGATGGGCTTCAGCTGCCGTCTGGCTCCACTGGTCTGGTGTAGAACAGGCTCTCTGGAGGCGGTTTGTAACTGTGGTCAGAAAAATCAATGTTCTGGGAGAACGGGAAGCAGCTCCATTTTTTGAGGGCCCTTTACACAGCTCAAGGTCTGGGTCCCAGGGTCCACCTTCATGTTCCACGAATGAGTTTGTTCACAGGGGTGTGGGGGTGTGGGGGGGGGGGGGGGGGATGTCCTGATGTGTGTAAGGAATGCATTGTGTGAATCTGTGTTTGTATGTGTAAGGGCTGCAAGGTGAGTTTGTGTATGTATGGGATGCAGTGTGTGTGTCTGTAAGGGATGCACTGAGTGTGTGGAAGGGGTGCATTGTGTGTTGCTGTGTGTAAGGGATGCATTGCTTGTGTATGTGTGTCTGTGTGTAATGCATTGTGTTTTTCTGTGTGCAAGGGGTGCATTGTGTGTGTGATGGATGTCAATCTCTCCCCCTACCCCCGTCAATTTCCTTCTTCTCCCCCTCCCCAATTTCCTTCCTTCTCCCCCTCCCTCAAATTTCCTTCCTCTCCCCCTCCCTCAAATTTCCTTCCTCTCCCCCTCCCTCAAATTTCCTTCCTCTCCCCCTCCCTCAAATTTCCTTCCTCTCCCCCTCCCTCAAATTTCCTTCCTCTCCCCCCTCCCTCAAATTTCCTTCTTCTCCCCCCTCCCTCAAATTTCCTTCCTCTCCCCCTCCCTCAAACTTCCTTCCTCTCCTCCTCCCTCAAATTTCCTTCCTCTCCCCCTCCCTCAAATTTCCTTCCTCTCCCCCTCCCTCAAATTTCCTTCCTCCCCCTCAAATTTCCTCCCTTCCTCTGCCCCCTCAAATGTCCTCCCTTCCTCTCCCCCCTCCCTCAAATTTCCTCCCTTCCTCTCCCGCCCCTCAAATTCCTACCTCTCCCACCCCTCCCTCAAATTTCCTTCCTCTCCCCCCCAAATTTCCTACCTTCCTCTCCCCCCCAATTTCCTTCCTCTCCCCCCTCAAATGTCCTCCCTTCCTCTCCCCCTCTCAAATTTCCTCCCTTCCTCTCCCCCCTCCCTCAAATTTCCTCCCTTCCTCTCCCCCTCCCTCAAATTTCCTCCCTTCCTCTCCCCCCTCCCTCAAAATTTCCTCCCTTCCTCTCCCCCCTCCCTCAAATTTCCTCCCTTCCTCTCCCCCTCCCTCAAATTTCCTCCCTTCCTCTCCCCCCTCCATCAAATTTCCTCCCTTCCTCTCCCCCCTCCCTCAAATTTCCTCCCTTCCTCTCCCCCCTCCCTCAAATTTCCTCCCTTCCTCTCCCCCCTCAAATTCCTACCTCTCCCTCCCCCCTCAAATTTCCTTCCTCCCTCCCCCTCAAATTTCCTTCCTCTCCCCCTCCCTCAAATTTCCTTCCTCTCCCCCTCCCTCAAATTTCCTTCCTCTCCCCCTCCCTCAAATTTCCTTCCTCTACCCCCTCCCTCAAATTTCCTTCCTCTCCCCCTCCCTCAAATTTCCTTCCTCTCCCCCTCCCTCAAATTTCCTTCCTCTCCCCCTCCCTCAAATTTCCTCCCTTCCTCTCCCCCCCTCCCTCAAATTTCCTCCCTTCCTCTCCCCCCCCACTCCCTCAAATTTCCTCCCTTCCCTCCCTCTCCCCCCCACTCATTCAAATTCCCCCCCACCCCCTCAAATTTCCTCCCTTCCCTCCCTCTCCCCCCCACTCATTCAAATCCCCCCCACTCCCTCAAATTTCCTCCCTTCCCTCCCTCTCCCCCCCACTCATTCAAATCCCCCCCACTCCCTCAAATTTCCTCCCTTCCCTCCCTCTTCCCCCCACTCATTCAAATCCCCCCCCACTCCCTCAAATTTCCTCCCTTCCCTCCCTCTCCCCCCACTCATTCATATTTCCTCCCTCCCCCTCCCTCAAATTTCCTCCCTTCCCTCTCCCCCCCACTCATTCAAATCCCCCACTCCCTCAAATTTCCTCCCTTCCCTCCCTCCCCCCCCACTCATTCATATTTCCTCCCTCTTCCACTCCCTCAAATTTCCTCCCTTCCCCCCTCCCTCAAATTTCCTCCCTTCCCCCCCTCCCTCAAATTTCCTCCCTTCCCTCCCTCTCCCTCAAATTTCCTCCCTTCCCTCTCCCCCCCACCCCACCCCACCCCCACTCACTCAAATTTCCTGACACCCGGCGGGCGCGCGAGGGAGCACTCTCCTCTGAGTGCTTCCTCTTCAGCTCCCTCGCGCGCCGCGTACTGATGCCGGAGACGGATGACGTCATCTTCCGGCTCCGGCATCAGTACGGTGCGCGAGGGAGCTGAAGAGGAAGCACTCAGAGGAGAGTGCTCCCTCGCGCGCCCGCCGGGTGTCAGCAGGGCCAGCCTCTGGGGGGCCCTGAGGTGACCGGCTGCTGGGCCCCCCAGGAGAAGAGGCTGGCCCAGTGGGTACATACCGGGATCGCAGGGCCCCCTGCGACCCGGTATGTACCCACTGAATGTGGGGCCCGGACGACCTGAGCAGTCCGGGCCCCCCAGGACCGCCGGGCCCATGACAACTGTTGCGGTTGTCATGCCCTGATGGCGGCCCTGACAGTGTGTTAAATGTAGTCACTTAAAAGCACCCCAAGGCAGACAGAGATGCGGTGGATCACAAAAAATTACACAATTCAAAGTCCGCATTCAAACCATGCGGGGCCAGAGTGTTCCAATCAAAAATCCACCGCATCTCTGACGCATTACCCATATACTCAGAGCCAGTTTGGAAGGCTCTGAGCCAGGTGAGCACAGTCTGTAATTTTTACAACCTTGCTTTGCATTTACAGATCTCACTTAGAGTGTATACCCCTTTGTGTCTCCTTTTTCTACCAAATATATATTAGAAGCACATCCTCAGTGAAGATCCAAAGAGGGGGTGTATGTTACCCTAAAACATACTTGCTGAAGAGTTTAGAGCCTGTCCCTAAAAAGGCTCATTAGCATGTGAGTTTGTTACTTTACAGTTAATTTTATCCACTGGTTAAAACAACTCTGCACTATACAGTCTCTATTTTGTTTTTTTCTTATACATATATGTGACCTAGCTGAACTACCCAACTAACCCAAATAGGGTGAGTCTACTTTATTATATAGCGCTGCACTACAATCTCACGGAGTGGTAGAGGGTTTTTCTCACTCTCTATCCTCTCTGTGTGTCTCTATCTTGCTTTCCCAAAATAGTGGGTGATATTTGGAGCACCCACAAAGTGTACAAGCTGCTACCACTGAATTATTAAAGTAATAAGCGCCTATAACTCACACATTTGTTTTCTCTATATTACATAGGGTGTCAATTGTTAGGAACATTAATAGCTTGACAGGGTCAAAGTTGTAGTATAAGAGCTGCTTAGAATTATTGACGGTGGGGCTAGAGTTGGGTTAAATTTAGTATTGAGTACTTGAGGTGTTTAGTCTTTAAAAGGAGTTAAACATAGGATTACGATAAAGCGTTTATTTTCAGGTTTAGGCTTTGGTGACTGGTACTTTTGTCTCCCACCAACCTATTTAAAGGGACACTTTAATCACCACAACCTCAGTTTTGTTGTATAGATTATGTCCCTGCAGTCGCACTGCTCAATTTAGGAGGTAAATCACTTTGTTTATGCTGCACAAGCCACACCTCCTTGCATGTGACTTACACAGCCTTCCTAAAGACTTCCTGTAAAGCGAGATCTAATGTTTAAACTTTATTTATTGTACAGAATGTTTAATTTAGAATTTCTTATTTCCTCTACTATTAGTTGCTTGCTACACCTTGTATGAGCCTCCTGTGTGTGATAAATGTTCAATTTACAGAGCAGTAGATAAAAAAAGTAAGTTAAAATCTGATTGAAAATTAACCCATCTTTTTCATGCAGGCTTTGTCAGTCACAGCCAGAGAAGGTTTGGTTAGGGCTACATAAACTTAAACAAAAGTTATTTAACTCCTAAATGGCAGATAATTGGGCAGTAAGACTGCAGGGGTATGATCTGTACACCAAAACTGCTTAATTAAAAGGGACACTACAGTCACCTGAACAACTTTAGCTTAATGAAGCAGTTTTGGTGTATAGAACATGCCCCTGCAGCCTCACTGCTCAATCCTCTGCCATTTAGGAGTTAAATCCCTTTGTTTATGAACCCTAGTCACACCTCCCTGCATGTGACTTGCAAAGTCTTCCATAAACACTTCCTGTAAAGAGAGCCCTATTTAGGCTTTCTTTATTGCAAGTTCTGTTTAATTAAGATTTTCTTATCCCCTGCTATGTTAATAGCTTGCTAGACCCTGCAAGAGCCTCCTGTATGTGATTAAAGTTCAATTTAGAGATTGAGATACAATTATTTAAGGTCAATTACATCTGTTTGAAAGTGAAACCAGTTTTTTTTTTATGCAGGCTCTGTCAATCATAGCCAGAGGAGGTGTGGCTAGGGCTGCATAAACAGAAACAAAGTGATTTAACTCCTAAATGACAGTGAATTGAGCAGTGAAATTGCAGGGGAATGATCTATACACTAAAACTGCTTTATTTAGCTAAAGTAATTTAGGTGACTACAGTGTTCCTTTAAGCTAAAGTTGTTTTGATGCTTATAGTGTACCTTTAAAGAAATATACTCCGCACAAAAAATGATTAGATATACTGCCAAACAATGTATACATACAATTTGTTTTGTATGTATCCTTTGAGGGTAGATCACATCTGAGCTTGCAGTTTACTCCTTTTCCTGAGTTAACTTGTAGCTATCACTGCTAGTACAGTGTCCCTTACTATTGGCTCAATAGTAAGAGAATCAGATTACATAACCACATGGAAAATCAGGCAACTGCCTAGGGTGCCCATGCCCAGGGGGTGCAGTCCCTGTGTGACTGACAGAAGGAAAGCACACTGCACAGTGCTCCCTCTCCTGGCAGTCACTGCATGTAGCATGGTCAAGCCGCCTGTGGATCTTCTGTATCCTATTCTAACAGGTAGCTACCTGCTGAGAGCAATGCTACATGAAGTTTTAACAGGTGGGGAGGAAGAAAGAAAGGAGGGGACACAGACCGACAAATAGATACACAGAGAGACGGAGTGGGACAAAGTGACATACAGATAGGTTAGGACAAAAAGACATGCAGATGGACTGGGGGATGAAAAAAATCACACAGAACTGCTAGGGGTAGAAATAGACACACAGAGGGGCTACGGGGACACAGAGACACACAGAGGGAAAGGGGACAGTGACACACGCAGAGGGGCTGGGGTAAAGGACGGTGACAAACACAGAGGGGCTGGGGATAGGGAAAAAAGACATGCAAAGGTGCTTGGGGGAGAGACACACAAAGATGCTGGGGGAAGAGCCACTCATAGGGGCTGTGGAAGGGGAAAAAGAGACACACAAATGTATTGGTTTAAAAGAGACATAGATAGGGGCTGGGGGAGAAAGGGACACCCAAGGTTGGTCATTTTTGTTTTGTGGGAGGGTGCAATAAGCTGTTCTTGTCTAGGGCTCAAAATAGTCTAGCACCGGTCCTGCATATCCATCACATTCAGTGGAATATTTTCAAAGTGTCAGATACAATTTACATCTAATATTTAGCAATTTATTGCACTGTTTATACAATCTGCTGGAGATTTTCTTCTATTGTTTATTTTGCACCCTTTTAAGAGTATTGGCCATTTTTTTCTGACAGGAAAGAGTTCTGTTTCACATGTCTTCATTCTTTCAAATATTTTTTTATTTTGAAATATATTTAATTTTATGAGAAAAAAATAATAATAAACAATGTAACAAACTGTATCATGTAGTGGTCATAAATTTAAATAAAGATACATAACCAAAATATATTGAAAGATTTCAGAAACTTGAAGCTGTTACAGTAAGTGTATTCATACTATAATGACCTCAAATAAGCATTTACAATATCTATAGAGTAATAATGTAACTGGGACATGTCTTCATTCTGCCACTCTAAATCTAGCGGCCTTCTGAAATGAAAATTTCTGTCAAAACTGACAGAATTTACTGTGAGGAAAGCAGTCACTCTTTAGATCACACGTAGAATACTTTAATAAATACAATCAAAATAATGACATAATTTAGCAGTCGCTTTTCAGAAGACTATGATAAATCTGCCAATCAGAGACATAGACATAATCTGGTCTTGTTCTCTTATTCTGGGAGTCAAGTAATGCAACTACAGTTCCTAATTGTGCCATGAAACTTAGCTAACGTGACAGCAGTCAATCTGAGATCAATGGCACAGACGACCTATCCCGTACATGAAGAACTGAATATTTCACATCCTGGTCCTGTCTTGAGCCATTCTCTCATGTTCTACATCTGGTTGTATAAGGGGCAGTAGATTTCACCCAATAAGCACAGGTCCCGTAGATATGCAACGCCCCTCTGCTCTATGTTAAATATACCATGAACATCAAAACCCATTTGTTACCACCTGTTAAATAAATATGGTGCCCTGGGGCAGACGCACTACTCATACAGATTGATCATGGGCAGAGGGCCCTAAGTAGTCAGGGGCCTGGCTGAACGGCCCCATACATTCCAGCGATAGGTTGCCCCCTGCAACTTGATGCACTGTAAGAGACTCCCCCAGCTTCTCAGTGAGACCCGGCAGAGTCCTACTGTTCTTGCTAGGTCTCCTTAATGCTCTCCTATAGTACTCTGTGTGAGGGGAAGAGACAAAGTCCGGGGATATGAAGTTACATCATTTCCTGTGCTCTCTCTACTCCAGAATCTGCAGAGTGTTTGTGGCCTGTGAGCACTATGAAGATAAGGAGCAGCTTGGCAGAGACAGCACTCAGCAGGTATGTATGCTTCTTGTAAACATTTGCTACAGCCCCGATGGCCCCCTCGCTGCATCCACCTCAGCTTCGATCCATCTCTGCACCTAGTACAGCCCCTATGCCTTCCTGCATGCACTACAGCCCCCATCCCTTCCTACACTCACCTCAACCTCCATCCCTCCCTCACCCACTACAGACCCTATCCCTCAATGCACCCACTGCCCTACATTTCACTGCCCCTTTACCTCCCAGCAGCCGTTGCAGCCCTTATCACTCCTGCATCCACTACAGTCAATATCCTCAATTTAAAATTTTCATATTATAGTCCCAATGCTCCCCTGCACCTACTACAGGTTCTATCCCGTTGTGTTCACACCCTCAGACCCCTATGCCCCCCAAGCACACACTGCTGTCACTATCCTCCTCATACAGACATACGGCAGCCTCTATTATCTATACAAACACACAGCCCCAGTATCTTCCAGACGCCTAGCCCATACACATACAACAGCCACTATCCACACACACACTCTGCAGCACAACCTGCCCTCTCCACTCACATACTACACTGCAAACAGCCCTATCCACACACGCAAGTAAACAAGGAGAATCACTGTATGCACACAATCCCACAAGCAGCATCCCCACACATGCAATGCCACATACAGCCTCTCTACACACATACATCACAAGCAATGTGAACAATTAATATGTTTATTCACTAACGAGCCTAAATTGAATTTGGATTTCAACCAGGGAGAAAACTACTTCCTATCTGAGTCTGGAATTAAAATAAATGGGGGCTGAACAGATCACCTTCAATGCTCCTTCCTGACCTGTGGCCAGTTGGTGGGGGCTATTAAATAAAAAATGTGGATATCTTAGATTGCCCCCTGCCTCCATCCTGTCAGGTGTAAGTTACTTATTAAAATAAACAGGGGGACATAACCCCCCCCCCCAGCAACCACCAATTCCTGGCAGGAACTGGGGGGACCTAACCCCCCATCTCCCACGTAGTGAGTGGGAGCTATTAATTTAATAGCTGGGGAGACCTTATATCCCCCCCAACTTTCACCAATGGACAACAGTACTACTAGTAAAATATAGAAGCGGTGGACATACCATTGTCCATCCCCACAAACATTTCTGGACAATGATAATTTGTCATTATTATTATGATATTTATATAGCGCCATCAAATTCCGCAGTGCTTTACAATGGGTGGACGAACGGACATGTAGTTGTAACCAGACAAGTTGGACACACAGGAACAGAGGGGTTGCGGGCCCTTCTCAATGAGCTTACATGCTAGAGGGAGTGGGGTAAAATGACACAAAAAGGTAAGGATAGCATTAGACTAGTGACAGTTGCAGAAGAGCTATTAACAGTTTAATTGATACGCTTTTATGAAGAAGTGGGTTTTTAACGATTTTTTTAAGGAGTGGAGACTGGGTGAGTATCTAACGGAGGAGGGAAGAGAGTTCCACAGGAATGGTGCAGCCCTCGAGAAATCTTGAAGGCAAGCATCAGAGGTGGGAGTACGGACAGTATTTGTTAATGTATTTGCTATTGGATGCATTCAGTCCAAAATCAGTGCTTTGTACATATTCCAAATCCTACACTTAGTATATGATGCGGATGCGAAAAGCACTAATTTTAAACTAGATTCCGACTGAAAGCACATGTTCGGTTGGAACAACCAAATTTTAGCGTTCAGAATGGGGTGTTGACTTGCCATTCTGGTTGGAATTCGAACACCTTTGCCAAATTACAGCCATTTGGACAAAATTCGATGTTTAGTAAATAACCCTCCAAAACGGCTTTCTACCCTGAAATTTGATCCAGCCAAGTACATACAGAAAGTAGGTACTGGGAGTAAAATGTGAAGATTTTGGGGGTACTAGTTATTTTCTTAATGCTTTGTATTTTGTATTTCATACAAGCTTTGTGGAAAATCAGATTATTAACTACTGCTCACCTATTCAATAATTAAAAAGTAACTACTGATTATAAAGCATTTAATTTTTGTCGACACGAATAGAGTTTCGGAGTATTCAAGGCAGCTATTGCTAAAATGAAAAGAGACCAAAAAATATCAGTATTTCTAGACAAAAGGAAAGATTTTAATGATGGCTTTTCAAAGCGAGATCATTCTAAGGTCATCCTAGTTGAGACTTTGAGCTAGTAAATTTCAGATCAGTCAAATCCCACCAGTGCATGTTTATCCAACATCACAGGATATTAGTAGACTTTAGGCACAATTTCTTTAAAGGCTAAAACAACAAACAAATATGTGGAACAAACACTGCATTAATTCAGTACAAATGAGATGCAGTCCTATGTAATCTGAAAGGAAATTCCATATAAATTAAAAAGTATTGCTATTTTTGTTATGTTTATTACAGAAAAAACAATGCTATCTGCTTTTCAAATAGAAAAGTAATACGTTAAGTGTTGAAAATACATTTGCGATATAAGAAATTATATGAAAAAATTATGATTATGAAGAAAGCTAGTAGTAGCTGTGGTAGTGTAAGGGGCCATATGGAAAGCGTTTACATATTATTTTGTTTAAAGGATACTCTAAGCATCAAAACCAGTAGAGCTCATTGGATGGATATACTACTAACAGTCTTTAGTACTCTACACCCGTGTTCTGTGACCTTTTAAACCCTTAAGGACACATGACATGTGTGACATGTCATGATTCCCTTTTATTCCAGAAGTTTGGTCCTTAAGGGGTTAACACCCACGGCCCAGGGAAAATAGGATAAATATTTTGCGGATCTGCATCAGCCAGAAATAAAAACTAATGGTATGTGTGAGGGATGCAGTGTGTGTGTGTGTGTGAGGGGTGCAGTGTGTGTTTGTGAGGGGTGCTGTGTGTGTGTGAGGGGTGAAGTTTGTGTGTGTGTGGGTTCGGGGTGCAGGGTATGTGTGAGGGGTGCAGTGTATGTGTGTGAGGGGGTGCAGGGTATGTATGTTAGGGGTGCTGTGTGTGTGTGTAAAGGGGTGCGGGGTGTAACGTATCCCTTATACTTCAACTGAGTATATCTGCTGTAGCTCTCCCAAATCCCAAGTGAAGCAGTGATTAAAGCTCTGAGCTACCCAAACATCAGCCAAGACTTGATGAAGGGTACAAGAAGACGGATTTATTATGGCTCAGTGGCCAGCTTATATACACAGACCCCCAGCAGGCGGTCTCCAGCACTAACATAGGAAACCACTCCCACAACACGCCCAGGACACTCCAACAACACGCCCAGGAGTCTCTGTGTCTGGGAGATAATTTAGTGGACTTTGCTGAAACTAATTATCTCCCAGGCACTAGAGTTACAAAATATAAAACATAACATATTAAAAATACATACAACACATATAGGAACCCCCACAAATATTATATATTGGATAGCCTGGATCTGAGCACCCAAGTTGTCCAAATAGCACTCAGATCCCACGAACACAGCCGAATCGCCACCGGGGTAAAGCTTTGACCGACCGCACACGTGGCATCTGCCCAAATTGGTTCAAGAGTAGTGATGTCACGAACACAAAATTTTCGGTTCGCGAACGGCGGACGCGAACTTCCGCAAACGTTTGCGAACCGGCGAACTGGGCGAACCGCCATTGACTTCAAGGGGCAGGCGAATTTTAAAACCCACAGGGACTCTTTCTGGCCACAAAAGTGATGGAAAAGTTGTTTCAAGGGGACTAACACCTGGACTGTGGCATGCCGGAGGGGGATCCATGGCAAAACTCCCATGGAAAATTACACAGTTGATGCAGAGTCTGGTTTTAATCCATAAAGGGCATAAATCACCTAACATTCCTAAATCACAATGGATATGGATTGACACCTGACATATGACATATTGACACCTTGACATATGGATTGACACCTGTCCTCAGAGACCCTGATACACACTGACACAGAGCAGAATAGGGACTGTTCCCACTACATAGGGTCACTTGGCAGATATGGATTGACACCTATCCTAAGGATCCCTGATACACACTGACACAGAGCAGAATAGGGACTGTTCCCCCTACATAGGGTCACTTGGCAGATATGGATTGACACCTGTCCTCAGAGACCATGATACACACTGACACAGAGCAGAATAGAGACTGTTCCTCCTACATTGGGTCACTTGGCAGATATGGATTGACACCTGTCCTCAGAGATCATGATACACACTGACACAGAGCAGAATAGAGACTGTTCCCCCTACATAGGGTCACTTGGCAGATATGGATTGACACCTGTCCTCAGAGACCATAATACACACTGACAAAGAGCAGAATAGAGACTGTTCCCCCTACATAGGGTCACTTGGCAGATATGGATTGACACCTGTCCTCAGAGACCATGATACACACTGACACAGAGCAGAATAGAGACTGTTCCCCCTACATAGGGTCACTTGGCAGATATGGATTGACACATGTCCTCAGAGCCCCTGATACACACTGACACAGAGCAGAATAGGGACTGTTCCCCCTACATAGGGTCACTTGGCAGATATGGATTGAGACCTGTCCTCAGAGATCATGATACACACTGACACAGAGCAGAATAGGGACTGGGTATAGGCAGAGAGTATGGAGACCGGAGTGATAAAGTGTCAATAAGGTGATATAAAGTTAAATGTATCACAGACACACAGCCACCCTTTCTCTTAGCTAGTTTCCAGAAATGCTGGATAGGTAGAAGGGCTATAAAGACTCAGAGAGGTCTAAGAAGAATCCTATAAACTAGCCCTAATCTCCTTAAACACCTTCAAGGGTGTTCTAAGCTAAAGCTCAATCTAAACGTTTAGATGACTGCCTGATTTCC
This sequence comes from Pelobates fuscus, assembly GCF_036172605.1. Taxonomy (NCBI): domain Eukaryota; kingdom Metazoa; phylum Chordata; class Amphibia; order Anura; family Pelobatidae; genus Pelobates; species Pelobates fuscus. Next base: position 124,393,084 of record NC_086318.1, on the reverse strand, counting down.
CATCACAGATGCTGGCTAGGAATAACAGTGTGCAAGACAAAGAGTGGGTCTAAGTGCCCATAGTGCAGTAAAGTGTCCCTAGTGAAGTGAAAAAGAGAATAACGAGCTGGCGCCCAAGAGAATAACGAGCTGGCGCCCTATCAGGGGACGTGTATATGGCATCGATTTTAGGAACCGGGAGATGGAAAAAGATGCTTGGTCGGTCCTCCTACTTCAAATTTGAAGCACTGCGCGTGCAATCTAATGTGCCACCAGATAGGAGTGGTGTGTTAAGTAGTATTATTCCTATCAGTTTAATCCCTGTTATGTGCCTTTATTTTGGTTTGGTTTTTGAAGCCACAGTGCAGCACCAGAGGGCCGAAAAATTAGGCATGTACACATGCCTGAAAAATTAGGTATTGTTGCAGCCGCTGCTGTAGCAGCGGCCATAAAAATTGATGTTTGTTTCCCAGGCAGAAAGTGTCCTAAAACATTGCGGCTTGAACCCTAGTTGGTGGCGGATAAGTCACGCAAGTCAACAGGCATTCAGAGCTAAAATACAGCAGCGTGTGGACCATTTGTAGCCCAAGGCAGCTCATCTCATCAGGCCTTTTTTAGTCGAATGTATCGCCCACTGTCAGTCCCTTCGGGATCCATCCCTCATTCATCTTAATAAAGGTGAGGTAAGCTAGACTTTTTTTACCTAGGCGACTTCTCTTCTCAGTGACAATACCTCCTGCTGCACTGAAGGTCCTTTCTGACAGGACACTTGAAGCGGGGCAGGCCAGAAGTTCTATCGCAAATTGGGATAGCTCAGGCCACAGGTCAAGCCTGCACACCCAGTAGTCAAGGGGTTCATCGCTCCTCAGAGTGTCGATATCTGCAGTTAAGGCGAGGTAGTCTGTACCTGTCGGTCGAGTCGTTCTCTGAGGGTGGATCCTGAAGGGCTGTGGCGATGCGTAGGACTTAAAAAGCTCCGCATGTCCTCCATCAACAACACGTCTTTAAAGCGTCCTGTCCTTGCCGGCGTGGTCGTGGGAGGAGGAGGATGACTTTCACCTCTTCCCCTGTTAGATTCCCGTTGTGCTGTGACATCACCCTTATACGCTGTGTAAAGCATACTTTTTAATTTATTTTGCAAATGCTGCATCCTTTCCGACTTGTTGTAATTTGGGGACATTTCCGCCACTTTCTGCTTATACCGCGGGTCTAGTAGCGTGGACACCCAGTACAGGTCGTTCTCCTTCAGCCTTTTTATACGAGGGTCCCTCAACAGGCACGACAGCATGAAAGACCCCATTTGCACAAGGTTGGATGCCGAGCTACTCATTTCCCTTTCCTCCTCCTCAGTGATCTCAATGAAGGTATGTTCTTCCCCCCAGCCACGTACAACACCACGGGTACCAGATAGGTGACAACGAGCACCCTGGGATGCCTGTTGTGGTTGGTCTTCCTCCTCCTCAAAGCTACATTCCTCCTCTGACTCCTCTTCCTCACAATCCTCTTCCAGCATTGCCGCAGGTCCAGCAAGCGATGCTGATAAGGCTGTTTCTGGTGGTGATGGTGACCACAACTCTTTCTCTTCCTCTTCACGCTGATCTACGGCCTCATCCAGCACTCTTCGCAGGGCACGCTCCAGGAAGAAAACAAATGGTATGATGTCGCTGATGGTGCCTTCGGTTCGACTGACTAGGTTTGTCACCTCCTCAAAAGGACGCATGAGCCTACAGGCATTGCGCATGAGTGTCAAGTAACGTGGCAAAAACATTCCCAGCTCCCCAGAGGCTGTCCTAGCATCCCGGTCATACAAATATTCATTAACGGCTTTTTCTTGTTGGAGCAGGCGGTTAAACATTAGGAGTGTTGAATTCCAACGTGTCGGGCTGTCGCAAATCAAGCGCCTCACTGGCATGTTGTTTCGCCGCTGGATATCTGCAAAGTGCGCCATGGCCGTGTAGGAACGCCTGAAATGGCCACACACCTTCCTGGCCTGCTTCAGGACGTCCTGTAAGCCTGTGTACTTATGCACAAAGCGTTGTACGATCAGATTACACACATGTGCCATGTACGGCACATGTGTCAACTTGCCCAACTTCAATGCCGCAAACAAATTTGTTCCGTTGTCACAAACCACTTTGCCGATATCCAGTTGCTGCGGAGTCAGCCACTTTTCCACCTGTGCGTTCAGGGCGGACAGGAGTGTTTGTCCGGTGTGACTCTCTGCTTTCAATCAAGTCAAACCCAAGACGACGTGACCCTTCCGTATCCGGGATGTGGAATAGTACCTGAGGAGCTGGGGGTGTGCCGTTGATGTGGAGCAAGACGCAGCAGCAGAAGGGGACTCAGCCGAGGAGGTTATGGAAGAGGATGGAGTAGGAAGAGTAGAGGAGGTGGCAGCAGGCCTGCCTGCAAGTCGTGGCGGTGTCACCAACTCCTCTGCAGAGCCACGCATTCCATGCTTGGCAGCCATTAGCAGGTTTACCCAATGCACAGTGTAGGTGATATACCTGCCCTGACCATGCTTTGCAGACCAGGTATCAGTGGTCAGATGGACCCTTGCTGGTCCCACAGTAGCTTGCACGCATAGTACCACTAATCGAAAAAAAAATGACAGGCAGAGGCAGGCCACCCTGCAGGGGCCGTCGTGGTCATGGTGCTGTGATTCCCTTTGGCCTTAGAATAATGCCCAGTGTTCAGAGGCCACGTACCCTGAACTCGAAAAGTTCTGAGGACATAGTTGCCTGGCTTACACAGGACACCCAATCTTCTACAGCTTCCGCTCGGAACCTTGACGCACCATCCTCCTTGCAGAGCTCAGCAGTGTGGCATTTTTTTGTGTGTCTGCCTCTGACAACAGCGATGCCATTTGCAACCTGTGCCAAAAGAAACTGAGTCGTGGGAAGTCCAACACCTACCTAGGTACAACTGCTTTGTGAAGGCACATGATTGCACATCACAAACACCTATGGGATCAACACATGAGTACAAGCAGCACACAAACTCAAAGCCGCCATCCTCCTCCTGGTCCAGCATCTTCAGCCACGTCAACCACTGCTGTCCTCCTTGCCCCCTCTCAACCATCCGCCACTCCGTCTCTCGCCTTGAGCAGTTCCTGCTCATCTACCCACAGTCAGGTGTCTGTCAAGGACATGTTTTTAGCGTAAGAAGCCAATGTCACAAAGTCACCCCCTTGCCCGGCATCTGACAGCTGGCTTGTCTGAACTCTTAGCCCACCAGCTTTTACCATACAAGCTGGTGGAGTCTGAGGCGTTCAAAAAATTTGTAGCTATTGGGACACCGCAGTGGAAGGTACCCGGCCGAAATTTCTATGCACAAAAGGCAATCCCCAACCTGTACTCGATTGTGCAAAAGGAAGTAATGGCATGTCTGGCACACAGTGTTGGGGCAAGGGTCCATCTGACCACTGATACCTGGTCTGCAAAACCTTCAATGACATCAGTGAGGACAAGGAACGGGACATGGCTAGCTTGGTATCCAACCTTGTGCAAATGGGGAGTTTGCGGTTGTTGGCGGTGCGTTAAAGGGGGAGTTTGGTCTGTCACTGTGAAGCGGGCGTAACCCTTACACTACCTGATTGATACAACATCATACCTGATGTTTTAAAGCACGTTATTCCAAACAATTTAGGAATGTTAGGTGACTTATGCCCTTTATGGATTAAAACCAGACTCTGCATCAACTATGTAATTTTCCATGGGAGTTTTTCCATGGATCCCCCTCCGGCATGCCACAGTCCAGGTGTTAGTCCCCTTGAAACAACTTTTCCATCACTATTGTGGCCAGAAAGAGTCCCTGTGGGTTTTAAAATTTGCCTGCCTATTGAAGTCTATGGCGGTTTGCCCGGTTCGCCCATTCGCGAACATTTGCGGAAATTCGCGTTCGCCGTTCGCAAACGGAAAATTTTATGTTCGCGACATCTCTTCCTCCTATGTTTATGATACACATTTGTGTGTGTTTGTCTATTTGTATGAAAGAAATGAATATGAAAAATCATCAAAAATCATCAAAAAAAGAATAGTCCACCTAACTAACTTTTGAATAGACCTCTTGAATGTAAGCAATTCTCTGTAAACAAAGAATAAGGAAAAGGAGATGGTACAACATTATCCCTGATTTCCTATGGGCCCCCACACAGAGTCAGATTATGAGGGGTTTTACTGATGTTAACTTCGTTAGAGCTTACAAGAGCAAATAATATAGGATTTAGAAGTTATTGAAACCCCTTCTGGATTTGACCTTCTAAACCTGAAGTGACTCGCCTTGCAATAGAGGAATGCCTGGGCTGAATTTGGAAAAATAGTCTGGTACCATGTATTTGTACAGGTGTTTCTCAGCTTCTTATATGAAACAAAAATCCGACTCTTCTTGAAAACAGTCTGTTATTCTCATTACAAAACACAGATCTATGCTGTGACCCTAGACACAAGCATAGAAAATCCTATTAGTTACAGAGCCTTAGGACAGTACACCGAGATGCTACAGAGACCAAAAAAAAATATTATTAGATTTCATCACATTGCCCTAATAAATCCTCTTACTATTCTGACCATAACGATTCAGATGTAACTATATCAACATCATCTTTTTGCTGGCTAAATGAAGACATAGATGCCTTTTCACAGAATGTATAAATATTCTGCTCTTCACTTGGCATTAAAATGAACTTGAAGGAATTTTCATTCACAGAAAATGTATTGTGTTCAATGTACCATGTTCGGAAACCTGCGTATAAATAAAACAAATGGCTTTATTTTCTGTCTATTTTGGCAAATACATAATTTTGAGAAATGTGTTCTAATAAAACTGTTTTTTTTTCTTCATAAGAATCAAGGATTTATTGATGAGTGCTGTAAACAATAACGAATGTTACATACTAATTGGTATTGCTTGGTTCTAATCCCAGCAAAATAACGAATGTATCCGTAATACCAGATTTTCTGGAAAAGTGAGAATTTACACCAAGGTAAACCAAGCAAGGTTTTGAACCTTTTTTTTTCTTACACTTGGATTGACACAGTTGTGAAAGACATATAGATGAATGGCACACTTTAAATACAAATTTCATTACATACGTGGTAATGGGAGAAGAGAAGACAATTAACTCTTTGACGAACATTTAGAGCTAAAAAAGACCTCCATTTGGGTTGACGCAATGAAGGATCCAATTTGCTTAGTGGTGAAATAATGTCTCAAGTTCATGTAAGTTTGGTCTTTTGAGTCTATTTTTTGCTTTTACTCTTAATAATAACATATTTGTTGGAGCCTAGAACACTGCACCTGTTGCATGAAATATTGGGGCTCTGATCCCAATCACTGATTCCCCATTGACACGTTCCACTAGGAGCTTTGATAACCATGACGTGATAATCCTTAGTTATTCACTATCCAACTTGGGATCTGTGGGGGAGATTTATCAAAGACTTTCTCTTTGCACCTATAATAACATCAGTTTTGTCTTGATAAATCTCCCCAGTGAGTTGTAGTGAGTTATTAACAATATTACCATTATAGCCAAATCAGAAAAAAAATCTAAAAAACTCAACTGATCTCTAACTTTTTCTACCACTCCTCATATTTTGGACACATTTGTAAGTTGGCTACCAGTTCACCTTCAATATTTTCATTTATTACATAGCATTTACACAAAACTGTAACAGGATGGCATAAGAACACAATTTACCACCAATTCTGAAGGATAAATCTATGTTTTACAAACAAAAAGCAAAAGAGTATGAGCAGCTGTTTAAACAATGATCTTGTTTTTTTTTCTCTCTCGTGTCTTATAAATCTTGGCATTAAAATAAAAAGAAGATATAATATTAATAATAATGATGGAATATATTCGTAATATTGATTGAGTAGACTTCTTGATAAAAAAAATTTTTTTGAGCTATGTATGAAGTGCCATTTTTAGCAAGATAACAGGCAATATTAAGTTAGCATTCTCTATCTATTTGGATGGGTCACTTTATCTTTCTGCCACGTAGAATGTCTCATGACCCAGAATCCTGCTCTTTGCTGAGTATGCTAGTGAAAACAGCTGTTCACTAATATTGTCTGGCTCTGATCACAGCTCATATATTGCTCTGTCATGCTACAAATCACTGAATTAGAAAATTCAATACTCCTCATCTTTTAATTTCAGTCACGGCAACTTCACTTTCTGCATTTTCCAGATCAATTAAAACTATGTAAATGGTGAGAAATTGCTATCTTGTTATTTAAATAGATGTACAAATGTCACTTATAAAGATAAGATGAATGGGTGCCAGGAGATATAATAAAACACAAATTGACGTATAAAAAATATGGATGAAATAAAAATAATATATAACGTATTCAAGTCCACAGGTAAAATAATTATTTTAAAATAAGTATTCTACCCGTTGGACTCCCTTATTAGTGACTATTAGTGAGTATTTAACTTTCTTTTGATATTTGGACTATCTCACATATTATCATTTTCTGGCACTATATGAACTTGTGCTAGATTGCATTGGTCATACATTATATATTATATTTATTTCATCCATATTTTTTATTCAGTTTCTATTGTTTTTTTTATAGTTTCTGGAACCCCCTCATCTTATCTTTATAAGTTACATTTGTATATCTATTAACCTAGAGAGGATTGGTGACCCTCTTTCCAGTAAGAGCTATCTATTGAGAATTGGGGGGTTTTAGCTACTGTGTATTTGAATTTTCATGAATGTTATGTACTTTTACCAAAGAAAAGAGTTACTTGCACACTATTCCAAATCCCTATGTATATTTACATAACTGGAGGTTTTTAGCAGCATTTCAATTTCCATTAGATGTATTCTCCCCTGCCACGTCAAGGGAAACGTCTTAGGGGAGTCCTACACTAACAATTCACCTTGCTTCCTTCAACTTCAGGTAAAATAAATCTCTAATGACACACATAAGGTTTTTTCTAAACCCCTACATACTTTTTAATCCTTAATAGGGAACAGATGGGGTGGGCGGCAGCATTGTAACATAGCTGTATGATACAAAAGCAAATAGGAGTGCGCTCAGACTCCCACTACTCCTGGGAGGCAGCAATGACCATAGTACACATTAGCCCCAATATGTTAAATCAGGGCCGCCATCAGGGCATGACAACCATAACGGTTGTCATGGGCCCGGCGGTCCTGGGGGGCCCGGACTGCTCAGGTCATCCCGGGCCCCACATTAGCTATGTGCACACATATATAGCGATTAACGCTATATATGTGTGCACTGCGGGCCCCCCGCTACCTGTATTCTGCAGGGGGCCCAGCACACTTGAAATATAATGCCCAGCTACTGCACCATGCCTCAAGACCTCTGACTCCAGGGCTCCAGCCAATGTGATCTCCCCCCTCCATGGCCACAGGTGAGATACAGGGAGGGGGGGATAAAACATTACTATTAATGGATGGAAAAAAAACTATAGGCTTTCCCCCTACATTTTGCAGCCCCATACATTTACACACACTATACACTAACATTTACACACGCTATACACTAACATTGACACACACTATTTACACCAGATCTTGAGCTGTGTCAGGGGCCCCAAAATTTCTGATGGCAGCCCTGTGTTCAATAAAAGCCAAAGAAAATAGTTACTTGAACACTATCCCAAATTCCTATCAATTATTACATAAGTAGAGGGTTTTAGTACCCCTCCAATGGCCATTAGATGTAAGCTCCCCTGCCATGTCAAGGCAAACCAGAAGAAAGCCTCTTCTCCCTGGAAGCCCATTTGGAATTTGCAAAAAAGCAACTAAAGGACTCTCAGATTGTGAGAAACAAGATGCTCTGATTTGATGATATGAAATTTAACTGCTTGGCCTAAATTTAAAGTGTCATATCTGCAGGAATATGGTCCCTGCTAATCATGTATACAAGTGTTTACCAAACCAGTTCTCAAAACCCACCAACAGTCCAGGGTTTGTCAGTATACTTTATTGGAATACAACAGAGGAACCATTGTATTACCATTGGAATACAACAGAGAAATACATAAATCTTGGATTGTTGGTGGGCCATGAGGACTGGTTTGGGAACCACTGGCCCATGCAATACTATCTCAATGAAGCATGGCGATGGTTGCATCATGTTTTGGTAGTGTTTTTCAGTGGCAGGGAACTAAAAGACTGGTCATGGTTGAGAGAATGCTGAACACAGAAAAATACAGATTTTTATGAAACCTGGTCCAGAGCACTCAGGACCTCAGTCTGGGCCACAGGATCACCTTCCAACAGGACAATGATCCTAATCACATAGCCAAGACAACACAAGAATTGCTTAGGGACAACTCCATGAATGTCCTTGGGCCAGAGTTCGAACTTGAATTCAATCAAGCATATCTGGAAAGACTAAAATTGCCCTACACCAATTGTCCCTATTCAATTTTAAAGAGGGGAAGAAGCAAAGCTTGTTGCATCACATCCAAAAAGACATAGGGCTAGAATTGAGTTAAGGCTATGAATACTTATATCAGTATGATATTTCAGTTTTTTTCTGTTTAATATATTTGCAATGGTGTCAAAAATCTGTTGTTTTTTGCTTTGTAAAATTATTGCCTTAATGCAAACATATTATCTTAATGTAAACATTTGTAGTTGAACAGTAACAGTTACTGTAGCTAAATTTTAATGGAAACTCGTTTGGGCAGGGCCCTCTTCACCTACTGTTCCTGTATGTTAAACATGTTTTGTCACAATTATTTGTTTGTCTCTGTTTATCTATTGTACAGTGATGCGCAATATGCTGGCGTTATATAAAAAATTATAAGACATAATATAACTGATCTTATTAGAGTTGGTGTCTCTTCCAAATTACTGGCTTTTAAGAGAAGACAGCTTATCTCACTTCTTCTTTATAATGGGAACTGTAAAGTGGAAGACTGGCCTTGTATCCAGGGTGGTAGTAACTGCTACAGTGGCCTTCCTTGTCAGGCATTTGGTGGGAGCCTAAAGTAATGAATACAGTAAATTTCTGCTGCACTTACTTTTTCCATTCAATGAAAATAATACAAATCCTCCAGTACCCAATGTTCAGATATTCCAATGAGAGAATCCCAAACGCAATGCAAAGTATTCAATAAAAATTTATATCACTAGGAAGGAACGCAGTGTCCATGTTTTAACGCCCTAAAACAATAAATTCCCTGAAGTGTTGGAAATGTTGCCATACTATTGCTTTGGTAAAAATGGTTTCTTGAAAATGCAGTAGTCTGTCCAAGGGACTTTAGCTTTTTAGCTTACAATATTTGCCACCTGGTTCAGCCTTGCCAAAAAAAAACAAAAAAAAAACGTTGTAGAATGACACTTTCTCAAAATATAAATCAAGACATGATTTAATTTAGATCTGCTTTTCTCTTGCAAAAAAGAGCAGCTAATAGCCTAGAAAAGCAGGAACCAACAGAGCAAGAAGCTTTTCAGTTCTTATTACTGTCAAATATATATAAAGTATTAATATAATAGAAAAACAACAGATCTTATTACATTTATGATTTGGTGCACATGTAGTAATAAGTCCGCAGCCCCCTATCTTATCTCCAGCTTTGCTATGTGGGAATTATTACCAGTTTACAAATGACATAAGCAAATTTAGTAACATGATTCCGAGAAAAAGCTTAATATATGTGGGTAAGACACAGTGAAATAATGAACATCTTATCTTATTTATTATTATTTTTTAAACAGTCAGTGGTTAAAATAAATAACTCTACACCATGTTTGACAGTAACATACATTATATAACAAAGAGATATATGAAAGGGACTCTGAGGGCAGTCTAAGTGCATTCTGATATTTTTACCGGAACCGGAAGTAAGAAAAGACGTCGGGACGTGATGACCTCGGACGAAGGCACACTGCCGAAACGCGTCAGGTGCATTTTGGACTTTCTACATATGGGACTTTTATTGTATTTTTTGTCATCTTATTTTATTTCCTTTATTGGGATAATTAAAGTTTTGTAACCTCCCCAAACCTGCGTTTTTGGTGGTACAACCGACACTATTTTGGAAAGAACCCAGCAGAAGTCCATACGTGATTCATTCAAGGCATGCAGCTTTATAAGTGGCTCCACTTATGTGAGTGAGACTAACACATAATTTTAAGTGTTTTGTTTTAAACGTTATTACCCTATGTCTTTTCAATTTATGTTCATTTGCAGAGTTTGACTCTAATCTGGGTAATATAATTTCCATTTATTTGAGTGCTCTCACCATTTCTCTTTTTTATTCAATAAAAGCCAAGGAAAGTTATGTGACAGCTAGCAAGATGGGGGGGGGGGGGGAGGGGGAGGAGCTACGATGAGAGTATTTATACCGCCCATTTTGTGAAGTGGCCATCTTAACTAAACCTAAACCTACCTGTTAGTTGTCTCTCAGGTTTGGGTAGGTTTTTTCTTTCTTTTTCAGATGGATCCTGAAGAATTCCTTGCAGGTGTTCGTGTGGCAGTGAGGGAGTGCGGCATCGCTTGGCTGCAGGAGCGGATGGCATCCCTTGGGCCTTCTGGTGGGCTGGTGGCCCGCGCGGAGGACAAGGCCTCCCCAACGTTTGAGCCCCGGTTCGGTGCCTGCACAGAGGAGGAAGAGCCCATCTCTAGGAGCTGCTCCCGTGGCAGACGGTTCCACAGCAGGCCGTGTGGTCGAGGCGGTGGTCAGCGGGGAGAGAGCTGGACCTAAGGTGTCGGCCGCGGAGGCCCCTGTCAGGCGGTCTATGCCAGGGTGCGTTGCTGGAGCAGGTCGGGGACTGGAGGCTGCACGTCTACGTCTCCCACGTCAGCGTGCGCCCCATCGGTTGACGGCTGGCAGGAAAGGTTGGGTGCTGAGGACTGTGGGCTCCAGTGTGGCAGGGAGTGCCCCAAGTCTGCGACCAACGCTGGAGGCGTCCCTGCTGCTCTCGGTGAGTCGGGCCCCATGGGCCTTGTATCCTCGGGAGTGTGGGGCAGGATGTGGGTGCCCAGGGGCACGGAGGGGAACGGGCTGTGGGGGATCCAGGCATCAGGAAGGACTCTGGCACAGTCCGGGCAGTGGCTGGTTCAGGCAGCCAGGCCGGGATAGGACAAAGCAGTGCTATGGCCAGGGAGGTGCCCTGGCACGGCCCACGCGGGGTCAGGTGGAGGAGAGTGCGTACGGCTACATGGAGCCAGGCAGATGGGTAGGTCAGATCAGAGGAGTGTTGCTGTCCGAGAGTGCAGGGAGCGCTGCTCTAGGAAGAGGGATAGCGGGTCACCAGGTGTCCCAGGCCAGGCTACTTCTCAGGATCATTCCAAGTATAGGACCAGGCACAGCGAGGATAGACGGTCCACGGCAGGTTGGCGCAGCAGAGACAGAAGCCCTTCTGTTAGGCATTACAGCAGGGGGCGTTCAACTTCTTCCGAGGATAGGGCGAGGAGCCGGTGCAGGGCTCACAGGTAGCCTAACAGCAGTTATCAGAAGGGTAGGTTTACCCCGTACGGCCAATCTGGCCAGGCGGCCAGACGTTGTGAGGACAAGGAATGTGGTCGGGAACGTGGGAAGGATGGACGGGTTAGGACGCCTATGAGCAGACTACTCAGGGTGTCCTCTTCCCACAGGTCAGCAACTCCTTCTCCTACGGTTCTGAGGCAGGACCAGGCAGCTGGATGCAGAAGCTATGATGCTACTCCTGAAAAGTAACATTTTGCATGAGATCCCACAGAAACATTGTTTCTGAATACGCAAGCGTGTGTGAATGTGCTAGTTTTGTTCCATGCTGCAGTTTTTGTATACTAAAAAGCTTTACTTCAGTTCTTTTTTCTAATGCAATGTTCTAATTTGTGTACCACTGTTGTATGAGCTGGTGTTCTAGAAATAATATTTAATATTTATAATGTTATATAATATAAAAACAAAGTGGCAATTATATTTTTGACAGTAAAGTTTTGTTTAAAAACCTGTCTCATTTTCATTTTAAACTAGGAAGTGGCTTTGTAAAATTGTTAAATAGTGCTTAGTTTTAGTTACACACACAAAAAAACACACAGCTACTGAGGAAGCTCATAGAAGAGTGAAACGCGTTTAGCTGATTTTTGGACTTTCTACTTGGACTTTTTTATTTTTTAGATTAAGTATTATCTTTGTTTTAACTTATTGTTAATAAATTACTTTTCATACTTTATATTTTAGTCCTTCCTAGCCATCAGGAACCTTCATTGGGGAGTGCTACCCCACTAAAACTAGCACGTTGTCCATCAACCTCAGAGCCAGGAATCCAGAGCCTCTGTCAAAGGTTAGCACAACAATTACCACCTATATTATAACCACATTCTATACAATACTACACAGCTGGCCTGTCTCCCCTTTTTTCTGTTCCATATCCCTGGAGGAGTACCGCTTGGGACAAAGGGGTGCGTTTGCTGCCCAAAAAGCATAAAGGATCTATTTACGGAGCCAATATTACATGTGAGTGGTTAATAGTGGCTCCAGTACATGTGAGTGGTTTCAGCCATTTATTACCATCATTTATCCTCTTTTGGGAACCATCTGCACTATATATTTGTTTCTGTTTCCTTTTGTATGTATATTCAAGCATAAACATTCGAGAATGTCACGGTACTGAAGGGGTGAGTGTACCCCTACATTGTTCAAATAGTAATAGTAACACTTGCTGGTATATAGCCTATACCACTTTCTCTTGAGTTACACACACAAACCCTGCGGGGTATGTTCATTGGCGTTCGTTAGTGACAAATTTAACAAAGGGGGTTATTCAGAGAGTGCTGGTGTTTGCCAAAGTTGCAAGTGAGACAAACTTAACAGAACAGCCCCCCAAGTCACACATCCACTCACACCCTTAAAGTTAAAGTGTCCCTTTTTGTCTATTTGAAATGTTCACTATTAATCATTTTAAGGGTATTATATCGAACAAGAAATATGTGTATCTGCAGTTACTAAATACCACATATCCCATTATAGGGTAGGGTTCTCTAAATGTTAACACTACTTATCGCAAAATAATTTTCGCACATATGTCAATGGGGGAATCCAGTCCATAGTCCACGGAACTGTACTATTCAGTTAATAGATACACTTTTGTCTCTATCTTGCAGCACTCTGCTAACAGACACACCAACTCACCTCTCAACTCACCTCTCCAGGGCCCTTTAGGGGTGTGAGTGGGGATAGGGCCAGGTTGTTCCGAGAAATGTTAGGTGACTTACTAAAAACAATGTATTCAACTAAAATGTAATTTAGAACAAGAACAATGTATCTTAATAACACAGACTGATTTCTAACCCCATTTAATGTAGTTTTAAGACACATTATAGTGAGTTGTGTTGCTGTGGACTTGTGGAGCTATGTTATACACTAGGACACACTTACAACATGAAGCTCCTAGAAAAGAGGGAGATTATGACAGAAAAGTTGGATGGAGGGATTTGCACCAAAATGGGGACTGTCCCTCCTAAATAGGGATTTAGGACATTTGGAAAGTATGAAATTGCTCCCTGTCTACCTTACCAGTCCTCCCCTGTGTGTGACTTCGGTTTAGGACCATGCCCATAAAGACTAAAGTGCTTTGCATATGTAAACAATCTATAAAGGCATGTCCTGGCGATAAAAAGTGATGTTGCAGTGTACAAGAGTTTCTCCAAAATTATGAGACAGGCCACTTGTTACCAATTTAGCTATGTAGATGAACAGTACTAATTATTTTAGGACCACCTTCCTAGCATGGTTCTGTTCTTTTCTCTTAGAGACATTAGTGCAGTCAACAGTAGGGGAGGTTTATAAAAATGTTTTGTTCTAATATTTTAAGTACTGGAAACCAGTCAAACCAGGAAAGCATTCCATTGGTGACACCTCTCCTTTTCCATTTTTGCACAATTTTAAAGCAGAAAACTTCCCCATTGTGGGTTGTATGTTTTTCATCTTGATGGTAATCTTTAAAGGAAAGCAACAACAAACATTGTATGTTTAAAACAAAGATGTTCTGGAGTGCAATATTATAAAACAAGTTTGACTACTTTACCATATTTCATAATAGGCCCACACTGAACCCTCTGACTGGCAATCGTAACTAGGCACCTTTCTCAAAATGTAAAGGCCGGTATCTCCAAATATAATGTACACCCAGTCAATGGGCATTTTCCCATTTTTATGTGGCTGCCCTGCCTCCTTGGCTGAGATCATCATCCTTGATGATCTCAGCCAATCCTCTGTTTTCTCCCAGGGAAGCATTGGGAGGCTAGTGAGAATCAGCATATCATCATAGAGATGCAACTGAGTCAGTGCATTTCTGTTTGGAAAGTTCAGCTTTCTCAAAAAAAAGTTTTTTTAATTCTTTATTTTTGATGTGTGAAAGTTAACAGACATGCTTGTAATGCCACCATAGAGAAAATTAGCACTACAAGGCTACAAGATAGGCAATAACATGGCATAGAATAAAACTGCACAATTTTATATGTAATAATAAGCAAGCGTGGCCTACAGGCTCAAATAAGAGGAAAGTGTCTTGGCTAAGACTATCACACAGCAAGTGCAACACAGAGCAGGTACACAGACATGAAAATAAGCTCAAAGGGTGACTACTGTCAGTTGTACCTATTAGTAGATCATCATGCTATAGCTAAATGCCCAAAACACTTAATCCTCTGAGTGGAAAGTTCAGCTTCTTAATGCAGAGTGTGGAGACACAGAATGTAGTCCTGCAAAGATTGCAGGACCTCGGGCAGGAAGTCCCTCTAGTGGCTGTTTGAGTAGGCTGACACCAATTTAAGCACTATTTACCTGAAAAAGCAGTATTTACAATGCTCAGCCTGCAGGGACAGGTTATATGTCCCAGAACCATTACTTTAAGCTGCAGTGGTTTTGTTGATTATAGTGTCCCTTTAAATGTAAAACTATGCTGGTCCAAGATTTACGCTATACGTAAAGGTATATAGGAATCAATACAAATCACGAGCCTGTAATAACTCTATCTACGTAGTATATTTCTACTTCTCTGTTTGTTTTTAAATTACTCGCTCTGAACAATAAGCAATGGTTATTTTTAGCATCTCCATTTAATTTAGTTTCATTTTTAAAGCATTAACGGTTTGCATTCAGAATAATACTTCACAGATGTCAGAAAGAGCAAAAGTGATTAAATGCTGTGTGTTTTAATTAGTTTAAGTGCAAAGGCATCACAGTCTGTAAGCCGATCCATCCCTCTAACATGATTAAGATGAGCGTTGCTATGGAAGCGATAACCTATAGAGAGATGGTAACATCGTTTCGCAGAGAAACAGAAAATCAATGATCTGTCTAGGCTCATCTGTTGCTTTGACTTGTCATTCATATTAAGGCCAATACTGGCGTTGTGCTAACACATTATAGCTGCTTTATGGATTTTACTCTAAAGTACGGACAGTTATAATCAATAAATCAAGTAGAAATTATAAACAGGATCTGATCGTATTTATCATAATAAAACATAAAAACTTATAAGAAAATATTTTAGCAACAAACGATATAATAAAGTCTATGAAGATGGTTATTTAGAGAAGAGAAGACTTATTATACATACATCAACAATTCTTGTCTAATAAAGCAAGTGGGAAAGTCAAGGGATCATCGTGACATAGCACTGTCTGACATTTGAAGCTGGCTATATAGTTTGAAAATGATATACCCTCAGAGTATATGCTTATATATTTTTTTTCTTTGCCAAGCAAAACAAAAAGATAAAAAAAATCTCAAGTAAAAACAACAGAGATCAGAGGCAGACAGAAAACAACCGTCACAATATAATGCTACCTTAACCTCATAATGAATATGTTTATCTAGTAGTAGATTTATTGGAGGCAGAATGAATAAAAAATAGTTCTGTACATGTTTATTTTCTGGAATAAGCATTCACAGGGTGCTCTGTGGGATATTTCATTAAAGATGGTTATTTTTACATCAAATCACATGGATTATCTGGAAGCACGTTTGATGTAGCAAGCGGTAGATCTGCAATGGACGCATGCCATATTACACACAAGAAGTATACATGAAATAGCCGAACTTCAAATATTACCGTGATCTTATAGTAAAGAGTGAACTGACTATAGAAAACCACAAACAGAATCGGGATACGGCTGTATAATCTATAAAGAGAACATATAAAGACAAAATAGTGTAATACAGTCTGCACAATAAATCTTGCGCTGTTAATGAATGCACTCACAAAATAGCGTAGAAATAAGCGCTCACAAGGTGCCTCCCCTGATGATGTGGGGGGCTAGTAATCACCTTGCCAATGCGAAATAGCCAATGGTACACGGGAACTCCAGGTAGATGATGGTCAAAATCAAATAATTGTATTTGTTTAAAAGGTGAAAAACACCATAAGTACAAAAGATAAGAATAAAGCGGTAGGTCCAGCGCGTTTCGTTCCATTAGGACCTTCTTCAGGGACCGCAATAATAATAAAATCAAATACAATATAACAGATTGTAAAATTATATATCCTCATATCCTGAACTGACTATAGTCTGGGCAAATATAGGCCCCGGGCCCCTTTCAAGTCCACAAAACTGATACACACTAGATTATTTGTTAAACAGTTAAATGAACACTGCAGCTTTAGGAATAGTGCCCCTGTCCCTAGATTGATATAAGTCCCCTACTCAACATTTGCAATAAAAACAAATAAAAAAACTTTGCTTACCTCTTTCCAGAGCTTAGGCTCCATCTGTGCTGCTTACTTCTCTGCCTCCTGCAATGTCATTGAGGAGACATGGCCTCCTGCACGATGGTCTAATCCAATGCTCCTCAAAGAAAAGCATTGGAGACCTTAGGCATGTGCCCGGACACATTCAAGAGACCCCTAGGAAAGCATTGTTTAGCTCAGTCAGTGTGCCTGAAGTGCTTCTAGTGGCGGTGAGTATGACAGACTACCTTATGGAGATGATGTCTGGATGACTTTAGTGTCCCATTAAATGTACTGAATTGAAACCAATTACAAAATGTAGGCCAAAATAGTTTGCAAAAATTCTCCTACTTGGCTATAGTCACAGCATGGCAATTTAATGGTTTCTATGATTCAGTTTTTACTTCACTACACTAACTTTTTGTCACGATACTGGGGAACCCAACACGCTAACACACACACAGACACACAGACAGAAAGTGTGCAGTACCGGTCCTTAGAGTGGCCGGGCTAAGCACACACAGAATAGTCAGGAGACAAGCCGAGTAAGGGGAACCAGAAAACAGAATAACGAGAAACAAGCCGAGGTCAAAGGGTAGGAGAAAGTCACAAAGTCAGTATAACAAGCCAGAGAGTACGTAACCAGAAAGCACACGTTCAGAATCAATACTATAAAGCAAAGACCACAACAGGGCACAGATAGACAGGAAAGGTAAGTATTTAAATCCTAGCCTGAATCCTGATTGGCTAACCACCAATCAGTATTAACAAACACACGTGGGGGATATCTATACCCCCCACTGTGTTGGTTGCACTGTAGCTTTAACGCCGGGTCACGTGAGTGACCCCGGCGCTTAGATAATAGTGCCGGCTCCCAGCGTGCAGCGTTAGACATGCTGCCGCTGGGAGGAGGAGAGGAGGACGCGAGCGGCGTGTCAAGAGGAGAGGACGCCGCTCGCTTATCAGTAAGGGGAGAGGGGACCGCGGGCGGCGACGGACCGAGTGTGAGTGCTGCGAGAGGATTGCAGCCTCCCCTCACCGCTGCCCGCGGAGCCCTGACATAACCCCCCCTCGAAGACCGCCCAGAGGGCGGGAAGCCGAAGGCTTCAAAGGAAACCGCGCATGAAAGGAGCGGATCAAGGAGGGGGCGTTCAAGTCAGAGACAGAAACCCACGACCGCTCCTCCGGGCTGTAACCCTTCCAATCAACCAGATACTGCAACCGACCTCGAGAGAAACGAGAATCAAGGAGAGCAGCCACCTCATATACGTCACTAGAGACCGCGCGGAGGGAATCGGAACGCCTGAGAGACCCAGAGAACCGATTACAGAGCAAGGGCTTCAAAAGGGAGGTGTGAAAGGTGTTAGGTATGCGCATGGAAGGGGGCAAGGCCAGGGAGTAGGATACAGAATTCACCCTACGCAACACCTTATAGGGACCAAGGAACTTGGGCGCGAACTTCATCGAGGGAACCCTAAGGCGGAGATTCCTAGAGGACAACCAAACCCTATCACCGGGAGCATAAGAAGGAGCCGCACACCTACGACGATCAGCAAACCTCTTTTTTTTTTTTTTTAAATTCTTTATTTTTGTGGTGCATTGAATAGGTACATACTCTCATAATGCCACAACAGCAGTAACAAGAAAGGTGGAGAACATAGTTTTACATACATATGGCATAGATGATTACTGCACACATTTTTATAATAATGAGCATAGTTACAGGCTTATCTTCCGTGTCTAGAGTATATGCTAAAGTGTGTCACCGTTAGTGAACTGGTCATAAAGGTATACGCTTGTGGTACATGTTAGATACTGAAGAATTCAACAGTTATGTATACACCCAGGCTCTTTTAGTTATGCTTTGGGTAGATAGTAGTGAGATGTGACGCTTAGCGTGTGTGTGAGAGGCTGTGGGGTTGTTCCACTGGCTACATCACTACAAGTGTTTCATGTGCTTATTAAGTGTGTGTATGTTTCTGAATAGACTGATGTTCTATCAACTCGGCTATTGAGTAGTTTAAAAACATCAAACACATAAATTAGCAGACAAATAAGAGTATGCAGTAGGTTTTAACTTTTCCACCCCGGGTGGTCCTCGCCATAGAGAGATAACAATCGGCAATTGGTGGTGCTCTGAGACTCGCTCGGGTACGGCAGTATAGAGGGACAAAGTTCTGGACCCGGTCATAATGGGTGTTAGGGTAGAGTGGCAGTCTTTCAGCTTGGGTTGCAGTCGGGTGTCCGCCATGTGCGGGATGCAGAGTGCGCTGGTTTCGCTGAGCACCGGTCGGGTCACTTCCTTTGCAGGCAGTCGGTCCGTGATGGTTCAGGAGGTATGTTGGGTAAGGCTGGGTCGCTGGAGCGGTGGTGTCTGCTGTGGATTGGACACTTGAGCGCGCCTGGTCGACAGACTGCCCACACCGACCTCCACTGGTCGTTAACGCCGCCGTATGTTTCGGCGTATCATGCCTCGAGACTGACCGCTCCTGTTTGTCTCACCTCCGAGCCAGGCTCCGGGTTCCATGTGGGGTCTGTGCCTGTGTTTGCCGATTCCCCTGCGGCTCATGCTGGATCATCGATTTCCCTCCGTCCAGAGGTGGTTCAACATACGGTCGCCGCCATGTTGGACTCAGCTTGTGCACCCTAGGCCTTGCCGTGGGTTGGGTTGCCGGCGGCTCTGCATGCGTGAAAGTCATAGGGTGGGGACCGGGATCACCCCCGCCGGTCCATAGGGGGGGGAACAGGGCAGGAACCACCTAATCCTGTGCTGCTGGCATATCACTGGGAGGCAGGATAGCAGGGCAGCGGCCGTCTACCCCGCTCACTGCCTGCACGGTCTCCCCCTTGCTTGTCAGAGGGCACCCTTCCGAGGGACTAAAACCTTAACAGCAAGCCTCTCCTCGGAACCAGGATGCCTGCTTGCGCTGGGTCACCGCTGTCAGTCGTCAGGTAAGTTTCAAGTTGGTTTTTGGAGCTATAATTAGCACAGGTTGCAGGAGCAGCCCTGTTGTGCGACCGTTCAGCATGGCGGTCCGGCCCCGCCCCCAGCAAACCTCTTTTGAGTAGCAGCAGCACGACAAAGAGCAGCATGGACCTGATCCCACATTTTCCGTAAGGAGGCGAGGTGCTCGTCCAAAGCGGGCATTCCCTTGTCGGAGAACACACCGGGAAGGACAGCGGGTTGGAACCCATAAGCCACCATAAAAGGACTTACGCCAGTAGAAGAATGAGACACAGTGTTCCTGGCAAACTCAGCCCAGGGAAGGAGATGGGACCAGTTGTCCTGGTGTGCATTCGTGAAACAGCGTAAATACAACTCCACAGACTGATTTGCTCGTTCGGCAGCTCCATTAGATTGCGGATGATAGGAGGAAGTAAACGTTAAGGAGACCCCCATCTCAGCACAATAGCCTCTCCAAAACCGAGAGACAAACTGAGGGCCCCTGTCAGATACGATATCTTGTGGTATACCATGCAAGCGGAACACTTCTTTGGCAAATACCTGAGCCAACTGAACCGCAGAAGGTAGCTTCTTAAGCGGAATGAAGTGCGCCATTTTGGAGAACCTATCCGTTACAGTCAAAATTACTGTCTGCCCATCAGATGAAGGAAGATCCACAATAAAGTCCATGGATAAGTGTGTCCACGGTTTCTTGGGTACAGATAGGGGCATAAGGAGTCCCAGGGGTTTAACATTAGGGGACTTACACTGTGTACAGACACGGCAAGCCTGCACGTAATCTACCACGTCTTTTTTGAGTGAGGGCCACCAAAACTGTTGGAAAAGACCCTTGTAAGTTTTGGTAACCCCTGGATGACCAGCCGTTTTGTCTGTGTGAAATAAAGTTAACAACTTCTTTCTGTCTTTTACTTTCACGTACAGCTTACCGGTAGGGGTCTCAGAGGGTGCTTGGGATTGGTATGACTTGATACCATCAAGAAAAAGAGACGAGATAACCAAACGGGTAGTAGCTATTATATTAGTTGTAGGTACAATGGGCTCAGGAGTGGAGGTAATAGAATCTACAGGTTCGTACTGACGGGAGATGGCATCAGCCTTGACATTTCGATAACCAGGCCTGTATGTGATTATGTACTGAAAACGTGAGAGAAATAAAGTCCATCTAGCCTGACGAGAGGATAACCTCTTAGCATCTGCGATATAGGATAGATTTTTATGATCGGTTATAACCAAAATCTTGTGTCTAGCTCCCTCTAACAAGTACCTCCATTCTTTAAATGCCATCACTATAGCTAATAATTCCCTGTTCCCAACGTCGTAATTCTTTTCAGACTCTGACAAGCGTTTTGAAAAGTAACCACAGGGAAGGAGGGGTTCGTCATACGATTGTCTTTGTGACAACACTGCTCCTATACCTGATTCAGAGGCGTCTACTTCCAGTACAAAGGGAAGGGAAGGATCAGGATGGTGTAACACAGGGGCAGTGGCAAATGCCTTTTTTAGAGTCTCGAAGGCCACAATAGCATTGGATTCCAAACCCTGGGGTGTAAACCCTTTTTTGTCAGTTTAGTGATAGGGGAAATAATGGATGAGAAGTTTTTAACAAACTTTCTATAATAATTGGCAAACCCTATAAATCACTGTATTGCCTTAAGTCCTTGGGGAAGGGGCCAGGACAGTATAGCTTCCAATTTTGAAGGATCCATGCTGAATCCTTGTTCAGAAATAACATAACCCAGGAATTGTACAGAAGTTTGGTCGAATAAGCATTTCTCTAATTTAAAATAAAGACCGTTCTGCAACAACCTTTTAAGCACCATCCTAACATGAGTATGATGTGTCTCCAAATCCGGAGAATATACCAGTATGTCATCAAGGTAGACTACGGCACAGACATGCAGTAGGTCTCTAAGGACATCGTTTATGAGATCCTGAAATACGGCAGGAGCATTACACAATCCAAAAGGCATGACTAGATACTCGTAATGCCCACTGCGTGTATTGAACGCCGTTTTCCATTCATCGTTCTCCTTGATACGAACAAGGTTATAAGCCCCCCTGAGGTCTAGTTTTGTAAAATATCTAGAACCTTTGACACGATCAAACAACTCCGTAATGAGAGGGATCGGATAGGCATTTTTAATCGTTATATTGTTTAGTGCTCTGTAATCTATACACGGTCTCAAATCGCCCTCCTTTTTCGCCACAAAAAAGAAACCAGCACCAGCCGGAGAGGAGGACCTTCTAATAAAACCTTTAGTTAAGGCTTCCCGTATGTACTCCTCCATGACCTGGTTCTCTTTCTCAGAAAGAGGGTAGACCTTACCCCTAGGAGGCATAGTACCCGGTGGCACAGTCATACTCACGGTGTGGAGGTAACTTATCTGCCTCCCTTTTTTCGAAAACCAATGCAAGGTCTGCATATACAGAAGGGACAGAAACAGAAAGTGGTTTAGCTGTGGGCACGTTGAGTAAACAAACGGGACGTACCTGGGCCATACAGTCTCGTTGACAAGATTCCCCCCAGGAGAGTATATCTAAACAACCCCAATCAAGTACTGGGTTGTGTTTAACTAACCAGGGAAAACCCAGAATGATGGTAGCAGTAGGGGAGTCAATTATTTGGAAGGTTAATCGTTCCTTGTGTAAAGCACCCACAGACATAACTATATCTTGGGTTTTATGGGTCACCAGAGGTTTCTCAAGTGGTCTACCATCTATGGCCTCAACGGCCAAGGGTGTGGCCTTTCGGATCAAAGTCAGGGCTGCGCTTTTGGCAAAGTTCTCATCCATAAGGTTGTCTGCCGCACCTGAATCGATCAAGGCTTTGGTTGTTATAGTGGTTTTATTGACCAAAAGAGAAACCGTAATAAACGGTCTGGAGATGGACACATGAGGGGACAAGGTCATAACACCCGAGGCCGACCCCTCTCTGGGCCTTAGGTGCTGTAGTTTCCCTGTAACTTAGGGCAGGTATTACAGTGGTGCCCCCTCTTACCACAATAAAGACATAACCCCTCCCTTCTACGATACGTTCTTTCAGCCTCAGTTAACCCTGTAGCACCCAATTGCATGGGTTCGGGGGATGGTTGCCTAGGAGCGGGTAATGCTAGTAATGCAGTACTGGGTAGAGCAGGTAACACCCGTGTATCCAGCCGTCTTTGAGTACGCCTCTCTCTAATACGGTTATCAATAAGGATTACATAGTCTATAACATCATCCAGAAGAACAGGCAGTTCCCTGGATGCTATTTCATCCAGTATGTAAGCGGCCAAACCCTCTTGAAAGGCTGTTTACGAGGGCGTCATTATTCCAAACCACTTCAGCTGCTAGAGTGCGGAATTCGATAGTATAATCCGCTACAGATCTGTTACCCTGTTGAACCCTAAGCAGAGCTTTGCCAGCAGAGGCAACCCTACCGGGTTGATCAAACGTGCGTTTGAATGCTGACAAAAAATCTGCAAAGGACATAGGAGACAAATTTTCCCACATGGGGTTTGCCCATGCTAAAGCTCTCCCAGACAGGTGGTTTATCAAAAAGGCAATTTTGGACCTGTCGGTGGGATAGGAACGTGGATTCATCACCAAATGGATGTCAATTTGATTGAGGAAACCACGACACAAAGCTGGGTCACCACTATAGCGCTGTGGCGGTGTCATATGGACTACATGAGCAGGAACGGGTACTGGAGTGGCAATGGGTTCGGGCACAGCAGCAGCCGCCTCCTGGACGGCAGGCTGCAAGTGTGCAGTACGAGCCAGTATGGTCTGTAAAGCTTGAGCAAACTGATCCATACGGTGGTCCAAGCCATCCATTCTAGCCTCTTGATTAACTAGGAGCTGGGGTATGTCAGCAGGTTCCATTATGGCCCTGTTGTAATGTCACGATACTGGGGAACCCAACACGCTAACACACACACAGACACACAGACAGAAAGTGTGCAGTACCGGTCCTTAGAGTGGCCGGGCTAAGCACACACAGAATAGTCAGGAGACAAGCCGAGTAAGGGGAACCAGAAAACAGAATAACGAGAAACAAGCCGAGGTCAAAGGGTAGGAGAAAGTCACAAAGTCAGTATAACAAGCCAGAGAGTACGTAACCAGAAAGCACACGTTCAGAATCAATACTATAAAGCAAAGACCACAACAGGGCACAGATAGACAGGAAAGGTAAGTATTTAAATCCTAGCCTGAATCCTGATTGGCTAACCACCAATCAGTATTAACAAACACACGTGGGGGATATCTATACGTCGGACCGCGGGCGGCGACGGACCGAGGGTGAGTGCTGCGAGAGGATTGCAGCCTCCCCTCACCGCTGCCTGCGGAGCCCTGACACTTTTAGTGAGCAAACCCAGTAGTTGTTTAGCATTGTAAAATAGGGATATTAAAAGAAATGAAAACATTTAAGCCAAAATAGGTAACTGGAAAATAAACTGGATTGTAGAATATTTCCATTACAGCTATTTTGATCTACATGGAGTTCCTGTGTCAGTTCCAGACTGCTTTTGATTGATTAAATGCATGTCTGCTGAGCCAAGTGAATCAAGCCCTAATTTGTTGTCCCAGCACCCATCTGCTCTGCCCTTTTATGTTCACCTGTGGCCCCGGCACAAGGCCTATCACTCACTGCCCATTTATAGGAATGCTTTAGAAACTTACGTACCAAGCTATCACGTGGACCTTATGAAGTTCTTCAAACTGACACACTACAGTGACACAATTATAGGCATTGCTGGGCCAAACTATATATCTTGCACATTGCAAGTCCACCAAACAAGCCAACTCAAATTCTCTACTCTAGCATTTTATTTCACAGTTCCATTCCATAGTCTGGACATTCACTAAAAAAAGTTATGACCAACCCTGAAACCTAACATTGACCTGATGTTGGCAATCTTCAGGGCACTGTGACAGCCCTTTTGTGAGCAAAGCTTAAAACACATAGTGGTATTGGTATGGTATGAGATCTGTCATCACATATTTTGGCCTACAGAAACACTACATATGTATGTGTAAGCATAGAAATCTCTTCTCAATAGGGAACCTAGAAGACTTGAGGTAAGGAAATGCTTAGACATTTAAATTCAACAACTTATCTATGTGGCTACTGTTGAAGCAACAAGTCTCTTTAAATTCCTTATTCTGGTACAACAGGCAGCATAGAGTTTGAGGTTTGGTATAATAACAAGAGTTTTCTTTCATACTTCCCCGGGGACTCCCAATTATCTTGAAGTGCAGCTGAAAAATCAAACCATGCTGCAAGGAAAGTAAAAAAGATTATTCTCTTGTTCTATAAATTTATCAGAACAAAAATCACCCCACTTTCCCATGGGTACTAAAAATATTGCTCTTAGACACGGCATCAGCCACCTTCTCCACATCTTATTCTCGCCTCTTCAATTTACTTTCTTTTTCCTATCACATGCTACTTTTGCAAGTAAAGAAATCGGGTATTTGAGTCATATAAGCACATAAAGAGAGACACAAAAAAAAAAACATCAACAGAGATAGGGAATAAATGCACATTCATTGACATAATGGGCACTGATCAGCCACAACATTAAAACCACCTGCCTAATGTAGGTTCCCCTTGTCCTGCAAAAACAGCCCTTATGTGTGAAGGCACAAGACCTCTGAACCTGTCCTGTGGTATCTGGAACCAAAACATTAGCTGAAGATCCTTGCAGTCCTGCAAGTTGCGAGGTTGGGCCTCCATGGATCAGATTTGTTTTTCCTGAACATCCCATAGATCAATTGGATTGGGATCTGGGATATTTTGTAGTCCCTGAACTCTTTGTCATGTTCCTCAAAACATTCCTGAACAATTTTTGCAGTGTGGCAAGGTGCATTATCCTGCAGAAAGAGGCAACTGCCATCAGGGAACACTGTTGCCATGAAGGGGTATACGTGGTTTGCAACAATCTCTAGGTAGGTGGTACATGTCAAAGTAGCATCCACATGAATGCCAGGAGAACATTGCCCACATGCATGCCAGGAGAACATTGTGCCCGCTTGCCTATCTTCTTCCTGCTGCCATCTCTTCCTCACGTAAACAATGCACACTCAACTGGCCATCTACCTGATCTAAAAGAAACATGATTCATCAGACCAGGCAGCATTATTTCATTGCTCCATGGTCCAGTTCTGATACTTACGTCCACACTGAAGGAACTTTCAGAGGTGAATGGGGATCATCATGAACACTCTTACCTGTCTGCGTCTACACAGACCTATTAGCAGTCAGCTGCAATGCAATGTGTGTTCTGACACCTTTATATCATGGCGAGCATTAAGGTATTAAGCTATTTGAGCTACATTAGCTCTTCTGTGTGATCAGACTAGACAGGCTAGCCTTTTTGTAGAGATGCCTAGGAATTGTAGAGCAGAATGTTAATGTAAGAGCTTCTTGATGCCCTATTTTTTATTCTATTTTTTAAACACCCCTTTTGCCAAGTGAAGCAGTAAGCCAGGGCCGTCGTATTTAACTGTTCTTGGCTGCAGTTTTTTTTGTGTGTGGATAAACTTGGCTTAACAAATACTCTTTGTATAATTAAACTTTAGCTTGTGTTGCCATGTCTCTTTAACAAAATATAATGACTTCAAATAATGACTGCAAGTGAATATACAAACATTAACAATTATCTATTCACATAGAGATCTTTGGATTATATAAGAGCTCCCAAATATCCTTCTTTGGGGTGAGACCTCCACCAGGACTTTTGATATTTTGGGAGACATAAGTTATTAAGTGCAATGATATGTATTGGATGGAATTTGCTAACAGATTTTGGGTAGTATATGTTTACAATAATGTGCTAAAAGATTTTGGGTAGTATATGTTTACAATAATGTGCTAACAGATTTTGGATACTATATGTTTATAGATACATTAAAGCGGCACTGTCATGCCAAACTTACCTTTCTTTAAATTGATTCCTCTTCTCTCCCTCTCTAAGGATCTGTTCTTCATTTCTTCATATCTGCTCTAGTTTTCTTTAAAACATAAGACAAAGTAGGGACTACTTGTCTTATGGAGGTTTGCTACACTTGACCATCTCTGACCAGCGGAGGAGCAAAGTGTGCTTCATTTCCGGCGGTCAGAGCAATTTCCCCACAATTCTCACCTTTCCTCCGTGTTCCCGCAATGCCTCCTTTCACTTTTCCCGAACATCCTGTCATTTAGACAGAATGCTGGCGAAACTACCAAATTGCGTCCTAACAGAATGAGAACAGTTTCTCCATTCGTGTTAGGAAGCAATTTGGGACTTTATTCGGATCCGAATTTCATTCGAATGAATGAATCTCCGATCCTATTTGTGCCGCGGCTGCATCTTGCAGCTGTTAGTAGATAACTCCCTAATTCCCATGGTATCAGGGAGCTATCTACCAAACGGCTGAAATACCTAACTTGGTCTTTCAGACAAATTTACTAATACTAAGTAAACATTACTTAGTATTAGTAAATTGTGCCCCTACTCGCTATACCGATAAGAAAGGTAAGTGCCGCTTTAATGTGGAAACAGGTTTTTGTGTAGAATATGTTTATAGATACAGTAACATGCAATGAGATTTTTGGTAGTATATGTTTATAGACGCAGTAACATGTGAACAGATTTTGGGTAGTATATAGTATATATGTTTATAGATACAGAAAGTATATATGTTTATAGATACAGAAATGTGATAACAGATTTTGGGTAGAATATGTTTACATATAAGGTAATGTGCTAACAGATTTTGGGTAGTACCGGTATATGTTTATAGATACAGTAATGTGCTAACAGATTTTGGGTACTATATGTTTATAGATACAGTAATGTGCTAACAGATTTTGGGTAGTATATGTTTATAGATACAGTAATGTGCTAACAGATTTTGTGTACTATATGTTTATAGATACAGTAATGTGCTAACAGATTTTGGGTACTATATGTTTATAGATACAGTAATGTGCTAACAGATTTTGGGTAGTATATGTTTATAGATACAGTAATGTGCTAACAGATTTTGGGTACTATATGTTTATAGATACAGTAATGTGCTAACAGATTTTGGGTACTATATGTTTATAGATACAGTAATGTGCTAACAGATTTTGGGTAGTATATGTTTATAGATACAGTAATGTGCTAACAGATTTTGGGTACTATATGTTTATAGATACAGTAATGTGCTAACAGATTTTGGGTAGTATATGTTTATAGATACAGTAATGTGCTAACAGATTTGGGATGGTATAGGTTTATAGATACAGTAACATGCAAACAGATTTTGGGTAGTATCGGTTTATAGATACAGAAAGGTGATAATAAATTTTGGGTATATGTTTACAAATAAGCTAATGTTCTAACAGATTTTAGGTAGTATATGTTTATAGATACAGTTATCTGCTAACAGATTTTAGGTAGTATATGTTTATAGATACAGTATGTGATAACAGATTTTGGGTACTATATGTTTATAGATACAGTAATGTGCTAACAGATTTGGGGTAGTATCGGTTTATAGATACAGAAATGTGATAACAGATTTTGGGGTAATGTGCTAACAGATTTTGGGTACTATATGTTTATAGATACAGTAATGTGCTAACAGATTTGGGATGGTATAGGTTTATAGATACAGTAACATGCGAACAGATTTTGGGTAGTATATGTTTATAGATACATAAATGTGATAACAGATTTGGGGTATAATATGTTTACAAATAAGGTAATGTTCTAACAGATTTTGGGTAGTACCAGTATATGTTTATAGATACAGTAATGTGCTAACAGATTTTGGGTACTATATGTTTATAGATACAGTAATGTGCTAACAGATTTTGGGTACTATATGTTTATAGATACAGTAATGTGCTAACAGATTTTGGGTACTATATGTTTATAGATACAGTAATGTGCTAACAGATTTTGGGTAGTATATGTTTATAGATACAGTAATGTGCTAACAGATTTTGGGTAGTATATGTTTATAGATACAGTAATGTGCTAACAGATTTTGGGTACTATATGTTTATAGATACAGTAATGTGCTAACAGATTTTGGGTAGTATATGTTTATAGATACAGTAATGTGCTAACAGATTTGGGATGGTATAGGTTTATAGATACAGTAACATGCAAACAGATTTTGGGTAGTATCGGTTTATAGATACAGAAAGGTGATAATAAATTTTGGGTATATGTTTACAAATAAGCTAATGTTCTAACAGATTTTAGGTAGTATATGTTTATAGATACAGTTATCTGCTAACAGATTTTAGGTAGTATATGTTTATAGATACAGTATGTGATAACAGATTTTGGGTACTATATGTTTATAGATACAGTAATGTGCTAACAGATTTGGGGTAGTATCGGTTTATAGATACAGAAATGTGATAACAGATTTTGGGTATATGTTTAGAAATAAGGTAATGTTCTAACAGATTTTGGGTAGTACCGGTATATGTTTATAGATACAGTAATGTGCTAACAGATTTTGGGTACTATATGTTTATAGATACAGTAATGTGCTAACAGATTTTGGGTACTATATGTTTATAGATACAGTAATGTGCTAACAGATTTGGGATGGTATAGGTTTATAGATACAGTAACATGCGAACAGATTTTGGGTAGTATATGTTTATAGATACATAAATGTGATAACAGATTTGGGGTATAATATGTTTACAAATAAGGTAATGTTCTAACAGATTTTGGGTAGTACCAGTATATGTTTATAGATACAGTAATGTGCTAACAGATTTTGGGTACTATATGTTTATAGATACAGTAATGTGCTAACAGATTTTGGGTACTATATGTTTATAGATACAGTAATGTGCTAACAGATTTTGGGTACTATATGTTTATAGATACAGTAATGTGCTAACAGATTTTGGGTAGTATATGTTTATAGATACAGTAATGTGCTAACAGATTTGGGATGGTATAGGTTTATAGATACAGTAACATGCAAACAGATTTTGGGTAGTATCGGTTTATAGATACAGAAAGGTGATAATAAATTTTGGGTATATGTTTACAAATAAGCTAATGTTCTAACAGATTTTAGGTAGTATATGTTTATAGATACAGTTATCTGCTAACAGATTTTAGGTAGTATATGTTTATAGATACAGTATGTGATAACAGATTTTGGGTACTATATGTTTATAGATACAGTAATGTGCTAACAGATTTGGGGTAGTATCGGTTTATAGATACAGAAATGTGATAACAGATTTTGGGTATATGTTTAGAAATAAGGTAATGTTCTAACAGATTTTAGGTAGTATATGTTTATAGATACAGTAATGTGCAAACAGATTTTAGGTAGTATATGTTTATAGATACAGTAATGTGCAAACAGATTTTGGGTACTATATGTTTATAGATACAGTAATGTGCTAACAGATTTTGGGTAGAATATGTTTACATATAAGGTAATGTTCTAACAGATGTGGGGTACTATATGTTTATAGATACAGTAATGTGCTAACAGATTTGGGGTAGTATATGGTTATAGATACAGTAATGTTCTAACAGATTTTAGGTAGTATATGTTTATAGATACAGTAATGTGCAAACAGATTTTGGGTACTATATGTTTATAGATACAGTAATGTGCTAACAGATTTTAGGTAGAATATGTTTACATATAAGGTAATGTTCTAACAGATGTGGGGTACTATATGTTTATAGATACAGTAATGTGCTAACAGATTTGGGGTAGTATATGGTTATAGATACAGTAATGTGCTAACAGATTTTAGGTAGTATATGTTTATAGATACAGTAATGTTCTAACAGATTTTAGGTAGTATATGTTTATAGATACAGTAATGTGCAAACAGATTTTGGGTACTATATGTCTATAGATACAGTAATGTGCTAACAGATTTTAGGTAGTATATGTTTATAGATACAGCAGTGTGCTAACAGATTTTGGGTAGAATGTGTTTACATATAAGGTAATGTTGTAACAGATTTGGGGTACTATATGTTTATAGATACAGTAATGTGCTAACAAATTTGGGGTAGTATATGTTAATAAACAAATGCATACTACACAACATTCCAAATTAGGAGCTTGGTTTCTGGTGTTCTGGCCCTCATACATGGTTGCCTAGCTATGCTCTGCTGCATTGATGTAATGTTGATAGTGTAGCTAATTGAAAATTCCAGGTCATGGACAGTTGTGTCCCAGGAGAATTCAATAATTCTGAAACTGTGATAAAACTAAATTTCTCTATGTGGTTCAAAAGCCTCTGTGTATCTATAGGCTAGCACAGGCATAGGCAACCTTCCGCACTGCAGATGTTTTGGACTACAACTCCCATGATGCTGTGCCAGCACTATGGGTGTCAGAGCATTATGTTGGATGTAGTCCAAAACATCTGGAGTGCCAAAGGTTGCCTATCCCTGGGCTAGCAAAACATCATGGGAGCTATTCAATAGCTGCAGGGTTACCTGTTACAAAGCATCATGGGAGCTGTAGTTCAACAAGAGCTGCAGGGTTAACTCTAACTTCCTGGAGTGGCCATATCATGATTTTTTATTGCAGCAGTTTAACACCTTCAGTTCTGTTCAGGATCCACAGACACCAATTCAGCTCTTCATTACTACAGAAATAAGATACATTGAATTGTATCACCACCAAAGTGGACACAGTAAACAAACAAAAAAGAGAGACTATTCATCATCAGTAATTTACTGTATATAGAGCTACTTTTTATATATACCATATTGTATTATATTTTATTGCATGTTTAGTTTTTATGGAGATTTTATTATAGATGTGTGATTTTGATAGATCTAAATAAAATGCCAATAGTCTTAAATTTTGCTCTTATGACAGCAGTGTTACACTATTTTAAAAGAAAGAGGAAGAATTTTACAATCTGTTTAGCAGCAACAATCAGTCATTTCTTGATTATCCTCAATACTTTTAAAATTGGCAATTTTATTTTTATTTCCATTATTTTTCTTCCTCCCCCACCTTTTTGCGCGCGCGAACACACACACACAAATTAAATATAAGGAGCACTCACAGGTCTCCAAAAATCATGCAAAGGGTAACACACATAGGGTCTGGAGGACAGAGAGACACAAAGGGGTTAGGAGGGGAGAGACGCAAAAAGGGGCTGGGCGAGAAAGAGACACACAAATGGGCTAGGGGGGAGATAGAGACCCATAAAGGTTCTGGGTGAAGAGATACACTGAGGGGCTGGAAAGGGAAAAAGACACACATAGGGGTTGGAAGAGAAAGAGACACAAAAAGGGTCTGGGGAGAAAGAGATACAAAAAGGGTATGTGAGAGAGGCACACAGAGGAGCTGGGGAAGGAGAAAAAGAGACACAAAAGGGTTGGGGGAGAAAGAGACACACACAGTTGGCATTTTTTGTTTTGTGGGGGTGCACGTTGCTGGTCTTGCCTAGGACCCAAAACAGTTTAGCACAGACACTGAATATAAACTTGAAATATGCAGCTTTTACAGTAATCTTGAATAAATACACGATTCATTAAATGTAAAGTATGTATTTAGAATGTGAAATATTTTTTTTTTTTTTTTTTACAAATATTTGTATTTGTGATCAGGAATAAATTGTACTGACCTATAAAAGGACAGAGTATTTATCTTTAATTCTGTTTTCCTTTAAATAATTTACAGCGTGCATTCAGTTAATTTAGTTTATTAATTCAAAACCAGTGACAACAAGCAATTTATCTAGTGACAACCTGTCATCATTGGAGGATTTATAATAATATAATATGTAGAAAACATATAATGTGCCCCAGAAGCTTCATGCTTGCAAAAACAAACCAGAAGACAATAATGTATTGTTTAATTAAATTGTACAAGTGCTGGGTTCACTTGTGTGGTATTTATCATCAATAACAAAAGAGCACGGTACCCTGTGGTACTTAAACATACTCATAAGAACTGTATTATAAAAAGAACAAGAAATCCTGTGACAATAGCAGCCTAACAGTTTAACACAATGTAACAGAATAGCCATTGTCACCATGAGTCACTGTTTACACTTTTAGATCGAGTTCTACAGTCTCAGGTCTTTCCACTAAGAGGAGAGGTGGTTCAGACAGCACAATTGTTTACCATGAAGAAACCTACAGAATGAGTGAGAATGATACAGTAATGCTATCTTCAAAGAGTAACATCTTAAGGGTCACTCTAAGAACCATAACTACTTGTGGGTGACAGCAATGATCCATGTCACTCTGCGCAGGATGGCTTATAATGGCTTGTAAACAGACTGCAGCAGCTGTAAGACTGCGTTGAAATCAGTGATGTCGTAATTGGAAGTTTACTTCCTTCTTTGATTTCCAAAATCCATCCTGATAACGGGTCATGCAAGGGTGTTATTCACTAAACACAAAATTATATTGATCTAAAATCCAAAAGTCAAAAGGCACCATGAAATAGCTAGGCAGGGATTATACCAGAACTGGAGAGTTTTATGAACAGGGTTATTAACTAAAGCGAGAATTCATGGTGAATACAAAAAAATGTCAAATTTAAAGCCAAAGTGTCAGAAATGGAAACATTATTGTCAGCTTTCCGTTCAACTACTCTGGCGTTAAATAAAAAAAAAAAAAAAAAATCACACTTTAGTAGATAATAAATCAGCTATTTTGTCCTGTTTTTTGTGTAAATTAAATTTAGCAATTTGGTATTCAGTATACTACAATTCATTGTTTAGTGAATTCAACTCCATTGTGTTTCCAGAACTGTGTATACAAAGTGTTGTGCAAGTAATACATCATGTGTTGCTTGTACTATACTGACAGCAAGTGACAAATGATTTAGCCAGCTGCATGTTGCAGTCATTTATACATACATAGCGTGACCTTTCTTCTGCAAACTGAAATGCCTTTATCTGTCTCTTAATATTATATATAATAATACTATATTCATGGACACATTTACCAACAGTCTAAATGCTTTTATTTGATATGGAATTTGGATGTTTTATGTTGTTTGTTGCACGATTCACTGAATTTCCACCAAATGATTTTGTACATTCAGGGGTAATCACACTGAATGCACCCCTAAGGTAGTTTAACTGATTACAGTTTTATGGAATATCTGGGGAATTTCTACAAATTTTGCATATTGGAGCTATATTGGACCTCTCCTACTTCTAGCTATGGATTTATATCAGCCAAAGCCTCTTTAACCCCACAATGGAATGTGATACATCTAATAAAGATGCTAACTACTATTAAATACCTCCCACTCAACATATTGATATGAACATAGTATTGTGTTTTCACAAATCATTGCCTGATTGCGGCTGTAATCAGGGCCGTCTTTAATAGTGATTGGACCCTGGGCAAGCATTTGCTTGGGCCCCCTGGACCCTGCTGCCCTCCCACTCCCTGGCATGCAATTACATGATTTTGCTATTACATGACGAAAAGTCATGATTTTATTAAAGACACGGAGGCGAGTATTGCATATCCCTTTCTTTACTGTTCACAAATAGCAGCAAAGGAAACAAGGTTACACCAGTGAGGACAAAAGACCCCCGTATGTACAGTCCCACAGAACAATTGATATATCCAGTATTATTGAAACAACAATGTCAAAGGATGGCCCCACTTACCGTATTGAACCATACTATGCGGTGTGTCGTGGTATGAGTAATTCTGGGGGGGAAATATATTATTACCGGTGTGTAAGAACAACAAAAAAGGGTGGGACAATACTCGCCTCCGTGTCTTTAATAAAATCATGACTTTTCGTCATGTAATAGCAAAATCATGTAATTTTATAACAAGACACGGAGGCTCATATTGCAAGTTTAAAGCTGATCCATTACCGCAGCGAATGTATGTGGGGCCGGCCGAAAGTAGAATTCTCGGAAGGTAGACTCCCTAGACCAGTCAGCTGTCCTCATAATGTCTTCTAGGCGTGCGCCTGCCGACATCATAGAAGAGGCTGATGCCCCCCGTACTGAATGGGCGCCAAATACCGTAGTATCAATGCCTGCTTGGGCCAGCAGCCATTTCACCCAGCGTGACAAGGTAGTGCTAGAAACTGGATGAAAAGGAGGACGGAAAGATAAAAACAACTGAGGAGAGACGGTAGAGCGGTGTGGTTCGGTGCGAGCTTCATATTCGCGAAGGCAGGTCACTGGGCATAGTGAAGGAGAGGCAGGGAAACTAGGGTATGATACCGCTTTGATGGAAGTCTTGGTCCGCCTGCTGACGTTAAAAGTTACCCCGTCCGGGGTATATGACTTGGCATCGAAGTCCAGTGCACTGACATCCGAGACTCTCTTGCATGAGATGAGGCAGAGCAGGCAAACTAATTTGGCGGACAGCTGTTTGAGGGAGAGTCCTGCGTTAGCGGGCCAGGATGAGAGGAAAACCAATACAACTGAGACATCCCAGGTCGTGGAGTAGCGGGGCCTGGGTGGTCTTGAAAATCTAGAACACTTGATGAGTCGGCACACTAGGGGGTGTTGTCCCGCGGGGCGGCCCTCGAAACCTTGGTGAATCGCTGAGATAGCGGAACGGTAAAGGTTAATAGTCCTGTAAGCCTTACCGGCTTCGAAGAGGGACGTCAGGAACTGCAGGATTATTGTTACAGAGGCCGAAACGGGATCCTCGTTCCGAGCCATGCACCAGCCAGCCCAAGCTCGCCAAGCTGACCCATATGCCAGTCTAGTGCCGGGAGCCCATGCTGCTGCCAATAAGTGTCTAGTTGTGTCCGAAACTCCTTGGATTTCCCAGGGTCCCCGGAGATCCGCCATGCCAGAAGTGGGAGAGAGCCCTCTAGCCGGAGGGGATGATAGCATCCCGTCGGGTCTTGCAGCAGGTTGTGGTGTCCCGGCAGGAGTCGAGGGTAGTCCAACGTCATCTCGAGCACTTGGGGAAACCATGACTGCGTTTCCCAGAATGGGGTGACCATGACCAGTTCCGCCCGGTGTTTGCGGGCCTGCAGGAGTGAGCGAGGGATCATGGAAAACGGGGGGAAGGCATAAAGGAGGCCTCCCTTCCAATCTTGTAGGAAGGCATCCACTGCCTCCGCCATTGGGTCCGGCCTCCAGCTGAAGAAGCGTGGGAGTTGGGCATTGAGCCGGGAGGCGAAAAGGTCTATGGTAAATGGTCCCCAGAGATATGATATATTGGAGAACACCTTCCTGGCCAATCTCCAGTCGCTGGTGTCTGAGAGATAACGTGAACCCCAATCCGCCTGGACGTTGTGCAGACCAGGTAGGTACTCTGCGTAGACCATCAGGTTCCGTTCCAGGCAGAATTCCCAAAAGTCTTTCGCCAATCTGGCCAGGACCGCCGACTGTGTACCACCCAGGTGGTTGACATATCTCACCGCCGAAACATTGTCCATGCGGAGCCGAATACATGATAGGGCACGGTCCTTGGCAAAGCTGCGGATGGCGAAGGAGCCTGCCAGAAGTTCCAGGGCATTGATGTGCAGTCGGGATTCGGACTCCGACCAATGGCCCCCAGTTGAGACTCCCTCGCAGTGGGCTCCCCAGCCATGTAGACTCGCATCCGAGTCGATCGTGAATTCTGGCATTGAGCCGAAGATGGCTTTGCCATTCCATGCGGACAGGTTGAGAATCCACCATCGCAACTTGTCTTTCGTCTCGTTGTCCAATGATACCAGATCCGCGTAGGATGCCCCGGCTCTTAGGTGAGCGATCTTTAGGCGCTGTAGCGCTCGGTAATGGAGTGGGCCTGGGAACACGGCCTGGATTGAGGAGGCCAGCAGGCCTATAAGGCGTGCCATTTGGCGTAAGGTGAGCTGGGGCCGGATAAGGGCCCTGCGTAACTCTTTGCGGATGGATCGAATTTTGGACATCGGGAGGCTCAGCGTTGCTGCCCCCGAATCCACTTGGAATCCTAGGAATTCCAAGCGGGTGGCGGGGGTCAGGCATGACTTCTCCCAGTTGATTATGAAACCTAAGCGTGACAGGAGGTTTATGGCTAGCCGTAGATGTGTGAGGAGGGTGGAACGCTCCTGAGCCATGAGGAGAATATCGTCTAGGTAGACGATTAGTTGAACTCCTCGACTGCGTAGCCAGGCCATAACAGGTCGTAGAAGCTTCGTGAAACACCACGGGGCTGAGGATAGGCCAAAGGGTAGGCAGGTGAACCGCCATGTTTCGTGCCGCCAGTAAAAGCGTAGGAGGTCCCGAGATGCCTCCGCTATTGGCACTGTCAGGTACGCGTCTTTTAGGTCTAGTTTCGCTAGCCAGTCTCCATGGAGGAGGAGATCCCTTAGCAGGTGAATACCCTCCATCTTGAAATGGCGGTACCTGACTACGGCATTGAGGGGGCGCAAATTTATGACTGGCCTCAATTGGCCGCCTTTCTTTTCCACTAGGAAGATATTGCTTATTACGCCTGCAGGGTTGGGGGGTGCTAGTTCTATAGCCCCTTTGAACCGGAGGGTTGAAAGTTCCTCGTCGATCCGTCCGCGATCCTGGAGGGAAAAGCGGATCGGTCGAGTAGGGGGAATGTGTATGGGGTGGCTGGTGAGTTCTATATTGAAACCCCGAATAGTGTTCAGTACCCAGGGATCTAAAGTGATTTGTGACCAGGCTGGGAAAAAATGTTGGAGTCTGCCCCCTACGTAACCCGGAGAAGAAATGTGTGGTATGAGGTAACTCACCGTATGGTCGTCTTGAGCTTGGGTTACCCCGAAGGCCTCTGGATCGCCATGGACGTCCGCGGGATGGAAAAAACATGGGGCGGGGGGCCTCTTGGTATTGGTTATGGTGTTGAAAGGAGCCTCTTCCCGTGCCACGGGATTGGGGGTAGCTGCGGCCGGACAGACGGCTCCTGAGTCTGCCGGCCCTGGTAGAGACCCGCCCCTGGAATACTCGCCTCATGGAGGCTTGGGCCTTGTCTAAAGCCGTGAATGCTCCCACAAAGCGCCCTAAATCTTTAATGAAGGAGTCTCCGAAGAGGAGTCCTTGGGCGTCTTTCCCCGCTTCCGTAAGGGCGAGGTTGGCCAGTTTGGGCTCAATTTTGAATAATATGGCCTTACGCCTTTCTATAGATAGGGAGGTATTTACACTCCCAGCAATACAAATTGCTCTCTGGACCCAACCTCTA
Organism: Pelobates fuscus; assembly: GCF_036172605.1. Taxonomy (NCBI): domain Eukaryota; kingdom Metazoa; phylum Chordata; class Amphibia; order Anura; family Pelobatidae; genus Pelobates; species Pelobates fuscus. The sequence goes on along the minus strand of NC_086318.1, from coordinate 124,355,372 downwards.
AGGTCTTCAGGGTCGACCATGCGGTTTTCCGCTCTGGCGTCTTCCGCCAAGGGTCCGAATATGTCCAGGTGCTTGTCCTGGCAGGACTTCAAAGCGGACTCCAGTCCTTTACGGGGATTCCAGCCCATTTTAGTGAGGAACTGGGTCATTTTGGGGTCAACCTCTGGGGTGTCACAAACCTTGTTAGGTACCACAGGCCTAGGACATTCCGCCCTCAATTTGTTGCGGGCCGCCTTGCTTAAGGGTTTTCTGACCCAATTTTCCAGGTATGTGGCAACGTGGTCGGCCGGGAGCCACTCCGCCGACCTCGGATGGTGTAGGTCATCCGGGTCGAAGAGTGGGACCCCCGAAGGATCCACGAGGGAGGGCCCCGCAGCCGCGGGGTTCCTGGTCCCTGTCTCGCCTCCTGGCATCTCTGCCTGAGCAGAGGAAAGGAGGTCAAGAGCGCCATCGGCGGTATCCGCATCAGAGTCGGTATCCGACTTGTTCATAGCCTCCTCATTTGACCCGATTTCTGAGTCGGTGTCGCTCTCAATCTGTGCTCTGGCACATTTCCATAGCCGCGCCCGTTCTGCCTGGCGTGGAAAGGCTCTTTTGCGTGGATGGGACACGCTTTCTGGGGCGACCGAAGGTGCGCCAGTCATGGTGTTTCTGGAGGCAGAGGAATGTTTGGACTTACGGGTAGCTTTTTTGAATCCCTCTTTAGACACCTCTCCCTGGGGTGTCAATAGGCCCGAGAGTTGCTCGTCTGAAGGACGTAGCAAGAGGGCCTGTGAAATGGTGTGGGAGAGGGTGGAGGACATAGACCCCATAGCTGCCATAATGGCGTCTGTTACTGAGCGCTGTAGCGCTAGAAACTGTGCCCCACCGGGGTGGGTATTTCCATCAGCCATAGAAGGCGAGATATCTGAGGTGACAGGAGCCTCAGTTCTAATGAGTGGGGTATCCGACTCCCCAGAGTGAGTGGACCCAGCGGATAGTCTGGGTTTAGGCATGTTGAGAAACTAGCAGGAGTAATAGGAAATAAAGAACGTATGGGTTAGTCACCCAAACAGCTAAGCAAGAAATAAGGAAAAAATCGCTCTCACCAGGGCCCAGACCAGTGACACACTAAGATGTAGGGACAGGATGTCAGAAAATGGCCGCCGGAAATCTCGCGGGATTCGCGGCACCCGCGAGATACGTGGTAAAACTACCAAACATGAGGGAGAGAACGCAAAATGCGCAGAAAGGCGCCCGGGCAGAAGAAACAGAAAGGAGACAAGACTACATAGGCAGGGGAGGTCTGGGCCCTGAGACTAGGGTACAATGAGACAAATTACTAAACTTTGATACTAAAGAAATAAATGAATAAATGAATAAATAAATAACCGAATAAATAAGTGGATAAGTAAATACAAATAAATACAAGTAAATGAGAGAAAATATCAATTAACAAAATCAGTATACTAAGAGAATATGAGGAGAAAATATGGCATGTACTTATCTTTGTGTCAGAGCAGCAAAGAAAGAGGGAAATGGAAGGGAAGTGCTGCCTGTTATACTGGGACCTGAGCGGGGAGGGGCCTATGTTATCACATGTTCATTCTTTTTTCATTCTGTTTGTTTCCTTTGCTGCTATTTGTGAACAGTAAAGAAAGGGATATGCAATATGAGCCTCCGTGTCTTGTTATAAAATCATGCCTTACACTCCAACCCAGTGGCGGAACTAATGCAGAGAAGCCCTGGTACAAGAAAGTTGTTTGGGCCTCCCCCTCTAGCACAAGAGTGGCGAAAAGATACATCCCCATCTGTCATACAACTCCCACAATGCTATGCTAGCTGGGGATCTATACTTTGCCCATTCTTGTAGGGTTGTATTTGTGTGCAGTGTTTGTGCATTTGAATGTAAGCATGTTTTTGTATAGAGTATATGTGTGCATGTAGAGGTGTATTTGTATGTACTATTACAATTGGAATGCAGAGGTGTACTTGTGTGTAGTGTTTGCGTTTGAATGCAGTGGTGTGTGTTTGTATGTATGGTTGACTTTTAAATTCAGGTGTGCAACTGTGAGTTGGTGTATGCATATCATTTTGGCATTTTAATACTGGGTTTTGTTTGTATGTAATATTTGCCTTCAGTGTTGTTATAGGATGTAGTGTTGTCTTCTAAACATTTGTGTATAGTATTGGTGTTTGAGTAAAGGGTGTGTTTTATATATAATTTTGGAGTTTGAAATTAGGGGTGTGTTTGTCTGTAATGTTTGTGTTATCAGGGATGTGTTTGCATGTTGTTTTTGATTGCTGGGATGTATACACATACACAGTTACATACACATCAACACACATATAAACATACTGACACATGCATATACCTTGACACACAGATACACACACTGGCACATGCACACAAATTCTGATATGCACACTGGCACATAAACACTCAGATACACACCGACATAGTTACACACTGGCACACACATACACACAGATACACACACTCGGACATACATGTGATAATTTTTATGTTTGCAGCAGGGCAGAAGCAAAGAGTTGGAGGAGGCACAAAGCTTGTAAATGCTGATGCTGATGTGGCAAGGCAAGCTGGTACTGTTATATGTAATGCACAACAAAAAAAAGAATTAAAACATAAAATAAACACTGTGCTTAAATGCAACTGCAGCAATAATTAAACTCATCTAAACAAAAAAAAAGCAGTGAGTGGGGGCACATAGTAGAAAGGCAGTGAGTGGGGGCACAGGGTAAAAAAGCAGTGAGGGGGGAAGGCAGGAGCAGTGAGTGGGGGCACCGAGAAGCGGTAAGTGGGGGAAAGCAGGGCAGGGGCAGAGAGTGGGGGCATAGAGAAGAGAAGAAGTGAGTGGGGGAAGGCAGGGCAGGGGCAGAGAGTGGGGGCACAGAGAAGAGAAGAAGTGTGTGGGGAAGGCAGGGCAGGGGCAGAGAGAAGAGAAAAAGTGAGTGGGGAAGGCAGGGCAGGGCCAGAGAGTGGGGGCACAGAGAAGATAAGCAGTAAGTGGGGGCACAGAGAAGATAAGCAGTAAGTGGGGGAAATCAGGGCAGGGGCATTGAGTGGGGTGGTTTTTCTAAAAACTATCCTAGCTGCAGCCATTCACCCAGAAGGAGAGGATCAGGGACTGGATACACTCACCTTCAACTCAGCTTAGTGCTGGCTGAGGCTGATGGGAGTGGGAATGAGCTGCAGCTCATCCTACCTCTCCTCCCCATGCTGCTACCTGCTGCTGCCTCCTTCCTCCTGAAGCTGGGAGGAAGTGATCGGCTGTCACTTCCTGCCAGCCAGCTAATACTACAGGGGCCCGGTCGGCTCTTAAAGGGCCATGGCACCCCACCGGGTCCCTGTTCAGAGATACCCATCGGGTGGCCCTAAATGCATGGGCCACCTGATAGGCCCCTCCAAATTGTTGTGGGCCCACAGGGCAGCTGCTTTGGGCCCCCCAGGAGTAACTGGGCCCGGGGCAGCTGCCCCTTTTGCCCTGTGTTAAAGACGGCCCTGGCTGTAATATGTGCGGATGGATGAATATAAACGATGAATTATGTGTTATTGAGTTATAGGAGAGATTTACTAGATATACAGTTAGATGTTGCGATTTGCCCAAGATTAAGGTAGTTACCATCCATGAATGATTGAATATACATGAATATAACGATAATCTCAGACATAGCCAGATACTGCAATGCATGCCTTCTAGTAAACAGTTTGTAAATTAATATATAAAAGTAATGATCAACATATCAACGCATTCTAAATTGTTTTGCAAGCACTGGTCTTCTCTTTAAAAATACAACCAAAACAGAGGAGCCTCTTCCCATCCATTTCCCCTTTTTCCTGCCAGGTTAGTAGGAATGGGTTACAGTCAGCAGACAGATGGGACGCATTATAAATCAAATCACTGTGTGTACGCTGACACCGCCCTGTCTCTGTACTGATGAAAACCTCTCATCGCTGCAACTGGATCATGTAGGTTTTAACATTGCTTATTCTGTGCTGCATGGAGAATATATACAATCAATTATCCATTGGTTTCATAGAAAATTCACCGTTATATATGTATAGGTTGGATTGTGTTACACAGAAACGTCTTTTATTTTACCATAATTCAAACTCCCACATGAGCAAACCGCCAAATATTAAGGTAAATTCTGCAGCCCCAGTATAGAAACATCAAAATACAAGCCACGTATTTGTCCAAGCAAAAATAGGAACCCATGAGCAGGTGTGGACTAAGACTCCCATGATGCTTAGCCATTGGATTGACACCAATCCTCTTCTTTGGCTAGGCAGAGTGGTACACAATGCCATATTGCTTATTTGAGATCCACATCAATCCAGACATTTTCTATATAGCATGTTTAAAGAAACATGTCATCAAATTATTACAGACTATGATGTATTGGAAAACAAAACAAAACACAGAAGTTTGAAATTGGATGAAGAAAAATTCTCTGCGGACTTTCTGTTATATTTTTGATTGAGCTGTAGGCTATTTATTCCAACCTTGGTCAAAATCTATTCAATTCTATTCAGCAGTTGCACCGTTTTTGCCCCAAAAAATGCCTTACGGCTTATTTTCGGGGGATGTCGTAATTGTAACTTCCACGAACAGAGATCAGCTTACTAGCGAATGGAACACCGCAAAACTATGTTCGAACTAGCGGCGATCTCAACTAGGGCTTATTTTCGGGGTAGTACTTATATTTCGTCAACCCTTGAAAATAAGCAATGGCTTATTTTCGGGGGATGCCTTATTTTCAGGGAAAAACTGTATTTGTATTTATCCATGTGCTAACAAGAAATAGCCTAAATACCTTACCAATGAACACACTTTTGTTATCAATATTAAGAAATGGACTAGCCCTAATCCACCAACTTGCTTGACTATTAATATAACAATTTTAAAATAGGATATTTGTCAACAAGTAACTGACATACAGAATGCAACAGAAACAAGAAGCGAATAAGACCCTGCTTAAACGATCTTATAATTACCAGATTTTACTAATTTCATGACGTAAAGTCATGATTTTATAAAGGACACAGAGGCGAATATTATGCTTATCTCTTTCTTTAATATACCTCAGCAGCAAAGAAAAAGTTTTAAGACATTAAAAGAATCAACTAGGATAGGTACTCCAAGGGTTAACCTAGTATGCTATCCTTAACCAATAGGAACAGTCCATGCATCCATAACCACCCATGTGACCTCTCTTCTCCCTCTTTCTTTGATCCTGCCAAAGCTTCAATTCATCAACTTGCGTAGACACTGGGTCCATAACATGTGTGTCGACCTTCATCTTCATAACCAAACAATGAACTTTAACCAATTGAATTGAGATGAAATCCGATCAACCATTGCATCTACTGTGATTCGTTAAGCTGAAAGGAGAGAGAAAAGAAATGGTAATGTGTGGTCTAGAGACTGTGTGTCACATCCATGAGGGTTAAATCTTATTATACATGAAAAACCTCTACAGACCATCTGGTCTACTGTAAGAGTTATTGTCTTACGTGTCAATCCTGTTCATTCATTACATTCCGTACCAACCCACAATATTACTTTAGCCATACAACTTACTGGGTGGGAATTCACATCTTTCTTGATATTCTGGTAACCTTTTCGCGATACTTACCATATCCACTTCGCGATACTTACCGGGTGGGCTAATATTCGCCTCCTTTATGTCCTTTATAAAATCATGACTTTACGTCATGAAATTAGTAAAATCTGGTAATTGTATTAAAGGACACGGAGGCTTATATTATGCTAGTTCAAAGCTGAGCAATGACTGACGATGTTATGTGTTCTGTAGGGCGAAAGTAGTATTCTTTAAACGTGGATTCTCGTGACCAGTCTGCTGTCCGCAACAGGTCTTCCAATCTGCATCCCAAACAAAATGCTTTAGTCGCCATAGCTCCTCTAGTGGAGTGTGCTCCAAACATGGATGTATCAATCTTTGCGGAGGTCATCACCCATTTCACCCATCGGGCTATAGTAACCGACGATACTGGTTGATGTGGTGTGTTGATGGCTAGGAATAGTTTGTGCCGATTAGGGTCCCGAAATGCCTGCGTCCGTTTCTCATACTCCTTGAGACAAGCTATTGGACATAGGTTTGTATTGTGAGGAAAAGCTGGGTAAGATACTCTAGTAATCGTTGTTTTTGTCCGTCTGGTAATATTAAAAGTCACCCCCGATGGAGTGAACGAGCTTGCATCCACGTCCAATGCCCTCACGTCGGATACTCTTTTGCATGATATCAAGCAGAAGAGCATGGCCAGTTTCGCTGATAACTGTTTAAGTGTAAGGTCAGAATTCTGTGGCCATAATTCCAATAAATTTAGGACTAAATTTACGTCCCACATTGATGCATATCTGGGTTGTGGGGGTCTTGCGAACCTCACTCTGCGTAAGAGTCTGCACACCAATAAGTGCTTCCCTATTGGTGTTCCTTCCCAGCCTTTATGTCCAGCCAATATTGCTGACCTATAGACATTAATAGTACGGTAAGCTAGACCTTGATCGTATAAGTGCGTCAGAAATCGTAGCAGGTAGTTCACAGGAGCATATACGGGATCCACTTGTTGTTCCAAGCACCAACCACTCCAGGAGTTCCATGCTCAACTGTAGGATCTCCTGGTTCCTGGGGCCCAGGCTCCCGCCAATAATTCCAGCGTTGTCTGTGGAACCTCCGGTACGACCCATGGTCCCCCGAGAGGAGCCACGGTAACAGCCTGAGTTGTCCTTGCATCATCAGTGGGCGTGGGTTCCCTTTGGGGTCCGACAAAAGGTGTGGGTCTTCGGGGAGTAGTCTGGGAAGATCTATAGACATCTCCATGAGAGAAGGGAACCATGGCTGTGTTGTCCAAAATGGTGTTATCAGGACCAATGTTGTCCGAGAGCAATAGAGATGTACTAGTGTTCGTGCTATCAGAGCGAAGGGAGGGAACGCGTATAGTTTTCTGTTCAGCCATGTCTGGAGGAACGCATCCGTAGCTATTGCGCCTGGATCTGGTCTCCAGCTGAAGATTTTCGGTAGTTGCGTATTCAAACGAGACGCAAACAGATCCATGTGCAGTGGGCCCCACAGTTCCTGCAATCGTAGGAATACTTCGCGATTCAGGTGCCAATCGCTGGCGTCCCGCAGATACCTGGAATTCCAATCCGCTACAACATTCGCGAGACCTGGGATGTATTCGGCTCGTACTGATATGTTGCGGTCCAGGCAATATTGCCAGAATTCCGTGGCTAAATCTGCTAGAACTTTGGACCTGGTGCCGCCGAGGCGGTTGATGTATTGCACTGCTGATATGTTGTCCATCCTTAATATAATGGAGCAGTGTGTCTTGGCACCTAAAAGGCTCCTCAGTGCGAATGCTCCTGCCATAAGTTCTAGGCTGTTGATATGCAGCGCCCTTTCCGATTGGGACCATCTTCCGCCTGTTGAAATACGATCACAATGCGCTCCCCAGCCCTGTGTGCTGGCATCGGACTCTATTATGCAATCTGGAGCGGTACCAAAGATCGCTCTGCCATTCCACGCTTCCATGTGTTGTAGCCACCATTTGAGTTCCTCTTTGGCTGTGTGATCGAGTTGCACGGAGTCTGAGTAAGATTGACCTGATTGTAGTTGAGCCACTTTCAATCTTTGTAGGGCCCTGTAATGTAGAGGTCCCGGGAAGATTGCCTGAATGGACGCTGAAAGGAGTCCAATTATCCTGGCCAGTTGTCTCACCGTGAGCGTTGGGCGAGTTAATGTTCTGCGGATCTCTTTTTTGATGGTTTTGATCTTTGCCTGCGGTAATTTCAAGGTTCCTTGGACCGCTTCTATATTGAATCCTAGGAATTCTATGGACTGCGAAGGGGTCAGAACTGACTTCTCCCAGTTGCATAGAAATCACAGGTTGTTTAAAAGTGTTATTGTCCAAGATGTTGTTGGAGTAGGAGTGCGTCTTGTGCCATGATCAGTATATCGTCCAAATATACGATCATGCGAACTCCTCTGCTGCGTAGCAGCGCCACCACCAGTTTCAACAGTTTCGTAAAACACCACGGAGCCGATGACAGGCCGAAAGGGAGGCAGCGAAACCTCCACATCTGTGCCTTCCATTGGAACTGCAGGAAGTGGTGGCATTCTTCCACGATTGGGATGGCGATATAGGCATCCTGCAGGTCTAGTTTGACCATCCAGTCTCCCAACCTGAGGAGGTCTCGCAGGCAATGGATCCCTTCCATTTTGAAGTGGCGATACCGCACATATGCGTTGAGTGGGCGTAGGTTTATCACTGGTCTCATTCCCCCGCCCTTTTTGGGGATAAGAAACAGGTTGCTCAAGAAACCTGGAGAGTGAGGTGCGACTTGATAAATCGCGCCTTTCTCCTTTAATAGTTTTATTTCCTTTGACACAAGCTCCCTGTCCTGTGGTGTAAACACTATTGGCCGTGGGACCGAAGTTTGGACTGGGGTTTGGACAAATTCTATGTGGTACCCCACCACTGTGTTGAGGACACAGGCATCGGACGTGAGTCTGTTCCATGCCCCGATAAACTGGGATAGTCTGCCCCCCACATATGGTGTACAAGAATGGGAAGTCGGTAAGGTACTCACCATAAGGCCGTCGGCCGTAAGTGGCGCCTCTACGTCCTCTGGGTTGCCATGCCCTGCCCCTTACGGGGAAGAAGGGTGAGGGGTTTCTGGTTTCCACCTGTGGGAATCTGGATGAAGAGGAGCCTCGATAGCCCCGATAGGAGCTCCTTGATGAACGGCTGGACAGACGGCCCAGTTGTCTGCCAGCCCCCCCAAAAACCTTTGGGGTGAACACACGCTTTAAGTTTGTTTGTGCCTTGTCCAGGGCTGTAAATGTATTAACGTAATTGCCTAACTCTTTGACAAAATTGTCTCCAAAAAGGAGACCTTTTGCCTGCGGTCCAGGCTCAGACAAGGCCATGTTGACCAGCTTCGGGTCGATTTTCATGAGGACCGCTTTGCGCCTTTCTGTACAAAGCACAGCATTGGAATTGCCAATAAGGCATATAGAGCGCTGTGCCCACTCTCTGATGGCCAAAAGGTCCACTGGTGTGTCCTCTGAAAGTGCCGCCTCGACCATGTCGAATATTTTTGCGCTGGGTCCCAAAGAATCCAGCACTTTATCCTGGCAGTGGCGCAGGGAATAATCCAGCCCTTTCTTGGCCTTCCAGCCCGATTTTCCAAGAAATTGGGCAATTTTGGGGTCCAGTTCCGGTGTGGCGCAAGCCATATCCGGGACTGTAGGGCGTGGGCATTCTGCCCTCAACTTATTCCTGGTACCTTTGTCCAGGGGTTTCCTAATTCTGTCCGCTATATATTGGGCCACATGAGTTCTCCGATTCCAATGAGCCCATCTCTTCTGGCTCGCTCAATACCTCCTCTTGGTCCGAATCAGTCGGATATTTCTGTCTGGGCTTTAGCCCATTTCCATGACCTCACCGTTTTTGCCCGGTGGGAGGCTCTCTTACATTGGGGCCCCACGTCCTCATCAGTGACAGGACGCAACCTGTCCGTAAAAATAGTTTTGGAGGTTTGTTTGCCCAAATGATGGGTCTTTTCAGTAGCCTTGCGACCGCTAAGGGGGGCAGGCTTATCATCTTGGGCCTTGGAGCGGGGGCCTCTGGGGTTGTGGCCAGACGCCATGATGGCATTGCTAATGGATTGGGTCAGATTGTCAGACATCGCCCCCATAGCTGTATAGATGGCCTGAGTGACTGATTTAGTCATGGTCGCGTCTAATAGGGAATGGAACTCCTCAGAGTTCAGTTGTTCCACAGACGCCACCTCTTCCTCTAGTGGGGAGATAGGGTGTGGGGCTTGAGACCCACAGTGTGTGGTATCTTTACTGCCTGCAGCCGACCTGGCACAGTCCTGTTCCTTAGGTTGCTGCATTATATATATTTATCAACTCTGCTCCAATATGTGGCACTAACTCAAGTGGCACTATAATATTGGCCCTCGGAAGAAATAATCTAATTATAACTGCTGTGTTTGCAGCACAATACTGGCCCTCTAATACTAATAATAAGGAAGACAAGGGAAAAGATCTACACTAGAAGGTAGCTAAAATTGAGGTGATAGGGCAAGGCACAACCAAGCTGACAGCTTACCTAGTGTTCCCTCCGGAATGGCTGCAAAGGGACACTGGCAGGCTGACAGCTTTTAGCCACTACCCCCTCCGTGCGCTCCCGCCCTAGTGGGTTGGGAGCATCGGGAGAAAAGCGCGGCAACATTTCTGCAGTGTTAGAGAGGAAATGGCCGCCGCGCTATGCGACCGCGAATGCACATGCGCGGGCGGCTAAGTGAAATGTCCGCTCTGGCGCCGGCCGCCGCGGAAAACCTTGGAGAATCGGAAGCTTGACAGATTGCAGGTAATAAACTACCCAGCGGGATAGGGGAGGGAGGGAGTGTCTCTCGGACCGGAGGAAAAAACCGGTCCACAAGTATGAAGCTAGGGGCACAAGCCCCAGTAAACCCCAAGGCTGCCCCTCCTATACCTATAGAGATCCCTATATAGGGAAACTGAAACACTCTTTCTGCCTCCCTGAAATCACAAAATGTATACACAATAGTAATAGAATACAATGATATAAACATAAATCAATCTATTTCAACCAAAATCAACAATAATTAAGCTCAATTAAAGAGAGCTAAAATTAGATGATACTTAGCTGAGGCAGCAGCAAAGAAAGAGGGAGAAGATATGTCACATGGGTGGTTATGGATGCATGGACTGTTCCTATTGGTTAAGGATAGCATACTAGGTTAACCCTTGGAGTACCTATCCTAGTTGATTCTTTTAATGTCTTAAAACTTTTTCTTTGCTGCTGAGGTATATTAAAGAAAGAGATAAGCATAATATTCGCCTCCGTGTCCTTTAATAAAATCTGATATACCTGTTTGCCTGGATGGGTATATGGAGGATAAACAGCGAGTAACTGACATGGTGAAAGAGTGAGAAAATGAATTGCATTTGGAAAGTATTTGCAAGTGACACATATAACAATGGAAAGGGCAAGGCAGCAGGGGTTTATCTAAGAAACCAGAAAAGGGAGAAAATAGGGTTGCCACCTTTTTAGGAAAAATATACCGGCCATGATTATTTGCATAATTAATGTTATATGCATGACATGACAGGACCTAATGTTACGTAACACATGACATAAGAGAAAAAAATAATTTGGAAGGGGATTCCCTACATCACTAATAGATTACTTACAGTGTAGCACTGTGTGTGTACACTGTCTGAATTGGTATGTGTATAGGAGTATGTCTGTATTGCCCAAATGTCTGTATGAGAGTGTGTGCATACTGTGTCTGAATGTGGATGTCAGTGTGTGTATATTCTGTGTGTCTGTGTGTGTGTGTCAGTGTGTGTATACTGTGTGTGTGTGTCTGTATGGGTGTTAGTGTGTGTATACTGTGTGTGTGTGTGTGTGTCAGTGTGTGTATACTGTGTGTGTGTCAGTGTGTGTATACTGTGTGTGTGTGTGTGGGTATCAGTGCGTGTATACTGTGAGTGTGTTGTTGTATGCCTACTGTTTCTGTGTGAATGTCATTGTGTGTATATAGCAATGTGTGTACCTGCCATGTATAATAGAGGTGAATACTCTCCCTGAGTCCCATCAGAAAAAAAATAGCGGTCTTTGCATTGCTGATATATTTGCAATACTGGCCAGACAGCCTCCAATACCAGCTGTCCTGGTAAAATACTGGCCAGTTGGCTACCCTAGGAGAAAGAGAGAGAGGTTGAATAGAAGAAGAAAGCAAGTGTAACGGGGAGGAAGATGAGTGGGACCAGTAAGTGACTCATTGGGTTAAATTTTGTTTGTGAGGGCTTGAGAAGGAAGAGGAATGGCCTGTGCACTGATAGTGGACACAGGTCATATAGAGAGGAAAGAATGAGAGAGGACTAAAAAATCACTCGAGGAAGGTTAAAGAAGGCATGTATGAGAATGGAGACGGTCGGTGACAGGGTCTGGGACAAAAAAAATTATAATAATAAACAATGACTAAATATTTACAAATTTAGGGGAAGACAAGTATTCCAACCAATAGAACCATCTAATCGTATCAGCATAGAATCTTATCATAGTCCCTTCATGAAGATGTGTTGCTTCATAGATGGGATGCCAAAGAGATAATAGCGGGTGCTTTTTCTATAGTCTACTTTTTATACTGAAAGTTATAATCCATTCTGGTCCTGCAAACATTTATGTTAAAAGTCAGTTGTGCTTTGAGAGTTTCCTATTCCAGTTCTAAGGCTGTTATAGTTATAGTTTAGTCCTTTGATCTCTTGCATTACTTTGCTATACTGCTATATAATTATAGTGAGATACCATGCCACACTGCCACCTGGTGGTATTGCCATCTCCTAGATTAGAATCAGCTGTTTGTCATCACATTGTTTACAGAGTGACAGATCGGTCATCGAACTGTACAGTAAATCAGGAGTCCAGCTATACACATCTTCACATACAATGAAACTGTACATAAAATCTGAAGTAAAATAATGCCCTGATCAAGAGACTAACCGTATGAGCTTAAGTTCTAAATCTTAAGCACCCTGATGGGTGTTAAAGCACTCTTACATATGGTTATCCTGGAGATGGTGGCTGAGGATCATGTGTTATAGTCAAACTGGATCAATGCAGCTGCCTACGAATTACATTGATTTTGTTTTGATATCGTCCATGACATAAGCATTTGTAAAAAACAGAATTGGAGTTTGCTCAGAAAGCCGTGAACAGAGACCATGCCTTTTATGAAAGTGCTTTGGAAAAAGAGCCCAGGGGTTTATATTTCTAGGGTTTGGTGGCTGTAAAAAAGGACAAATTTATAATATTCCTCCTTGAATACAGGTCTCGAGGGTAACCATCACTTTCTGAATAAGACAATGAAAAACATCTACAACTTGTGTTTGTTTTTTATTGTGTTGTTCTCTTTTCTTTTAATCATTTAAGTCACAATCCGGTTTAATCTAAGCGTAGCCATGATTACGTATTGTATTGGATGAACAGAAACACTGCAGAGGTTTTATCAAAGTGTCATGTCATGTAATGTGGTACAAAGATGTAAAAGGGGTCCAGTGGAATGTGTGCTGGTTTCACTGGTTTCCATAGTGATTTGCATCATTTTCCAAAACACACTGATAAATCTTCCTGTTGGTTCTGTTTATGCTTTCCATGCTGACTGAGAGTTGCAAAGGTCAGGGCAAATAACAATAGATGGCAGGGAGTCAAGATTGAAGAGCTCAGTTCCAAGATAGAGGATACTACAGCAGTGTGGATCTCTTCATTTAATTTTAATGTTCAGACCTAATAAATGCATATTTATTAAATATATTAGAAACAGAAATAGAATATTAAGCCTCCTGGGTAGTGAGTGGCCCCCTTTAACAGTAGTTAGAATTATCAAATAAATTGTTCAAATCTAATTAATTTGCCTATTTTTAAGCATGGGTATTATTAATTACCGTAATTATATATAATTATTATACCTAAACTTCAACCAAAAAACAGTGTTGGTCAGATTAACCTTTCCTATTGTTCATTCATCCCCCACATTAAAACCAATTATGCACAAAATTGACACACCGATTGACACCCTAATGACGCTGCTAGAGGTAGAATTATATCTCCATTAGCAAAGTTGTGGAACTCCAAGTACCATGACCACTTCAAAACATTTAAAACAAATTCAGGAACACAGCACCATGCAGTGGTTAAAGGAAACATACAAATACATGATAAACCAATTTGGGCAAATTATAAGATTGAAAAGTTGTGCTCACAGCCTAAATCAATATGGGTAATTACAATAACACAACAGGTAAAGTGTGATGTATTCAGTGGGAAAGACATACTTCCAGAATTTCTGGTATGTTTTATAAAGTTGCAGTGTAGGCCAATCTGTGGCCCGTGTATGACAGTCTCCAATTAGGTGCAAGGCAATGTACTATATAGATTTCTTTATCATACTGGGAAAATGATGACCTGTCTGCCTCTGATTGTGTTCCTTTTCCTGTGTGCCTTCTGTTCTTTTGTGCACAGAGATAGCTGTTGAGTTGCTTTAATAAGTGAAGTTCTTTTGTCAACACAACAATTTCTTAAACCGAAATTGGAAGAGCACTAATTAAGATCACACATCTCTTAGCAGGAGCCTCACTCAAAGAATAACACGGGACAAGAAATAAAATAGTCAGAAAAGCTTCCACACAGTGTACAATGACAGATCCAGATTTCCTTGAAAGCTGCGTGAATAAGTCTGATCTATCATTTAAAGCAGTGGTTCCCAAACATTTTAGGTTCAAGGCACCCTTAATAATTCAATATTTTTCCAAGTCGCCCCAAGTCCAAAAAATGTCTAGGTTGTATACATGTACAGCGCTGTGGCATATACTGGGCAACTGTAACAATCCAGGCACAATAACCACTACAGCACGCTGAAGTGGTTATGGTGCCAGGAGTGCCGGGGTGCCCTCTCAGGGTAAATAGTAAAACTGTTTAAGAACAGTTTGACAACTTACCTGTGGTCTGCCATGATTGGTGCTGTAGTAGGGGATAGGGGCATGTGTGTGTGTGTATGGTGTGTGTGTGTGTGTGTGTAAAGGGTGCAGTGTGTGTACGGGGGATGCATTGTGTTTGTGAAATATTTAGTGTTTTAGTGTGTTTGTGTGTGTGAGGGGTGCATTGTGTCTGTGTGTTTGAAGGGTGCTGTCTGTGTGTGAGGGGTGTAGTGTGTATGATGAGGCAGTGTGTGTGTATTGAGGGGTACATTGTGTGTGGGAGGGGCAGAGTTTGTTTGAGGGGTGCAGTGCGTGTGTATGCGGGCAGTGTGTGTGTATGGGGCAGTGTGTGTGTATAGGGGAGAATTATTGTGGGTCTGTGGGGTTGGAGGGTAGATTAATAAATATATATTTTTTTAATTACAAAAATAATAATAGTAATTTTGATATCCCCCCTTCCTGCTTACTTTTGTCTGGGAGGGGGGACAGTACAAAGCAATCCCTGGTGGTCCAAGTGGTGAGAGTGAACTCTAGCAGGCTCATGAGCTGCTAGAGCTCACTCTCGCGACATTCGGAGCATTGCGGTGGTAACCGTGGCAACGCTCCAAGCTCGCAAGAGGAGAATCTGGTCAAGCTGCAGGTTAGAGCTCCCCTGGGTCCTCTCCATCCCCTGCCAGCTGCAGCATTACAGTTCTAGCGGGCCAGGGAGGGAGATCTCTGATCTTCCCTCTGGTTCTGCAGAGCCGGCAGGGGAGAGGGAGGCACGGTTCCTGGTGCTATCATCATAGCACCAGGAAAATATGTTGCAGCACCCTATGTGTCCCTGGGGAGCCGCGCCACACACTTTGGGAACCGCTGATTTAAAGCATATGCCACCTGATGTATAACACATTGTTACTATGATAATAGAGAATTACCAATTGGTTTGCAAGATTAGATTTTTTTTTATCATTGATGCCCAAATTAAACTGCATTGTTCAGGCTATATTGATTAAACGGACACTGTAGTCACCAGAATAACATGTAGATCATGTCCCTGCTGTCTCACTGCTTAATTCTCTGACACTTGGGAGTTTAATCACTTTGTTTATGCAGTCCTA
Organism: Pelobates fuscus; assembly: GCF_036172605.1. Taxonomy (NCBI): domain Eukaryota; kingdom Metazoa; phylum Chordata; class Amphibia; order Anura; family Pelobatidae; genus Pelobates; species Pelobates fuscus. The sequence continues at coordinate 124,339,728 of NC_086318.1, read as the reverse complement.
GTAACACCACCTTGCATATAACTTGCACAGCCTTCCAAAACACTTCCTGTAAAGAGTCATCTAATGTTTAAACTTCCTTTATTGCACATTCTGTTTCATTTTGTATTTCTATAAACTATTATGATCTATACACCAAAACTGCCTAATTAAGCTAAAGTTGTTTTGGTGACTATAGTGCCCTTTTAATTTATAGCCAAGAAGTGCCTCCAAAAACCATAGTAATTCTGGCCCCATGTTCCCAATGTCAGTAGTCATTGCATTGTGAATGGTATGACTTCTCACCCGGTGCCCACAAGGCACTGTTCCCCCGCTTCTTCTATTTTGCTCTGGAGAGTTGGAAACTCCTGCTGATGGCTCTCAGTCAATGAGCTACTGTAATGCTGACTTAGCTGAGGTAGAGATTGTCCGGCTCTCTGAGAGGCTGTGACGCTTGGCAGACCACAGGTAAGAATTCAAACATTCCAAAAACGATTTGACTACTTATATTGAGGGGGCACAACACATGTTGTATCGGTGAGTGTTCCTTTTTCAAACTATAATTGTTTAACTACTTAGTTTCAGCTGAGTGTTATCACGGACAGGTTTTATAAATACTGAGGGATTATGTACAATTATCTAACATCAATTGTTGGAAAGGCCACCAACCAGAAACTAGTAGATCCAAATAGGTATATTGTCCTACTCACACAAATGTTTGACGATTGTGATCTATACAAGTCATACAAAAATTATTAAATGTAAGGAACAATTATTAATCATTTTAAAAATCCACAAATTATATAAAAAAAAATATTTCAAATGAGCGTATATAATATAAATTATTTAATTTATTATGATCATCTCTACCATCTGAAATGGCTCCATACAATTCATGTTATACACATTAACTTCCCGCGTGTTTTTTCTTCTTCAATAAAATTGTACACTAACGCACACTTTCACTCAAGTATACCAACACAGATGCACTCATGAACAATTTAATTGGACCACGGCATCATAGGAAAAGTTCAATAATTTATATTAAATATATATATTATATGTATTAAGGCCGTTTGGCCTGTATTTGTGGGAGGGGCTTAAATTAATTCACTCCCCTATTTAAGGGACACCCCTTACCTGACTCATATCACTTGAGGTCAGCATCAGAATGACATCCACTTCCGGGTCATCCAGACGCCATTTTACCTGATTACTCCATGAGGTTTTCTAAGCAGAGCTGTGTCAAGAATCCAGCCACAGGCTTTTCCGGCCTACCACCTTCTTTCTTCAATCCATCACCGTGGATGGTGTCCAAGTGACTCACAAACCGTAAGTCGACCTACCCGTTACGCCAGGCATCAGTCCCACGGCACCATGCACGGGTCAGGTCCTCACTTTACGGCTGCATTTTGTCTAAGTCTGTTCTAAAACCATTGCAAGTTCATGCATATCATTTGTTTAAACCCCCTACCGGCCATTCAGTGTACTACAGGCTTTTCATACATTATTGCATTTCATGTACAAACCATCGAACCACTGCATTTTCGCCTACACACTGACCCCTACCGGTCATTCAGTGTACTACAGGCTTCTCAGACATTATTGCATTTCATGTAAAAACCAACCAACCACCGCATTTTTCACCTACACACTGACCCCTATCGGTCATTTGGTGTACTACAGGCATCTTAGATGTTTTTTGCATTTTCATGTACAAACCAATAAACCACTGCATTTTCACCTACACACTGACCCCTACCGTTTTTTGGTATACTACAGGCTTCTTAGACATTATCGCATTTCATGTACAAATCAACGAACCACTGCATTTGCGCCTACATACTGACCCCTACTGATCATTTGGTGTACTACATGCTTCTCAGACATTATTGCATTTCATGTACAAACTAACAAACCACTGCATTTTTCACCTACACACTGACCCCTATCAGTCATTCGGTGTACTACAAGCTTCTAGGACGTTTTTGCTTTTCATGTACAAAACAATAAACCACTGCATTTTCACCTACACACTGACCCCTACCAGTCATTCAGTGTACTACAGGCTTCTCAGACATTATTGCATTTCATGTACAAACTAACAAACCACTGCATTTTTCACCTACACACTGACCCCTATCAGTCATTCGGTGTACTACAGGCTTCTAGGACGGTTTTGCTTTTCATGTACAAAACAATAAACCACTGCATTTTCACCTACACACTGACCCCTACCAGTCATTCAGTGTACTACAGGCTTCTCAGACATTATTGCATTTCATGTACAAACCAACTAAACACGGCATTTTCGCCTACATGCTGACCCCTACCGGTCAATCGGTATACTACAGGCTTCTCAGACTTTATTTCACTTCAAAAGCAAACAAACTAACTACAGCATTTTCGCCTTTATACTGACTCCTATCTGTCAAACGGTAGGATTAACCCCTTAAGGACATATGACATGTGTGACATGTAATGATCCCCTTTTATTCCAGAAGTTTGGTCCTTAAGGGGTTAAAGGGTATTTTAACATACAATCAGCATTTCTGACCCCTACTGGTCAACAGCAAAACTGTCTTCACACGTCATATACAATTTACCAGCCAATATAAATTACACATAAGATTGTTTTAAACATAACCATAAACCATAAATTAAACTTCAGCACGGGCTCAACTTCAGGTTTAATTCACAATAATTTACATTTCACATAAAGACCAACAGTGGTTCTATCAACACTGCCACCTACAGGTCTGTCAAGTACGTTGACAATTTTCATGGGGTTTTACAAACACCAAAACACTGACACCTATAGGTCAACAGACAAACAACATTTCACATACCAATCAGTATCCAACTACACTGCACCTATAGGGCACTCGGCAGATCTCCAGTGCACTTGCATTTTGCAACACCATGTTCACTGACCCCTACCATTCAATAAGACATACAACAATTCACATAGCAAGCACTATATCAACATCTGGTATAAATACATATATTATTACACAGTAGCAGACGCATCTGTATATACGTCACTGGTAATATAGTTCACATACATTTTTCACAGCACGCTGCTCACACAACAGACTTTCCCCTAGCAAGGGGACATACAACTTACAAGGTGGGGACAGACCACATTTTCACTTGTACATACGGCACTTAATGGGTTAAGATTTAACCAGTATGGCTACGATGTTTAATATTTACACATCACGGCACCTTACTTTTCACATATACTGTACGTATTAAGATAAGCTTGGTCTATGCCACATTTCCTTATGCCATACGGTTTTATCCATTCAGGTTACAGTTACTACTAAAAACTTATATGGATTGTCAGGTTCAATACCATACTACAGGGTGCATACACCTGCTCACGTAGTTATTCGTCTCTTACCTTCCCTGGAATAGTAATAGTGTACTGGCAATTAGGGTTCTAGGGCCCAATAGGTATTACCCCCTTTTTTCTCTGCATTATGCTTCGGTTAGTGGTCCCGCGAGGCCAACATCCCGCCTCACACTCGGAGGCATACACCCCTCGGGCCACTCATGAGCTAGCCGCCTCGCATTGTATCATAGAGAGGGCCTCACCTGTCACTCCCCTTCCTATTTTCTGGTTACTGTCACCGAGAGGCCAACATCCTGCCACAACATTCAGTGGCCACAAAAAATCCCCTCGCGCCAAGCATAGATAGAGCCTCTCAAGCCACTTGGCAACTAGCAGGGCCTCACCAGTCACCAAAAAACACCAAGCCTAATCATTTCACCTTACGGCTTAGCTAGAAAGCCAGTACAAGAACCCTGGGTACAAATAATAATTGCAATCTTTATTGTTATTTAAGTATTTCTCCAAAAGATGGTGAAGAATCACCTCTTCCTAGCACCCCGGCTAGAATTGATACACCTTCAAGCAGAGGAGATGTTGCTAGTCCAGCAGCAATCAGATCCTGGACGATCCCACACATTACCACCGACCTAAGGAGGTGACAAATCCCCTACCCTGCTACAGCAAGGAAAGCAGAGTTATTCAAACTCCTCCATACATCAACGGACAACACGGAGGCAGGGGAAGGCCCAGCTACATCAACTCAGGTGACATCCAGGCTATGCTAGCCTCACTCATAAACTCATGAGCCAAAAAAATAAAAATAAAACATTTATGATAGACTGGCAATCTCGAGTTGGTCACCACAGCCCTCACAAGGCTGGGCCTCACGCTACTCTACAACCAGCACCAACCGAAACTCTGTTACCTGGTACAATCAATTCTTATGACACACAAGTCGTTAACCCTGCACGTATGATCCCAGCACATTGGGGAAGCAAGGCATATATATGTATCGGTGATGGTCAGATCCAGGGATTCCAGGTAAATCGGGAACTGACCATCCCTTGGTTGGGTTGGCATTTGGAATATGTAGAGATGTTTATTTGTGCAGGTACCCATACAGAAGGGAGTTTGTCCCAAACAAATGGACGAGCACTCTCAGGCTCCAGGTACCAGCACCTCTGAACTACCAGAGACCATTGATATGAGTAGTTGCATTGCATATAGACTGTTGCATATATGTTCAAATGGTTCAGGGCACATGACAAACCATGTGTCCCAATACAACTTACAAATAACGTACTCACCATCTGTACACACTAATGCATTTTCAACACTACTGACTCATCACCCTTCCAGACTTGTAGTAGATTTACTAAAGCTCTGGAGCTTCAAAGGGCTCCCATACAGGTATCATAAACACACCTTCAAGGAATATAGCATGCCCTCACTTACAGTCAGCACAACAAAACCATTGGCTGTAAACACACTCATAGCCATGATTTGCAGAGGGGTCTTCCAATCTCCACCATTTACAGCATGGCACCAAACACAAACACATTGGTATTGTCACAAGGAATCTTCCCTTAAACAAAGACTAACCATAGACTTATTGGCACCACACACCTCCGCTACCCCAAGTCTCAACTCGCTCATACCCTCCGAGGAGTTTTCTTACTATACAACACCATTGATCTACCTTTACAGCTATCACTCAAGCATGGGTTGAAGCTTGGTTAAGTAAGACCAATATCATCAACGCAGTAAACGGCTACCATCTACCCTACACACTGGCACTTACATGGCATAAATTGGGCAATCCTTTCCCTGCTCATCTTTCGAGCTAGTAGATTAGCCTACTATCGATATTCGCAGATACTCTGTGCTGGTTATGATAACATATCCAGATGCCTTAGTCATACACTATCAGAAGATATTTTTCACTAGAAGCCTCACGGCAGCTTAGTCTGGTTGACCACTTGGGCGTCCCAGTACCCCATAAGAAACAGAAGGCTCAGACACTATCATCACATTACTGGGCATATGACTTGAGTCGGCATCCATACACGCAAGTTACCACAAGACAAATAGGGAACATTCTCAACTACATCATTCACTACCTCCTGCTTAGTACTTACAAATGCAAGGAACTACAATCCCTACCCGGTTCCTTAATTTTGCCATGCCAATCATACCACAAGACCACGCTTTCACATCCAGAGTACTTTCCCCTTTTTTCCACACTTCCAACATGACGATCAGAGGATGTCCCTAGACACCTCAGCAACAGCAGACCTGCACATGGGGGGAATTTCTTAACCACTTGGCATGGTAAAAGCATGTTCCTTCCAGGATTGTCTGACACTTCTCCAACCAGATGGTCAGATGCGGCATCTACCACGGGTTTGGCAGCGATCTACCGGGAACAATTGCTTTGGAGCTGTTGGCCATGGCATCCAGGTTTGAAATTTTTTCCACCACCTCAGCCCCTTTGGGAGATCTACCCCATTGTAGCAGCTGCTGTGGCATGGGGTAAATCATGGTCAGGGTCATCAATCCGTTGTTACTCAGACAACTAGGCACATGTCATATCATCAACAAACACCACTACTCATCCATAAGGTCATGATATTTCTGGGGAACTCACTTGGTTGGCCACTTATCACATTTCACTTTCATGTACCAGACGGGGGTATACATCCCTGCCGACAATTGTCTCATTTATATTCCAGGCAAGTTCATCATACGCTTCCTACAGCCGCCCATACAGTCACGGCCACTCTTTTGTTCCAGAGACAAAATCATGGATTAGACATACTCATGCAGCATAGCATGCACTATCCCATCTAGCACTTTCATCCCATACTTGTAGAACACATAACACAACGTTTTACCTGGCTTAAAGAATCTAATTGGAACACAACATAGCTCAACCTGTGTCATAACATTTCTCCTAGGTTTTGCTTCTTTTTGCCACCTTAAACTATCTCACACACCATTAATTATATATTTTACAGGCATTCAACAACACAGGATAACCTATGGCCAAAACTACCATAACTTCATGCTATCATACCAGACAAGAATATACTCAGAGGTTTTCAGGAATCCATTCCCCCACGATACTCTCAGAGATTACCAATAGCCATTCAACTTTTCATCCTTATCGGACCTATTAGATCTACAACCATTCAATTATACTACCAAGTTGGGCATTACCAGCCATGCACATTGCCTTTTATGCCTTTCTTGGGCCAGAGAATCCACTACCATCACCACCACTCAGACAGATCATTGTCTTCAACGATCTCACGTACGTAAACACATATATCATTACCTATTGGCTCTACCACATTCCGAAACGAGTCAACACGGACCAACAGTAGAGATAACATACTATCCTACCGACAACAAATGGTGTCCACTTTCGGTCCTAGATTCCTACCTTCAAAATTCTTCCAGGAATTAAATACTGTAATGCATTTAAGGAAATGTCTGGTTAATTTGTATATATTTGTTGACTGTATTAAATCTTTGATTATTCATTTTGCCCTCTTTATTTACAGGCCTACCGTATCGTCGGTCTCGGCACACCACAACCGACTTGCTCCCTTTATATTATCCTACGCTTATGCTGGATCCTTACTCCATATACGGCTATTTGCCCCTTACACAAGTATTAAGGCCGTTTGGCCTGTATTTGTGGGAGGGGCTTAAATTAATTCACTCCCCTATTTAAGGGACACCCCTTACCTGACTCATATCACTTGAGGTCAGCATCAGAATGACCCTCCCACCCACTCCTCATTTCAACACTTTCTCTTTTCTTTCCATTTACTTTTACTTTCTTACTCCTTGGTGGGCCCTCTTTATTTACAGGCCTACCGTATCGTCGGTCTCGGCACACCACAACCGACTTGCTCCCTTTATATTATCCTACGCTTATGCTGGATCCTTACTCCATATACGGCTATTTGCCCCTTACACAAATATATATATATATATATATATATATATATATATATATATATATATATATATATATATATATATATGTCAGACACCTTTCAGACGCCATTTACTCATCTGCCAGTTACTATATTTCTTCTTCTGTTTTTCATGCCATTAGGTGTCAAATTTATATTTTTAAATTTTGTCATTTTTATATTTGCAGTTATTGTAAAACATTAAATACTAGGAGTTTTAGAACTTAGTAAAATCTGAACAGTTTGGGTCTATTTTGGGTATATTTAATAGGCTCTGATGGATGAGTGAATCATTTTGTCAGTGAAGGGCAGGAAGATATAACCAAGGGAAAATGGAAGCACGGAGTGTGTTTCCTATCTAGATAATTACTGAACTTGGATTGAGCAAATCTAGTTTAGAAACAAGATTGAAATTGTCATGTACCACATAGAAAGATCGGGCGGATATCATTACAGGGATCTCCTGTGTTTCTTGTAGCAAACGCAATCCTTGTTGCTGGTTTTTTTTTTTTGTTCAACGTTCTAGTCTTCAGAGTAACTTACTGAAAAGGTCAGTGAGTAAATATAAAGTGGCATTTAAAATAAATGTCAAGTAAATAAACAACATCATATGGAAAATACAAAGACACAAACAAATTTTGCAAAATGGCATCAAGACTGGCATAGTTCGATAACGAAAAACTATTATAAAAAAAAAAGAGGTCAAACAACCCCTGTTTTAGAAGTTGCTGCTTTTTTGTCCTCCACTTGCTAGTTATACTGTGCACCAGGACCTGCACATACTGTATCTAACACGGAACTAATGCACAGTTATAGTGTTTATGGTACATAGTCTGTGGACACCTCTGCTGCTGCTTACCTAATGCAGAAATAAACCTGTGCATTAGTTCATCCAACTTAGAACAGCAATTGGTTGAAAGAACAACACAACTCTCTTATCCTTACATGCCATACTCCAAAGAACTAAGCTGTAGGACAAGACGTCAAGAAGGGATATCATTTTTAATTTATGGGGAAGTAGCTTTTTGATCCAATTAGATATCTGACTGTCATTCGGGGGTTAAGAAGGAATCTTTTCCTAGTCTTTTGTTTTTTTTTGGATCAACAGCAAAAACATATGTGGGAAAGGCAAAACTCGATGGACTCATGTCTTTTTTCAGTCTATGTAACTATGTAAGTCACTTAGAAATGGATGACAAAAAAGATGATGCCAAAAGACTATAGTCTCTACTATGAGCTATAATAATTGTTGTGTGTTGAGTGCCTTTTAAATCCTAGCTAGCATTGCTCTAAGTAACAGAAAAGCAATGTATAAATGCAATTATGGGTAAGTGCTAAGCAGTAAACAATGGGTTAAATAAGGCAGCAAACAGAGTAAAAAGGGGAACTTCCCTTATACTCCTTTTGCCAAGTGCAGACAAAACAGAAACAAAAATAAAACAAATGATGTCGATTTATGCAACGAGGGCATGTGATCTGTGTACCTCCCTGTTACATAAATCTGTACTATTGTTTGTATTTCTGTTTCTTTTGTATGTACCTGTGGATAAAGGCCCAACATTAGAAGCAACAGTACCAGATACAGAAAATGTTGTACGCGGGTCTCACGAGAGTTAGAGCTGGAGAGGGAACACCGTGTGTGATGGCCCCTGTGTGCAGGTAACAGGGCAGGTCCTGCAGGACTACTAGCGGGAATGGCTTTCCTGCTTTGGAAAAAGTGCAGGAACGCCGTTCCCATGCTTTCCTGCAGGACTCGAGCCCTGCAGACATACAAACACAGACAAACATACACACACAGACATACAGACACACATACAAACACACACACAGATATACTGATACAGACATTGTTTATCACACACACACACACACATACACTGTTAAAAAAATGTAGTGACTTACCTCAGTTCCAGTGGCTGCCTCATGCTGATGGGAGTCAGAGCTCCCACTCTGACTCCCTCCTGCCCTCCTGCGTGGCGCACTGTTGGCTGGGAGGAAGTGACGGGTTCCTCCCAGCTCTGATATCTTTACTGGGGCCCATTCGCACTCTTAAAGCGCCGCAGCGCTGACCGGGTCCCAGGAAATCCATTGCCATCGGGTTGCCCCAAGAGCATGGGCCACCTGATTGGCTCCTTTAATGCAGCCCCAGCTGTTTTTCCGCGCAGTCAGGGCCGCACCAAAATGCTGGCGCAACAACCGCGGTCGCAGGGGTCGACCGGGCACCCTGGAATGACTGACCCAGTCACAGCTGCGACCCCTGCAACCGCGGTGGTTCCGCCAGTGTTGATCAGGTTGTTGATTGTGGCCTGTAGAATGTTGGTCCACTCTTCAATGGCTGTGCAAAGTTGCTGGATATTGGCAGGACCTGGAACATTCTGTCGTAGACACCAATCCAGAGCATCCCAAACATGCTCAATGGGTGACATGTCCAGTGAGTATGCAGGCCATGCAAGAACTGGGATGTTTTCAGCTTCCAGGAATTGTGTACAGATCCTTGCAACATGGGGCCATGCATTATCATGCTGCAACATGAGGTGATGATCGTGGATGAATGGCACAACAATGGGCCTCAGGATCTCGTCATCTCTGTGCATTCAAAATGCCATCAATAAAATGCACCTGTGTTTGTTGTCCATAACATACGCCTGCCCCTACCATAACTCCACCGCCACCATGGGCCTCTCGATCCACAACATTGACATCAGCAAACCGCTCACCCCCACGACGCCATACACACTGTGCCATCTGCCTTGTACAGAGAAAACCGGGATTCATCTGGTGTGGTTACACGTGGTCTGTGGTTGTGAGGCCGGTTGGATGTACTGCCAAATTCTCTGAAATGAGTTGGAGACGGCTGATGGTAGAGAAATGAACATTCAATTCATAGGCAACAGCTCTGGTGGATATTCAGCATGCCAATTGCACGCTCCCTCAAAACATGCGCCCAAAAAAGGCGCTCAGGGGTGGGGGCCGGAAGGAGGACAATAGGTCCCCCCATCATTGTTTTTAAGGCCCCCACCTGCCGCTCAGTGGTGGGGACAGGGGGGAGGACAATAGGTCCCCCCATACTCATTTCGGGCCCCCACCCGCCACTCAGGGGTGGGCACTGGGGGAGGGCAATAGGTCCCCCCCTCATTGTTTTTATGGCCCCCACCTGGTGCTCTGGGGTGGTGGCAGGGGGAGGACAATAGGTTCCCCCCCTCATTGTTTTTATGGCCCCCACCTGGTGCTCTGGGGTGGCGGCAGGGGGGGAGGACAATAGGTTACCCCCTTCATTGTTTTTATGGCCCCCACCTGCTGCTCAGGGGTGGCGACAGGGGGGGAGGACAATAGGTTCCCCCCCTCATTGTTTTTATGGCCCCCACCCGATATTCGGTGTTTGTTTGTTCGTCTGACATTTCTATTCATCCATTCGTCTTTCTGCGGAATGAATGAATAGATTAAATTCCCGTTCGCATGCCCAAGTGTTTAACTGGGCATGCACGGGAATCTCACAGTGCTATCTAGTGTGGGCAGATGACGTTTCCCACAGGGACTTTATCTACCCACACAAAGATGGCGGCGCCCAGAACCTAGGTCGGGGCAGAAAACAAAGTTTTAAAACTAGGAAAAAGGGGGGACTTAGGGGCATATGGGGGTGGCTAGGGGGTCAATTAGATGTAGTTGAGTTGGGGGGGGTTAAGAAAAAAAACGGGATTCGGCCATGACAGTGCCGCTTTAAGTGAAGGCAAGCTAGATTGGGTGAAGATATAAAACACCCAAAGATGTTGGATGTAGGAAAGCAGTTACAGATTCTAGAAGCTCAAATAACATAGTCACGGCCAGTGGCATTGAGTAGACTGTAGCGGCAGGGAGCTGTGCTCCAAATTCTTAACTCAGCTACTGGTGGCTCACACTACAGGGCATGATATATGGAAGCTGTGTTTTAAACTTGATAAAGTCCAACTCAAGGTGCCTTCCTCACGCTACTGAATACCAGAGATGAGGCTCTCCCCCAGTTAGAAGCTAGGGGGAAGCTGCCTCATGAACTGTTATAAAGGAAAAAAAAAAAAGAAACATGAATGAAGAAGGAAAGAGGAATGGGAGAGGTAACATGGATGATGAGGGGAAAAAAACATGGGGAGAGGTGGCATGCATCCTGCTCAAAATCCATTATTAGGAGGGATAGTCCCTATTTAGTGGTCCAAATCCCTTTGTCCTCTTTTCTATCCTAATGTTCCTCTTTTTAGAAGCCCTGTCCTGCCCAGTCCTGTCCTTGGCCACACCCCCAATCATAAAACTAAAAATAAAGTGTCACTTTTTGTCTTTTTGAAATGTTGGAAGAAACGGCATGAGAAACTGGCATGCTTGTTGAAAGGAATTGTCAAAGTGGCAATGCGAAGGAGTAAATGACAAAGTGACATTGTCACATAGCAGAAAGTGAATTGGTGAGTGGCAGTGGTAAAAACACTTGTGGTGGCAGACATGGGGTGCATTTAGACGCCTGCCTTCACATACACATTCACACACACACACTAACACCCCACACAAATACATACACACACACTAACACCCCACACAAAAACATACAGACACACACACACACTAACACCCCACACAAAAATAAAAGAAATATCCATGTGCATCTTGAGGCGCTAAATATTTTTTGGGCCTGGCTAGTAGCTTAGGACTTGTCATTTTAAACCTTGTTTTAGAACATAGATAAGGCCAGGGTGATATCCTATTATGTTTTTGCTTTATGAAGGGTAATAATGACCCAGGAATTTGTACCCTGTAGTGCTCTTAATTTATTCTGATGAGCGTTTGTATTGACCTGGGGACTAACTGATGGGTTATACCTTTAAGAAAGCCCCAATTAAATAGCCAGCATAGATAGGGAAATTATTATATGACAAACCCCTCCATTCTGCTCAGTTATAAATTCCCCATATATCCTATATATGCAGTTCAAATAAGAAATCATAAAAATCAATTATTTATAACAATAAAAAGATAAATGTACTTTACAAATTACTTTGCTGCCCGAGGCAAACAATGTAATCACTAGCATATAATATAGTACAGAATTCCAAAATACATAAAGTGATAAGCATGTAAAGAAAATAATTCATCTCAGTTCTATAGATCTGACAGCATGTTATGCTTAGCTGACAACTGATTTACTAAGTTTAGGTTTAAAATTAATATGTTGGAAAATATTCTCAAACTTGTCATGTATGAGATTTTTCTACTGTTCCAATATTTTGGCATACATTTTGCAAGTCAACTGTCAAAGCAACTCTACATTATGGTATAGTCACATTGCAGTACGTCACTAGGGGTCCATAGTACTCTGTAACTTGGAATCAACGAACATTGGAAAAACAGCTATTGTAAATATAATGAAAAGTATACACTTGAAATGTATTAAAATTGTAAATGAATGTGATAAACAGTAACCACTACATAGAACCTCAAACATACACAAGACTAGAGCATGATAGTCAAAACGAGTGCCTGTCACTGGAAATACTATTAGATTTTTTTTTTTTAATTAACAATAAGATTAAAAGTATTTTAAATATTTTATCTGTTTATATTTTCCCCTACCAACTACATGTATATACAGGGTTGGTTTAAAATTGATATAACACTGAACCAAATTTCCCCATGAACGTGATAGCTTATATAAAAGTTCCATCTGTACTTCTGATCGTACTAGTTACAAAGTGACATAGTTACAAAGATGAAAAGAGACTTGCGTCCATCAAGTTCAGTCTTTTTACATGTTTTTGTTGTTGATCCATAAGAAGTCAAAAAACAGCACACTCATAAAAGACCCAGAGACAGAGAAACTTATCCAAGACGAAATTCTGAACTACTTTGACGATAACGACCACCCGGACCTAACCCAATCCACGATATGGGCCGCTCATAAGGCAGTACTGAGGGGTACCCTCATTAACCCCTTAAGGACCAAACTTCTGGAATAAAAGGGAATCATGACATGTCACACATGTCATGGGTCCTTAAGGGGTTAAACTCGCTACCCGACGGAAAAAGCAGAGAGCCGAAACCCTCTTCGAGCTCCAAAAGGCGCTGAGGAGGGCAGAAGCTAAACACAAACACAACCCTACGACTCAGGGACTCCAAGACCTTAGAGACCTCCGACACAAAATTAGAACTACAGCAGTAGAGGACTTGGGGCGAGACCTAGTCCGTAAAAAATGCCTCTACTACGAACGCTCCAATAAGATGGACACCCTACTGGCTAGGGCACTAAACCCCAAGCCCCACTACCAAACTATATCGGCTATTAGAGACAAAAAGGGCCAGATAACCCAACACCCAACGGAGATCAATCAGATCTTCATGGAATTCCTCGCACACATTTACAACCATTCCCCAAAACTCAGCAGCGACAATAGGGAATACACACAGGAGGTAGCTGACTATGTAGCGAAGACAAACATGCCAAGAATGACCCCGGAGGTCTTACACACCTTGGGGGAGCCTATTGGAGATGAGGAAATAAACAAAGCGATCACCGCCCTTAAGGGCAATAAAGCCCCGGGACCGGACGGTTACGACGGCACATACTACAAAGTGTTTAGGGACGTACTGACACCAAGACTGGCGAAGGTGTACGCCGAATGGATGGACGGCGGACACCCTAACCCAGATATGCTCACTGCCGACACCGCACTCATACCTAAACCAGGAAGAGACCCAACGGAAGCTGCTAACTACAGACCCATCTCCCTGATTAACTTTGACGTAAAAATCTTTGCAAAAATACTAGCGACACGACTAAACCAACTCCTGGGCATGCTGGTCCACCCGGACCAGGCCGGTTTTGTACCATTACGGCAACTGTACGAGAACACCAGGAGGGGGGCGGACGTCATATGGTGGGCGGTGAAGACTCGGACGCCTTCTCTGATCCTTTCCCTGGACGCGGAGAAGGCGTTCGACAGAGTGCAATGGCACTACCTCTTCGCACTACTTGACCGACTGCACATGCCAGACGCTTTTGTAAAAGGCATAAAGGCCCTATATACCCAACCGAGGGCACAGACTAACGTACCGGGAACAATCCCAATCCCGACCCCATTCACGCCCGCTAACGGCACTAGACAGGGCTGCCCCCTCTCCCTCCTGCTGTTCGTCCTCTCGTTGGAGCCTCTCCTACAGAGGATAAGGGAAGACAGGAAAATTTCAGGCATACAAGCAGGGGGTGAGGAATTCAAAGTCTCCGCATATGCAGACGAAGTCCTGGTTAAACTTACCAACCCAAATCAGTCTCTGCCCCGACTGGTGACCCTACTAGAGGAATATGGACGCGTCTCAGGCTACAAAATTAACCTAGACAAATCGGTAGCCAATAGAATGCCAATGCCAATAGAAATGGACGCGGAAGGGATCGACGACATTAAACACACCTACCCCCTCAAACTCACACGATCTGATATTAAATACCTTGGTATCAAACTTACTGCTGACCCGGAGAAGCTATACAGCGCCAACTACATGCCCACCATCCAAGCGCTCTGTCGAGACCTAGAAAAATGGCATGAGAAACCCATATCGTGGATTGGTAGATTGCACGCAATCAAAATAACACTGCTCCCACGCATACTGTTCCTATTTCAGGCCCTCCCAATTAAAGTGACTAAACAAGACCTACAGACACTCCAGACACACATAGACAACTTTATCTGGGCACAGAAAAGGCACAGGATAGCTCGACAGACATTGTACCGACCTAAAGCGAGGGGCGGGCTGGGACTCCCGAACCTGTATCAATATTATCTGGCAGCCCAACTGGCCCAAATAATAGCGTGGCATACACCGGAAGGCGCACACAGGTGGGTAGATCTAGAGACAAAACTAATGAGTACTGACCTCCCACAATTTTGGATATGGGTACCTAAACAAGACCGACCATCCCTGCGTACATCTTGCCCAGCGATCCTTAACTCCATAAGGATCTGGGACTTGACAGCCACCAAGTATGCCCTGAAACACACACCCTCGCCGCTGACTCCGTACCTACGGAATAAAGCATTTGAGCCCGGGCTGAGCGCACAAGACTTCAGGGGGATAGAAAGCACAGGAATGCAAAGATACGGGCACATGTATGACGGGGACTCCTTTAAAACCTTCGAAACCCTAAAAAACACAGCACCCCTAACAACCAAGGACGTCTTCCGATACGTACAGTTGCGAGACTTTGCCAAACACCCAGACATAAAGAAAGCAGCCCAGACCCCAATGACATTCTATGAACGGTTGTGTAATGCCGAAACAATCCAAAAAGGGATGATCACGACTGTTTATGCACAGCTCAGCGCCCCAGAAAAGGGAGCTACAGACCCAAGATACATACACCAGTGGGAGGCAGACCTAGGGGAGCATTAGAGGGAGAAGACTGGGTAGACATATGGGAAGCGACGGCAAAAACATCGATCTGTGTACTACATCAGGAGCAATCCTACAAACTGTTCATGAGGTGGTACACCACACCTGTTCAGCTCCATAAAATGGGGAAAACAACGACAGACACATGTTGGAAGGGATGCGGCGGCAAGGGCACCTTTGTCCACATGTGGTGGGAATGCCCTGAGGTAGCCAAATTCTGGAAGAGAATCCAATCACTACTACAGGAGGTCCTCACACGACACATAGACCTAGACCCTTGGGCGATCGTCCTGTCACGGCCGACAGACGGCCTTCCTAGAAAAGAACAACAACTTCTGAATAAACTCACACTGGCCGCTAGAAGAGCACTAGCACAGTCGGTCCCCACCGACAACGACGTGATAGTTAAAATCAAAGACACATATCTGATGGACAAACTTACAGCCCAAATAAGAAATACGGAAAAATCATTCCAAAAAACCTGGCAACCCTGGGAAACGTATACCAATGAATAACTCCCGGTAATCAGAAGAGGACAAGTTCCAGCTTGGCGTACCTATACCCGCCGGGCGCCCCGACGAACACGGCACTCCACCCCCCTCTACCCCCCCTCATCCCGCAGCCCCATCCAATATCCCCCTCCCCCACTTCCCAAATGACCGATCACTCAGTACACCAGCTTTGTTAACAAACCAGACTAATATGCCAACCTCGACTAGAGTGAAACAGGCGTAAAGACTAAGGCGGTGTAGGCTCACTGTGGAATGACAATCAAAACTGCACTGAGCGTCACACTGACAAACACAAGGACGCTTCACCAACCGAACAAAACTCAGACCCGCACAACGTTAACTGTTTCATATGTCATATAACCAAGTACTGAAATGTTTAGACTTAACCGATGTTCATGTTTCTGTTTATGTTTGACACATGGGCTAACAAAGCCCTGACAACTGAAAATCAGCACCGAACGGCACACTAACAAGAATATATATGCGACACCTCCATTTCTGTTCTGTTTAATGCACTGTACCGTATGTTGATAAAAGGCCCCTGCGTGGGCCACCTAATGTTTGTCCTGCCGTAACGGATGCTGAAACAAAAATAAAGAATTTAAAATAAAAAATAAGTCAAAAAACCTTGTCAGAAGCGCTACCAATTTTGCAACAAACTAGGAAAAAATTCCTTCTTGACCCCATAATGGCAGTCTGGTATCTCCTTGGATCAAACAGCTATTACCCCACTAATTAGAAATTATATCCCTGTATGTTATGTTTTTGCAAGTATTTATGCAATTGCTGTTTAAACATCTGTATGGACTCTGATAAAACCACCTCTTCAGGCAGAGAATTACCATTCTTTTAGTTCTTACTGTAAAAAAACTTTTCTTTGCCTTAGATGAAATCTCCTTTCTTCCAGCCTAAATGCGTGACCTCGTGTCATATGTATAGCCCTGTTTATGAATAGATTTCCAGATAATGGTTTGTACTGGCCCTGAATATATTTGTATAATGTTATCATATATCCTCTCTGAGGTGCCGTATATCCCCTCTGAGATATTTAAATTTGTTAACCTTTCTTTATAACTAAAATGCTCCATTCCTTTAATCAATTTTGTAGCCCGTCTCTGAACTTATTTTAGTGCCAGGATATCCTTCTTTAGAACAGGTGCCCCCAAAAAAAAGCGATTTATTAAGATGCTAAATTAAATTTTCATCTTGAGAATTGATGCCCCTATTTATACATGACAAAGCCTTAGCAACTGCAGATTGACATTGCATATTGCTGCCTAATTTGTTGTCTATAACAATTCCCAAATCCTACTTGTGTGTTGTTATCCCTAATTCACTACCAGTTAGGGTGTAAGTTGCTTATGCATTCATACCCCGAAGTGCATAACTTTGCTTTTCTCTACATTAAATTTCATCTGCCATTTTAGTGCAAAATCCCCCAATCTATAAAGATCTCTCTGCAGCAAAGCAGTATCCTGCTCACATTTTATTACTTTACAAAGTTTTGTGTCATCTGCAAACACTAAAACACGGCTTTCAACGCCTTTTTCAAGATCATTTATAAATATGTTAAATAGAAGCAATCCCAAAACAGAACCCTGTGGGACACCACTTACCACTTTTGTCCAGCTTGAAAATTTGCCATTAATGAAAACTCGTTGTACTCTATCCTTAAGCCAATGTTCTACACAAGAACAAGAATATTCATCTAGACCAATTTATTTTAGTTTGAACACTAACCCATTGTGAGGAACCGTATCAAATCTCTTGGTAAAATCCAAGTAGATCACATCCACTGCAACACCCTGATCTATACTTCTACTTACTTCTTTGTAGAATACCATTAGGTTAATTTGACATGACCCATGTTTCATAAAACCATGCTGATTACTGCTAATAACAAAGTTCTTCCCAATGAATTCATGAATATTATCCCTTAATAGCCCTTCAAATACTTTCCAAGTCGCAGAAGTTAAGCTCACAGGTCATAATTTACAGGCAAGGATTTTGAACCCTTTTAAAATATAGGAATGACATCTGTCTTCCTCCAATCCTCTGGTACAATTCCTGAAAGAAAAGAATCTTGAAAGATTAAATACAGAGGTTCACTTATTTCCTCACTTAGCTCCTTAAATACTCGACATCACAATGCCCAAACCCATATGACCTGCCATGTTAACTAACGCTAGTGCTGCAGTGCCGCCGTGTTTACATTAAAAGGCCTGCAGGGACAGGCTATAGACACCAGAACCACTACATTAAGCTGCAGTGGTTCTGGGGACTATAGTGTTTCTTTAATGTGAGGTAAATTAGAGATTAGTGCCACGAATAATATGCTAGATTGCCTACTTACAACCAGATGAGGATGATGATGGGCTCTAGCTGCAGTCTGGCTCCACTGGTCTGGTGTAGAACAGGATCTCTGGAGGCTGTTTGTAACTGTGGTCACAAAAATCAATGTTCTGGGAGAACGGGAAGCAGCTCCATTTTTTTGGTCTTGGTCCCAGGGTCTTGGTCCCAGGGTCCACCTTCATGTTCCACCAATGAGTTTGTTCACAGGGGGTGGAGTGTGTAGGGGATGTCCTGATATGTGTGTAAGGAATGCGTTGTGTGAATCTGTGTTTGTATGTGTAAGGGCTGCAAGGTGTGTTTCTGTGTATGTAAGGGATGCAGTGTGTGAGTCTGTAAGGGGTGCTTTGAGTGTGTGTAAGGGGTGCATTGAGTGTGTGTAAGTAATGCATTGTGTGTTTCTGTGTGTGTAAGGGATGCATTGTGTGTAAGGGTTGCATTGCGTGTGTGTGTGTGTGTAATGCATTGTGTGTTTTTCTGTGTGCAAGGGGTTCATTGTCTTTGTGTGTAAGGGGTGCCTTGTGTGTGTGTGTGTGTGTGTGTGTGTGATGGATGTCAATCTCTCCCCCCTCCCTTGCAGGGCCGGCGCTACCTGTAAGGCGGACTAGGCAGCCGCCTAGGACGCCCCTTGGGAAGGGGCGCCGCCAGGAGCGCCGGCCCCCCTAATGCTGCAGCCGCCCAAGCACTCTGCAGAGAGCCTCAGGCAGCTGCAGCTTTGCCCGGGCTGGTGCGTCCATGAGGGCGCACCGCCCGGGCGCAGCAAGAGGAGAGGGGCTGACAGGAGGTAAGCACTCAGCGCACCCTCCTGTCACTCCCTCACTGTAGCGTGGCCGAGCCCTGTATGGTCCGCGGGTACAGGGAGCATCTGTCTCCTGTACCCGACCGGACTAACAGGAAGTGCACACTGAGTGTGCACTTCCTGTTAGTCCGGCCGGGTACAGGAAACAAAAGCTCCCTGTACCCGCGGACCATACAGAGCTCGGCCACGCTACAACAGAGGTAGGGGAGGGGGGGGGAAGAAAGTAGGGAGGGAGGGAGGGAGGGGGAAGAAAGAAACAGGGAGGGAGGGAGGGAGGAAGGGGTAAGAAACTAACAGGGAGGGGGGAAAAGAAACTAACAGGGAGGGGGGAAAAGAAACTAACAGGGAGGGGGGAAAAGAAACTAACAGGGAGGGGGGAAAAGAAACTAACAGGGAGAGGGGAAAGAAACTAACAGGGAGGGGGGAAGAAACTAACAGGGGGGAGAAACTAACAGGGAGGCGGGGAAAGAAACTAACAGGGGGGAGAAACTAACAGGGGGGAGAAACTAACAGGGGGGAGAAACTAACAGGGGGGAGAAACTAACAGGGGGGAGAAACTAACAGGGGGGGAAGAAACTAACAGGGAGGGGGAAAGAAACTAACAGGGAGGTGGGGGGAAGAAACTAACAGGGAGGTGGGGGGAAGAAACTAACAGGGAGGTGGGGGGAAGAAACTAACAGGGGGAACTAACAGGGAGTGGGGGAGAAAGAAATTGACAGGGAGGGGGGGAAGACATTGACAGGGAGGGGAATTGACGGGGAGAGAGAAATTGACAGGGAGGGGGGAGTGACAGGGGAGGGGGGAGAAGAGAGTGATACACCACTTCTATATCCAAGAGTAAGAACCTGTGTGTAACCAGGAGTGTGGATTGCTCCACTATATGACATTCAGTGGGAGTCATCACTACACTCCAAAACGTGTGAGTGTACTGTGTACTGTGATGACTCCCAGTGAATGTCATATAGTGGAGCAATCCACACTCCTGGTTACACAGAGGTTCTTACTCTTGGATATAGAAGTGGTGTATCTATAGATAAAACAAAGATAAAAATATATTGGCGGAGCCAAGCAGAGAACCGGAGCATTCGATCAGAAAAGATATAAAGCTGGGTTTTTTCTAGCCAACTTAGCCCAAAAAAACGAATGCTCAGTCGAGTATAATATTCAGGCTGCAGGGCCACGTGGAGCAGGCCCTGAATGCTCCACGTGGCCCTGCAGCCTGAATATTATACTCACCTTTGGCCTGCGAATGATTGCAGGCCAAACTACAGCTCCATAAATAAAATTATTCCCATGACATCACGCCCTTAAAGGGACTGCGTAATATAGGTGACCCCATGCTGTTTGGGGTCGCAGAGATGGTGTAGACCAGTGGGAAATCTTCTGAACCTAGTTCAGGCCTTTTCTAGCCTTTACTCATTGTCCTATCGTGGTTTCTGACCTGATACACATTAGTGCTATATATAAGTCTCTCTTGTTGTATTCTTGTTATTGACCTTGGCTCGTATTTGACTTGTGATTTCTGGTATCCTGACCTCGGCTTTGTATTTTGACTTATGATTTCACGTATGCTGACCCGGCTTCGTTTTTGACTTGTGATTTCTGGTATCCTGACTTGGCTTCTTATTTGACTCGTGATTTTCTGGTATGCAGACCCGGCTTTGTATATTCTCTGTGTATTTCTGTATTCCTGATCTTGGCTTACCATGACCTTGTTACTTACTGTTTTAAAGTGTTAAGTCCGGCCATTCCAAAGCTTGGTAATACATCTTTGGATCCACCTTTTGTGGGTTTTCCTGTGAGTTGGGGTAAGACTCCAGTGACAAAAATAAGTAACACACTAACAGGTTTCACTTATCTTACATGCTTTCTCAAAGTGTTACATGCAAAACGACCTTTCCTGTTTAAATACTGTAGCTGGGTACATATATAATAAAAAGAAAAGTCAGATAATGGGGATTATACCGCCTAGGCACATCAATTTGGAGCTTATTATCAGCTCCATACATTGTAAGTGCAATTCCTTTCTGTTTTTTTTTTTTTAAATCAAGATTCTTTTCTCGTTGCATATTGACCAGCCATATTTTTTGTGTATGGAAATAAAATGTACTATTACTGGAGACACGTCCATAGGGGCACTTGAGGCTATGCTCCACTAGTTTTTATGTGGGGAAAAATATTTTCGTTTAGAAACACTCTTTTTCTGGAGGGAAAGGTGATAGGCCAAAAAAATATGGGGAAAAAAAATAATGCCTCTAATTCTGAAATAGGTTTCAGTTCTGCAGGACCCATCCCCTCTCATCGGTTGCTGTTAGGAGAAGCTTACTTGAGAGCATCTAGGCATGTAGAAAGAAAAAAAATGTGTCTGGTTTGAAACTGGTCCTGTTTGAGAAGGTTTTGCACATGCCTAGTGTCCTTTAAGAAGACATTTCCATTGAGTTGCCATTCAGGCAGCAGAGCCAGCTATTGGCCTCTCTATTCAGGGGCCATGATTGACTGATAGCACCCGGGAGCCCACAGGAGAGAGAAACAGGAAGCCATATGTGAAGTAACACAGAGAGCACAGCAGCAAAAGCAGCTCCTGGCCCCTACCAAATGTAAGTATATAATATATTTTTATCTCTCCCAGTAGCTCCAGTGACTAATTTAAAGCTGACTAAGCAAGGAAATTTACTCAAAACTATAATTAATATATATAAAGCCAAGAGTGACAAGGGGAGGGGGGGATTTCTAACACAGAGAACTGTGCTGCCTGTCTCAATAATTGTAATATTTCCTACTGCAAATACCTACCATCTTCTTTAAAGTGATCAATCACTCTACAGGTGAGACCTGAGACACTCATGCTGTGGCTAATTGAAATGTTGTGAAGCTTCAAATTACAGGACTGGGGCTGTGACTTTGAGGACTGATCTGATTCTTATTTTAATCTGTTTCAAAGTAGGTTAAAAGAAATTGCTGTGAGGTCAGTATTACTTAATTGCATAGTAATCTAGGTTGAAAAAAGACTCCATCAAATTCAAAATGTAAAACAACTTTTTATGCTGCTGATCACAAACAAAATAAAAACAAATAAAAAACAAACAAAAATAAACTGAAGCAATGGGCAATTATGCCACAAAAAGGAACAAAAATCCTTCTTGAATCCACAATGGCAATCTGAGTTCTCCATGGATAGATCAACAACCAGTTATTATACATATTAATTACATCCTTTAATATTTAATTTATTTTTAGTTAATTAATATTAATATTCCAACAAAAAAGCAGTTTAAAAAAAAAATCCACAGAATCTGATAAGACAACCTCTTTGGGTAGAGATCACATTTGTATTGCTCATAGTATAAGAAACTCTGTCCTCTCCTGTAAGTGAAAAACCTTTCTTCAAGTCTCAATGGATGACCTCTTGTCTGTTGTAAATTCCTACTGATGAACAGGTTAGCACATTGCGGTTTATACTGACCCTGTATAATTTGTATATTATTATTATTATCGCCATTTATATAGCGCCAACAGATTCTATAGCGCTTTACAATATATAGTGTAGTGCTATCATATCCCCTCTGATGGGATTTTTTTCTAAATAAAAGAAATGCTATTTTTGTAGCCTTTCCACATAACCCTTGTTTTCCATGCCCCATTATAATTTTATACCTCTTCTCTGCACTTCTTCTATTTCTGAAATATCTTACCAAAGGAACACCGCATATTAAAAGTGAGGTCTTACCATTGATTCATAAAGAGGCAAAATTCTATTATGATCGATCATGGGAATCAGTCCTCATTTTTATACATGACAGCACCTAACTAACCTTTGTAATGGCAGATCGACATTGATTACTGTTGCCTAGTTTATAATCTATAATTGTTCCCAAGTCCTTTTCATTTAATCTTATCCCTAACTAAACCCCATTTTACACTATACACTATAGACCCCTAGACCACTTCCTCTCATTGATGTGGTCTGTCTCCAGTGTCACTGTTCCCTTAACCATGTAAAACATGAGAAACTGCAATGTAAATGTTGTAGTGTTAAGACTGCCTCTAGTGGTGGTCAACCAGACAGTCATGGCTCTTCCTGCAGTTTCACGGAGTTTGACTCTGTGAAATGACGCTGGATCTTCACACTTTATATGAGGACGTCCAGCATCTTGAAAAACCCCATGGGAAGGCATTATTTCAATGCTTTCCTCTGGGGAAGGCATAGTGCGCGCATAGTGCTCATCACCCATGCACATTAAATTCCCTCATGGCGCTAATGTTGGAGGAAGCAGAGATGGAGCCAGTGCTGAGGGACGTCGGTGGTGGACTCTGGCAAGTGTTTTAAAGGAGGGGGTAAAGGGGTGGACAGAGAAACGTTATAGTTTTAGGAATACAGCTTTCTACTCCTAACACTTTATTGTTCCTTTAAAGTCGAGATTGCTTAATATGAATAACTGGACTATCCCAGCTAACCATAGCTTTCTTTTGTTGCGACAACACTGGATTAGATGACTAACTAAAAATCATATAATATAAAATGGCTGCTGAATGAATAGACCTAATATTTCATAATATTAACATCTATCAAATGAGGCAGCAGTATGTTTAAGGGGCAGATTTGTTTACGTTAATACAGGTGTCCTTTATAATTTGAAAAATGCGCTTTTATTGCAAGCAGATAGTGAACAGAATGCACCTGCCAAAATACACTATCAATACTAATGAATAAAACCTGCACCTGCTAGATGTATTTGAGAAAACTGTCATCTTTAATTAGTATTGCAATTATCATAATTATGAAGAGCAATTTACCATTCATAAATGTTGCAACATAATTAAGAAGGTAGAAAACCTGGTAAGAACATTATGTTTCACTGGTTTCACTCATCTAAATGTTGTTAAACATACATCTTACTAGACTTGGAGATTCTTTTCAGTCCGAACTGCAATCCATTTATTTATAATTTGGCCGATCGGTGATAGGTCGAACTCCAAGATCACAAAGTAAATGAAAAGCGCAATGGTCAATCATGGTTTTTTTTGGGTGGTGATTCTGAATTCTGTCCATAACACCAAAAAAAATAATAATAGATGGATGGCAAAAAATATGATTGATGGCTAGGGGACAGTCACTAAATGTTGATTTTATTTACAGATTAAGTGAAAAGTAAGCTATAGAGACAAAAAAGTAGAAGCAATTAAAAAAAGTTGGAATAAAATAAAATATATAAATATAGATATTTTTAATAATACTACTCCTGTTTTCCCCTTAATTTGTTACTTTTCTCTCTTGATCTCTGAACTAAACGATGGAAAAATGCTGCTGTCAGTGTACTACAACATACTGTATATACAAAATACTATATTATGTAAATATTTTTTGTACTTCACTGATTAGCCCATTTTTGTGCCCTTATGATTCATCTCCCAAATGGGTTTCTCAGTGCCGAAATTCTACCAAGGTGAACCTACATTTGGTAGAAATGTGGGTGTCTGTATTGGGGAGAATGGTTCTGCAGAACCTAATTTTCTCAATGTACACCAGTCTTGCTCTTACGTTCCTTTAAAAGGTCACAAATAATGCAGGGCAATCCTCCTGGGATGTTGATGGACTCCAATTCCAAGCATCCTCAAAAAGCAATTAAACAACCAAGAGGAATTAAGTACACTAAATAAATATCATCTTGCTTGATCAGGTTAAAAAATAGCTATTTTTAACACAGATCTTCAAAGCTCATTGTATGATAGGAAGAGAGTCAAGGTTGGCAGACAGGTTGCAAAATGTTTCCTGAGAAGCTGTATTTTTGGCTTACATTGTCCAGCTTGACTGTCAATAATGTCAATGTGATTGTCTGTCGTTGCTGTAACTGTCATGCAGAGGTTAGTTACCTGCATTTCTCTTTAGGACTACTCTTGAAAGTCTTGTGTGCAAATGGTATAGGTCTCTCTTTTGCAATGGCTCACTGGAGCTAAAACTTTTTTGAGACCACCATTTGTGAAACTGTGGTATACATGCCACGATGGCCAAAGGGCTCACTGCTGGCATGTGAGCGAAAGGTTCACCAATCATGAGTAATGCAGTGTACTTGCATTCATATGCATAGGAAACCAAAGACTTTGAATGTCTAATGGCATATCAATACATGGCCGACTAAGCATCAGTAAATCTCACCACAACACAAGGGAGTAATTACACTCACTTGGCCAATGTAGAAACCATATGTCATGGTCCAGTACAGCTGGAGAGATAGAGGTTACAATGGGGCAGTAAAGTAGAGAAGGCCCTGGTGCAAGAATGTTTTTCGCAAAGATGGCAAAAAGGTAGATCCCCATCTATCGTACAACTCCCATAATGCTTTGCCACCTAGGGATCTACCATTTGCCTTTTATTGCAGGGTGGTTTTTAACATTGAACAGTGTTTCTTGTTTGAATGTAAGCATGTTTTGTATGAAACTTCCGAAACTTTGGCAATTCGGTTTGGTTCGGCACTTCTGAATTTACATTCTGAACGAAAGAAATGCACATGTCTAATATTTTTTTAAATACTAGAATGCCTAAAACTGTATATATGTTAAAGGCACTTTGAGAGACTAGTTCATGATTTCAGTTTTTGTATATAATTCCATTGTCACGTATAACGCTAGGACAACGCGCTTGCAAGGATGAGCTGATGTGTGTACCACTAACTTAAAAGGAGAGCAAAAGAGGAGGATCAGTATTAGGAGGAAGAAAAACAACGAGCTAAGTTTTAGTGAGATTGAGTTTCATAAAGCAGGAGGAAGAAAGGCATTTGGTGACAGGTTGTAGGATAGCAGGGAAAGGTCATGGAAGGAGAGATATATCTGGGTGTTATCAGCATACAGGTGGTAGCAGAATCCAAACGAATAAATGAGTTTACCAAGAAAGGCAGTATAGAGAGAGAACAAAAGGGGTCCAAGAACCGAACCTTGAAGGACTTCGACTGAGACAGGATGAGGGGAGGAGGTGTCATCGGAAAAGAAGACACTGAATGAACATTGGGAGAGATGGGAGAAGAACCATCAGAGGGCTGTGTCACAGAGACCAAGCGATTGAAGAGTTTGGATAAAGAGGCCATGATCAACAGTGTCAGAGACAGCAGAGAGGTCAAGAAGAATCAGTACGGAGTAGTGGCTTTTGGATTTAGCCGCAATTAGATAATTTGTAACTTTAATCAGAGCGGTATGCGTGGAGGGGGCAGAATCCAGACTGAAGAGGGTCGAGGAGAGAATTGAAAGTGAGGAAGCAAGTCGGACGGGTAAAGAGAAGTCTTTCCAAAAGCTCTGAGGAAAAAGGGAGCAGAGATATGGTATTATAGTTGGAAGGGGATGTAGGGTCAAGTGATGGCTTTTTTAGGACGGGTGCAACAGTAGCATGCTTAAGGGTTGCAGGAACAACACAAATAGAAAGAGAGCAGTTGAAGATGTGTGTTAAGGATGGCACAAGACAAGGGGCAAGATATGTGGTGGGACGAGAGGAAAGGAAAAGCACAGCCACCTCCTGTTCAGTAGCTAGAGAGACGACTTGCAGGGTAGGGATGGTATGGTCCAAGTGAGGTTGAGATAGAGAGGAGTGAAGGGGGAGAAATCATTCCTTAACTGCTATCAAAACAAAAAAAACTAAGGATTTACAAATTCGTTAGGACAAACCAAACTAATTATCAATGCAGATGACATCTTACTAACATTAGAAGAATGGTCCCAGAGCTATTGAAGGAGATAAACAATTACTCCAAAGTATCAGGGTATAAAATGAACATAGAGAATTCAACATTTATAGCTAAAAATATGAATAAACGGTCAGTTAACTTTCTTGAACAAAACATTGGCTCCCCGAAAGTAAGGATAGGCTAAAATATTTGGGTATAACTATAACCTCAGATCTAATAGATCTAATTGAAGCCAATTTCCTACCTCTACTAAAACAAACTAATAAAAACTTAAGGGACTGGAAAGGTGTGGGCTTTTCTTGGTCGGGTAGGATCAGCATCCGAAAAGCATACAGTATACCAAAATGGCTGTACTTGTAGATAATGATCCCTCTCAATTTCCCAGAAAACTGGGAAAATCTTTACTTCATTCTTCCTTTTTTAAATTTATATGGGGCAGTAAGAAAGCAAGAGTTAAAATGAAAGTTTTGGCCAGGTTAAGGCAGGATGGAGGCCTGGGGTGCCCAGAAATCTTACAATACTATCAGGCCAGTAGACTTTATCATATAATGCTCTCACAAAACAACGCAGCAACTCAAGAAACATGGTACAAAATGGAAAAAGCTAAAACTGGGGTAGGAAATTTATCCTCACTATTTTGGGTGTTAGACATTAACAAAAAAATTATTAAAGAGGCTTGAACCAAATCTCAGATACTCAAAGATTCAATGAGATGGTGGGATACACTCACAAACCGCAAAGGATTCAGAAATAGAATAATAGACGCTCTCCCATTCTCTTGTATATTAGATATATTGAACAATATAAATATAGACACTTGGACGTCTGGGGGGATAAGGGAATTTAAAATATATAAGGGGAACATAATATCAAACCCTTCAACCAAATTATGGAGGAATTTAACATTCCCTCTAGAGAAGCTTTTAACTATCTGCGAATGAAAAGTTTCTTAGCAGAACACCTCCTGAAAAATAAGGTGGAGAATACCATAAATCTTATACATCTATTTGAACTAAAGAATTATAAAAATCTAATGGCAAAATGTGCAAAACTTATATATAGATGGCAACATGATAAACCGATAGAACTAATCAACAAATGGAAAAAAGAAATACAAGTACAAATAAAAAAGAAGAATGGTTAAGCTCTCTAAATAAAGTCAATAAAAATATACACTGCCTAAACCTCACAGAAACTCAATTTAACCTTTCAAACAGATGGCACCTAACACCGAAATGTTTAAAGGGACACTATAGTCACCAGAACAACTACAGCTTATAGAATTTGTTCTGGTGAGTAGAATTATTACCTTCAGGCTTTTTGCTGTAAACACTATAAACACAGAGAAAATGCAGTGTTTACATTACAGCCTAGTGATAACTTCACTGGACACTCCTCAGATAGCTGTTAGAGATCCTTCCTGGGTCATGGCTGCCTAAAATGCATCCAAATATTCAGTATCTCCTCGCTCTGCATACAGACACTGAACTTTCCTCATAGAGATTCATTGATTCAGCATTGAATAATGCTGGCTCTGCCCCTGATCTGCCTCCTTGTCAGTCTCAGCCAATCCTACAGGGAAGCACTGTGATTAGATCAGGCCACCACTTCTGATGATGTCAGCAGACTGCTTGTTTTTCTGAGTCTAACAGCATGTAGAGTTACAGCTTCACGCTTGAATACAGTAAGATTTTTACTATATTTATGGATGCATGAGGGACCAGGGGGGGCTAGATGGTGGTGTTAACACTATAGGGTCAGGAAACAAGTACATAAATTCCAAAAAACCCAAAAATGAAAGTATAGGTACACTTAAAACTGAAACGGGGGTGTTAGTTAATGAAGACCAAGAAAAGGCAGGAATTCTAAATAACTATTTCTCCTCCGTATATATTAAAGAAGAACCCATGGCAATAGATGTGCAAATGATTGCTACTAAAAACTTGCAGAATAATTGTAATTGGTTAACTCAAGACAATGTGCTGCAGCAACTAAAGAAAGTTAATATAAACAAAGCTCCAGGGCCTGACGGTATCCATCCACGTGTACTTAAGGAACTAAGTGTAGAAATAAGTGAACCTCTGTTTTTAATCTTTCAAGATTCTTTTCTTTCAGGAAGTGTTCCGGAGGATTGGAGGAAGGCAGATGTGGTTCCTATATTCAAAAAGGGTTCAAAATCCTTGCCTGGAAATTATAGACCTGTGAGCTTAACTTCTGTGGCTGGTAAAATATTTGAAAGGTTATTAAGGGATAATATTCAAGAATTCCTTGAGAAGAATATGGTTATCAGCAAAAATCAGCACGGTTTTATGAAGCACAGGTCATGTCAAACTAACTTGATTGTGTTCTACGAAGAAGTAAGTAGAAGTATAGATCAGGGTGTTGCAGTGGATGTGATCTATTTGGATTTTGCCAAGGCATTTGATACAGTTCCACACAAAAGATTAGTGTTCAAACTCAAGGAAATTGGTCTCGATGAAAATGCTTGTTCTTGGGTAGAACATTGGCTTAAAAACAGAATACAAAGAGTTGTCGTTTATGGTAAATTTTTAAGCTGGACAGAGGTGGCAAGTGGTGTCCCTCAGGGGTCTGTTCTGGGACCCCTTCTATTTAACATTTTTATAAATGATCTTGAAGACAGCATTGAAAGTCATGTTTCAGTGTTTGCAGATGACACAAAACTTTGTAAAATAATACAATGTGAGCAAGATATTACTTTGCTGCAGAAGGATTTAGATAGACTGGAGGACTGGGCACTCAAATGGCAGATGAAATTTAATGTTGAAAAATGCAAAGTTATGCACTTCGGCGTAAAGAATACACAAGCAACGTATACCCTTAATGGAAGCGAATTAGGGATAACAACACACGAAAAGGACTTGGGAATTGTTATAGACAACAAACTATGCAACAATGTGCAATGTCAATCAGCAGTGGCCAAGGCCAGTAAGGTATTGTCATGCATGAAAAAGGGCATTCATTCTCGGGACGAGAATATCATTTTGCCTCTCTATAAATCACTGGTAAGACCACATATTGAATATGCTGTGCAATTTTGGGCACCTGTTCTAAAGAAGGATATCATGGCACTAGAAAAAGTGCAGAGGCGGGCTACAAAATTAATAAAAGGAATGGAACATATCAGCTATGAAGAAAGGTTAACAAATTTAAACCTATTTAGTTTAGAAAAACGTCGCCTGAGAGGGGATATGATAACATTATACAAATATATTCGGGGCCAATACAAACCATTGTGTGGAAATCTATTCACAAACCGGACTTTACATAGGACACGAGGCCATGCGTTTAGACTGGAAGAAAGAAGATTTCGTCTAAGGCAAAGGAAAGGTTTTTTTTTTACTGTAAGAACAATCAGGATGTGGAATTCTCTGCCTGAAGAAGTGGTTTTATCAGAGTCCATACAGATGTTCAAACAGCTACTAGATGCATACTTGCAAAGACAGAATATTCAAGGATATAATCTTTCAATGTAGGGTAATAACTGCTTGATTCAAGGATAAATCTGACTGCCATTCTGGGGTCAATAAGGAATTTTTTGTCCTAGCTTGTTGCAAAATTGTGCTTCAAACTGGGGTTTTTTTTTTTTTGTTTTTTTTTCTCTTTTGGATCAACAGCAAAAAACAGGTGTGAGGAAGGCTGAACTTGATGGACGCAAGTCTCTTTTCAGCTATCTAACTATGTAACTATGTAACTATGTAACATGTTAGTGTTCCTGACCCTATGGTGATCCTTTAAAGAAAATCTTCCCAGAGTTATCAGATAGATGCTGGAAATGTAATATAAATGAAGGCAACATGATTTAATGTGGATAAGTGCAAGATAATGCATATTGGATGTAAAAACCCAAGGGCAGAGTGCAGAATATTTGATAGAGTCCTAACCTCAACATCTGAGGAAAGGGATTTAGGGGTGATTATTTCTGAGGACTTAAAGGTAGGCAGACAATGTAATAGAGCAGCAGGAAATGCTAGCAGAATGCTTGGTTGTATAGGGAGAGGTATTAGCAGTAGAAAGAGGGAAGTGCTCATGCCATTGTACAGAACACTGGTGAGACCTCACTTGGAGTATTGTACGCAGTACTGGAGACCATATCTTCAGAAGGATATTGATACCTTAGAGAGAGTTCAGAGAAGGGCTACTAAACTGGTTCATGGATTGCAGGATAAAACTTACCAGGAAAGGTTAAAGGATCTTAACATGTATAGCTTGGAGGAAAGACGAGACAGGGGGATATGATAGAAACATTTAAATACATAAAGGGAATCAACACAGTAAAGGAGGAGACTATATTTAAAAGAAGAAAAACTACCACAACAAGAGGACATAGTCTTAAATTAGAGGGACAAAGGTTTAAAAATAATATCAGGAAGTCTTACTTTACTGAGAGGGTAGTGGATGCATGGAATAGCCTTCCAGCTGAAGTGGTAGAGGTTAACACAGTAAAGGAGTTTAAGAATGCGTAGGATAGGCATAAGGCTATCCTAACTATAAGATAAGGCCAGGGACTAATGAAAGTATTTAGAAAATTGGGCAGACTAGATGGGCCGAATGGTTCTTATCTGCCGTCACATTCTATGTTTTTGGTGGCAATGTGCACCCATAAACAAACTTTGGAAAGAAGCAGTCAAAATAATATTGCAAATAACTGAAATAAATTGACCTTTTAAGCCTGAAGTGGTCCTACTAAACATAAACTGGCCAAATATGACACAAAATATTAATATTACACATAATCACGGCAGCTAAATTACTTTTAGCATGAAACTGGAAACCATGGATAATTCCAGAGTTAAAATCACTTTTGTGACCCCTATCTTCTCCAGGCTTTGTTCTTTGGTAGCTTTTTTTTTTTTGAGCAGGATGCATCACTGCTGTATTATCGTTACTCTTACTTTCCTTCCTTCTGACTTTAGATCGCAACAATTAACATAGATAGAGTGTAGGCCCACAGTGAAGGGAAGCAGGCCCCGACTGGCCATCGGGCATACCAGGCAAATGCCCGGTGGGCCGCGATGGCCAGTGGCCGAGGCCAGCAGGGAGATCACAGGATCTCCCCGGCTGGCCGATGCAGGGCCGACACTATCAGAGCCCCGGCCCTGCTGAGTACCTTCAAGGGCCGGTGGGGAGATCAAAGATCTCCCTCACCGGCCCACAGGCACTGTAAGTCTGCTGCTGGCTGGGGAGGGAGAGGAGGACCCGGTGGAGCTCTACCCTGCAGCTCCGCTGCGTTCCTCTCGCGAGGTCGGAGCATTACCGCGGTTACCGCGGTAATGCTCAGATCTCGCGAGAGTGCACTCTACCCCAGGAATTGCAGGGTAGAGTTCACTCACCACTAGGACCACCAGGGACTGCAGCATGCAGACTCCTCCATGGCAGCACGGTGTCCCCCTCCCAGGCTAAAGATAAGAAGGGAGGGGGATATGAAGTTTATTTTTTTTAATAATAAAAAAACAAAACACATTTTATATATTTACATCTTGCCCCCTCCCACACAATCCCTCCAGACATATTCACACACTAACAGCACACTCACACACACACTAATAGCATACTCACAAACACAGCACCATTAGACACACACACAGCACCCTCACCCACACAGCGCACTCAGACACACACAGCACCCTCAGACACACACAGCACCCTCAGACACACACATTAGACACATACACAGCACCCTCAGAAACACGTAGCTCCCTCAGACACACACAGCACCATTAGACACAGACACATACACACACAGCACCCTCAGACATACACAGCACCCTCAGATCACACAGCACCCTCAGATCACACAGCACCCTGGTATCAGCAGGGCCGTTTGAAGGAATTTGGGGGCCCCAAGCAAAATAGACATGGAGGCTCCCCCCCTCCACGCCCTCCCCACCTTACACACGCAAAGCCTACAGGAACCACAATAATTAACATACACCACCCCATAATTAATACACCCCCATAATATACACCCCCCATAATTAATCCACCCCCCATAATTAATCCACCCCCATAATTAATCCACTCCCCCATAATATACACCCCCCCATAATTAATACACTCCCCCATAATTAATACACTCCCCCATAATTAATCCACCCGCCCATAATTAATATACACCACCCCATTATTAATACACCCCCATAATTAATATACACCCCCCATAATTAATACACTCCCCCATAATTAATACACTCCCCCATAATTAATACACTCCCCCATAATTAATCCACCCCCCCATAATTAATATACACCACCCCATTATTAATACACCCCCATAATTAATATACACCCCCCATACTTAATACACCCCACCCCATAATTAATATACACCCCCCATAATTAATATACCCCCATAATTAATATACACCCCCCATAATTAATATACCCCCCATAATTAATATACACCCCCCATAATTAATACAACCCCCCATAATTAATACACCCCCATAATTAATCCACCCCATAATTAATCCACCCCCATAATTAATCCACCCCCCATAATTAACATACACCACCCCCATAATTAATATACACCCCCCCATAATTAATATACACCCCCCCATAATTAATCTACCCCCCATAATTAATCCACCCCCCATAATTAATACACTCCCCCATAATTAATATACACCCCCCCATAATTAATACACTCCCCCATAATTAATACACTCCTCCATAATTAATATACACCCCCCATACTTAATACACCCCCCATAATTAATATACACCCCCATAATTAATATACCCCCCCATAATTAATCCACCCCCCATAATTAATACACTCCCCCATAATTAATACACTCCCCCATAATTAATATACACCACCCCATTATTAATACACCCCCATAATTAATCCACCCCCCATAATTAATATACACCACCCCATTATTAATACACCCCCATAATTAATCCACTCGCCCATAATTAATATACACCCCCCCATACTTAATATACACCCCCCCATAATTAATATACACCCCCCATAATTAATATACACCCCCCATACTTAATATACACCCCCCATAATTAATTAATATACACCCCCATAATTAATCCACCCCCATAATTAATACACCCCCCATAATTAATATACACCCCCCCATAATTAATACACCCCCTTTAATTAATTAAATAACATTACATAAATTACAAAAACACATAAATTACTACTCACGTTTTGATGATGCCTTCCCTCCGAGACCGACCACTGGATCCTTGCGCTGAAGATCCGTGAAGGCGGATTGACGGCGGCGCTGCGTACGGCGTCATCACGCCGCGTCCCAAAGACTCCTCCCCCTTCTCAAAGGTGTGGCTGAGCGCAGCGTGATGATTGGGACCGGGGGGGGCGACACATGACACGTGAAGTCATGGCACCCCCCTGGACAGTGGCACCCGGGGCGGGCCGCCCCCCCTGCTCCCCGCCCCCCCCTTAGTACGCCACTGACGAGAAAGGAGTGCTGCAGCCGCCTGAGGCTCTCCATAGAGCGCTCAGGCGGCTGCAGCCTTATAGGAAGCACCGGCTCTGCTTGGGGCCCCAGGACAGCTCGGGGCCCCAAGCAGTTGCTTGGTTTGCCTGTCGGGTAGCGACGGGCCTGGGTATCAGTGACAAGTCTCTTCAGCTGTGTCTGGTCATGTGTCTGGTTCTTGGCCTATAAAAGCCACTTCCTGTCTCTGTACCTTTGCCAGATTATTGTGGTTCCTGTACTCTCTAATCAAGCTTGTTCCTGTTTCTCCTACCGGTTGCTGATTTTGGACCGTTTTGACTTTGCTGCTTCTCCTTCCCACTGACCTGGGCTTGCCTCACTACGATTATCATCTCTCTGTTCCAGTCTCCCATCTCTGCTTAAGACCAGAAGGCCACTCAAGGCTCAGGGGCTCAACCACCTGGGTAACGAGTGGCTACCTCTGGCAGAAAACATTGCTGATCTGGCTACTGGACTCCAAAACTTTGTAACATCAATATCATTACACACAGCATCCTCAGACAAACACACAGCACCCTCAGACACACAGCACACTCACACTAACAGTACACTTACACACAAAGCACACTTACCCACACAGCAATCTCACGCACACACAGCATGCTCAAACACACAGCACCCTTGCACACACACACACACACACACACACACACACACACACACACACACACACACACACACACACACACACACACACACATATATAATATATAAAATAACCCTCAGTGAGTTAACAGATAAAGAGAATTAGACACATAGAATGTGATGGCAGATAAGAACACCCTCACACACACATCACCCCTCTTACACACACTGCACCCCTCACACCCACATGCTGCACCCTTCACACATACACACAGCACACCCAACACACTGTGACCCTCACACATACAATACATCCAAACATATATACATATATGTTTGTAGTATATATATATATATATATATGTATGTATACATACACTACAGCACCCCTCACACATTACGTTCCAGATACACGCTAGATCTGTTACCCAAGTAGGGATCATCTAATCTACACACACACACACACACACATACAGTAGATCCCTATATACACTCTAAATCCTCTACACACACACACACACACACACACTGCACCACCTGCACACACTTCATTACTGACATACAAACTCTGGATCCATATGCCTTGTTATATATATATATATATATATATATAACACCAGTGCTGATGAAATATGATAACATGTTTAGAACCCCATGATGTTGAGTAAACTGATATATACATTGTCATAGCACAATAGTGCCTTATATTGTGTCTACACTGTGAACTAATAAACAAAAAATTGTTCACCAGTGCTTTTTTTCTAAAAAATTTTTCATTCAATATGAATTTGAATTAAATTGAATCTTAACTGCTACCACAGGAGCCCTTATATACAGTTTTATAAACTTGCAATGTGTGTATCAGTCCACACCAACTCTATTTCACCATACAAAATTCTCTCGCATAGGAAATTATCTTTTGTAGATACCCACACATATTAAGCATATAAGGGAAATCCTCCGTCCAATTTTTATAAAGCGCTACATTCGTTTTGGTTTTGTATTTGATGTTGGTGATGTAAGGGATCGCTTGAATGTATAGCAGCTGATTATTTAAAGACAGACATATTGTGATCTAATTCTATTTTTAAAAATAAGCGCTAGTACTTATATTACTAGATTTTACACACACATGCCGCCCACCTGGGCTGAGAGCGAAGAGGGTCTCGACCCAAAGGTACCAGCCACACTCATGGAGGGCCACAAGAAGTACACAAAGATACCTACCAGAACCACGCAGTGCCCACCGTGCCATCTCACAAGGGAAGACCCTGGAGCTCGACGGACCCCAGGTTCGTGGCCAGAGGGTACAGCCTCTCTCACAGCCCCGGGTCTGAAGGGGAATCCCACCTTCACATCGCCCCATTATTCCCCAGAACAGATTGAACTCAAATACACGACATGACCCCCGTTGGGGAGTCGGATGACTCTCTGGCCTGCCAACTCGCGGAGCCTACCTGACCGTCTGCAAATTGAGTCCACCACGACCTATCCTAGACTCATATACCATGAAGACAAAGCCAGATCGGGTGGTACACTGACTTAACAAGCATATCGACCACACTGTTTTCGAAGTTAGCTACATACTCGCCCTACCCAATGCAAGTTATATGCCTTTAGAAATGTCTGTGTGTAGGGAAATATAAGCCATGTTTAATCAAAAGTAAACAGCTGGATAAGCGTGTTTTACAATCTTCAGAGTAGCCTGTTATGTTTTGCAAAATGTTATTACCTGCATAACCTGCACCCAATATGCCAGACTTATTGCATTCACACGTACTGCATGTCTAGCCCAGCTTATGCCTCTATCAGTTCATAATGTACAGTTTAGCTGACAGTATAAGGCTACCGATATCAGCATGTTCAAGCATATTTATCCTATCTAGCAATAATCGACAGAGCTAGGGATGTGCATGAGGAAAATATTCGGTTCGGCAATCCGAAATTTGGGACTTTGGCAATTCGGCACTTCGACACTTCGGTACTTTGGCACTTCGACACTTCGGAACTTCGCCATTTCGGGTCTTTGGCACTTTGGATGTTCTCTTGCAGCCGCTTAGTAGATAACTCCCTAATTCCCAGGGCTGCTCACTGTAAAAAAAAAACAAAAAAAAAAACACGGTGTCCCCCCTCCTGAGCTCCCACCCGTGCCGCGCGAGTGGGGGCTTCTAACCTGAAGGTGGGACCTATTGCCCACCCGGCCCCCACCCCTGAGCAGTAGGTGGGGTCTCTAAATTACTTCAAGGTGGGGGACCTATTGTCCTCCCCCCCGGCCCCCACACCTGAGCGGCGGGTGGGGGCCACAGGCTGCTCACTGTTTAATAGACATGCCCCTACTCGCGGTATAGCAAGTAGGGGTAGAATTTACTAATACTAAGTAATCTTTACTTAGTATTAGTAAATTTGGCTGAAAGACCAATTTATGTCTTTCCGCCTTTTAGTACATAACTCCCTAATACAGTGGGAATTAGGGAGTTATCTACTTATTCATTCCTGTCATTCCATTGACTGGCTAAGTAACTTACATTTTATATGAATGTGTGTTAGTTGATTGTTGTAAGTGTTACAAATGCTTACAGCTGAATCCTGGCTATGTTTGTATACTTTTTATTTAAACTTGTATACAGTGTAACATTCTTCATTCTTCCACTGGATAGGTATATTAGTACTTCGGCAATACTGTGCTTCGGAACTTCGGCAACTTCGGCAATTTCGGAACTTCGTCAATTCGGAACTTCGACAATTTGGCAATTCAGCTATTTGGACATTCGGAAGTATCTGAATGTCCGAATTGCCCGAAATTTGTCCGAATTGACATTCGGAACGAAACGAATTGCACATGTCAAGACAGAGCTACTGTGTTATTCTTTCTACCACAAAATTGTGCACCCCAACTGTAATACATGAGAAAAAAAAACAACAACAAAAATTATTATGTAATACATGCCTATAGTAGTTTATGAATCCCTGAGTATTGCAACCATTTCCAAGTGTCCTGTCACCTCTTCTAGAAAGCTCTTGACTGCTGACCACTCATTACTCCACTGCTTTCTTCCCCTGGAAAAAGAGACCACACCAATTTCTTCATTTTCGGTAATGCAACAGCCATAGCTTTATTTGTAAATCAAACCAGTAGACAGCTTCTCCAACGATATTATCAAGAGTCTTCCACAACCAACATCTCGTGTTTGATCAAGAGCAGGCTGCAACTCCCCAAGCCCAGTTAGGACGAGCCTTCAAATTACTATGTTGGAAAGGCAAAACTGAGAGCTGTGAGAAGAACAGAGAAACAACAACCACTACATAAAAAAAGCATTGTCTGTCAGCTTTTCCCAAGATCCCTTGGTCCAGGTAAAGTCCCATGTATAATATCCATAGCAAACATAGATAGAAAAAGGATAGAAGTGTTTGTACTGACCCTTAGAGTGGGTGGACTAGCACTGAGGATATGAAACAGAATGTCTGAAAAAGACAAGGTCAAGAAGCCCAGAAAGAAAAAGTATCAAAGGACAAGCCAAAGTCTGGAGTACAGAGGACAAGAGTAGTCAAAGCTAGAGTCTATAACCAAATAATCAACAGACATAAGGAATGCATTCTCGGGTATACAAGAACCACAACAGGGCAAGGGACCGTAGGAAACCTGGAAGTAAATGTACTCCAGGGATAAGTCTATTGGTCCATGTTACGCCTGCAACTCCAAAGCATACATGATCGAAAATGTGAATTTGATACAGGATCTTTCGGCATCAAAAAATACCAAGTTCAGAGCAGTATAAAAGGGATCATTTGTCAAGCGTTCCATGTCAATATTGATATCAAAATGGCACGCAGCATTACCTAATAGTCTGATGGGAATGAAAGGGTTCAACTTGGCATGTGTATTATGTATATATCTATACTTCAAGCAAACACATATTTCCTGTGTTGAGGCTCCATTTTGGCCTACACAATAATAATGAATAGACCCAAGACTCTTGAGTTTTCATTTCCTAGGAAACTGCAATCCTGGAAGTGTATTCTTCACGATTTCTATAGCTCTGCATAAATGCCAATTTTACAATATTCCCATGTTATACCATTGGAGGTAATCTGCCTCTTATTCACTATTATGAGCTTGTGTTCTTTAGAAAAAGAATGTAACTGTTTAGACTGCACTATTTGTCTATAAATATATGTCCCTAGAATTTGTGGAGAGAAGCATGAAAATGTTATTAGAAAGGGACGGCTGAATTATAGAAACATAGAAACATAGAAACATAGAATGTGACGGCAGATAAGAACCATTCGGCCCATCTAGTCTGCCCAGTTTTCTAAATACTTTCATTAGTCCCTGGCATTATCTTATAGTTAGGATAGCCTTATGCCTATCCCACGCATGCTTAAACTCCTTTACTGTGTTAACCTCTACCACTTCAGCTGGAAGGCTATTCCATGCATCCACTACCCTCTCAGTAAAGTAATACTTCCTGATATTATTTTTAAACCTTTGTCCTTCTAATTTTAGACTATGTCCTCTGGTTGTGGTAGTTTTTCTTCTTTTAAATATAGTCTCCTCTTTTACTGTGTTGATTCCCTTTATGTATTTAAATGTTTCTATCATATCCCCCCTGTCTCGTCTTTCCACCAAGCTATACATGTTAAGATCCTTTAACCTTTCCTGGTAAGTTTTATCCTGCAATCCATGAACCAGTTTAGTAGCCCTTCTTTGAACTCTCTCTAAGGTATCAATATCCTTCTGAAGATATGGTCTCCAGTACTGCGTACAATACTCCAAGTGAGGTCTCACCAGTGTTCTGTACAATGGCATGAGCACTTCCCTCTTTCTACTGCTAATACCTCTCCCTATACAACCAAGCATTCTGCTAGCATTTCCTGCTGCTCTATTACATTGTCTGCCTACCTTTAAGTCCTCAGAAATAATCACCCCTAAATCCCTTTCCTCAGATGTTGAGGTTAGGACTCTATCAAATATTCTGTACTCTGCCCTTGGGTTTTTACGTCCAAGATGCATTATCTTGCACTTATCCACATTAAATGTCAGTTGCCACAACTCTGACCATTTTTCTAGTTTACCTAAATCATTTTCCATTTGGCTTATCCCTCCTGGAACATCAACCCTGTTACATATCTTAGTATCATCCGCAAAAAGACACACCTTACCATCAAGACCTTCTGCAATATTATGTAGAAAAACAGTATAGGTGTACATGTGATCGACTGCGGAAATATAAAAGAAATCATAGCTTTATTGCTGTCAACATATCTCTTTGGGGAAAATAATATAATTTAGTGAAATTCAAGAGAAGACGTTGATTAGGCAGTGAACATATTTCATCAGAGGTGCAGAGCAGTGTGCTGTCAATCTGTCCAAAGTAAAGTAATAAACTACCAACATTTTTTAAATGTGTTCTATGAGCTATTATATTGCATTCAAAACAAGAGTTCTAGACAAGTCAAATGCTTTTGCCCATGCACTGTCTACTCGATCCCCTCCATCTCCCCCAAACAAAAAAAAAACAACCACAACAAAAAAACCAGAACTAGATTTATTTAAAAAAATAAATCCTGGTTTGATGATGATAGCATTTGCTATTCTAACCTATGTTGTCCTTTTATCCTGTTCAGGGTATCACAATGACCTGAGTGTGATTTGAGAAGTTTTCTGTACAGGCGATATCCTTGTTTAGCTACTGCAGGGCTTGCACTTAAATGGTTAAATATAGAAAACTGTTCATATTAAGTGGAGATGTAAAGGTACACATATCAAATCGGGAGCAAGGGCCTTGCATCTGGAGGGCATCACATTTCAGATTATGTATTTCAATTCCTCCTGAAGGAAAGCAAAACTAAATATACATTTTACCGTGTTAAATGTGTTAAAATATTCTTTCCATGCTAGCATATTAATCAAAACCAAATGATATTAAGAAAATAATTTGA
The DNA here is from genome assembly GCF_036172605.1 of Pelobates fuscus. Lineage (NCBI taxonomy): Eukaryota > Metazoa > Chordata > Amphibia > Anura > Pelobatidae > Pelobates > Pelobates fuscus. Next base: position 124,298,672 of record NC_086318.1, on the reverse strand, counting down.
AGGTTTCTTCCTAGAAGTCCGGAACAGATGTTCTTTAATTTAAGAATTAACTCTCCCTTTCCTAAATGTTCCCTTTCAATAATAAAAACAAACAACGTATGTTGTTTTTTTTTTACAGATTAATGCAACTAATATGGTGGCTACTCTGTATCTAAGAGGACCACCCTGTATCGTGACATGAGTTGTATTGCACCACTATAGTGCCCATTATAAAAAGATGGATAGATAAGTCAACACACTGGCTGCATAAGAATTTTCTCAACTTACAATTCTAAAAATTGCAGTTGCCACATTATCAGACTAGAACTGTTCTTAAGATATATTTATCCAACATAGCAGTCTTTGACTTAGATTAATGGAATCTTATAGATCATAATTGTTTTTGCACAATGTGATTTACCTGTCTGGATGAAATACCCTGCATTAAAAAAAAGAAATTATAATAATGATGAAAAAGGACCAGTGTGTAACCTTCTCACCTCCTTTTATTCAAATAAACATGTGTACTCGTAACTTCACAAAATAGCTCCACTTATTGGTTAAACCTTAGTATAATATTTACTATAGCGAGAATATGTTTTGCCTTGAACTTGTCAGTTTCTACTCGATGAGCCTTTATCTTCCTGCTATTCAATTTGGTAGTCCAATGACACTGTCCTGACAGCATTTTGTCTTCTAGTATTTTTTTTTTTATATCACTCTAAAATGGTTTGACAGAAATCTTGAGGACAGGCCATAACCACTACAATGAACTTTATTGGTCATCACATATAAAAAAAAGGTCGGAATATAAGACAGGAATTTCTAAACGTCAATTACCATGTTTTCATTGTCATAAAGAAAGAATTACCATGTGGGTCAATGTTTGGTGACAATTTCAAGGTAATATTAGATTTCACACCTTGCTGAATCCTGATTGTTCATTACTATCTTGACACAGCTCAAAGCAATAGAATAAAAGTAGAAAATCTGGGCTATTAATGGTATTTGTCTCGCTTTGTATCAACAGCATGAAATTTAAAGTTTACATTTCACACTAATCTATAATATGCTATAGAGCAATACGGTTGAAGTATAAATGATATCAGCGGGATTTGGAAAATATGAACTGTGTGTTAACACATAATGACTCTGTTACTAACAAACGTAATTACACAGGGATTATAAAGAGCAGTTTCCCATTTCCATTTGACAAGAAATAATAACCCAAAACGGTGGTAGGTGAAAAGAATATAAATAATACTGTATGTCAGATAATAATTACCATTCCATGTGTCCAAGTGCTGCGTTGCTAAACATTCCCACACAAGTATGGCTTTAGTTACAGTGAAGAATGAAGGTGTTCCATGATTCTTTACAGCCTGCTGTGTATCACTTAGCTTCAGTTCTTCATCAATTGCAAAGAACCAACCAATCCAAAGTCACATTACAAACCTGGTATGCGCAATCGCTGATTTTTCCCATAATGCTTGTATTGTTACTGTGTAGATAAACATGATTGGAACATGTATACATTTCATGTAACAAAGTTTTCTATTACTCAGCATTCGTCAGAACTTTACCATTATATTCCAAAGTAGTTGAAGTGCCACGCGTTGCCTACACGTCATGATGGATCCAGACAACTTTGACTTCCTGCAGCCATTTTGGAATGGGAAACTTTCTGTCCGAGCTTCATGTAATGGAGCTCTAGTGCAGGGATAGGCATCCTTCGGGACTCCAGATGTTGTGGGGAGCAGGAAGACACCAGAGACTGTTTTACTATAGACCAAACCCCTCATAGCTAATGGAGGTACAGAATAAGTGGAGGCTGTTATTTTGTGTATGTGTAAGTAAATTGTCAGAATGTGACATTGTGTGTGCGTATTCAAAGTGAGTGTGAGTGTAAGTATCATTGTGTATGTCACACCATAAAAGTAGGTATAACAATTTCCAACTCACAAGTGTAGAGCCAAAAGGTCTCCGGGGTTTAGTGTGTAGCACTCTTGGATCGTTCCATTCAGGACACTTAAAGATCCAAGAGTGCTACACACAAGAGCCAGGTGACCTTTTGGCTCTACACTTGTGAGTTGGAAATTGTTATACCTACACTCACCCATCATTGCATATACCATCTGCACTATGAATGTATCATATGTTGTTCACAGGTTTCTGTAAAAGAGTACAATAAGTGCGTTCATCTGCAAATTAGAATACTCAGGTATTTTTAGAGCTCCACTTATACTTTTATGGTGTGTGATTCTATTTCATTGTGAGGGTTAAGGGGATCTTTCACATAAGTGTTGAGCCTATTTGATTACACTGCATATGTGTGTACACTTTTGTATATTCATCATTGTGTATGTCAATGAGAGTGTGTGTCTGTGTCAGTGATTGAGTGTGTGTATGTCAGTGAGACTGTGGTTGTGTGTCAAATGTGTGCCCACCCGTTAAATAAATCATTATATATACTATACTACAAAATCCTCCCCCCTCCTCCCCCACCCGCTCCCTGACACACAGAAATGCATAGAATACATAATTTAGCACCTTGCCTCCAGTGCTACCATGTCCCTAGCTTTGTGGATGTTATCCACCTCTGGTCCTCTGCAGGTAGTCTGATTTAATCAGCCCTTTTTGGGACACTTTCACAAGCAGGGGAAACCTCCTCCTTGACTCGAACACACTGGTTTCAAATTCTGAACCTGTACTTCCTAGCCAGCACTAGTAGTGTCAGCTAGGGAGTAACCATGGCAACCACATTCAATCATCGTGCAAGCTATGCATGGTAAGCACAAGGGCTACCTGTACTCCATACTCCCCTGTCAGTCAATTCTACAGTACATGAGTCTATGCTGAAGAGTTGATGTATGTACCATGAAAGGTGCAATTAAATTAATGTGATTTCTGAGAGTAATATGTATACATACACTTACACACACACACACGTACAGTGAGGGGGAAAAGTATTTGATCCCCTGCTGATTTCGAACGCTTGCCCACTGACAAAGAAATGATCAGTCTATAATTTTAATGGTGAGTGTATTTTAACAGTAAGAGACAGAATAACAAGAAAAAAAATCCAGAAAAAAGCATGTCAAAAAACGTATAAATTGATTTGCATGTCAATGAGTGAAATAACTATTTGACCCCTTCGATTTAGTACTTGGTGGCAAAACCCTTGTTGGCAATCAGAGGTCAGACATTTCTTGTAGTTTGCACACATTTCAGGAGGGATTTTGTCCCACTCCTCTTTGCAGATCCTCTCTAAGTCATTAAGGTTTCGAGGCTGACATTTGGCAATTCGAACCTTCAGCTCCCTCCACAGATTTTCTGTCAGATTAATGTCTGGAGACTGGCAGGGCCACTCCAGGACCTTTATGTGCTTCTTCTTGAGCCACTCCTTTGTTGCCTTGCTGTGTGTTTTGCTTCATTGTCATGCGGGAATACCCATCCACGATCTATTTTCAATGCCCTGGCTGAGGGAAGGAGGTTCTCACTCAAGATTTGACGGTACATGGCCCCGTCCATCGTCCCTTTGATGTGGTGCAGTTGTCATGTCCCCTTAGCAGAGAAATACCCCAAAGCATAATGTTTCCACCTCCATGTTTGACGGTGGGGATGGTGTTCTTGGGGTGATAGGCAGCATTCCTCCTCCTTCAAACAGGGAGAGTTGAGTTGATGACAAAGAGCTCGATTTTGGTCTCATCTGACCACAACACTTTCATCCAGTTATCCTCTGAATCATTCAGATGTTCACTGGCAACCTTCAGACGGGCCTGTACAAGAGCTTTTTTGAGCAGGGGGACCTCTGGGCGCTGCAGGATTTCAGTCCCTCACGGCGTAGTGTGTTAACAATTGTTTTCTTGGTGACTATGGTCCCAGCTGCCTTGAGATCATTAACAAGATCCTCCCGTGTAGTTCTGGTCTGATTCTTCACTGTTTGCATGATCATTGAAACTCCACGAGGTGAGTTATTGCATGGAGGGAGACTGACAGTTATTTTGTGTTTCTTCCATTTGTGAATAATCGCACCAACTGTTGTCACCTTCTCACCAAGCTGCTTGGCGATGGTCTTGTAGCCCATTCCAGCCTTGTGTAGGTCTACAATCTTGTCCCTGACATTCTTGGACAGCTCTTTGGTCTGGCCATGGTGAAGAGTTTGGAATCTGATTGATTGCTTCTGTGGACAGGTATCTTTTATACAGCTAATGAGCTGAGATACAACTTACCTGTATAAAAGACGAATGGGAGCCAGAAATCTTGATGATTGATAGGGGATCAAATACTTATTTCACTCATTGACATGCAAATCAATTTATAACTTTTTTTACATGCTTTTTTTGTTATTCTGTCTCTCACTGTTAAAATACACCTACAATGAAAATTATAGACTGATCATTTCTTTGTCAGTGGGGAAACGTTCAAAATCAGCAGGGGATCAAATACTTTTTTCCCTCACTGTAAATTGACTTGTATATTAACATGTGTGTATTCAGGGCTCGAGTCCTGCAGGAACGCGTGGGAACGGCGTTCCTGCACTTTTTTTTAGAGCAGGAACGCCGTTCCTGTTTGTGGTCCTGCAGGCACTCAGGGGGCGGCAAAAAATGCCGCCCCCAAATGCCCCTGTGTTCCCCCTGTCATGGGGGGCCCAAGAGGTGGCCTAATGGCCACCTGAAGGAACCCCCCGGCCGGCTCTTGTCTCACTGTCAGACGCGGCGAGGGAGCTGTGTTCTCTCTGCTCCCTCTCGCCGCGCGCCGTTTGCTGATGCTGGGAGACGGAATATGACGTAATTTCCGGCTCCCTGCATCAGTAGACAGCCCGCGCGGCGAGAGGGAGCAGAGAGAACACAGCTCCCTCGCCGCGTCTGACAGCGAGACAAGGGCCGGCCGCACTGAAGCCCCACTGGACCCCAGGGACAGGTCCACGCCAGCTCTCCAGGTAGGGAGGCTGGGTGGACATTTTTACATTTTAAAAAAATATACAAATAATTCTTGTGTATATGTGTGTGTGTTGTGTGTCTGGGACTGTATGTGAGTGTGTCTGGGAGTGTGTGTGTCTGTGAGTGTATGTATGAGTGTGTGTATGTGTCTGGGAGTGTGTGTGTGTATGTGTCTGGGAGTGTGTGTGTCTGGGAGTGTGTGTGTCTGTGAGTGTATGTATGTGTGTGTGTCTGGGAGTGTGTGTGTCTGTGAGTGTATGTATGTGTGTGTGTGTATGTGTCTGGGAGTGTGTGTGTGTGTGTGTGTGTGTCTGGGAGTGTGTTTGTCTGGGAGTGTGTGTGTCTGGGAGTGTGTGTGTCCATGTATGTGTCTGGGAGTGTGTGTGTGTGTGTATGTGTGTGTGTCTGTGAGTGTGTGTCTGGGAGTGAGTGTGTGTGTCTGTGAGTGCATGTATGTGTATTTGTGTGTCTGTGAGTGTATGTGTGTGCTGGTGTCTGTGAGTGTGTGTGTATGTTTCTGGGAGTGTATGTGTCTGGGAGTGTGTGTGTCTGTGGGTGTATGTGTGTGTGTTTGTGTCTGGGAGTGTGTGTGTGTGTGTCTGGGAGTGTGTGTGTGTGTGTGAGTGTATGTGTGTGCCTGTAAGTGTGTGTGTGTCTGTGAGAGTATGTGTGTCTATCTGTGAATTTGTGTGTGTGTGTCTGTGTGTGTCTGTGTTTGTGTGTGTCTTTGTGTGTCTGTGAGTGTACGTGTGTGTCTGTAAGTGTATGTGTGCACCTGAGTGTGTGTATACGCGTTTATATATGCATACAAGTTTTGGTTTTTCTTTGGTGGTGGGGTGGGGGTGGAACTCAAGTGAGTTCCCACACTTTATCCCCCAGGACTTGACCCCTGTGTTTATTACTAAGAACTGTATTATTACCTTAGCCTGTAATTGTAGCATAGCTGCAATCAGAAAACTGAATATCTCCGCTGGAGTCCTCTGGAGCTGGAAGAAAGCGCTGTTCAGTGATTATAGCCCATTCCCCCAGTGACTGGACGACACACAGTTCTGGGAGTCAACTGAGGTTTATTGTGCCACACTTGGCTTTTTATGCACAGACCCCCAGTATGGTGTCTCCATAAGAAACAGTACAAACTCATTCCAGGCGTTTCTGTGTCTGGGAGATAATTGAGTCCATGAAACGCTAACTCAATTATCTCTCTCTCAATTATCTCTCAGTTACAGGAAGTAAATATTACAAATCACCCCCAAAACATATGAAAATATTACAGGAACCCCACAAGTCTGATATCCCCGAATAACCTAAATCTGAGCACCTAACATGTCCGAAAAGCGCTCAGATCTGTTCGGTAAAACAAAACCAACATTCGGGTGAAGTTTTGACCGGCTGGCCATGAAGTGATAACCCAAAATAGCTCCAGAGAGTCGAGGGCAGTGTCCGGTGTCCTTTCGGGGGTTCCCGTACGAACACTGACGAATGCTCCCCCTGGCTCTTACTGAGCGAATGCTCCCCCCCAGCCGGTAGTACCTACCTCCCGAATGGTTTTCATGTAAAAGGTTGGGAAAGTGTACGGGCAGCGGTACCATCTTTGACAGGGTTCGCATGATCGTGTAGCCGAAAGGAGTTCCACGCACTCAATGGCCAAGTACCGTTGCCTGCGTTCAGGAGACAAAATGGCCGTGCATGCACTGGACCACGTGCGTTCGGTTATACGAATGGCGGCCACCCAGGGAAAGCACTCTAGTTAATCCTTTAATTGCGGTTAACAGCCAGGGGAGGACCACACAAGTTCTGTCCGGTCAACGAACAGGGGGATACGCCAAATTTTGGGAAACTTAAATAAAGGTTCAGGCAACCTCAGGGAATGTTACATGGACCACCACTGTCATTTTTACACATAAATAAATATACTTGTATATGTGTATTATATATTCAGAAATGACATTAATGCATAACATCTGTGAAATAAGGGCTTAAGACTTAGTTCTTTATACTTATTGCTAGGTATACACTCCAGATAATATATCTAAAGTGTAATAGTGCACTTATAGACATTAAAAATAAATGAAACAACTGCATTTTATGCAGCTGCACAACAGCATGCAATTAACAGCTAAGTTCCATGACTGCTGACCCCTCAAACCCACCAAAACCCCCAGACCCATTCCTCTTCCCAACAAACACACAGCACCATTTAATGTGCGTAAGGGCGTGGGCCCCAGTTTTATTTATTAACAAATGGCAACAAATTAAAACATACTATCGGCTGTTGGAATTACCAGCATACAGCTGCCATTAACGTGCACTTTAGAGCCCACTACACCTGCTTCGTACTCAACCAACTCAGGATGTGACTCCCCAAGTCCGTCCAGGGAGTCCTGAGGAAGGGCCAATAACTAGGTACCTGTAAAAAAAAAAAAAAAAACGCTGCTCAGGGATGGGAGCCGTGGGGGAGTACAATAGGTCCCCCCCCCCATTATTTTACTTTAGGGCCCCCACCCACCGCACATGGTTGGGGACCAGGGGGAGGACAATAGGTCCCCCCATTATTTAAATTTAGTGCCCACACCCGCTGCTTGGGGGTGGGGGCTGGGGGGGAGGACAATAGGTCACCCCCCTTGAAGTAATTTAGGGCCCCCACCCACCGCTCAGGGGTGGGGGCTGGGGGGAGGACAATAGGTTCCCCCCTTATCCTAATTTAGGGCCCCCACCCACCGCACATGGGTGGGGACCAGGGGGAGGACAATAAGTCCCCCCCATTATTTTACTTTAGGGCCCACACCCACTGCTTGGGGGTGGGGGCCGGGGAGGAGGACAATAGGTCACCCCCTTGAAGTAATTTAGGGCCCCCACCCACCGCTCAGGGGTAGGGGCCGGGGGGAGGACAATAGGTCCCCATTCCCCCTGTTTTTCTGATTTAGGGCCCCCACCCGCCGCTCAGAGGTGGGGGCCGGGGGGGGGTAATAGGTCCCTGTCACTGTTTAATAGACATGCCCCTACTCGCGGTATAGCGAGTAGGGGTAGAATTTACTAATACTAAGTAATTTTTACTTAGTATTAGTAAATTTGGCTGAAAGACCAATTTAGGTCTTTCAGCCTTTTGGTAGATAACTCACTAATACCGTGAGAATTAGGGAGTTATCTACTATGTGGCTGCAAGAGAAGTCCCGAAGTGACGAAATGCCGAACTTCCGAAGTGCCGAAGTGTCGAAGTTCCGAATCGAACCGAAGTGTCGAAGTTCCGAATTGCTGAAGTCCCGAATTTCGGAATTCCGAACCAAAATTTTCCCCATACACATCCCTGAGCAATAAAAAAGTTCACTAAAACAGGGTTGCATTAACCCTTTGGTATGTCACATTAATATAACTGAAACATTGACTGTATGCTGATCCACATTTGCTTAAAATAAAGCAGTTCTTTTGTTTATTTTGAATATCTATCAGTGCTTTTCTTCACATTGGAGAAATAATCTTGAATTTATCTTTTCCACCTCTATATCTGCACGTTATGCTGATGTGATGAATTGTAGGGCAGCTTATAAATCTGCTTATAGTTTCCAATTTGGTCCTGGTTTTGTTTTGGGCTCAAGCTTCGGTTATTTTTAGAACCTAGCAAACATCTTTACATATTTATGAATTTCTAGAATTTGTGTCTGCTGATTATTATGCAGAATTTGGGACCTTTGAGGTCAAGGCTTCAGAAATCATTGATATAGAGAAAGTAGCATTTTCTTTCTGAAATTATAATGAGCTTCTAACCATCTGTTTTGTTGGGTTAAGAGAAGTGCAATATAAATTCCAGCTAAACTGCATGATTTTCCTTTTTAAAGGCTTTTATTTCTTCAAACTTCAGCAAGGAATGACGTATCCTTGTAAAGAATTAGTTCACTTCATGTTGTTGACATGGGAATGATGTCATTCTCTGAACTGTACGATCCCTCTCTCTGTACATAATACCGAGATTATAAAAAAGCATTTTGTAAGAAAACAAATACTAGGTTAGAAATACTAGGTTAGGGTACAACTAATGTCTAAATTCCAAAGCATACTGCTTTTAGAAACCTAATACGGAATTAATCTTATTGTATATGACACGGAACCATTTATATCAAGCTTACATGGCTACTTACTACTGTTAAAATGTGGCTGTGTCAGTGAGAAACAGGACCAAATTGCTATTTTTTTATTATATAGTCACTTACTTACATAGAGTATTCTATCTGTTTTACTGATTTGTTTAAATTTTGACACAAATTGGGAAAATAAAATTGTTCTTGACTGTAAAGGGGCAGTCAGATTTCCTTGTGGATCAACCAGCTGTTACACCATATGTTAACTATTATATCCTTCAATATGCTAAAATATGCACACACAAAAAAACATTCAGACATTTTTGAAAAATATGTACAGAACTTGGTAAATTAACCACTTTGAGCAGAGAATTCCACATGGTTCTTCTTCTTACTATAAAGAACCTTTGCCGTATGTGAAATCTCTTGTCTTTAAGTCTACATGAGGCAGAGACATTCCACTGCCCAAATAATACGTAAATAAATAAATAAATAAACTAAATCACTGTTTAGCAAACATACCTCCAATGAAAACATGTATGTATTTACTCATGCATTTCTGCAAAGGGATTATACATAAAACAGCTGCAAAAGCTGCAGATCTCTTGACTGCAGGCGTGCAAGCCCTCCCTTTCTTCCACAGCCCAGGCGTTCTGTCACTGTCCAACCACAGACTTCCCAATACAGCTCAATGTATTTGCAAGGCAGGTGCTCTGGGCAGTTGCTGCCCCTGGAGTTTATCTCCACTGAACTAAATGACCAGGAAGTAACAGGACAGCTTGTCTGATTGACAGCCTGGGGGGTGTAACAAAGTTAATTTATAAAAGTAGCAATTTCTAACTAAAACTGCGTTTTTTATAAAATGAAAAAAAAAGAGTATGTTTCACACATAAAGCATTTCCGCACTTTAAAGTGTTTAGGGGTCTGGAGTGTCCTTTTAAATACAAGACAGAACAAGAAATCAGATGCACAAATATAGTAAATTAACAAGATTAGGTGTTCAGCGACTGGTGTTAGCCTGTTGTGATAAAATATGAGAAGCGGTTTTGAACACATTGATAACTAAAAAAAACAGTTGCTTTGAACCATCAGATTTGTCTGGAGAAATGGAAGAAAGGGTGTCCTAAAATGAAGAGAAGTAATAACTAATCATGATCCAGTCAATGGGCACGTTTTAACAGCAACATTATACAAATACAACAAGATCCTAATGCAATGTCCAATAAGAAGCAAAATAGATAAAATTGTTTTTTGTTTTTTTTTTAAACATATTTACATATATACGTGTAGCAGATGGTGTCAGGGCTGTCCTAAAAGACTGTACTATTATTGCAATTCATGTGTTATTTTTGTTCCTATGTTTAAAATGTATGTGGGATTCGTATAATTGTTCGGTAGTTTCTATCCGTACTCCATACGAATATAAACTACCGAACCAATAGACCACCTCAGAGAGAAGTGTGTACCTTATTAATCGTTCACACTTCTCTAACCGCAGGTTAATTGTTACTTTAGTGCGGTATCTGGGTGGCCGCTGTTCGGGATACGAACACGTGGCGGCGGCCATCTTACGCACGAAAATCTCAGCGGTGTTTGGTCGTCGAGTGTCTGGAACTCAAATCAGACACTCGATTACCCGAACACCGCTGAGACCTCCATAGCTCCGTAACTCACGAAGGGGAAGGCTAATCAGTCTCCCATTCGGTAGTTTCAAAGTACCGAACAAGTGGATTCATACGAATCCAAGATTAATCGTAGATGGCAGTATTTAATGTGTATTTTACCAACCGAACGAAGACCGACCGCAGGGCCAAAACCTATGGAACTCTTTTCGGATACCACCTCGTGTGCGGTCGGTCAAATTATACCCTCCACCTAACTCCCGAACCCCTGGACCGATCTGGGTGATTTTTGGATATGTTAGTCACCCAGATCAGGGCTACCAGGGGGTACCCCCAGGATTATTGTAACTACTTGTTTTAGGGTACATTCAGAACTGGGGGGAAACTACAGTATGTATAATGGGATTAAAGGGACACTCCAGGCACCCAGACCACTTCTGCTCATTGGAGGGGTCTGGGTGCCGTCTCCCACTACCCTTAACCCTGCAACTGTAATTATTGCAGTTTTTTATAAACTGCAATAATTACCTTGCAGGGTTAACTCCACCTCTAGTGGCTGTCTACTAGACAGCCACTAGAGGTCACTTCCTGCATCATAGCACAGATTATCTGTGCTAGAGCGTCGCTGGACGTCGCTGGACGTAAAAACAAGATTTGGCCAGCAATTACTGAGAGACGTAGTGGCCACAATCACAGACTAGTTTGAGGTAAATATAAGTCATTAGCATTTGCTTCTTAGTTTTTCTGTTCTATATTCCATTTATACTGTTTCATATTTTCAAGGTCGGTGCAAGGATTTCTGCCATCCTAGGCAAAGATCCATTTTGCCACCTCCTAATGTCATTCTCTCACTGACAGACACACACTGGCACACACACACACACACACACACACACACACTGACAGACACACACACACTAACTGACAGACACACAATCACTCACTGACACACACACTGAAACTCACTGACAGACACACACACACACAGACACTCACTGACATACATATGCTCACTCACTGACAGATTCACACACACACACACACAGAAACACTGACAGACATACGCTCACTCACTGACAGACACACACAGACAGACACTCACTGAAATAGATATACTCACTGACAGACACACACACACAGGCACACACTCACTGACACGCACACACACACACACACACACACATGCAGATACTCACTGACATCCATGCACTCAATGACAGACACACACACACTGACAGTTAAACACTCACACACTCACTGACAGACACACACACACACACACACAGGCACACACTCACTGACACACACACACACACACATGCAGACACTCACTGACATACATGCACTCACTCACTGACACACACACACACACAAACACACTCACTGACAGACGCACACACACTGACAGTTAAACACTCACACACTCACTGACAGACACACACACAGGCAGGCACTCACTGACAGACACACAGGCAGACACCCACTGACAGACAAACACACACTGACAGTCAAACACTCACACACTCACTAACAGACACACACACACACACACATAGGAAAACACTCACTGACATACATACACTCACTCACTGACAGACACACACACACAGACAGACACTCACTGACATAGATATACTCACTGACAGACACACACACAGGCACACACTCACTGACACACACACACACACACATGCAGACACTCACTGACATACATGCACTCACTCACTGACACACACACACACACACACACACAAACACACTCACTGACAGAAGCCTAGGCATCGGCCTAGCGCTGAGGGACAGGGGGGCCACTCTAGAGCCGCTCGCCCAGCGCTCCGGCTCAGGACCCAGTTCGCCCAGCGCTGTGACTCCCGTTGGGCTCCCTCTTGGCCCTGCATATTTTTTAAAATGCAAACCACTGCTGACTAGCTCAGTGCAATAATTTGTTTTCATTAGAAGTCTTTCACTCTGTGCACATTCTAACAGTAAAACAAACTGTCTCGTTTGTGATGTGTTTGGTTTTCTTGCATAGATTACAGAGTCATATGCATGTGATGCGTTGATAAATAATTTTCAAGATTAAGATCAAGTAGCACAGTTAAAAAAAATCTCAATGTTAGCTGAATTTTAGTTTTTTTGTTTTTGAAAGTTTGAAAGCAGGTTGCAACTCAATTCAATACATTGTTTACTATATAGCTCACCTTAAATTAGGTTAGTAGGCCTGGGGGGTACGTAAGTGAATACTACTCTCTTGAGCACTTACAAACAGTCACCACAATGAACATTTAGCATCTACTTTGACTTGCATGCTTTTTTTTATAATTAATGACCCCAGCTGTCGTGTCTCGAAAATTGTATGGAAACATTACACTGGCAGTTAGAATGCAGTTCTGATCACCTCATCTTTAAATTGAAAGTAATTGCATTAATATTTGATGTGGAAATGCTTATTCTACATGCTTGGTAGCATATGTGGTTTTACAAAAGAAGAATTGATGTCACACTTAAAATTCATGTGTTCGCACTCGGACTGTTGCCAGCTAGATGTATTTTGAAGGATCCTTAGATATCTGCTCAATTGAGGATTTGGCATTTATCATGAAAAGGTAACAAATAAATAAAACAAACATCTAGTTGCCTTTTACTGGATCCACTACAGATAGAAAAGATCTAAACTACATGTTCTTTAAAATCCGCTTTCAAATTTAAAACATCTTCCTATTTTTGCACTTCTGTCAACAGCAAAGAAAAAAAAGAACACAGATCACGTAGGCGAACATACACAGTCCTCTTCCCCCTGTGTAATTACATTATTGAATCTGTTTTCAATCTTTGTTTTGTCATGGATGAGAATTCCCCTCTGCTGCTCATCAGATCTCAGACTTTGCCGTATAAAAACATACATCTGTCATGATGATTTCTGTGACGTAGGGGATGCCACAAGAGGAACTCAATTATTTACTTTCTCTCCAGCACTTAGTGGTTTATACAGAAAGTTAAAGGATTTTTTTTTGTTATGATTTTTGCAGTAAGTATGCTTTCTTTTTTTCCATTAAGCTGAGCCCATAAAATGATTAAGAAGCAAAAGTCAGAAAATGACAATGATAATTCTGCAACGCAGTTCTATTCAAGATATAACCCAGGACACTTTGACAGTGTTTTATATATTATTCATGTGATATATTATTTATGTATATGGAAAAAAAGGATATAACAATAAATAGGTATTTAAATTCCAAAGAGCCGTATTTATCAGTTAATATTGGTAGAATTTTTTAAAAGTACTCAGTTGGGAAGAGAAACCATACACACCACTAAAATATTCATTTGACAGATCGGTTTACACTTAAAGGAAAACTGTCATCGGTTTTTATTATTACTGAGAAATATAAATTACACATTTTACTGCCTGTTTACAAATCATTTTGAACTGAATTCATATAAATAAACACCTCTTTTCAATTTATCCCTTGTCTTCCAATTGCTCTAATGGGGATGATCATTTATTTTATTTATTTTTTAAATACAGTAAATAGTGGCATCATATGTATGTGGCAGGCATCTAAAATGCCTTCTCAGTCAGTTTCTGACGTTTAAATTACACATGTGCTTGACAGAGAGGTTGTGTTTCCGACCAAAGAAGACATGAAGGTGGATTAACTCAAGAAGGAAGGATAAGACAGTCAATACACTAAAAAAAGGTATTAACTTTTGTATTTTTGCATTACCATATAATACACAAAAAGTAAATAGTACATGGAATCTTTTATGTTCAGTGGTAAACAAACAATGATGGTTTAAAGGGTAAAAAAATAATATGAAAATCTATTTTGATAATGTTTTGCTTATTTCTGAATATGCAAAACTGAGAATTTGCTCTACCTATAGGCCTCTCCAAACAACTCATATCTCCAGACTGTCTTCTAATCCTCTCTCTTATACTGTAGGGTAACAATACTGTATGTGGACATTAGCTTGGGGATGATTGGGCCCATATCCACACGGTATTGGGGTGTGGGTTACTCTCTTAGGACCAATTGACTTGTCATATCTGATCCACTATTGGGTTCACAGTACAGTGGAACTCCTGTCCCACTTCATATGCATTATCTCTCCATCCCAATAGAAGGTGTGTAGGTGTCACAGCAAGATGTAGAGGCCTTTGAACAGGCTCTTAGGGCCAGAGCTGCATCCCCTCAGGTGGTTGCTGCTCCTTGCCTCCACTGCCATTTCCAAAAATGCGGACAACCTGCAAAATGTTCCAACACTCTCGAATCCTGATGATTCTGATGCCTACATAGACCTGGAGTCCCTGTCTGAGCCTGAACTGGAACCCCTAGTTGAAGCCCTGTGTGTTGGAAATCATCCCTTGTGGGGGTGCCCTGTCAAAGTGCCCCCCAAACCCTGCAGGCAGCAAGGCGTGGCTACCTCTTTAAGAGATCTGGCTGAATTTGAACTCACAGCTCCAGCATTCCAGTCAAGTTCTCTACCATGCTGTCCACCAGGGGGCTTCAGTATCTGTCTGCATTATTCTGCTACCTGATTCCTTTGCCTGGATCCACTGCTGATCCACCTACAGCCCCTTACCAATTACGGTCATCTGCTCCTAATCAGCAGGTTGTAGAAGCCAGCTCTGCCTGAGGCCTGGTATCTGGTCCTTTGTTTATTTCCTGCCAGATTTTGTTACTCTGCTGACTGATTTCCTGGACTCTGACCTCTGACCTCTGCCTGCCTTACCGACTACAATACTCCACTGCCAGCCCTGACTTCTGCTTCTCGTCTGACCCTGCCTTTGGGTTACCCCTTCATCTGTACTGCGCTTTGGTTTTTGCCTCTTCATTGTGCCATCTCCTGCACCTGGGCTCCAACTCCTGGTAAACTGTGACAATAGGAGGAAAGATGGAAGCATGAAACCATTTAAAATAATTTGCTCATCTCAAATGTAACCTATTTACATAATTCCCTTATCCCATAGTTTAACTGAATTATGCATAATAGATATATCAGACACCACTTCACCTTGGGAATCAGAAGAGAAACAATGTGGCACTCATGTCTAGGCAATCCTTACTGTATGAGAAGAGCCCACAAAGTGACTCCAGGTAACTTTGCTGCCATATGTGACACCATTGTAGTGCATGCTAAGGCATATGCTGTAAATTTATTTTACTGATAATATCAGTGTTTGATAGCTATGGGCATACTAGTAATGCCTTACAAAAGATCAGTGTTTCCACTTTGCACAGGGTCAGCCGAGAACCAGGAAGGACATCTCTCTATTTTTTTCCCTTAGTGAATCCATTGCAGTTGCCGCATGAAGTGACGAGCAGTTTGTGGCAAGTTAAAAAATCAGGAAGAACAACAAACAAAAACATTTATTCAGGGGGATTTGTAGCTTTGATGTTCACATTTATTATAACAGCACATGGTTCTCGTTCCTCTCCTTCACGTATTCCCTTAATTTCATTTTCTATTTTGTTTTTGTAGTCTAATAATATCCTTCTGAGTCTCTCCTGAACTACTGATAAATGTATTGATATTCCAGAAACTGCCCTTTATGCTTTTCCTTAAATCTGTGCTTATCCTCTTTGTCTTATCATCTGCATACCACTCACGCTCATGTGACTGGCAATTACCAAGCCTTTGGCCACCTAATCAGTAAATTAAATATATTACCCAATGTCCTCATTGCAAAGGAAACTTTTTTAAGTTATTGTACTATGTCTGTGGACTTGATTTAAAAATCTAAAAATAAAACTGAATTCATTATTAAAAAAAGAATTTAAAAACAAACTGACCACAAGCAAAAAAATAGATTGAAAGAGGAAAAAAGTCATCTTAACCCACCAACGAACATGACTAACAGGTCAGAAAATGAAGCTCGGAAGACAGAAGTATTTACATATCCTTTTTGGTTCCAACAAGCTCTCTACTTCATTATATATTGATCTGGATTATTATAAATATTTTAGGTTCGACTTGTTTGCATTTATTTGTTTCCATTTAATTTTTTTTTTTTTGGGGGGGGGGGGGGGGAGGGAGGTTGTCTTTCATTTTTGGACAAAATGAAAGCTAATGATTTATAAGTCTCAAGAACAGTTTGGTATTTTGTAATAATAAAACAAAATGAATAGATAAGGTTTTGGAACACCATTCTTCATATGAACAGTTACACGAAAGTAGGTAATTAGGTTAAACATTTGTTTTTATATTTTGTGAATATTTGGATTTGGTGAATAGTAGATTGGGGAACCCTGGTCACACAGATACAGGGATGAGATTGATGGGGTTTTTTGTTTTGTTTTTTTAAACATAGACCCAGTGGACTGTGTATCCCCTGGAATGCTATAACATGAAGAAAAAAAAAGGAATTGGAGGGCAGACCCAGATCATGCATTCCATAGTAATAATGGTCCTGCTATAAAAAGCAAAATATATATATAATACAAATTACGGAAACAGAGCAAACATAAACACAAAAAGAAAATACTTTAAATCACCTACCATAGCAAACAAAAATGGGGATTTAGTTACACCATATGCCCCTACTGTATTAAGCCCATCACTTCTCCAAAGAACCTCCAATTTATTTTTTCTGTGTATATTTGGAATCCAAACCAGGTATATTTCTGATTGTGCACCCCTGCCCTCTACTCTACGTGCTCCCCTTGAAGGTGACCATAACAAAGCATATATTTGCAGATAGTTTCTGGCAGCCATTTAAGCATTAAGTATTGCAGTTTATCCCCCTGAATAAATAATAATAATAATAATAGTTTAGGGCCCACCAATATTGGAATGCTTTGGATATAGTGGTGGATATAATACGGCATGGCCATATGATGTAACCATTTCCACTTTTTTGTTTGCTAAGATAGGCGATTTTAAATAACCGTTTAATATCTAAAAGTATATTTATGTGTGTGCTGCTCTTCTTTGTTCACCCTTTTGTTTCTCCTGAATGGAGCTGCCCATCTGTTAGTAAATAGGCAAGCTACTTCATATAGAGGTGTAACGGACACCTTCCGTTAATGGACGCTTCCTAGCTTGCGCCGAGGACCACAAGCCCCGCACTGGACACCACAACCACCGCAGACTCCACAACCGCCGTAGCTTAACTGGAGCCTCGTCGTCTTCTGTCCACCCTGGATCAGCTTCTGTCTTCCAGGACCGTGTGGGGAAGACCTCTCCTCCAGGAGAGCGTATCAGGAACAAGAACTAAGTGATTAAAGCTCAAGGGAGTATGCAGAGCATAGCAATCCCCAGTGTGATATAGCAGTTCCCTCCAATAACGAGACAAGGCTACGTATTGAGGGTCAAGAAGATCTCTGGTTTAATGGCACACACTCTACTTTTATGCAATTCTCCCCTGCAAGGGAGACGCCCACATACAATTATACATTACCCAATCACACAATGGTTACATCCACAGATTCCCTCCCCTTAGCCTGAGAAGTAACCCAATTATCCATACAGTTTAAACATACTTTTTACCCAACTTTCATAACTCTAAAACCATACATCCATAATTAATAAACATACATACATACTACATATTATTAATCAGCCCATTCCAAATACAAACATACCCAAAAATCATTTGAATCCGTTCAGCCGTTCGGGAGATAGGTATAAGTCCTTTATGACCGACCGCAAGCACATTTTCATGCCCAAAACAGTTCCATGGATTTGGGCTGTGCGGTCGGTCTATTTTACACTGAGAAAATGATCGTTCGAATTTTCGAACGGGACTCAGTCTCCAGCCGCGGTGTCGAAATAACGTAGACGGTACGGGCCAGTGGTGTTCGTACAATTGGGTAGCTGAAAACAGTTCCATAGATTTCGCTGCACACACCGCTGACCGCGTTCGAATAAGTTAAAATGGCCACCGCCACGTGTTCGTTTGTCGAATGGCGGCCACTTCGACGACTTCGGCACTTCAACGACTTCGGCACTTCGACTGCATCCGAAGTGCCAGTTTAAAAGTACAAACCCTTTCTTTGTGCAACACAGTTAAAGGGCCAGAAACCGTAGATTATAAGTACATTATGCCCAAATACAGTTCTTAAAGGGCAATACATCCCAGGGACATAGTCGCAGGGCAGGAGGCTAGCAATCAGTCCTCTCCAATGCCCAGTGGCAAATTGCAGTTTGTCACAAGAGGGTTAGACTTATTGGGGAATTTTATTAAGTAGTGTATAAACAGATGTAAAGTATCAGCATTTCCTTTTAATGTGATATCTGTCTTAAAGATTAAAGAAACACTTCCACCCCCATAACAGCTTTAGCTTATTTATGTAGTTATTATGGGGCAGGAGTGTTGGGGTGACTTCCTACCTACAGGGATAAATCGATTTGTCAATGGCTTAATCCCAAAGTTGGCGCTCCTTGGTCTTTTGCTGCTGCCTCCCAGCTTCCGTTCCTCTCTACACGAAAGAGATAGCTGGGTGGCCCCTCTCATCAGGCACCATTGATAAAAATGGTAGGTATTATTTGTTCTGTGGGCACACATTGGGAAACTAAGCACAACTGTCCAGCTATCAGCTTCCTTTTATGGAACGGAAACTGGAATGCAGGAGCACTGGGGGTGGTGCCCTACAGACATTTTAAACCTTGATGGTAAGTAGGTGCCCAGGCACTCCTGCCAAATAATAACTTAATTAAACTTAAGTTGTTATGGAGTGGGAGTGGAAATTCCTAGATTTTACTATTAACATGACGTAAAGTCATGATTTTATTAAAGACACGGAGGCGAGTATTATGCTTCTCTTTCTTTAATTCTCCCTCAGCAGCGAAGAGAGATATATGCAAAAGAGATAAAAAAGAACAAATAACATTAGCATATTGACAGTGCTATCATGAGTATCCACCCCCTTAGTATATAAGGTGTAGTACTTCCTGCTTCTTCCTCTTTCTTCCGCGATCCGAAGACCAGATCCATAACTGAACGATAAACTTGGCCCGAACAGGAACAGTGGCCAAGTCCATTCTTTGAGGATGAACTGTAGAACTTTGTATCGGAACTTCAACACCTTGACAGTATAATTCAGGCTAAAATGAGAGGAGAAAATATGGTAATATTCGGTTGGTAACTGGTTGTATCATGTATCCCCACAAAGGTTATAACTTAATATGTACAGAATTGTTGTCATGTCGTCAAAACCTAAGACATCTATAAAGATTATGTCCACTGGTAGCCTCTTACCTGAGAGATGTATGAAACCTGCAATAAGGTAATTTGATCGTAAGGGCACATCCGATCTGTGGTCGATATCCGCGTGAAATCCAATCCCTCCACCCAGGGAGGGCGGGAAGGGAATAATACTCGCCTCCGTGTCTTTAATAAAATCATGACTTTACGTCATGTTAATAGTAAAATCTAGGAATTTTATTAAAGACACGGAGGCTCCTATTATGCTCTTTCAAAGCTGAGCAATAACTCTTTCCGAGAAATGTTGGATTGGTTTAAAATAGAAATTCCGGAATGTGGATTCCGTAGACCAGTCTGCGGCCTTCAGGATATCTTCTAATCGACATCCTATTGTTGATGCTTTAGAAGCCATAGCGCCTCTCACCGAGTGGGCTGAAAAGACTGTTACGTCTATCCCGGCCGAAGCTAATAACCACTTGGCCCAACGGGCGAGAGTAGGTGTAGATACTGGGAGGTGTGGTTTCTTTAGTGAAATAAACAAAGGGCCGTCGTTTGATGGTCGTAGGGAAGAAGTACGGGATTCGTATTCTTTTAAGCACAGTATTGGGCACAGATTCGGTTGGTTCGGAAGGCGTGGATAGAAGACTTAGTCGCTGATTTCGTTCTTCGTGAAATATCAAATGACACTCCTTCCGGAGTGAACGTGCGGGCTTGCCAGTCCAAGGCCCGTACATCTGACACTCGTTTACAGGATAGTAAGCATAAAATCATGAGCAATTTTGCAGACAATTGTTTATTTGACAGTGCCGTGTTGTTGGGCCATTCTTCTAAGAATTTGAACACTATGTTGACATCCCAAAAGGATCCGTATCTGGATTTTGGTGGACATGCGAAACGTATACCTTTGAGTAGGCGACAGATCAGGGGGTTCTGTCCGAGAGGAATTCCGTCCACAGTATCATAACCTGCTGAGATAGCAGATCTGTAGATGTTGACTGTACGGAACCCTTGCCCGATTCGAACAATTGAGTGAGGAAGTCTAGTACCGTCTTTACAGAAGCTGATATGGGATCCACTGACTTTTCCAGGCACCAATCGGACCAAGCTCTCCATGCCGTAGCATATGTGCAACGTGTTCCTGGTGCCCAGGCGTTCGCCAAGAGTTGGGTAGTCGTTCTCGAAACTTCCGTGATTTCCCAGGGTCCCCGGAAAGGAGCCATGCCATGAGACGGAGGATTCCCCGTTCTATCAGGTCGTGGTTCTCCCCATCCGGATTGGTTAACAGGGACGTTTGATCCGGTAGTAATTGTGGGAAATCGATCGCCATTTCCAGGAGATGAGGGAACCAGGGTTGAGATCTCCAGCATGGTGTTATCAAGACCAACGTGGTTTTGTACCGTCGAATGTACGCCAGAGTCCGAGTAATCAGGTTGAACGGGGGAAAGGCGTATGCTCGTCCCCCGGTCCAGTCTTGAAGAAAAGCATCTGTTGCTAAGGCTTCGGGGTCCGGTCGCCAGCTGAAAAATTGAGGAAGTTGTGTGTTCAGTCTGGATGCAAATAGATCCACACTCAAGGAACCCCATAGTCGCACGATCTTGGAGAAGACCTTCGGTTGGAGTCTCCAATCCCCTAGATCCCTCAGGTATCTGGAGTTCCAGTCCGCGGTGTAATTGTCTAGGCCTGGTATGTGTTCCGCGGTCACCGACACATTGTTTTGCAAGCAGTAATGCCAGAAGTCTCGAGCCAAAACCGCCAGGATGCGTGATTTGGTACCTCCTAGATGGTTTATGTATCTGACCGCCGAGATGTTGTCCAACTTGAGGAGGATTGAGCAAGAGACACCCCTGGGTGTGAGGCTGCGGATGGCAAATGAGGCTGCCAGTAGTTCCAGTGAGTTTATGTGTAGGAACGATTTGTTTACTGACCATCTGCCTCCTGTGGAAATGGAGCCGCAGCGCGCGCCCCAGCCATGTAAGCTCACATCCGACTCTATTATTATATCCGGAGTGGAACCGAAAATCGCCCGTCCGTTCCATGCTTCCATGTGGGTTAACCACCAGTCCAGCTCTTCCTTGGATTCTTCGTCCAGAGTGACGTTGGACTCGTACGACTGCCCGTTCCTTAGGCAGGATGCTTTCAGGCGTTGTAACGCCGATAGTGGAGTGGTCCCGGGAAGATCGCCTGTATGGAGGCCGCTAGTAAGCCAATTACTCGCGCCAGTTGTCTCAGAGAAATATTTGGACGGTTCATTATCTTCCTGATCTCCTTCTTGATGCTGGACATCTTGTCCGAAGGGAGGCACAGAATTTGTTGTACAGAATCGACTCGGAATCCCAGGAATTCCATCTGTTGAGAGGGTTGTAGCACCGATTTCTCCCAATTCACTAGGAAACCGAGGTTCTGTAGGAGGTGAAGGGTCCACGACAGGTGTGATAGCAGAAGGGATCGTGTCCCCGACAATATGAGCATATCGTCTAGGTAGATAATGAGACGAATTCCGTGTAATCTGAGGAATTTAACCACTGGTTTCAATACTTTCGTAAAGCACCAGGGGGCGGAGGATAGACCGAAAGGAAGGCAGCGGAAGCGCCATTTCTTTGTGCCCCATTGGAATTGTAGTAGATTCCTGTGTGTTGGAGTTATCGGGATCGTGAGATACGCATCTTGCAGGTCGAGTTTCACCATCCAGTCTCCTGGCAGAAGGAGGTCTCGGAGGCAGTGTATGCCCTCCATTTTGAAATGTCGATATTGGATAAAGGCATTGAGGGGTCTTAGGTTGATAACCGGGCGGACACCCCCGCCTTTCTTTGGTACCAAAAACAGGTTGCTTATAAAACCTGGGATATCTAGAGGGATTTCCTCTATGGCATTTTTGTTGTGAAGGACCTCTATCTCTGCGGAGATGAGGTCGCGGTGAGACTGTGGCATGTGTGGCACACGTGGAGGGGAATCCTGAAAGGGAAGACCCATCAGTTCTAGGTGGTAACCCTCTACAGTCTGTACCACCCAGCTGTCGGATGTGATTGTGGCCCAAGTCTGCGAGAACAAAGCCAATCTGCCCCCCACATTTATATGGGAAAATGGGGAAAAATCGTACTCACCATAAGGGCGTTTTCCTGGGGGTTGTTCCTCTGCCGCCGCGGGCATTCCAAGATCTTCCTCGAGAGGGGAAGAATGGTGTGTAGGAACGTTCCTGGCTTTGCCTCTGTGTGTTGAAGGAGCCTCTGTCCGGTCTGGAGAAACCTCGGGGATTGCGGCCGGGTAGACGGCTCCTACCTCTACCGGCCCCACTGAAAACCTTTTGGTGGAAGACCCTTTTAATAGATGATTGGGCTTTATCAAGAGCCGTGAAGGTTTTTACATAGGAGCCCAGATCTTTGACGAAGGAGTCGCCAAATAATAGACCCTTAGCCGCGGCCCCTGGTTCAGAGGGGGCCATGCTAGCCAGTTTGGGCTCAAATTTTAGCAGGATAGCCTTCCTGCGCTCCGTATACATGGCAGTATTGGCGTTGCCGATCATGCAGACCAGGCGTTGGAGCCAGCCAAATGCCACCTCAAAGTCTAATGGTGCCTTGCCCGACTGAGCTGCTTCCAGCAGTTCATAAAGTTTTGTAGCGGGACCTAGGGTGTCTAGGAACTTGTCCTGACAGTTACGGAGGGAATAGTCCAGTCCCCTCTTAGGTTTCCAGCCGGTCTTGGCCAGAAACTGGGCTATCTGGGGGTCCACTTCTGGGGTTTTTGCCACAGCATCAGGTATTATGGGTCGGGGGCATTCTGCTCTCAACTTATTACGGCCCTCTTGAGAGAGGGACTTACATACCCTGAGGGCCAGGTATCGGGCGATGTGTTCGGAGGGTTCCCACTCAGCAGAGCGTGGGTGTCTCAGGTTGTCAGGATCAAAAAGCGGAACCTCTTTAGGGTTGCGTTCTGCATCTGCCCTGGGCGCCCCTGAATGTGCCAAGGTACGTGTTGGTGCTAAGGGGAATTGTTTTCCCTGGAGGCTTTCGCCCTCTGAGAGCTTGTCCTCGTACGGGTGAGAGTACGGGACGTCAGACCCCTCATCCCCCTCCTCGTCTGAGTCAGACAGTATATCTTGGGCTCTTGCCCGTTTCCAGTCTCTGGTAGCCGTAGCTCGCCCAGAAGCTCTACTGCGCGGTTATTGCGCGCCATCATGGACAGCCTGAGGCATGTCAATCAGAGCAGGTTCAACCTGCATGGGGGGGGTCCTGTGAGTGCTTTCATTTGCCTAGTGCTTTGCGACCCGGTAATGTCCCTTCAGGAGGGGCATGGGTCAAGGCAGGAGTAGTGTGGGGCTGGACCTGCCTGAGTGCGAGTGCAATGGAGTCCGAGATGGTAGAGGACATAGCGCCCATGGCTGATGAAATGGCCTTAGAGATAGAGTTGGACATGGTGGTGTCCAGAAGGCATTGGAATTCTTCCGAGCCCATGAGTCCAGGGTCAACCTGGGGGTCAGGATTAGTATTGGTCATAGGGGGGCTAAGCTTGCCAGGGAATTTATCACCAGACTGCATGGTAGATAATGAGTGCAAGTGAGAAAAACAATAAATGAGATAATAAGTGAAAGGCAGTACCAGGATAGATTAACCCAGGTACAGGATGGGAAAGTACAGTGAGATGGAGGGTAATTCCAAGGTATAAAGGGTAGAAAATGGACTGTACCCGTCTGGAGAGGTGAGAGGATCGATATCCAGCGTGTGAGAGGAAGAAAATCCGCGATACACGGTTCATAAAATGGGCGCCGCCTTAATCGGCGACTAGAAACCAAAAAAATGGCCGCCACGAGCAACCGCGCATGCGCGCCGCTCGCGAGCGGCGAGAACTAAAGGGAAAACGAAACCGCCGCACGGACGAAAGTAGTTCCGGCCGGCGGTGAAGAAAATAGTGCCGGGAAGCGCCGCGGGGGTGACAGACGAGCCCCGCCGGCGAAACCCGGTAGAGTGTGACCAAAAAATGGCCGCCGCGAGCAACCGCGCATGCGCGCCGCTCGCGAGTGGCGAGAACTAAAAGGAAAACGAAACTGCCGCACGGACGAAAGTATTTCCTGCCGGCGGTGAAGAAAATAGTGCCGGGAAGCACCGCGGGGGTAACAGACGAGCCCCGCCGGAGAAACCCGGTAGAGTGTGACCGGGGGGGGAGACCCAACCGGAGGGGGGGCTAAGGGGGAGGGAAACAGCCAAGCCCAGAGGGTGAAATGAGGGCACCACGGTCACACAGGGAAATAGAAAAAAACACAGCAAGAAAAGATAGAAATGTAAGTAAACTAGATGGAACAAAGGGATAACAGAAGAGAGTATCCCAACAGCAGAGTAAATTAGTAAAATGCAATATAATATACAGTATAATATACTACAATGTAATCCCACCAGAGCACACCATAGAAAATAAAGTGTACTTATCTGAGGGAGCAGCGAAGAAAGAGGAAGAAGCAGGAAGTGCTACACCTTATATACTAAGGGGGTGGATACCCATGATAGCACTGTCAATATGCTAATGTTATTTGTTCTTTTTTATCTCTTTTGCATATATCTCTCTTCGCTGCTGAGGGAGAATTAAAGAAAGAGAAGCATAATAGGAGCCTCCGTGTCTTTAATAAAATATATATATATTATGCCATCTGTCTGTCATAACTACATTATTACGTTTCATTCTTGTTTGCTGCAAACATTTGTCAATATAACAAGAACAAAGAACTTCAGGAGATTGCTCATAGAACATGATTTAAATTCAGAATCTCTCCGAAAAAGACTGTGCTGGAATAAAAAAAAAAACAACTTATGCATAAATTAGAAAAAATAATTTATCACAAATGAGGATTTGTCATCCAAGTATAATCTGGCTGGTGTAATTGATGTTTTCTCATTTATAACTGAATGCACATGAAAATGTTTAATTTTTGATTAAGCTTTTTTGGTAAACATTATGTTTTCTACCTTCAGGTTACTGGCAATATTTATTACTGAGCAGGGCTGCTTGGCTGTTGCCACTCACGCACCGCACCCACTTTTCTTTTTTTTAAAAAAGGAAAAGATAATTTAACCAAATATCCAAATGATAAAATTAACAGAACTTTTAAACTCGGCGGCTAGTATTGTCACCATTTGCCTAAATAAAAGATTGCAATTTTGGTTCTCAGCAATTTCACTATGTTATTGTCCAGCCACCCTTGTGGTGCTCTTCATTAGAAAAAATATAATTCATTTTCTGTTGGCTATTATTGGTATTTAGAAATGATGGAGTGAAGATGGGCTCTTGGTCACCCCACTATACAGAGTTGGACCTTAAAACAGAGTAAGACGCCTGGCAGAGCTCCCCTCCTTAGGTCTAGAATGGCATTTATCCAGGAGATGCACATCTAGGTGGGAGTGCTCCCGCCCTTGGTGACGGGATCATTCCACAAGGATGTTTTAATCCACAGCTTTGAGGTTATGAGAGTGTGAGCAAACAAGGTAAAATGGGTATGCAGGCAGTTCGGTGAAACTGCGCCATCAATGTCAATTGGTGGATGTATGGCACATTCAACATTCTAGAGAAAAGTTTATCAAGTAATTTAAAGGCTATCCAATGGTCCCCCTCCCATGACTCCAGTGGTAATGCTTTTTCATCTCTCTGAAACACCTTAAAGGGTTTCAGTTTTTTTCTGCAGCAAAACTATAATTCCTAGGACATAGAAACTACCAATGGTCCCTTTTATGTGGCGTGGAGAAGAGGCTGTTTAGGAGATTACAGTTAGAGGACCTGATGGTTCAAGATCTTAAGTCTTACATGGCTAGATGGTTTCTTCTATCTTCTGGGCTTGTGGGATTGGAGCAGGAGGGCCCTGCACAGAGTATCTGTTGTGGGGTGGCATTTGGTGCACGGACCTCTTTCTTTTGGGTCCCTCAACCCAGTAAATGAGAGTGATGGAATTTGGGCAGCAGCTTCGGTATGGTGTTTTTTTTTTCTTTCTTCTTCTTTCTTCTAATTTTATTATTTTATTTTTCCTTCATCTGCTCTTGTTTGTGTTCCATGTATCCTCTCCTTCTTTCAATCTTTATTTGTCCCTCTTCCATGGTCAGGGCAGTGTTGAATATACTCCTGTTTAGTGGTTTATTCCAATTTTAGAGCAGCTATGGGCTGATGAATAATCCTATAAAAAGCCAGTTTCAGCACTCTCATACGCCTTACAAGAATATTAGCGTGTGAATACTGGCAACATTTTGCTGATGTTTCATTTTGGATGCAGTTTATATATTGCTATATATTCATTTCACTGTTTATGCAAATCTAAGAAAATAGGTTTACAAGGGGGGAAAGGTGGGCAGAGAGCAAAGTTAGTGGAGGCATTAGAAATGAATTATAAAGGTAACCCTTTTTGTTTTCTCTGTGTGCAGAAGATAATGTGAGCAGATACATATTATTGTTAAAACCAAAGAAAGAAAAGTTACCTGTGCTCTCTCCTAAATCCCTATGTATATTTAAACAAATGGCGGTTATTTAGTTACTCCAAAGGCCATTGAAGGGAATGCCCGCCTGCCACGTCAAGGCAAACCTCTGACGTGACAGGCGGGCATTCCCTCCAATGGCCATTGGAGTAACTAAATAACCTTTATTTTGTTTCAATATACATAGAGATTTAGGAGAGAGTGCAGGTAACATATTATTGTTAGCCTGTACATTTGCCAATTACTTGTATTTGTTTCGCATTTGACCATCAAACCAACTCTACTTAATGAAGAGTTATTTGATAAAAAAATAAATAAAACATTGCTACTTTGGACTGAATGTGTACTTGAAAATTCACTGCTTTATTCCTATTATATCCAGATTGCAAGTCTAGGGTATTACACAAACATCTCCAGCTTTGTGATTGACATTGGATTGCTTACCACTATGCACACTGAAGATTTGTCATGTCTTGTTATAATGGGATTTCTCAAACACCTTGTCACAAAGAGATTAAATGTACGACAGGGTCATTATTGTTCAATACATTAAGTTAATTATGTGTGTTTCCATACAATTGTCAAATACCTTCTCCATCACTGGATGAGCACTCGGTCTTAGTTTATACTGCATTTTGAACGGCATCATTTATGTCTGTTTAATATGTGTTTCAATCTAGCTGCTACACAGCTTTACAAAGGAGTGCATGCATAAGGTATCTCTGCTTTCATGTGTAAATACTTACTTTGAGCAACACACTTGTGACATTAATTTTAACAAATACTGCTATTGCTTTAAAATGTTGATGCATGCCTCCGAGGAACACTCAGTGTCTACAAATAGGATTGTGGATCAGATATAGTGTCTGCTGTTTGATAGGGCCTCTTCGGAATTTAGTTATTTCTTTGTATATTTGACTCTGTACAACAGCTGATTAATTATTCAGAACCTATATACTATTACCTGTAAACTAAATTAATTATATTTGCATTACCGCACAAGAGACTTTGGCCCGTGAGGACAAAGAAAGAAGAAAAGATAAATATTATAATTTTTTTATTATTTGTTTTAGATTTATTAGGCATCTCAGATTATTAAAATAGGGACATATTTAGGGGAGTGGATGTGACCTCAAGGACCTCCAGCCACCTTGGGGGTGGGAAATGCCTAATTAGTTATATGGGTCCAGGAGTTTGGGTCCTGTGCTCAGTAAGACCATCATAATTTTTTATAAAGTGCCCAGGAGATTTGGCATCTCCCAGCCTCTCAAAAGCCACATATTATAAAAAATCCCAGGGGACTGGGTATCTTTTGGTCCCCCATGGGGCACATTTTTTGAAGAGCCTATAATACTGGGCATATCCTGCACGCTATTTGGGCAACTGTTAAAAAAGTCCAGGAGACTAGGGCATATTATTTCTCTTCACCTCAATGCCTATGGGTTCAAGGATGGAATAGGGGCCACTAGGCAAGCATCTACCATGAGATATTTTTTGTTGTTGTTATAATTGTTATGTAATAGTTTAATTGTTGTGAAAGCCCATTGCTGAAAGCTTTGTGTGTAAGCCAGTTCTCTCTCTCTATGGGATGTATGGGAATTTGCAGATGTTAACTTGCTTTTGTTACTTTACACCGGGAACAAACTGGTGTCAAATTTGGAGGGAAAGTGGTTGCCGGTAACTATAACAGCAAGGTTGTAAACCAAGCAAAAGCATAAACATTATTGGACTTATCTGCATGGGAATAATAACACAAGTTAACTCCATTGAGTATGAGCTCAGGTTTCACAGCCAATGCCAACGGTGATAAAGTAAAATGATGAAGTCATTCCTTTTGCTAACCCTACTAGCCCTCCCATGCATTATTAAGATGTATAATGGCTTTCAATTTTTAGCTTACAATAAAGAATTAAAGAAGAAGGAAACTGATCTTTTTCATTGAAGAAGTTGGTAAGAATTCAAAACATTATTACTGACCCCCCACCCCCAGAAAGAGTATCATGTTTATTTGCAAATTCGAAAAAAAAAGAAGGCTAACAAGGATTATGTACCTTTATATTTATATATATTACATGTTAATTATTCCAAAATATTTTTTGAGGAAAGATTTAAAATGCATGCTTATATATCTATACCCTTAATGCATATTGGCGACATGTGATGTTGCACAGTGTAAATGAAGGAGGCTTAGAAAATCAAGCGCCTGCTATTTAAGGTTTATTATATATATTTAGCTTGTTGTGTACCGCAGTGTTCTCAAGGCCTTGGAAGTTATTTTTCTCTTGGGGATTATGTTACTTAATATATATTTTTCTCTCGAGGTTCCTCCCTTGGAGACTTCACAGTTACCTTTTACTGCAGTCCTCTGGAGTTTGCTGATGCATTCTGCATAGCCTTCCATTTAATTACCTAACAATGTATCCAGGAGATTGTTCTCCTTGCCAGGAAACTCTGTAGCTTGAAGAAAGTCCATCGCTTTACTGGTTTAAATTTCTTCCCTGGCTTTAAAGTGCTTCCAACACTTTTTGCTGAGCTCGATGAATCTTTTTTATTTGACAGGACACAATGACCCCATCCTTACTTTATTCTACATGATTTGTTCTGTTTTAATATATCCTTTCCATTTATGCTGTTACTCTACAACATATTATTTTATAAGGCTTTTATATCAATTTCTGAAGTTACAAACTCAGTTAAAATGCAACAAAAACTAGGAGCTGGAAAAATGCAGAAAAGCCATCAATTTTATTCTCAAGAAACACATTTAAACATGTGAAACATCAAGACTGTCTTAATGTCTTTTTTTAAGTATATCTAAGGATACATGACTAGTAAACTGAGTTGCTCAATTGTTCTTACTTCTAAAATTAAGATTCAATTCTATGTATGGTATTGCAAATACAGTGTATATTTGCTCATTCACAACTAGACAAAGACTTAATGGAAACTTTAACCAAAGGAATACTAATAATAGCCAAAAATAATAATTCCTCACTAGAACTGTAGTTAAACATATTAATAGAATTCCCAAGTATCCTAACATCAATTTGGAGAACATTAAAATTAGCCTTAAATGAGCTTCAGTTAACAGACACAGTGAAAATTAAATGCTCATTACACTCTACCTATTGTTTACGGCACACACTCGATAATTAAACATTGATTATGTATTTTTCCCTCATTATAACTACTTATTATACATCAGACTATACACCTGATTCCTGATAATATAAGTCCCTGCACCCGAACACAATTGGAAATGTCAATTTAAAGAAAACAAGTTGCATTTCTTATTTTATAAACTAAATTATTTTGCGCTTTTAAGAACAGCATCATCATGGCAGATGACACCCAGTACTACATGGGATTGATCAAAATACTATAAAACTCTAGACCAGGGATAGGTAATCATTGGCACTCCAGATGTTTTGGACTACATCTCCCATAATGCTCTTAGAGCCATAATGCTGGAAAAGCATTAGGGCAGATGTAGTCCACAATATTTAGAGTGCTTAATGGGACATTATATGTATCCAGGCCACTTTAGATCATTGAAGTGGTCTGCGTTCTGTGTCCCTATTGCCCTTAGTGCTGCAATGTAAAACATTGCAATTTTAGAGACTTTTGGTCGCCTAGCTGATGCTGGACATCCACATGCTCTGCATCGAGGACATCAAGCGTCAGTGAAAATCCCATAGGAAACCATTGAAGCAGTGCTTTTCTATGGGGAGTGTCTAATGCGCATGCAGTTTGACAAAGACCATGTAGGTTGAAACGTTGTTTTGCATTGGGCTTCAATAAATTGCCTTTCTGAACTCAGGAGTGCTTAAACCCTTTTGTACTTTATGCATATTGATATTGGGAACTGGTGCTTGCACCCTGGCTCAGAGTGATGGGATTGAGTGCAGTTCCTTATTGTTTTTTGAAAACTAATTTAGTCCCTGTCTTACCTTAACAACTTTGTTCCCCATCTATCCCCAGCCAGCATAGTGCAGGAGCATCATTAGGACCTTGTACTGAGTGATTTTAGCGGTGCTCTCTACATAGCCTGCCCTGATTGCGGCAGATCTGGAGGCTGTCAGTCAGCCTGCGGTGTATTCACACTGACACTGCATTGTTGTATTTGTGTACAGCCCTGTCCCCTTTCCACATGGACCCAGATCATTTCACAGATCATATCAAATAACAAAGGTTTTTTTTTAAACTGATAGACTCCCAGAAACAATATATACATTCAAAAGCATGATACAGGTATTTCAATAATTTCATATTAATTGAAAAGATACACCCACAGAATTATTTAATAAAACAAGGATTTGAGGAAAATGTTACATTTTAGGTCACTGACTTTTAGCTGGTAGAGTACCAGGACTCGAGATCGTTATTCTAAAGCACCAAATATATAGAGAAATGTATGAAACCTGCGAAAAAGCCTTTAATTGGATTAGAAGGAACAGCATTGTCTGAAAATGAATGCAGAGCACTAAAACACTTTATTTACCATTACTGTCTGCTTAAACAATGTATAGAACCAAATTTTGCAAATGTTAAACTATATCCAGATGTACTCTTTCTTGTCAACAGTGGAAGAACGTAACCTTTCTCTATAATCTCTGTTGAAAACTAGTGAAAATGTATCTTAGTCCACACAGGATATTGCAATAACTACTCTTCCAAAACAAACAATTTATTAGCTTCAGATTCAAGATTCACAGCTGCCTAACTAAAGATTGTAAACACGATAAGGCTCGTTTTATTATATGCTGACGGTCTGTGGTGTTTCTATCCCGGAAATCACAATTTCTGTTGCACTTACTATTATCCCTTGTGAGTTGTCCTAGTTTTAAGAGCTTGAATAACCGTAGTGTTATTTAAACTTACCCATTCTGTCAGACACTGCTAGCGCAGCGCTACCTTGCTCTTACACTTAACAGTTTGCTTTTTTTTGTGTTTCTGGTACCAAAGGGGCTTTCGTGCATGTATACTGTGCATGCAGCAACCTCCACTAAAAGCTTACTGTATGTGTGCGGATATTAAAGTTAGACAAGAATTATTACTACTTGACATGTAGCGACCTTACAAAAAAAAAACACCACCACAAAAAAAACTGAAATAACAGATTTTACAGCTTTTTCTCCCTCAAGTCATTTTACCATCATGTACACATCCCATTAATAAATTGCTCTAAGCGCTGTGTGGGTTCTATGCTACATAGACCTTTTCATATACATGATACCATTTAATAAGACTTTGGAGAGTCATTAGTAGATAAATTGCTACAAATCTTTGTTACTGTTCTCTGTCTGAGGAAATCTCCTCATAAACGATGTAGGGGTGGCTGTGAGTGCTGGGTTTTGTACTCTGAGAGACGCCTTTTTTTAGCTTCACTGTTATCTGAGAGGCAGCAGAAGGACTAGGTGTTGATTGCTTGGATTGTTCCATTTTTTGTCAGACATGGTTTGATCACAAATGGGGGGCTAGGCCCCAAATGTATTGGTTACTGTGCTAAGCGTGTCTGTTTAAGGGATTACATATAATGGCAATAAAGTGAAGTTAGAAATATGATAGTGTTATTTTAAACTGGAAGAAGGTAAAAGACTGATAAGAAATTCCATGAAAATTACATTATGGAAAGGATAGTAGACATCTAGAATTGTCTTCCAATAGGCTGTCAGGTTGCTTCACCTCTTGTGTCTTCCAACTTTGACCTTGTGTGTTGATTTCTCGCTGTTATATATTTTAGCCAGTTAATGATTGTAAAGCCCTGAAGAATGGGTTGGCACTATATAAATGATTAAAATTACAATGCAGTTAAGGGTAGCACAATAAAGTATTTCAAGAATGCCAAGCATGCACGCAAGGCTACATTGGTTCTCAATAACAGAGATATTTCTTAATCTTTACACAGGATGGCTTAATTGGTTTTCATTTGCATTGCCAGCCTGTGTTTCTATGACAAGTCACAGCATCAGGGAGGGCAGAGCCAACTGCCTGACTGATCGAATGCGGGAGTTCTGGCTAAGCCACGAGCTAAAACAGCTAGTTCACTAGTTTGGACCCACAAAACTTGCCCAAGAGAGAGCTGTTGTCTCCAGCTTGAGTGGGGCGTAAGTCTAAGAAATATCGGGCAGACGAGCCCCCAACTACCACCGATATCGGTGATCACTTATGTTGGCACAAAAGCTCCACGAGGCCTGTCATGGCGCCTCTCTCGGATGGGCCGTCTTGCTCGTCCAGTGAAACGTTCCTACATGATCTGAGGGAACTGGAGGTAAAGACTAGAGACAAGCAAGCTGCTATACAGTCTGATCGAAAATCTGGAACACCAGTGACGGAAGGTACCCTGAAGGCCCTCCTAGACGAGTTATGCCGAAATATTGCTGCTGACATCTCTGCATTTAAAGAAGAGATCAGTGGAGTAACGGCCCGCCTACACGAAACAGAGGTTACCACAGCTTGCCACGAGACACGACTTACTACCCTAGAATGGGAACTCTCCACGTTACGGCGCGAACAGGCGCAGACACAGTATCGCATGGCGGCAATGGAGGACTGGAGGTGGTGGAAGAACATAAAGGTGCAAGGCCTTCCCGACGATATCGCCACAGCTGAACTACCTCACCTGTTCCAGAGGCTTCTAGCCCAACTATTCTCTGCCAAACAAGCCAAATTAATGACTCTGGACGGATGCTACAGGCTCCCAGCTCCTCCGGCAAGTTCAACAGGAGTGCACAGGGACATCATAATCTGCTTCCAAAACAGCCCTGACAAGCAGGTGATCATGACCGCCATTCGCAATAAGTCACCCTACTCCTTTGAAGAACACCAGCTGGTATTCTTCCCAGATCTATCCAGAGCTACCCTGGACTGGAGAAGGACCCTGAGACCCTTAACTCTGGAACTTACAAAACACAAGGTGCCTTAAAGATGGGGGGCACCAAGAAGTCTTCTGATCCTCCACGAATCCGAGACATTGAAAGTACTGAAGGCTTCGGTTACACCCAGCACCCTACAGAAAATCAGGTTGTCCGCTGCCGCAGAAGGTCTGCCATATACAGCTCCGGACCCACAGTCGTCTGCCTGGGATCCCTCGAAGGTTCGTCTGTTTGTGCCTGCCGCGCCAAGGGGTAGCCCTGCAACTACCGCTGTTTCCTGTACTGACCAAGACCACCTGCAGTGACTCTGTTATGTTTAGTTTGTTTTGATATTTCTTTCTTCTGAAGTTACACATAACCTCACTGTATCACTGCACCAATACGCTATCACCACAATGACAGCCCATTGGGATGCATCCCCATACTCTAAATACACCCACTGGCATGGGGATTATTCTCCTTTACCCCCCTCCACTCACTCACTCACTCACCTCTTTTGTAACTGTGCTTCTACCGTGAGTGCTAACCTCTAGCCAAACTGCTGTGGCTTATATGTTTACATTTCGAGACGGCACGAGGCACATAGACTATGCTACCCCTTAAATCAAAATTCTACCCTACACCACTTCTTATAGGGATAGTGGGCTCAGTCTTCGCTGTTCAAATTTACTTACTTTTATTTTTATTTACCCTCTCGACATATAAAACTCTTAATCCATTAGTTCATACTACTATTCACAATAATGGCTTATGTTATTATTATTATTATTGCCATTTATATAGCGCCAACAGATTCCGTAGCGCTTTACAATATTTTGAGAGGGGGGGATGTAACAATAAATAAGACAATTACAAGAAAACTTACAGGAACAATAGGTTGAAGAGGACCCTGCTCAAATGAGCTTACAGTCTATAGGAGGTGGGGTATTAGAAACATTAGGATAGGAAATATCAAGTAGGAGTGAAGCAGAGCTGGAGGAGAGAGCAAAGCACTATCCCATAGGAGAGCAAGCGACAGGTATGTAAGGGAGAGATTACTCTGGGAGGCCATACGCTTTCCTGAAGAGATGGGTTTTAAGGCCCTTCTTAAATGATTGAAGACTAGGGGAGAGTCTGATGGCAGTAGGCAAGTTATTCCATAGGAGAGGAGCCGCCCGTGAGAAGTCCTGCAAGCGTGAGTTGGCCGTACGGGTGCGAGCAGCGGTCAGGAGGTGGTCGCGGGCAGAGCGGAGGGTACGAGGAGGGGCATACCTCTGGATCTGGATGTTGTGTATTGTACGATGTTATTTTAACCATGCTCCTGCTAGCACACAGCCAGTACTTTTGGTGGATTAAGCACGCAGTAAGAATTTAAATAACAAAAAATTGTGCACATGTAATATACAGTTTGCCATGTCCCTGTTAATTCCATGTTAATAATTGCTTTGCATGCAGCTGTTGTCGTGGCACTGTGCGCATCTATGTTCCCACTTGCACTTTCAAAATAAAGATTGACAAAAAAAAATTAAAATCACAGCATCAGTAAAACAGTTACAGGTGTGTAATGAGAGTTTAGCAGATATTTTCCATTGGGTATATTAGAATGTTTAAGATGCAACTCACATAATATACCAGCAGAACAACCACAGAAAACAAATAGATTTCAAAGCTAAACCACGTGTCATTAGATTAATCCATTAACACTACAATTATTAATAATTGAAATAATCAGCATGTATTGCCTTAAAGGAACACTCCAGACCCCTAAAGCACTTTGATTTGCTGAAAAGTTGTATGTGTGAAGAGTGTATCCTATTTTTTTAATTTTCCAAAAAGTGCAGATCTAAATAGAAATGGACACTTTTATAAATTAACCTGGTTACATTTAATGTGTTAACACCAAATTTCTTGCATCATATTATACAATACTTCATCTGTAAAAACTATGCGCAGCATTCAAGAAATACAGTATATTATTACAGTTATTTGATCCATTTGACCTTTAAAAGCAGCCTTACAGGGCAAATACATCTCTCAAATTTATAGTGATATTAACTTAGCCGCCTACTTGTTTTCCATAAATACAGATGAATATATATATATATATATATATATAGAAATACCTTCAATACATGATGCATTAACATTTCATGAACTCATTGACAATAAATGCACAAGTTAATAATATTATTTTTTTATCTCACAAAGCTAAAAGCAATGGTGCTCAAAAAGTAGATCCCCAGATGTTGTCGAACCACAACTCTTATAATGGTTTGCATGCCTTTAGAATGACAAAGCATCATAGAAGATTTAGTTTTAAAACATCTGGGGTTCTACCCTTTGGGCACCCCTGCCTGCTATAAAGCAATTGACAGCAAATATTAGTTTGAGGGTTATACCATTCTCAGTGTGGATGCAAACGTAGTAGAATTGTACTTACTAATTGCATAACTACATAATAATATATGCTACTGTAAAACACAAGTCCATCACCTTTCAATATCTCAAGTTCTGCTGTTGATCCACAAGAAGGTGAAAAAAAATTAATTTGAAGTGGATTTCCACAAAATAGAAAAATATTCCTTCTTGTCTTCAAAATGACAATCAGGTTTCGTGTTCGATCAACAAGCTGTTACCTACATATTGACTATATCTCTGAATATTCAGTTTTTTATTAAATAAACTATATTATCAGGTATTGGTAAAAAACAAAACAAAATAATTACTCCAGAAACCCATCAGCTAATCACAATCTTGGATTTCCATTTTGTTATTAGTTTTTAGCATTCCATTGTACAAGAGACACCAAACCCATTGTTTGTATCCAATGATATCACTTGGCAACAATACCCATAGAATAATGACGTGAAGACCAGGTTAGTTATAGTTTATTTATTCAATTTTACAAAGATAATGTATGGTCACAGATCCTAATAATATCTCTTGACACTCACATAATAAGGACATAGGCACGTAACAATCATGTATAGAAAAACTGTCACTCAGGTATAGCAAATAGTGTAGAATGGGTTATTATTATTATTATTATTGCCATTTATATAGCGCCAACAGATTCCGTAGCGCTTTACAATATTATGAGAGGGGATTTAACTATAAATAGGACAATTACAAATAAACTTACAGGAACAATAGGTTGAAGAGGACCCTGCTCAATCGAGCTTACATCCGCATGTTACCTATATAATAAAATGTCTATCACTTTGAACTTTCTATACGTATCCAAATAACAGAATATTGCAGACAAAGCTCACACTGATTTATGTCTATAATGTAAATTCAACCAATATTAGTGTATGTGTCTATGTATATCTTGCTGATAGGTAGCATTTTAGTGTACAGATAATCTACTGAACAATGGCCATGAGTATTTAGCAAAAACATTCAAATGCAAGCTTAAAGGACCACTCTAGGCACCCAGACGACTTCAGCTTAATGAAGTGGTCTGGGTGCCAGGTACCTCTAGGATTAACCCTTTTTTTTTTTATAAACATAGCAGTTTCAGAGAAGGGTTAATCCAGCCTCCAAATCCTCTAGTGGCTGTCTCACTGACAGCCGCTAGAGGCGCTTGCGTGATTCTCACTGTGAAAATCACAGTGAGAGCACGCAAGCGTCCATAGGAAAGCATTGTAAATGCTTTCCTATGCGACCGGCTGAATGCGAGCGCGGCTCCTGACGCGCATGCGCATTCAGCCGATGACGTCGCGATCAAGATGGAGAGGAGGAGGAAAGCTCCCCGCCCGGCGCTGGAAATAGAGGTAAGTTTAACCCCTTCCTCTCTCCAGAGCCCGGCGGGAGGGGGTCCCTGAGGGTGGGGGCACCCTCAGGGTACTCTAGTGCCAGGAAAACGAGTATGTTTTCCTGGCACTAGAGTGGTCC
Organism: Pelobates fuscus; assembly: GCF_036172605.1. Classification (NCBI taxonomy): domain Eukaryota; kingdom Metazoa; phylum Chordata; class Amphibia; order Anura; family Pelobatidae; genus Pelobates; species Pelobates fuscus. The sequence goes on along the minus strand of NC_086318.1, from coordinate 124,260,711 downwards.
TTTAAATAAACAAAACGTGTTACTTAAACCAAAACTGTAGTGTATATGTAAATACACTGTGTGCAGAATTATTAGGCAAATGAGTATTTTGACCACATCATCCTCTTTATGCATGTTGTCTTACTCCAAGCTGTATAGGCACGAAAGCCTACTACCAATTAAGCATATTAGGTGATGTGCATCTCTGTAATGAGAAGGGGTGTGGTCTAATGACATCAACACCCTATATCAGGTGTGCATAATTATTAGGCAACTTCATTTCCTTTGGCAAAATGGGTCAAAAGAAGGACTTGACAGGCTCAGAAAAGTCAAAAATAGTGAGATATCTTGCAGAGGGATGCAGCACTCTTAAAATTGCAAAGCTTCTGAAGCGTGATCATCGAACAATCAAGCGTTTCATTCAAAATAGTCAACAGGGTCGCAAGAAGCGTGTGGAGAAACCAAGGCGCAAAATAACTGCCCATGAACTGAGAAAAGTCAAGCGTGCAGCTGCCAAGATGCCACTTGCCACCAGTTTGGCCATATTTCAGAGCTGCAACATCACTGGAGTGCCCGAAAACACAAGGTGTGCAATACTCAGAGACATGGCCAAGGTAAAAAAGGCTGAAAGACGACCACCACTGAACAAGACACACAAGCTGAAACGTCAAGACTGGGCCAAGAAATATATCAAGACTGATTTTTCTAAGGTTTTATGGACTGATGAAATGAGAGTGAGTCTTGATGGGCCAGATGGATGGATTGGTAAAGGGCAGAGAGCTCCAGTCCGACTCAGACGCCAGCAAGGTGGAGGTGGAGTACTGGTTTGGGCTGATATCATCAAAGATGAACTTGTGGGGCCTTTTCGGGTTGAGGATGGAGTCAAGCTCAACTCCCAGTTTCTGGAAGACACCTTCTTCAAGCAGTGGTACAGGAAGAAGTCTGCATCCTTCAAGAAAAACATGATTTTCATGCAGGACACTGCTCCATCACACGTGTCCAAGTACTCCACAGCGTGGCTGGCAAGAAAGGGTATAAAAGAAGAAAATCTAATGACATGGCCTCCTTGTTCACCTGATCTGAACCCCATTGAGAACCTGTGGTCCATCATCAAATGTGAGATTTACAAGGAGGGAAAACAGTACACCTCTCTGAACAGTGTCTGGGAGGCTGTGGTTGCTGCTGCACGCAATGTTGATAGTGAACAGATCAAAACACTGACAGAATCCATGGATGGCAGGCTTTTGAGTGTCCTTGCAAAGAAAGGTGGCTATATTGGTCACTGATTTGTTTTTGTTATGTTTTTGAATGTCAGAAATGTATATTTGTGAATGTTGAGATGTTATATTGGTTTCACTGGTAAAAATAAATAATTGAAATGGGTATATATTTGTTTTTTGATAAGTTGCCTAATAATTATGCACAGTAATAGTCACCTGCACACACAGATATCCCCCTAAAATAGCTATAACTAAAAACAAACTAAAAACTACTTCCAAAATTATTCAGCTTTGATATTAATGAGTTTTTTGGGTTCATTGAGAACATGGTTGTTGTTCAATAATAAAATTAATCCTCAAAAATACAACTTGCCTAATAATTCTGCACTCCCTGTATATGTGCAGTGGAACCTCGGTTTACAAATGACTCAGTCAACATAATTTTCGGTTTACAAATGAAAATCCATTGAAAATAATGCCTCGGTTTACAAATTTTTTTCGCAATACAAAGCAAGTTCCCCAGGATGCATTGCACCTGGAAGGTTTATAGCACCGGCTCTGCATGCTGGAGCCTGTGGGTAGTACGTGGCGTCGAGTGTGGAGGTATTGGAGTGGCTTTTGCATCGAGTTTTGGAGCCATTCTGGAAATTGTTTGCAGTTGTTTTGGGACTTTTTGGTGCATTTCTCAAACTGTGGAAAGGTAGGGAGCTGAGCTTCATCGTTTGCATGCCTTTTATTGTGTGTTCTGCATTATGGATTGGTTTCCATGCCAGTTCATTTTGACTTTTTTCTGACCTCCAGAACGGATTAATTGGTTTTCAATGCATTCCGATGGGAAACCGTGTTTCTGTTTACAAATTTTTCGCAATAAGAAATGTCCCGGAGAACGCATTAAATTCGTAAACCGAGGTCCCACTGTATTTATACTACCACACCTATCCATAGATTGTAAGGTCACCAATGACAAGACAAAAACTGTTCATCCTACAGTAAGTGTGCATAACAATGACCTAGTTACCCATGTTACCCAAAGACAATTCTGAACATTACCTACATATTTCCAGACCCTAGCTTGTTCTTTATCGAAAGAGCTTGTGTGTACTGAAATCTATTGGCCAGTTTCTATAGAACCTTATTTTTGACAATGACTGACAATGTACCTGTTAGACAAACTGCAGTCTGAAATGGACCTATTTAGCTAGTTTTACATCGAGTAAAACGAGTAGAATGACACGCAAACAGGCTGAAAGCAGCTCCAACTCATGGACTACCTTGAAGTCTTAGATTGAGTACAGGGAGTTACAAAGGACTGTTTACTGAAAAATGTGCAAGGTTTTCAACTTGGGGCAAAAATGTGCAAGGTTTTCAACTTTGACAAACCTGTTGTTTGTCACTGTGCTTTCTGTTATTAACTATGAATCCTATTCATTTTTAATGTCTTCCAATTAAATGGAACGAGGCACACACATATATATAGGGTTAGGCTTGTTTTTTATACAGAGAAAGTAAACACATATTGCTACTAATATTACTTTTTATTGTAGTACCAAGACACTGATATAAAAAGGGTTCATTTTACGGTTTCCCTAACAAATTGTAGGATACTTGTGCACAGCTGACAAATTCTGTGAGGCTGAATCCTTATTTCCAAATATGTCCATTTAGTTAAAGACCTTTGATTCATGTTTATTCATCAGAACATCGCCCATGAAAAATATTCAGGAAAACTATGCAGATGAAGGAAAAAATGGGGCTCGAAAATGAGCGATTCACTGGAATACGAAATAGATACACAATATAAATATTATATGAAGTACACTGATAGGTACATTTATCTGCCATTTGGTTTGAAAATCAAGTGAGAAAAAGTAACCAATAAATGGTAAAATATATTTATTAAATATGTAATACATAAATATAGATTTTTATTTGCTGTTCCTCCTTATTTTGCCTTTATTAGTCATGTGGTCTGTGAATAAAATCACCATTTGGGAGTGTGTCCCCAGCTATTAAGTATCTTTTTTCACATTAAACATCACTTGCACATTGAGTGGAACTCTGAATCCCAAAACAAATGAATATGCTTGTACACCATGCTAGGCGTTTGCATGGATTGGGCGTCCGTATAGTGTTGTAGAGACACAGAATTCAGCCAAACCTCCAATCGGCCTAAATGCAGACCAATTGCCATTTGACCAATACCTAATGCACAAGTCTAAACTGTAGTAGTGCACATTCTTATTGTAGAACTAATCATATAGATTTTGCTCACCTTAGACAAAGTATGATTACAGATCCACTCTCTGATGCAAATTATAGCTTCAAACTGTTTTGTTTTGTTTTCTTGTCATGAATCGTTTTTTTTAGATATATGTTTGTATCAACTGTAGATTGCATCTTTTTTTTTAGTTTACAAAGTTTACAGAACAAAAATCCCAACTCCTGCTAGACTTTCAAAGCCACAAGGGGTGGGAGGTTGGGTTTGATTCTATTATGTGACTCCCACATGCATATTCTATACACAGGTCACAGGTGTGTACAGGTCAGCTCCCCTGTGATATAGTATACAGCTTTTATCATCCTATTGCTGCCATAGCTGGCTGTCAGCAGTTTGGGTGTGAATAGATTCCCTTATGTATCACAGGTTCAATGCAGCCTAGCACTAGACAGATTAATTTGTCTCCACCAGGTGATATCTTTACTTACACACAATACACAGACGTCTGGTTTCATTTCTGTTCTCTGTTTTACAAGCTACACCTTTTTTTATATCATAACCCCCTGCATACCTACTGTATAGACTTTTGCAATTAACCCTTGACACCCCTCAGCAGCCATGTTTTTTTTTTCTCCAGCCAAACACAACTCTTATTAATAAGACCCCCCTCTCTTGCCAGAGCAGCTTGATGCATTATATATGTGGCTGGGCCCACGTGACCCAGGTTTAGTGTGAATGATTCAGACCTGTGCGTGCACATCCTCCTCCTCCTCCTCCTCCTCTCTACCAGCCACACACAGGAGACATGGAGCTCAGCACTGCCTGCTCTGTCTGCTGATTTCCTGGACTTGGTGAGTGCCACCTTCCTTATATCATCCCTTTAGCTGCCTCCCCACCTTTTGCCTGGGATCCTCACCCTGCAGAATTATCTCATCCCCAAGCTCCTGTGTACATTGGCTTCTTGGCTTAGTCTTGGAATATTGTCCCAGAGCTGTGTGTGTGCTATCAGCTCCTGAATGATGTTAATACTATGTATCAGCATTAACAGGGCAGCAGAGCTGTCCGTGCATTTATTATACATTACAGCAGGCGGAGAAGGGGGTTCACTATACTGCATGCTGTACTTATAGACCATCAGTTCTGTCCCATAGAAAGGAGTCCAGGAGCCCTAAGGCTGTCCCAGCCCCCCACCCCACCAGCCTTAGGAAGGAAAGTGTAATCCACCTGGGGTCACCTGGTCATGTACTGTAATCTACACCATGGGCTTGTCTTCCTTAGGTGACAGTGAGGACTAGAGCTAATGAGATGTGACATGCTGTCACTTCGGCAGATAGATAATATATATGGAATGTTGCATGCGGATGTGCTGTTTATATTTGTTACATTGTAATGGTAAGATTCTAATTAAACCGCAGGATTCTGAATCCTTGTGAGAGCAGGCTGTGTGTGAATGCTAACCTACACTCAGTCGTGGTCCATGCACAGTGCATCTATTGACTATCTCTTATCGTGTTTCCTGTTCCTTAGCTAGAAGATATATCATGGTACAGCGATTAGAAATATACACAAACTGAAATAAGCTTCATTAAAAATACAGTGTCCCTGTACCCAAACAGAAATCCAGTCCTGTTACTGTGATGTAAATGCTGCATTATAAAAGTGCATTCATTATGTGCCTAGTGTCTTAATTGTATCCTGTGGCAAAGTCATCAGTTAGTAGCGTCATCAATTAAAGTCACTCTTACCCAACAGGTGTTGGTGTTATATAGCAATCTGTGTGCATACCCCTTTAATACAGGGACTCCATCCTACTAGCACTGGCATGCCTCTTCACACTCTGAGAATTATACCGCTAACATAAGCTGTCTTTCTCTTATAGATCTCTAATAATTGAACACTTGTTTCCAATCTCAAGAAATTGCTGTTTTCCAACATCAATATAATACAATTATATACCTCCCCCTCCCCCTCCTATTGCAGAACTCGTTTTTGCTGTAGCTAGGAGGTGGTGATTAGGGTTCAGGGATCAGTGGCAAAGCAAAATGCTTTCAGCCAGAGGGGTTAATTTTAGTTGACAGTTGTCTGATTGATCAGTTACACTGAGTACTGCTTACATTTCCTTGATGCAGTAATGCTTTATTACTTGGCAGACAGCAACTCAACTGCTGCTAGTCTATGGGAGCTCTCCAGGGTCCTGGAATTATCGTCTCTGGATTTCAGCACTTCTTATACCATGTAAAATATATAATGGGAGTTGCTTCATTTCTATCTATCTATCTATCTATCTATCTATCTATCTATCTATCTAATTATTTATCTATATAATTATCTGTCTATCTAATTATCTATCTATCTATCTATCTATCTATCTAATTATCTATCTATCTATCTATCTATCTAATTATTTATCTATCTATCTATCTATCTATCTAATTATTAATCTATCTATCTATCTAATTATCTGTCTATCTAATTATCTATCTATCTATCTATCTATCTATCTATCTATCTACATACACACACACACACACACACACAATATATAAATATTTACAATATATAAAGCAAGCAACTCCCATTATGTTCTGCCAGCAAAGCATCATGGTAGTGATCTGTAGCAGACATAGATAAACTCTTGCCATCTCTGATACTGTATTTAAGATATTGCTAGGAGAATGAGTCATGATGATTTATAATAGGAAAAAAAAACAATGTTTAAAGATATTTGTTGGGATTATCTGTTCCTTCTCTTAATGTGAATAACATAAATACAGGAAAAAAAGGTTAGCATGACTCATTCATATTAACCCGTTGTACGCTAAGGGGGCATGCAATATATTTGCAATTTGTGTGTTCACTCTCTGGTTTTCAAATAAGAGATTTTTTTTTTAAATAAAAATTATTTTTTTGTAGAAAATAAAACCAATGTAGATTTAAATATATTAATGTTCTTTATTGGTAGATGAAACAAAAAAAACAGACGCCCGTTTATATATGACCTGGGTTAATCTGTGCAAGCTTATGTTGAGTGATAAGTGTAATGTAAAAATCAATTAAGATAAATTGACAAATAGGAGATAAGGCGTGCTATGAAAGGAAGTGTGTAGGGATAATCTCTTAGCAATTATCTGTCTTGTATTCCATTTTAACACATTTGCATGTGGTCACATGGTCAGCCCTCTGTATCAAAGGCAGGTGGGGGGTGGGAGAACATTTTAAAGTCACACTAGAACTCCACAAAGTTTTATACAAGTTGAAAAGTTACTGTTGTGGATCATGTTTATCTTAAATAGGACCCTGGGAAAAATTTACCATGGGCACTTTAAATCCAATATATAGTTTCCTCAATCCTCCCAGAATTCCCAGCATGGCATGTATACCAACACAGACAGGTATCATGTTACATAATTCATCCATCTTCATATCTCAGGTAGGACCAGGAAAGTCCACTTTGGGCACATTCATTCTGAGAATTATGTATGTTGAGCTGGAAATTCTATTATATTATTGTGGAAATTCTAAAATCTTACAATATAAAGCTCAAGAAAATGAGGATTCCATAATAATTTTTACCTTATTTATATACATATATATAATTATATATATACAGAGCCCAAAATACCCACTTGACACTAGCCTTTGGCACGTGAAAATCTCGGCGAGTAGAAATTTACCCCTGGCATGTATGCTATGGCTTGCAGTGCTGAGTACATTTTAGAGACTGACCAGTAGCATATAATTTCAAAATTTAAGCCCTGATATATATGACGGTTGAAAATGTGAAGTTCTATGCTATATACAATATTACATTATAGTTAGTGTAAATTAATTACATAGGTGTAGTGTTGATTTTCATGTTTTGATAATATACAGACGCAATAATAATAATAATACTAATAATGGCTTTTGTCAGTTTTTTCCTGTGTAACAAAGGGAGGCAAATTACTGTTACATGCCAGTAATTTTCAATTGTGCAGTACAACTAAAGTAATACTGGCTAGAAATATAAGCTTTGTTATTTGAAGGATAATGTCATGCCATTCACAAATATAAACATAATATATACATAACAATTTATAAGTCAGTAAACCGTGACCTTATTGAGATCACATTTATTGGCACAATGTAAAGAAAAAAAATGCTGATTGCTTTAGAGAAGTCAGCTGAGTGGTTTAATCCCTTCAGGTAAGGAAGTGCCAGGGATCGCCTGATACCAAGAGAGTTCATTTAAGGATTGCATTCAGCCTTATAAGCAGCTTGAGTCAATGTGTTTATGGTACATGTTGTGGTGGCTTGTGGCACACAACTGTTACATAGTTACGTAGTTACATAGTTAGATAGCTGAAAAGAGACTTGCGTCCATCAAGTTCAGCCTTCCTCACACCTGTTTTTTGCTGTTGATCCAAAAGGCAAAAGGCAAAAAAAAACAAAAAACAAAAAAAAACCCCAGTTTGAAGCACAATTTTGCAACAAGCTAGGACAAAAATATCCTTCTTGACCCCAGAATGGCAGTCAGATTTATCCTTGAATCAAGCAGTTATTACCCTACATTGAAAGATTATATCCTTGAATATTCTGTCTTTGCAAGTATGCATCTAGTAGCTGTTTGAACATCTGTATGGACTCTGATAAAACCACTTCTTCAGGCAGAGAATTCCACATCCTGATTGTTCTTACAGTAAAAAAACCTTTCCTTTGCCTTAGACGAAATCTTCTTTCTTCCAGTCTAAACGCATGGCCTCGTGTCCTATGTAAAGTCCGGTTTGTGAATAGATTTCCACACAATGGTTTGTATTGGCCCCGAATATATTTGTATAATGTTATCATATCCCCTCTCAGGCGACGTTTTTCTAAACTAAATAGGTTTAAATTTGTTAACCTTTCTTCATAGCTGATATGTTCCATTCCTTTTATTAATTTTGTAGCCCGCCTCTGCACTTTTTCTAGTGCCATGATATCCTTCTTTAGAACAGGTGCCCAAAATTGCACAGCATATTCAATATGTGGTCACAATAACTGTGCTTAATCACATTCATTGAAAACCACTCTTCTAAACCATGGTAGTTCTAAATGGTAATTCTAGTAAAAATATAATTGTAACATAGAAAAAAAAAAGGTTACTACTCATTACAGGTTCTGGGGGCTTTATATTTAGAATTGCAAGCTTTCTTTCCCTCCTGATTAGCCACAAAGAGCAAAGTAGAAGGTTTAGAAATGTTTTTTTGAACTTAATACAAAAAAACACAATCCATTATAAACAGAGAGAGTTTAGTCTAGGACTCTACCCAAGAACATTTCTCTTGGCAATACAGAGGTACATATAATGTAGAATGTAATCATGTATACTTTTAATTGGCAAAAAAAATGTGAATTTAAGCTAGTTCTTGTACCCTGAGAGTAAGTAGATAAAGCTCAGATGGTAAGTAATGACCACAAACTCATCTTAATGCCTCCTTCATCTACAGCAGTTCTAAAGAATTAAAGTTGAGCAAAGTTCATTAAACAATATTAATTGCATTAAACACTCTTGTTAGACTTCTAACTAGAGTATAGCGAGAGTGGATCTATGGAGGATTATGCAGTGTGGGAGTAAACCTCTGTGTTGGAGAGCTTCAGTTGAATATATATCCCATTATCTTTACCACTTGGCCGCTACATGCTAAGTGAGAATGTCACCGTATGCAAAGATTCTCTTTAAATATCTTAATCTACTTAATGCATGATTGTTTTCTAATATTCCATGTAAAAATATTAAACATTAAAATTCTATGTTAAATATATTATAACAATAGTTACCTTTACTTTATTTTTAGCTTACCAAGATAACACTACACATTTCCAACTTTATTTTAGAATGTGTTATATAATGATAGCTAATGGGGTAGTGAAGTGATGCTAAGAAATCATACAAAGGATATTTAGAACATTAATTAGACTGAAAAAATACACTAAATGTGATCATTTGTTTTTTCTATTTTTGGCAATTTAACATCACGTATTTCCATCACATGTCATACTTGCATAATATAGACAGACAAGCTAGTAACATTAGATAAAATAATTACTCAGAAAGTGTCGGTTGCAGAATTATATGTACTGTTTTCTCTTAGTGCTATTTAGCGCATAACGTCTTGCTTTTGTTTTATTCTCTAAACTGAGAATAAAGGAGAATAGACAAGGGAATTGACAATTGTAGGCCAAAGTAGCCAGTTCAGTTATTTTCTATACATTGTATGCGTATGTACTGTATATTTATATATTTTTATTTACATCAATCTACACTCAGTGTCCAATAATGACAAAGTTTGATTTAGATATTTGACACTATTGCAAATGTATTAAACAAAAAAAGATAATTAGACAATTAAAGGGATCCTATAGTGTTAGGAATACAAAGCTGTATTCCTAGCACTGTAGCTCCCTCTGCCCCCCACTCCCCCTCTCCATCGTGCCCCCCTCCCTCCCCAGACCACTTTATTAATAAGATGAAGTGGTCTGCGTTCCTATAGTGTCCCTTTAAGGTGTTTGAATTATTTCTGAATGCACTATAAGGGCAATAATACCAGTTGTTTCAGTATAGTTCAATTCCAGGGGCTTCGGTTCAACCCTATATTTGTTTGCTAGTAATAAATGCATTTTTATATTAAATGATAAAATAATGTTAGTAATTTCTAAAAACATGCCTGCTTGAATCTATATCATTGCGAAATGACACATCCCATTGCAGATTTCCAGGAGACTCAGGCTAACAATGAAACTGTTGTCCACTGGGGGGGGGGGGGGGGGTGGGTTGTAGTCTTATCTATTAAACTGTCCGATAACACCACTTAACTAAATAGCATTACTAACTGTCAGACATGGGGAACTCAGACTCACTGGGTAGACCTGAAGTTGACTAACTCTATTAAGCTCTACTAGACTTTGTCTGGTGGATACTTGACATGTGGCTGAATGTTCCTTTCCCATCCCTAAATTGGCGATACCCTGGCGGTTTTGATACTCATGCAGAGGGAGGCACGGCCTTATCTCTTAATTTGGTTCCTTACTTGCTATGTCTTTAAACTCGGATTTCACTCTGGTTTACAGCCCTTTACATTGATATCCTTGGGTCTGTGACCTATAGTCACCTCGGTCAACTCCCCCATATGTAAAAGCTCTTTTGGATGTCTTTTTAATGACAGCACACATACATGGAACTGAGAAGTTATTTCATTATCTGATTTAACATTATTTTAATTTCTCTCAGAAAAACATATACCGTAGTACACAGAGAACTGACTCAATTTGAACCTTTCTGTTCTAGTGATAATCAATGGCCAAAGCTATCTCCACTCTTTATCAATTATTGATCATCCCAAATCAGCCTTCTCCTCCCAAATTCCTGAAAAGTGGGAGATGATCTTGTGACTAGTTTCTTTGATGTGGTCTAAATTGATGTGTATCTTCCTTCATCACTTATCAATCAGCCCAGTTATTTAGGAGGCAAATCTCATGCATATAATCTCTCCTGACATCTCTAATAACTTTTACAGATGTGAGCAGAGAATTGGGACTATGATCCACATTTCGTGGGAATGCTCACGAATAGAATCATTCTGGCAACAGGTTAATAAAACTAACTTTCACCTCAATAGTGGGCGAAGGCGTTCCTTTACAAATGGCTGCCATGCTGTTTATTCATGTGTCTATCCCCATCATCTTTCCAAGGCATTTCATTAAAGAACCACTCCACAAACACTTCGCCTTGCTGATTTGCTCTATATGTCTGGAGTCTCTCATATTTGTGACAGTTTGTTAGAGTGCTGATTTCAGTAGAAATCAACACCTGAGTAATTGTGTCTGAAACACCTCCCTGGCTGTCAATCAAACATCTAGGGATGTTTTGTTCAGCATCTGCACAGAGCTAACAGAAGCTGCAGGTGTGCTAAGCTAATATACTTTTACCTCTCAATTAGCATGCGCTACTATGTTTTTTTTTGTTATTTAAATGTGTTCCAAAATGTGGAGCGTAGTAAATAAACATGAACAACGTTAATATCTGTATACCTGTTGTTCAATTAAAAAAGGGGGGGATTGGGGTCACGCCTGGAACATGCAGTTCTAAGTACTGGTGCTGCTGTAAAGACCACAATATATACAAAATACAGACTAGGGAACAGTGCACACACACAAAAAATACAGTTTTACATTTTGCAAGGCTACTTAAAATCACTATCGTAGCAAAGAAATATAAGGGTTAATTTACACCATATGGCCATGTTGGGTTTCCAATTGGCGTTTCATCCCTGAGCTAGGTTTATAGCTCAGGAGAATGTGATTGGTTCTGTATACTGTGTCCATCTCTCCATTGTTATAGTAGTTTTACACTATTGGACTTTTATTTATTTTTTAGGCAATTTCTGTATAAATTTACATACATTTATATTTTAGCACCAGTATATTCCTTTTTTTCTTTTATCCATGTTTGGTTAAGCCCACCACTATGTCACAGTACCCCAATATAATTTTAACAAGGGAGATGAACATGCAAACTGCAGCACTTACTGCTTAAATGGCTTCCAGAGACTCTCCTCAATGTCTGCCGTCCTGTGCCCACCCTTGGCTCAATCACAGGGTTATTCATATTATTAAAGTGTGATTTGCCAGGAGTCCAATGTGAATTTGAAATTTTAGGCAAAAATAGGCAATTGGAAAATTTATCCAAGTAGGTATTGGTGTTTTTTTCTTCAGTTCAACTTGTTTGACCCAAAATTTAAAATTGATTAGAATTCTTGACAATTCATACATAAAGGTAGGGATGCACCGAAATGAAAATTCTGGGCCGAAACCAAAAATACAGGATGCCCTATTTCCCCCAAATGATTTGTGTAAGTTACGTAGTGTGTGTATGGAATATAGTGAGGTGTGGGAAAGGGATGTAGTGTGTATGTGTGTAGGTTATGTAGTATGGGTATGGAATATAGTGAGGTGTGGGAAAGGGATGTAGTGTGTATGTGTGTAGGTTATGTAGCATGGATATGGAATATAGTGAGGTGTGGGAAAGGGATGTAGTGTGTATGTGTGTAGGTTATGTAGTATGGGTATGGAATATAGCGAGGTGTGGGAAAGGGAAAGGGTGTGTATGTGTGTAGGTTACATAGTGTGTGTAGGGAACATGGTGTGGTGCAGTATAGAGATGTAGTGTGTGTAGGGCACACAGTGTGGTGCAGTATAGAGATGTGGTGTGTGTAGGGAACACGGTGTGGTGTGAGATAGAGATGTAGTTTGTATGTTTGTAGGTTATGTATAGTGTGTAAGGCACATAGTGTGGGGTGGGCTAGGGATGTAGTGTGTGTTGGACACATAGTGTGGGGTGTGATAGGGGTGTAGGGCACATAGTGTGTGGTGATAGGGATGTAGTATGGGTAGGAGACATAGTGTGGGGTGGGATAGGGATGGCAGAGTGCGGGGGTGACAGGTGGCAGAGCGTGGGAGAGAGGGAGTGACAGGTGGCAGAGCGAGGGAAGGATGGATGACAGGTGGCAGTGAGGGAATGACAGGTGGCAGAGTGAGGTGGTGGCAGAGTGAGTGAGGGGGTGACAGTTGGCAGAGTGAGGGGTGGCAGTGGGGGGGGTGACTGGTGGCAGAGTGAGGGGGTGACATAGTAAGAGAGAGGGTGCCTAGTGGCAGAGTGTGTGGGGGGTGCGACTGGTGACAGAGTGAGTGGGTGACTAGGTACAGAGTGACTGAGGGAGGGGGTTACTGGTGGCAGAGTGAGGGGGTGCGTGACTGGTGACAGAGTGAAGGAGGGGGTGACTGGTGACAGAGTGAGTGGGTGACTGGGTACAGAGTGACTGAGGCAGGGGGTTACTGGTGGCAGAATGAGGGAGGGAGGGGGTGACTGGTGACAGACTGAGGGGGTGGGTGGCTGGTGAAAGAGTGAGGGAGGGGGTGACACAGTGAGGGAGCAGGTGATTGGTGACAGAGTGAGTGGGTGACTGGTGACAGAGTGACTGACTGAGGGGGTGGCAGAGTGAGGGAGCAGGTGATTGGTGACAGAGCGAGTGGGTGACTGGTGACAGAGTGATTGAGATCCTGGGCTCTTTATGGATCAAAGTTAGGTGTAATATGCTTGTGATACATCCTACCATAGTCCGTACTATATATAAAGAATATAGGCAGGCCTGCCCAAAATGGTAACAGAGTCTCTAAAGAAAGACAAAAAATATTTAAATACTGCAAGAAACGAAAGCGTGGAAAAAAATTGGCAAAGAAAGAGTCTCTATATGTAAGTTAAGGTAAAAAAAGATTGGTAGGATCTCACCAAATATCGTTGAATCAGGGTATTTGAATGTAGCAGTAGCAGGTAGTGTGTGTCATGAAGACCATTCATGAATAAAAACAGTAAAAAATTACAGAGGGAGGGAGGAGGACTGGTGACCGTGACTGAGGGAGGGGGTGACTGGTGACAGTGACTGAGGGAGCGGGTGACAGATTGATTGAGGTAGGAGGTGACAGTGTGACTGAGGGAGGGGGTGACAGTGACTGAAGGAGGGGGTGACTGGTGACAGTGACTAAGGGAGGGAGTGACTGGTGACAGAGTGACTGAGGGAGGGGGTGACTGGTGACAGTGACTCAGGTAGGGGGTCACTGGTGACAGTGACTGAGGGAGGGGGTGACAATGACTGAGGGAGGGGGTGACAGAGTGACCGAGGGAGGGGGTGACTGGTGACAGTGACTGAGGTAGGGGGTCACTGGTGACAGTGACTGAGGGAGGGGGTGACAATGACTGAGGGAGGGGGTGACAATGACTGAGGGAGGGGTGACAGAGTGACTGAGGGAGGGGGTGACTGGTGACAGTGACTGAGGTAGGGGGTGACTGGTGACTGAGGGAGGGAGTGACTGAGGGAAGGGGGTTACTGGTGACAGAGTGACTGGTGACAATGACTGAGGGAGAGGGTGACTGGTGACAGAGGGAGGGGGTGACTGGTGACAGTGACTGAGGGAGGGGGTGACAGAGTGACTGAGGGAGGAGGTGACTGGTGACAGAGTGACTGGTGACAATGACTGAAGGAGGGGGTGACAGAGTGATTGAGGAAAGGGGTGACTGGTGACAGTGACTGAGGGAGGGTGTGATTTGTGACAGGCAGGGAGTGTGTTAGAAATACCTTTTTTTTTTTCTTTCCCTGTTGGTCCAGTGTCCTGGCACCCTGTTGGTCCATTGTCCTGGCTCCCTGGTGGTCCAGTGTCCTGGCTCCCTGGTGGTCCGGTGGTCTGTCTCTCTAGTCTGCAGCTTTGCCGGTTGTGAGCTGCAGACTGTGTGGTATCTCGCAAAATTCAGAAGTCAGAGCGTTATCGTGGTAACCCGCGGGAACGCTCTGATTGGCCACAGATTGCAAGATACTGCACAGTCTGCAGCTCACACCAGGCAGAGCTGCAGACTGTACTGGCTCTTTCCCCGAGCAGACGGGAGGGACCTCGCACCCGACGCCAAGCAAGGCAAGCAGCTGGGCCCCCTACCAATGTCTGGTCCTCGACTAGTCACTCTGCCCTATTTTCAGCAGATTTAACCCGTTTTCGGCCAAAATAGGATAGGCCCGTTTTCACGCGAAAATTTCGGCAGCCGAAATTTTGGTGCATCCCTACATAAAGGAATACTCAAGACCACTTAAGCACTTTAGCTTGCTGAAAAGCTTTATGCGTGAAGAGTGTGTCCTATTTGTAAAGAATGCAGACAAGAGAAGGGCAGGTTTTGCAAGCCGTTTTAGATATAAACCACAATTGAAAAATGCATACATGTTTTTTTTATTTGGAATACATCTACTAGCAGTGATTTTTGATTGATTTTCTATTTGGAAAGTGGCATGTCCCTTTAAATGAATTACCATATTTATCATTTTGTTCCTTCTTTTCTTTTTTTAAACATTCTGTGTTTATTGATTTGTTTTTTTATCATAAAATAGATCATTACAGAAAGGAAACATTGCACAGGTTAGTACATATAATTTTGTCTTATGAGTCAACAGTTATGCGGTTACTGATTGTATTAAGGCTCTTTTATAGTTACACATTTTATTAGTACATTCTGTAGGCTTTAAAACTGCGACCCATTTATTCGAGTGCCCTTGGGTCTGTGTAGGGTTTTGTCTGTGAGTGCTTCCAGCTGGTGTTTGAGTCAATTTGTGGCTATATAGCTGTTATTTTCTAGGATCAGAATATAAAGAACATAACGTAACAAGAACTTAACTAGAAGGGAAAAAAAAAAAGATATACTATGATGGTAGCTATTAATAATAGGTATAGAAGGTATTTCTGTTGGGTTCAGTTGGCCACAGCTGGATCTCTGTGCAGAGCCAGGGTGTTTGATATGAGGACTGTATGGGGTATAGCGCGTGTGAGCCAGGAGAGAAAAGAAATGGGAGTTGTAACGGATCCTCTATACTCCGCCTGAGTATAGCCGCTGTAGTTCTTCCAAATCCCAAGTGAAGCCATGATTAAAGCTCTGAGCTACCCAAACATCAGCCTAGACTTGATGAAGGGTACCACAGGAATAATTTATTCTGGCCAGTTGGCCTGCTTTTATACACATCAGGGATACAGTCAAACATGCCCATAACACTCCCACAACACACCCAGAACACTCCCACAACACACCCAGGGCCGGACTGGCCCACCGGGATACCGGGAAATTTCCCGGTGGGCCGCGGCACCTGGGGCCGGCATGCAGTCACGGCCAGCCTTAGGATTGTGTGGGGAGAGCAGTGCGGCCGCACAATGCACCATGAGCGGCCGACACAGCTCATTGAAAAATTGGTCTTGCCTGTAATAAAACCGACAGAGGCGCTATGAGCAGAGCCTCTGTCGGGGGTTGGAACGCAGCTGCACAGACTTGCACTCGTGCTGCCTGTTGTACTGATCATAGCAGCTCAGTGCGGCTCGTTCCAGAGGAAGTGACGTCACGAGTGAAAGGGCAGCACAAGCCGCGCGGAGCTGCTATGATAAGCAGTACAGGCAGCACGCTGAGTTCATGAAGTTCTACATCAGGTACAGGTAAGGTCCTCATTATCAATGACTGGGACAGGGCTGGAGTGGGGGAAATCATTAGAATCTGTAACTTCTAAAGGAGTGGGTTTAGAGGAGATTGGGGTACCATTTATGGGGAGAGGGATTAGGGTTTGATCTATTATAGTGTGATTGGGGTACCAACTATGATAGGAGGGTTGGGGAGAGGGTTTGGGGTACTGTACATATAGGGAGAGAGATTGGGGTAATGTATATGGGGAGAGATTGGGGTACTGTGTATATATAGGGAGAGAGATTGGGGTACTGTATATAGGGAGAAAGATTGGGGTACTGTATATATAGGGAGAGAGATTGTGGTACTGTATATATAGGGAGAGGGATTGGGATACTGTATATGGGAAAGGGATTGGGATACTGTATATAGGGAGAAAGATTGGGGTACTGTATATAGGGAGAAAGATTGGGGTACTGTGTGTATATATAGGGAGAGAGATTGGGGTACTGTATATATAGGGAGAGGTTTGGGGCACTGTATATAGGGAGGAAGATTGGGGTACTGTATATATAGGGAGAGAGATTGTGGTACTGTATATATAGGGAGAGGGATTGGGATACTGTATATGGGGAGAAAGATTGGGGTACTGTATATAGGGAGAAAGATTGGGGTACTGTGTGTATATATAGGGAGAGAGATTGGGGTACTGTATATATAGGGAGAGGATTGGGGTACTGTATATAGGGAGAGAGATTGGGGAACTATCTCTGAGGAGGGGAATGGAGGTACTATCTATGGGGGAGGATTGGGGTACTCTCTAGGGGGGAATGGGACTTGAGTGTTATCTATGGGGGGGAGAATGGGGTGAGGAGAAAAATCAAGGCCAAGAGGAGAATGTAGTACTATCAATGGGAGAGATGAAGTGAGTGTTTCTACTATACGGGGGGTTGGGTACTATCTATGGGGGAGAGGAGAAACATAGGCTATTAACTATGGGGGGATGGGCAACTAACTACAGAGAGCAGAGACTGGGCTTCTACCTATGAGAAATAGGGGAGAAAAATGGGCTACAAGCTATGGGGCAGTAATGGGCTACTAGCTATTGGAGATGGGAATGGACTACAGACAATAAGGGATACAAATTCACCACTTCATTCACCCAGACAGTGCGAACCATACACAAACACCCCTTCTTATCTGCATTCACACACCAACATTTCCCTGCACTCCACTATCCTGCTCCAGTTACTAATTTATAAACGTAGAATATATATAGCTCTGTGTATATATATATATATATATATATATATATATATATATATATACATATATATATATACACACACTCTTACACTCTACATGGTACAATGACTTATGGGGCTGGCATACATTTTTTTCCAGGGCTGCTTTGTATCCCCAGTCCGGCCCTGAACACACCCATGAATTCTGTGTCAGCATGACTAAGCATAAAACATAAAATATTAAAGATACACATAGCACAAATAGGCATAAATATTATATTGTCAAATAGCCCTGCCAAGTTCTCCAAATAGCGCTCATAGCGTTTCACCATGCAGTGTAGGGGAAACGCCACCTATGCCAAAGACAGTTCCAGGACGTTTGGTGCTTTTGACAGTCAACTTCCGGGAACTCCTGCGACTGCAGTATTGATTGCTCCAGCTGGCTCCTAGGTAGCATTTGTTCCCCTTAGTCTCAGTCACCTTCCCTCCAAAAAGCACTCTCCTGGTGGATTTCAAAGTGGTTCAAAACCGCAAACCAAGTTGTCCGTGAACCGCCAGGTCACCTCATGCTGAAAACATAACATTCACGGCTAAGTCCCACTGAGGTGACCGGGAACCCACGGAGTCCTCATGCCGAAATTAGTTCCATAGGGGTCGCGGCTAAGTACCACTGGGACTACACTTCTCCATGAATTTGTGGCAAACATCCAGGAGCGTTTGTCACAAGAGTACGCTAAAGTGGTCTTAGTGTGTGGGTCTCCAGTCCAGGCTCCTTTGTGGGCTCAGTGCCGTGACCTGGGCTGAAGCCTTTGGGTATCTTCGCTAGGTGGGGATCCTTTGCTATACTTTGCTGTAGTGAGGTTTTAATTTCTCTTAGTGCTGGGTGGTGTACTGTTGTGCTGTACACAATTCAGCCTTGCATTTGTCTAGTGCACATTATAGGTTTTTAAAGGGTAGATGAAAGAAAAAAAAAATGGAAAGGAAAGGAAAAAGAAAGGTAGTTGGTCTCCCCCCTCCCCTGGCATGTGGATATTTCAGCTGTTGAGGGTATGAGGAGTGTCTGTTGGCGTGTTGGGGTTTTCGGACTTGAGTAGTTATTGGAGTAGAGGCTCATTTAGTCACAAGTCACAAATTTTGTAAAAGTGTTTTGACGTTTCATGAATTTTGTCTGAAATTCCATCCATTTCTATTGCATCTTTTGTTTTGCGAATGACTGTCCATATTGTGGTTATGTTTGGTGAACCCCAGAGCTCTGCTATAGCTTATCTTGCTGCCAGGGCTGTCCTGTTGGCTGGTTTGTTTTGGGCTCTGGTTAATGGGTCCCAGGGTTTGCAGAGGAGAGGGTCTAGTGGGATGGCTTTCTGCAGGAGGTCCGAGACCAATTTGGCAACTTTTGCCCATAATAGGATCAGTTTGAGACATTGCCACCAGAGGTGTATATATGTTCCCATGTTTTTGCATTGTTTCCAGCAAACGTCCGAGTCTAACCTACCCATTTGGTACAGATGTGTGGGTGTCAGGTACCATCTGAGCATGGTCGTATAGGTCTGCTCCTTATGGATCACAGAAATAGTTATAGAGGCCATGGCCTCACATATGTCCTGCCAATCGGATGTTTCTTCTGGGGGATTCTTTCCAGGTCCCCCTCCCAGGCCGACACATAAGCCAGTGCCTCTGAGGGCTGGTTAGTAATTAGGAGTGTGTAGTTGTCAGTGATCTGACCTTTGCGGACTGGGCTATGAATGCAGGCTGGTTCAAAAGATGAGTTTGGTGGTGGCCGCTGTCCTGTTTTTTTTTCTGAG
The DNA here is from genome assembly GCF_036172605.1 of Pelobates fuscus. Lineage (NCBI taxonomy): Eukaryota > Metazoa > Chordata > Amphibia > Anura > Pelobatidae > Pelobates > Pelobates fuscus. The sequence continues at coordinate 124,241,254 of NC_086318.1, read as the reverse complement.
TGTTCTAGGAAGCTGTTCATTTGTAGGTATCTGAAAAAGTCATGGGCGTTGTATGCTGAGTTATGTTGTGGTAAGTAATTGTATGGGATTAAACTTCCCCCCGCAAAAAAATGATATAACCTAATACAATGTGAGCAAGATATTACTTTGCTGCAGAGGGATTTAGATAGACTGGAGGACTGGGCACTCAAATGGCAGATTAAATTTAATGTTGAAAAATGCAAAGTTATGCACTTCGGCGTAAAGAATACACAAGCAACGTATACCCTTAATGGAAGCGAATTAGGGATAACAACACACGAAAAGGACTTGGGAATTGTTATAGACAACAAACTATGCAACAATGTGCAATGTCAATCAGCAGTGGCCAAGGCCAGTAGGGTATTGTCATGCATGAAAAAGGGCATTCATTCTCGGGACGAGAATATCATTTTGCCTCTTTATAAATCACTGGTAAGACCACACATTGAATATGCTGTGCAATTTTGGGCACCTGTTCTAAAGAAGGATATTATGGCACTAGAAAAAGTGCAGAGGCGGGCTACAAAATTAATAAAAGGAATGGAACATATCAGCTATGAAGAAAGGTTAACAAATTTAAACCTATTTAGTTTAGAAAAACGTCGCCTGAGAGGGGATATGATAACATTAGACAAATATATTCGAGGCCAATACAAACCATTGTGTGGAAATCTATTCACAAACCGGACTTTACATAGGACACGAGGTCATGCGTTTAGACTAGAAGAAAGAAGATTTCGTCTAAGGCAAAGGAAAGGTTTTTTTACTGTAAGAACAATCAGGATGTGGAATTCTCTGCCTGAAGAAGTGGTTTTATCAGAGTCCATACAGATGTTCAAACAGCTACTAGATGCATACTTGCAAAAACAGAATATTCAAGGATATAATATTTCAATGTAGGGTAATAACTGCTTGATCCAAGGATAGATCTGACTGCCATTCTGGGGTCAAGGAGGAATTTTTTTCCTAGCTTGTTGCAAAATTGGAAGTGCTTCAAACTGGGGTTTTTTTTTTTGCCTTCTTTTGGATCAACAGCAAAAAACATATGTGAGGAAGGCTGACTATGTAACTATGTAACTATGTAACCTATAGAGATCATTTTGTTCGTAGTGTGCGAAATCATTAGGAGTCATGCCCGGGGGGAATGCCCTGTTGCGCAGAATAGGGATCATTGGTGTCGGGTTAATGATGGGAAAGTTCTTGGTGATTTTTTTTTCCATATATCTATGGAGTTGGTAAGGAGTGGGGTTATGGGAGGTAGCATAGGGCAGGATTTCCTTGTTACCCACATGTAGAGGGATGGGAAATCAAAGCCGAAGAGGTCATGTTCTAGTTCTACCCAACGTTTGATTCCTATTGGGGAGTGCAGATTTGGGATTTGAGTTGCGCAGTGTTATAATAGTATTGGAAGTGGGGCAAACCTAGTTCCCCTGTTCCGTTGGGGATGTAGATGGTCGATTGTTTAACTCTAGGCTGTTTGTTTGCCCATATGAATTTGTCGATTTGTTTTTGGAGGTATTTGAAGTCTGGGGTTGGGATTGGGCTAGGAAGGGTTTGGAATAGGTAGAGGTTCATCTTTGTCGAAGTTAGGCGTCTCAGCCACAACAGGGACTACTCCTGCCATCTGTTGAGATCATCTGTGGCTCTTTGTAGCATAGGGGTATAGTTGAGAATGTAGGTTTATTGTTTTCTTCCTTTCATATAGCAATATATGGTGTTTAGAATCTGTAATATTTAGCTTGAAATAGGAACAGATTTTTATTTATGTTGTGTATAAAACAAATACTTCATAAGACAGGCACGGTTTTTATTCTGATTTGTGGCAGATTGGCTTAAAACAGATGTTAACTTGTCTTTTTTACTGATCATTGAATGAGTACCGTATATACTCGAGTATAAGATGAGTTTTTCAGCACATTTTTTGTGCTGAAAAACCCCCACTCGTCTTATACTCGAGTCAATTGTCTGTATTATGGCAATTTACATTGCCATAATACAGACAAGGACCGGGGGCTGGCAGGAAGCTGTAACTTACCTTCACAGCAGCTCCTGTCAGCTCCCTTCTCTCTCCTCCGGTCCGTGCAGCTCCCAGGTCAGCTCCCTCTGCAAGTCTCGCGAGAGCCGCGGGGTCAGAGCGTTGCCGCGGCCGCGAGACTTGTAGAGGGAGCTGACCTGGGAGCTGCACGGACCGGAGGAGAGAGAAGGGAGCTGACAGGAGCTGCTGTGAAGGTAAGTAAAAGCTCTCTGCCAGCCCCCCTCCTACAGCCCATCCACTGGACCACCAGGGAGTGAGAGTCCCCCTCCCTGGCCAGCTAACAAGCAGGGAGGGGGGACGAAAAAAAAATATTAATAATAAAAAAATAATAATAAAATTAAAAAAATAATAATATAAGAAAAAATAATAATATTTAAATAATAATAATTAAATAATAATAAAAAAATGCCCACACCCCACCAATGCTCTCCATCACACACACACACACTGCACTCATACACACACACTGCACTCATATACACACACTGCACTCATACACACACTGCATTCATACACACACTGCATTCATACACACACACTGCATTCATACACACTGCACTCATACACACACACTGCACTCATATACACACTGTACTTATACACACACTGCATACACACTGCACTCATACACACACACTGCATTCATACACACACACTGCACTCATACACACACTGCATTCATACACACACTGCATACACACACACACTGCACTGCGTTCATTATATACACACTGCATTCATACACACACTGCATTTATACACACACACTGCACTCATATACACACTGCATACACACACACACTGCACTCACACACACACTGCACTGCGTTCATTATATACACACTGCATTCATACACACACTGCATTTATACACACACTGCACTCATACACACTGCATTCATATACACACTGCACTCATACACATACTGCACTCATACACACACACACACACTGCACTGCATTCATTATATACACACTGTATTTATGCACATACACTGCACTCATACACACACTGCACTCATATACACACTGCACTCATACACACACTGCATTCATACACACACACACTGCATTCATTATATACACACACTGTAAATAAATATTCAATTAATATAATTTTTTTAGGATCTAATTTTATTTAGAAATTTACCAGTAGCTGCTGTATTTCCCACCCTAGTCTTATACTCGAGTCAATAAGTTTTCCCAGTTTTTTGGGGTAAAATTAGGGGCCTCGGCTTATATTCGGGTCGGCTTATACTCAAGTATATACGGTAAGTTGAATTCTGACTGCCAGTGCTTATGTTCTCATTGCAAATCCCTGTGAAGGCTTTCTACAAAACATTTTTACTTTTCATTTTCATGAGCTTTAATCTAATGCCTATTTTGTAACTGCAAGAAATTATTTTGAGTTTTTTAGGAGGACAAACAGTTATTTTCCAGAACAGATTGGGAATAATCCACATTACACAGTTAAATAATAAACATGATTCTGGGGTTGAATTATAGGTCAAAATAGCAAGGCTGGTAAGATAGTGTTTAGGAGACTGAGAAATTTTCCCATTTAGACTATTTTAGCCTACATTTGCAGCGCCATGGTCAATTCTTCACAGTTAATACATTTTTTAATGTCAGCATTAGAGATTTGTCTTTTTTTTTACAGAAAACAAACAAAAAAAAATTTGATACATCTTCCAAGACTTGGGTTATGTAAAACAGAACATCTCCACCTTTCGGCAAAGAGGCAATTAAAATGAAAAATAAAACTGAAAATGCACATGTAATAAAAGCAAGACTGTATATTACTGTCAAACCCACCATTATCCTGCTCTCCCTGTCATTATCAGCCTAAAATAATAAAATATAACTATTACTTTGCCCACTTAGGCAGTTACTTATGGAATAAAGTATAGATGGATTTTAAAGAACCTTTTTTACCAGTCTTGAAGCCCAGCATGATCACCCTAGCAATGCAAAGACTCCAGGTAATTCGGATTTAGTATCGATGCTTAACAACCACCCTGTTCAGCCTCCTTCTCCTGTGGGTCCTATAAAAAAGGAATCATTAATTTTTCCCATTCTGGTAGCCCTTACACACCACACTAGATAAACCTGGCCCCTGATAAGACTGTGTGTCATTAACCATCTGGCATTTAATTAACTTGGCAACGAGCTGTGATAAAGAGTCAATATCCTATCCCTGCCATGACTTCAATTTCTTACCTAACCCCCACTGCAACATTTTAGGACAAATGTCATATAAATCCGATGTAGATCCACATTTTGCTTTTCTGTGGGATATTTCTGTGTCCCTTTGAAATCTGCTGTACTATTTTATTTTGCTCTTGGAAAATAATCTACTGGATATGCCAACATTTAGCCAAGTATGTTTAGCTGTCTTGTAAAACACTTACACACTATGGCGCCTCTCCCTTAAACAAGAACCTCAAGTTGCATATTGTTAAGTGAGGGAGGGGGTGACAGGTGGTAGAGTGACTGAGGGAGGGAGGGGGTGACACAGTAAGGGAGGGGTTGGCAGAGTGACTGAGGGAGGGAGGGGTGACACAGTGGGGTGGGGTGACAGTGAGGGAGGGGAATGTAATTTTAAAAATACCTTACTTTTTTTCCCTGGTGGGCCAGAGATCGTGAGACACTGCACAGTCTGCAGCTCACACCCGGCGGAGCTGCAGACTGTGTTGGCTCTCTGCCTCTCAGGGCAGACTGGAGGGACCTCGCACCCTGCGGCATACCGGTTAAGCCGCTGGGCATCCTCCTGGTGTCGGATCCTTGGTGAGGGGCCGAGGACCTGACACAGTCTGCCTTCCCTACGGTGAGTGAGTGAGTTAGGCAGCTGCGAGGCTTTAGGCGGCTGCCTAACTTGCCTAATTAGAGAGCCGCTGGCCTGCCACTGACAGGGAGCCGTGGCTCCTCTGCAGGCAATGGACGGGCTGCCCTGCTCACAAGCCATCTGTGAGTAAAGATTCAGTATTGGTAAGTTGAAGTTCAACCCTGGTAACTGTGCCATGTTTTCTCCAGGCTTATGGGGCAAGTCATTTTAGTAGTGTAGGACTTGAAAAATTGAGCCATGATAACTATACGTTCACAGTACCTATTGGCCATTGCTATGAATCCATCATCCCTAAAACAAGTGAATGAATACACAATTTATATATCCTGTCTAAGCAATTTCTAGTAAGTGAATATTTTAAAATAAGAATACTTTCTTGAGTCTAGGAGATGCTTTCTCCAAGATGTCCTCTGAAACTTTATATTGAGACACAGGTCCTGATAACCATTTAGAAAAACGAGCCAATGAAAATATTGATAATTTAGATGTGCCACAAGACATACCGTAAGTAGGTCTAGCTCAAATACTTGAAACAACCAATACATTTCCTACCATATTCTGTCCATATCCATCTGGGTTCGCGTTATGTCTCAGTTCTATTAATATAGGGTTATTCACTAAAGGTATAACTCAATGTGAATTCAGAGTGAATTTCAAATTTAAGGTCAAAATAGCTGAACTTGAAATATTATTTAAACACTTTCCATTCAGCTTCTCTGGCCTTAAATTTAAAATGCACAATGCACTTTGAATTAACCTTGAATTCTCACTTTAGTAAATAACCCTATTAATGTCATGCAGGAAAAACTTTTTTGGCAATCTGTGGCTCGGGTAACAGTATTTTTTAGCATCATTCCTCTCGACATTTAGGTTTCTAATATATTTTAACCAGTATAATTTGTATTATTTTAAATGTAGATATGTAAACCCAGCCCTTGATATGTTGCATGGACAATTTCTTACATTCTGGAGTCTACTGGGTAACATCCACCATTCAGAGAGTGTATGTGCCCATATACCTTATAGAATTATACATTTATTTTGTATGTATATTTGTATAATTGTACATAAAAGTATATAAGTATACTTTCTCCTAAAATCATTTAGTGCAATAGCAGGAAGGCATTATGATAATACAGACATTTTTACACTAACATAGAAACATTGTACTATAGGTTGAAAAGAGACTCAAGTCAATCAAGTTCAACCATCCACTCATCTGTTTTCAGCAAGGGATCCAAAAGAAGGCAATACAATCCAGTCTGGAGTCATTTCAAAAAGTGCCAAAACCACAGAAAGAGACCTTCTTGATTTCAAATCACAAATGTTAGATATCTCCTTGGATCCAGATGCTTTTACCATCCACATTAATCATTGTACCCTGTAATAGTCTGGGTTTTTTTGTGGGTTTTTTTTTTTTTTTTAAATATCCAGGCCTCTACAGGATCTGCTAATATTTTTAGGCACATTATTCCACCTCCTTATTTTTATTACTGTGAGGAACCAATATTTCTGCAGCAGGTGAAATTTCCTTTCTACAAGTGTCAAAGGATGACCTCTTGTCCTATGTGCAGTAACGTTAATGAATAGATTGCCAGGCAGCTGTTTGTATTGATTTTGTATATATTTGTACAGGACTATCTTTTTTTCTAAAGTAAACGATTTCAGTTTATCAAATCTTTCTTCATAACTGAAATGTCCCATTCCCTTATGGTAGAAGATATACTTTAATTTCTCTTATTATGGAACAATGGAGAATTATATTTTAATTTTTAGATCATATTCTAGTTACTACATAATTTTAATTCCGAATATGAACATTTTTTGATATGGTTTAACAAAATGTGCTCATTATAGGGTTAAAATTATATTGTAAAGAACTCTACTGCTTTCATCTTTGGCATTGATCGGAAAATAAAACAGGAAACAAATCAGGAAACAAGGATGAACTGGGTGATTTTAGATAGGAAATGGGCATTAGTGGATTAGTCAATTGTTCAAAAAAAGGGTTTTACAGTATGGACCATGATGCTGGGTATGTTCTAAAATTCCTTGGCATCCACTTTTTACAAATTTCAAGCTATTGGAGTAAATCATTTTTACACTATTAAACCAATTTTTACTGCATTCAGAAAGTTGCATTTGATAAATTTTTTGTCTATTTTAGTCTATTTTTATATATATTGATCTCAAATACCCCAGGCCTTTACAAAACACAATTACCTTACTGGTTATTAATGAGGGTCAGTAACACGTTTCATTTTTGGATGATTTAGTACCTCTCCTATAAAAAATAAATATAACCACCAGCCTGTTTCAGTAATATTATCTTTGTTAAGTAGTGGAAAATCTTGATAAACTGCTTATATTAGCGCAGGCAGTCGAGCAAATATTTTCCACCTGTGATTTTATTGTTATAGACTTGGATAATAATTTGCGCAGCTCCTGTGTGGCGGGTCTATTGGACTGGATGTTGTTTTGTTTATTTATTTTTTTTGGACATTACCAATGAGTATAATGACAATACATTTTACAGCGTTCCCGATGACTGCAGTTACGGCAGATGGCTTTACTAAGAAAAAAGTCATCAGACCTGCCGTCCTTTGTTGAGAATTGTCAACATGCTAAAGCTTTTATTCCATCATCCTTTGTGAATGATATCTTTGTAAGGGCAAGCTGTTTCCTGCATTGCTCTAATTCAGCTGATATTTTCCATACTTTAAAGATAATGACGGCCTGAGCTACTCCCCACCCTACAAATAGTGATTTCCCTTCCAAATTCTAGAGAGAAAAAGGTTCACACAGGAAACTCTGAGGTTTCAATGTCATCCTCGAACTGTAGTAAACTGAAAAGTGAATTTAAAAAATTTAGCCAATATGTTGTGATTTGGAAAAAAAAATCCAACTCAGCAATAGAGACAGTTTGGCTATTTTGTGCAATTAGTTTGTTTTAAAGGACCACTATAGTGCCAGGAAAACATACTCGTTTTCCTGGCACTATAGTGCCCTGAGGGTGCCCCCACCCTCAGGGACCCCCTCCCGCCGGACTCTGGGGAGAGGAAGGGGTTAAACACTTACCTTTCTCCAGCGCCGGGCGGGGAGCTCTCCTCCTCCTCTCCGCCTCCGATCCTCCCTTTCGGCTGAATGCGCATGCGCGGCAAGAGCTGCGCGCGCATTCAGCCGGTATCATAGGAAAGCATTTACAATGCTTTCCTATGGACGCTTGCATGCTCTCACTGTGATTTTCACAGTGAGAATCACGCAAGAGCCTCTAGCGGCTGTCAGTGAGACAGCCACTAGAGGATTTGGAGGCTCCTAGGTTAATCCTAGAGGGACCTGGCACCCAGACCACTTCATTAAGCTGAAGTGGTCTGGGTGCCTAGAGTGGTCCTTTAATTCTCTACTATTTGGTGTTTAGTGGATAACCCTCTGTGTTTAGTACATTCATTGTGTAGATTTAATATACTGCTACAGCATTTCTTTCAGGCCAGTAAATATTTAACATGGCACATCTTTATAAATATCAGAAATAACATGGCTAGCATTTCTCTCTACAAAACCGGGTGTTGAGTAACCGTAGCGGAAGACGAGCATGGAACAGTTGATGACCCAGAAATGTCAGTGATAAACATCAAGTTAGAGATAATAGCATGACTTTTGCATATTAAATGTGCCAATATTTCTTTGTGTCTTCATTAATCCAGTTCTATATTTGTAGTGGTGATTTAATGTAATATAGAATCTTGATACACATTATGTAAATTAAATCCGGGCCGTCAACAATGTATTAACGCAGTAACCTGAATCTAGAATGCAGACTACATTTTTAGAAAATATATATCATCACATTTATAAAGATAAAAAAAGATTGAGGAATGATCACATCAGTGCTGAATAGAAAGTATCTTAGCTGAAGACTCCAGACAATATTTGCTTTTTCACTCTTGATTGTGCCTGGGACACTGTTAAATAGCTCCATTGACGTCATTCTTATAAGAGATGTAATGTAATCAATATCCTATAATAAATATTCCTAACAAACGTGCTATGTGCCAGAATAACCAAGCTCATATTACTGTAAATGTCTATTCCTAGCTCAGATACTCTTTAATTTATATGTTGCAGAATATTTTCTGCATTTTTTCTGCATATTTAAAGGCAGAGTTGAAAGGAAAAATTATTATGCTAGCTGCTTCTACAAAGGCACACACTTTTAAAAGTGTTTTCTTTCTGTAGCAGAACCCCATTGATTTAATATACTGTTACTTCATATTCTATTTATAATACATTATCTTGTATTACTTATTCATAATTAACCTATAAGCATGTAAACATATATTATTTTTTAGTATCTATGATTTTAAAACTATACACTTGGGGTCGCAAGTCCGATGGGCTCTGTGACTAGAGACCTATTTGTACCACTATTCTCGAATCCTGCCCCAATCAAATCGAACCCCCCCCCCCCCCAAAAAAAAAACCAGAGGGCAGAGAAACCTATGGGCATCAGCATGATCAATCTGTGGTGGCAGGCAAATGGCGCCTCACAGCCCAAGATGACCTCCTACATGGAAGAGAGCTCCGGCTTCTCAGACGACCAATCCTTGGAGCCTGGGGACCTCCACTTACCTGCTCAGTAGGTACCGTCTCCGACCCCGGTATTCGCTGCCTCTAGACCGGACTCAACACCGGTAACTAAGGTTAACATGCAGGAGCTGCTGGTAGGCCTTTGAGGAGTCATCCAAATGGATGTGGCCATGTTCCGCAAAAAGATCTACAAGGCCGACAGGACGTATGGGAACTCTGGAAAGCGACTCCCACACTGCAAAGGCACAAATTACTCACCTACAACAAGAGATGCACACACTCCAAAGGCAACATACCACCATAGAGCAGCGGTTTGCAATACTGGAGGATTCAGTAATAACCTCGAAATCAGAGCAGAGTACAGTCCCCGAAGCAGAACTACCGCACTTTATGAGGCGTCTACTGAGTGCAATACTACCCCCCCAAACAGGCAAAATTGGTGATGATCGACGGGATGTTTCGGATTCCGAGATTTGCTATAAGTCTCATTCCAAACTAGGCAAGACAAGGCAGCAGTAAGGGGTGCTCTCAGGGGGAAACCCCCTACAACTCCGAGAATTCATCCCTTACCTTCTATGCAGACTTATCAGGAAGCACCCTAGCATGGCGCAAAACACTACAGATCTTTACATCGCTCCTCCGTGCACGAGACATCCCCTACATATGGAAGAGATCCCACACCTTGGTGGTCCTACAAGGAAGCACCTCCTACCCAGTCCAGGATCTTGAAGGGGCAGCAGCCATTTTGGAGACTCTGGGACTCCCACAAGACTCTCTCACCACCAAGGGGTCAGCAACAACGGCTACAATGCACACCTGGGACCTGGCTAACACAGCCCATTTGTGCCCCAGAGGCCCTCTGCGGACTCCTACGCAGTTGTCACCACCTAAACTCCCGCTACTGGTCTCCTCAGAGAGCCCTATATCAACACCAGTACACTGTTTGCATGATGTTATATGTGTTTCTGTTTTACTTTCTGTTTAAATTTTAGGCTTCATTCACAGAGTCCATACTACTGTTATGCCCTACCACAAGAATTACATTGGGGTACCCCATATAGGTGACCCCCAGACTGTCATCCGTGGGTCAATGACTGTAGGCCAAGCAGACCAGCTCCCTTACTTTCCCCTCCCCCCCCCCCCCCCGAAAGACCCTTAGACACAATCCACTGAACCAGCGAGCAGTCATCCAAGGGCCACCCATGTAGCCATAAAGCAATAAAGGGCACATAGTCTGAGCTTACCACCATACTCAGCCAGTTTCCCCATTATACAGAATGCTTTCACCTACTTTCAGCAAACCACAGTACCCCAACAGACTCTTACCCCAGCAACCATGACAACAACCCCCCGCCCCCATGGGTAATCACCCAACCACTAAGAAAAAAAATAATATTTGAGTCCTATATTTTACACTGTGAGCCAGCACAAGACCCATCTATTAATATGACTACTCTACTTGAACCTCTTTGCTCTCTATAGCACATAAATATCCTGCAAATGAACCCTCTTTTTTATGCTCAAAAAAATGTGCTGCTGTATAACTGCACTTCTTGTACTTGTTATGCATACTTGTCGGTATACCAACTGTGCATAAAAACTCATTGTTTCCTCCATGCACATGCAAAATTAAAAAGAAAGAATACAAAAAAAAAAACCAAAATACTATACATTTGATTTGGTCTTGATATATTAATTCCAGCATAATGGTCTGTATCTTGAAGAATTTTTACATTTATTGATGTTACAAAAATGCTGCAACAATTCAGTCTTTTTCAAGCTTCTTTTATAGCCATGTTCACGCTAGCATTTATACTAGGGATGTCAAATTCTGGAAGCCCAGATGATGATGACGTACAACTCACAGAATTCTCTGAGTGCAATAGAAGGCCAGAGAACCACAATAGTTTTATTTGATATATCTGGGAGGCTAACATTTGAGATACCTGCTTCATACCTATTATTATACTGAACAAGTGGTAATGTATCAGTTAGCATTAAAAACAAAAAGTAAAACTGGATAAAACATGTCTTTTCGTAACAGACAACTAACAATATTACCTTATGTTCACTTACAAAATTGTTATCCTCATGTACATAAAAAGTATCTAACTGGGGGGGCGGGGTCTGACAGCCAAGATGGCCAGGTTATCTTGGTCCCCACTTGGGATACTTAACTCACCGCTGCACGATCTCCCGCAGCCGTGGAACGCCCTCAAGATGGCAGCCACAGCAATAACCTCACAATCCGGGCAGGGCAAGGTGAGCCCTGCTGCCTGTCTTGGTGGGCGAGCCGACTTCTCCACTAAGCTGGACGCACTACTCGAGGAGTTCTGGAGAAAAGTGGCACGGCGCCAAAAGCAGCTTGCCAAAGCAGAGTGACAACTCACCTCAGAGTTCTAGTGGAGCATGCAAAATGGCTGCTGTTCCAGGTCTCTGACACAAACCTCACAGTTCTACCTCCTATGCCAAACTTCAGATCCTCACAGCTGCCGGGATTGCACCTTTCTCTTCTTTGGAGCTCCCTAAGTCCCACGGTCTTACCTGCACAGAGCAGGGGGACCCATGGACACAGGGAAGTGACTCCCGTTTCAATCTGGACTCGGGGATCAGTGCAGTCACAGCACTACCAGTGTGGACTCACTCAACAACACAAGAATTATCGCTCCCTGTTGTGTCCTGAGGTGGCGGGAAGCTGCACAGCATTCGATACGGAGAACTCTCTATCATTGCCTGCCAGTGGTGTTGGTTGAAAGGCGCCTGGAAATGCTACCTGGTATTTGCAACCGGCAATGCACAGTGATGTTTCATTTTAATTATAACACCTTGAGTTTTTTTCACCAGTACCCAGCGGTATATATATATAATCTAACTAGCATGTTATCTACTCTGTAGATTAAAAACAAACATGTTACCTAGCTGTAAAACTGGTCTAAGCTCTGTATGTCTACTTAACCTAGCACTCTTTTACTCATAGCGATACTCAGCTAATCTCTATTCTGCTTATTGCTTAAACTCTGACTAAAAGCTAGACATGCATGTCTTGCCGTGTTTAACTTATCTGCCTAACCTGAATAACCATTTCAATAAAATTGTGCACGTATACTGAATGCCAATGTTATACTACAGGGAGTGCAGAATTATTAGGCAAGTTGTATTTTTGAGGATTAATTTTATTATTGAACAACAACCATGTTCTCAATGAACCCAAAAAACTCATTAATATCAAAGCTGAATATTTTTGGAAGTAGTTTTTAGTTTGTTTTTAGTTTTAGCTATTTTAGGGGGATATCTGTGTGTGCAGGTGACTATTACTGTGCATAATTATTAGGCAACTTAACAAAAAACAAATATATACCCATTTCAATTATTTATTTTTACCAGTGAAACCAATATAACATCTCAACATTCACAAATATACATTTCTGACATTCAAAAACAAAACAAAAACAAATCAGTGACCAATATAGCCACCTTTCTTTGCAAGGACACTCAAAAGCCTGCCATCCATGGATTCTGTCAGTGTTTTGATCTGTTCACCATCAACATTGCGTGCAGAAGCAACCACAGCCTCCCAGACACTGTTCAGAGAGGTGTACTGTTTTCCCTCCTTGTAAATCTCACATTTGATGATGGACCACAGGTTCTCAATGGGGTTCAGATCAGGTGAACAAGGAGGCCATGTCATTAGATTTTCTTCTTTTATACCCTTTCTTGCCAGCCACGCTGTGGAGTACTTGGACGCGTGTGATGGAGCATTGTCCTGCATGAAAATCATGTTTTTCTTGAAGGATGCAGACTTCTTCCTGTACCACTGCTTGAAGAAGGTGTCTTCCAGAAACTGGCAGTAGGACTGGGAGTTGAGCTTGACTCCATCCTCAACCTGAAAAGGCCCCACAAGCTCATCTTTGATGATACCAGCCCAAACCAGTACTCCACCTCCACCTTGCTGGCGTCTGAGTCGGACTGGAGCTCTCTGCCCTTTACCAATCCAGCCACGGGCCCATCCATCTGGCCCATCAAGACTCACTCTCATTTCATCAGTCCATAAAACCTTAGAAAAATCAGTCTTGAGATATTTCTTGGCCCAATCTTGACGTTTCAGCTTGTGTGTCTTGTTCAGTGGTGGTCGTCTTTCAGCCTTTCTTACCTTGGCCATGTCTCTGAGTATTGCACACCTTGTGCTTTTGGGCACTCCAGTGATGTTGCAGCTCTGAAATATGGCCAAACTGGTGGCAAGTGGCATCTTGGCAGCTGCACGCTTGACTTTTCTCAGTTCATGGGCAGTTATTTTGCGCCTTGGTTTTTCCACACGCTTCTTGCGACCCTGTTGACTATTTTGAATGAAACGCTTGATTGTTCAGAAGCTTTGCAATTTTAAGAGTGCTGCATCCCTCTGCAAGATATCTCACTATTTTTGACTTTTCTGAGCCTGTCAAGTCCTTCTTTTGACCCATTTTGCCAAAGGAAAGGAAGTTGCCTAATAATTATGCACACCTGATATAGGGTGTTGATGTCATTAGACCACACCCCTTCTCATTACAGAGATGCACATCACCTAATATGCTTAATTGGTAGTAGGCTTTTGAGCCTATACAGCTTGGAGTAAGACAACATGCATAAAGAGGATGATGTGGTCAAAATACTAATTTGCCTAATAATTCTGCACTCCCTGTATGTTTTGCTGTTGAAGAGCTTGTAATCGCTGTCGTGTCATCTCATGCATGTTTGTACATCTATGCACACCACATATAAAGATAACAATTTTTTAAAAAGCATATAACTACACTGTTTTCACTTATGTAACTAAATCACATTTTGCCTTTTAGCTGCTTTTGATAGCAATTTTTGTATTCATCATAGTCAAGAAAAGGGGAAAATATTAACAACCGAAAACAAACTAATAAAATATAAGAACATACAAAATAGTTATCACACATTTACAATTTGACCCTATCGTGGGGTAGGGTCTACTAAACAGTTTTTTTCCCGAATAACAATTCCCTTACGTCTTCAAATAAATGCATATACTGAGCAATCCATTTTCAAATCATATGGGGATACTAAATTCAGTTTTTAATCCACATCATCAACTTCTTTTTGATCAATTGCATTCCATCACCACCTCTTCTCAGGATAATTTAGTCTTATTGCAAAACGGCTATAGGCAGCATTACAAAATGTTTCCTTTATTCAAACAGCATTTAATATTAAGCCATTTCCTGCTCTCTCCCACGTTGGGCTGGTCATTTCCTGCAAGCTCTCTGTACATCCTGCAATCATTTAACCTGTGTGGTACTATAAAGGATATTATCTAACTAAAACATTGGTTTGTTTAAAGGGACACCCCAGGCACCAATAAAACTGTAATACATTTGAAGGTTTAAACCTTATTAATATGCTGTATTGTTTGCATTCTCAAATGTTTATAGTTTTTGCCCCAAAACAATTAATGTTTTGAAAATGCAGCACTATAAGCCTTCCTCTTTAGCCACACCTCCTCACTCCAGAAAAACTTCCTTATCAGTGTATGTACACAGTCTCAGTTCCAAGAGCACTGAATTTACTGCTTTTAATTTACAACCTGGCTGCAGACAGTCAGAAAAACTACAGACAAATGAAAGTGATAGCCAGGGGTGTTGATATATTGCAGCAACCGCCCCTACGTAGCCTGAAGGAGCATTATACTACTAATCTTTCTTTTTGTAATAGGCAGTTGCTTTGAAAAGCAGTCTCCAGATGTAAAGTTGAAAAGAAGAAAAAACAAAATCAGTATTCTCCTGCCTTTCCATCAACTGTAAAGACCAGGCAGTAAAGATATCCACATGCAGGCCTTCAGCCCCTAAAGCCCTTTCGTACAACACCCTATGGTGATATGCTTACTATAAGTCTCACTGGTTGTCCTAATGTGGTCTAAGACAAGTTGCTTTGTAGTTCAGATCACACAGTGCTTGCAGCCGGCTGATTGCCGAAATGTTGGGGGGGGGGGAGGTATTTTATTTTGTTCTGCGCTATCTATATTAGTGGTTGCTGATATTTCACTCATTAGGTATGTACATGCTCATGGATCTAAACCTATTTTAGCCTTACTTGAACGTTGGCTTGCATGGATGATTTCATGTTATTGCCTATATTGTGGGTTGGAAGTGTGATTTACATTTTTGTTCTACCGAATGTCAGTTACATGAATACTGTTATACTCATTTGATGATCTGCTGTATGAGCTTATCTCGGAGAGTGATTTTTAATAATAATAAAGATTTATTTTGTATTAAGTATTCAAGTGATCCTATGTCTTATGTGTTTTAGTAAACCACTTCTTTATCCACAACATCCTTAGATCTGGGGATATCCTAATTCTATAGCAATAAGGAAATCAATAAAAAAAAAAAAAATGCCTCCTCTTTTGGGCCACTGGCTTTGGAAAAGAAACAGACACAAGAATGATCAATACAGCATTGTTATTCAGCGACTTGCCTGTGAACATAAATAGGAATATCTAGGTAAATTAAGTCATCCTGTCTCCTAGACAACAGTAGACGTATTAAATGAAAATCAAAACTAATATTATATCTCACTATCTAACTCCGGCTGTGCAGTCTTCATTTTAAAATTTGTGTTCACTATCAACTTCTGAGTAAACTGTTTTAATGTTCTTTCTTTCCATTCTATCTTTCTCTATACATAATCTGTGCAGAGCCCAGACATATTAAATCACACAATGCAGCTGGAGGTAACAGTCTAATTTTGTATCTGTAATTATATTTCTCATTAACAGATGATGTCAGCCACTAAACATCTATCTAGAATTACCCAAGTAAGAGACATACCAAGGCATTGTTAATGAGAAATGGGAATATAGTTACTTTTTAAAGTCTTTGGTTGATATTTGAAGCGCCTATCAACAAAGTAGAAGTCGTTTTCTCAAAGTAGAAAAAAAAAAAAGAACACATTTCTTCCAAATGATTTTTTATTGAATATGGGGCAATTAAAAAAAAAAAAACCACTATGCAGGTTTGTAAGGAAATTTAATTAATGCTACAAATGTAGGATGAGACTTACCAAAAGCAGGTGCTATTCTAAGGGAAGGGTGCTAAATAGAGAGCAATCACCATGCAAACCAATAAAATATATCTCAACATTTAGCACCCAGAAAAGCAAGTTTTGCTTTGATAAATATCCTCCATAATATCTTGTATTTGATCAAACCTTAGGGAATAGGCAATGTAAACTTAATAAAATTAGTATTAAGATAAATAATGATGGCATCTGTTTATCAGATGCCAATTCGAAAGGAACAGTCCAAACACTGTCACCATTATACCTAAATGTAGCAGTTATAGTGCCTGAGATTAGTTTGACAAAAACAGAAGGATTTTACATATAAGCTCCCATACAGTAAGCCATACAATATGCAAGTAGTTATAAAGGTGATGGTGATTATTCAAAGGTGTAATAAGGCCTTTAACCCCTTAAGGACACATGACATGTCTGACACGTCATGATTCCCTTTTATTCCAGAAGTTTGGTCCTTAAGGGGTTAATAACTGTGACCCCAACCAGGGCCAATCCCTCCACACTCACATGCAGCCATATCCGATATACAATCTCACTCAGCCAGCTAACACAATCACACTCAGCCAAGCCCCACATAGAATAACACTCAGCCAACCCCCACACAATCGCGCACACACACCACAATCATCCCACTAAGGTGTGTTGCTTAGGGGGAGGAAGGAAGGGCAATAATGGGGGCCCTTCTTTAATTCTTCTACCGGGGCCCTGTGATTCCTTGTTACGCCCCTGACCAACATTATTTTTAGAATAAATTGATGTTTACAGGTTTGTCTATATTCCTGACCTGTTATGACCTTGTTTACAGGCCAGCTAATTGAGTATAGTTTTTTTGAGATTGCTGGAAAACCAGGTCAAGCAGCCATTTTGAAATTGTCATCAATAGCATCAGTATCAAAGATAATACGGGGTCAAACTTCACAAAGGTCAGCAGCCATTTTGAATTTGTAATAAGTTTCCTTTTCTTTTCTTCATGCATTATCTATGCATGTGCTATATCCATACTTGTCTCCTTTGACACCTTTATTGGTCATTACGTTATGTGGTTTGGCAGCTATCTTTGAAATTGTCACAAAAGTATTATTCAAATAACAACAAAATCTAATTTACATATCAAAAACTTTTTAAAATTAGTTCTCTGAGACATTTCTATAGTGTGCTCTGCCATCTTTGGTATAGCTCCCATATATTATGTTGCCATATTGGGTTGCATGACGAATTTTGAAATAGCTTTAATTTTAGAAAAGCATATCTTTGCTATATACCTATCTACAAACAGTACAGCTCCCGTGTTATTGCTTGGCCAGCTCCATTGCTGCTGGCAATCATATTATTAACTATTTTATCAATTATTACAGCACATATACCTAGTTAAATCAGTAATGTATGCATTGGTGAAAGAAAAGTGTCAAAAACAACAAAAAGAATTATTTGTAATATAGTGTTTGTATGGGTTACAGTGAATGGCATTTTTAGACTTTAAGAACATCACCCTGTCTACAGAGGGGTGAAGGATAAATTGGTGATTCATTCTGGCTCTTTAAACATCCTTCCAATGATGAGATATTGCCTACAACATTCTGTTTTCTACCAACCATCCTTTTATTAAGAGTATCATGCCTACAGCCAATCTATTGCATTTTTTTTGCTTCTAACTTCTAACTCAATACTTTCCTTTCCTCTGCATCTCCCTTAATTTTATACAACCCCGCTATTTATCAGTGTTTGTTCTATTAGGCCCATGTATGGCTAGCTTCCTAGTGAAAATGAATAAAGTAGACTTCAGGATTAAATGTCACAGTATTGCTCTCAGTTTCATGAAGCTGTACTAATGAAGTAAGGGAGAATGTCATATAAAATTTATACAAGACCACGAGTCAAATATACTTAAATTGATGTATCAGTGAGACCACTGACTGCTTTTCTATGATATCTGTAACCACTAATGTTTAACCAATGATAGCACACAATCTAAACTTGACTTACATTTGTTGGCTTTAAAGAAACATTGTGGCCAGTGTTCACAGTTTAATTGTGTCTTCTTATAATTATACTTGTGTAGAGGCATATTTGTAGAATTAAAGGGAGATTTGATTGTGCTCACTGTGTTTGTCTAAAACAATCCCTAGAGGTTTGAGGTTTACATCAGTAAACCTACATCAGAGTATGAGTGACAGATCACCTCTCTAAGAAAGTGAACCCTTGTCAGTTCCGCAGTGTTGATTATTCTAAAATTAAGCACATTATGAAACATTTCTAATGCTTATTCCAAAAATGTATTTAGCCTTTGTGCATACAAAAAAAAAAATGTTTAGGAGGCATAAACGTAAGGGATAATGTTCAAGAGGACATAGGCTTGATGTCAGGAGACATAAGATTAAAGGGTTTAGGGTTATGGGGTTATACTGTAACCTTTATGATTGCTTTTTGGTATTTGGGGGGTTGTAAATGCTCTGGACTGTGACCCCGTTGGCTATAATAGTACTGACTTTATTCAATTATATTTCATGATTGTGATCTGCACTCCACTACTGCAATAATGCTACAACTGCCTCTCCATTGCAATGCATTTTTACTCTTTAAGCTGTTACATGAAAGGACAATCCAATCAAAAAAAAAATATACATGTCCCAACTTTCAGCCAGTACCAACACACACTCTGATTTGAATGTGTGTCCAATCCTTGTGTGTGTGCTGCACAAAGTTATACCCTGTCGAGCTACCGTGTTTCTCCGAAAATAAGACCGGGTCTTATATTAATTTTAGTCCCAAAAAACGCACTAGGGCTTATTTTCAGGGTAGGGCTTATTTATTTACGGTACCGGTATGTACATTGAACCCCCCCTTTAATTAATCCACCCCCCCTTTAATTAATCCACCCCCCTTTAATTAATCCACCCCATCAAATTAATCCACCCCTCCTTTAATAAATCCACCCCTCCTTTAATAAATCCATCCCTCCTTTAATAAATCCACCCCTCCTTTAATAAATCCACCCCCCTTTAATAAATCCACCCCCTCTAATTAATCCACCCCTCCTTTAATAAATCCACCCCCTCTAATTAATCCACCTCTCCTTTAATAAATCCACCCCCTCTAATTAATCCACCCCTTTAATAAATCCACCCCCTCTAATTAATCCACCCCCTCTAATTAATCCACCCCCTTTAATAAATCCACCCCCTCTAATTAATCCACCCCCTCTAATTAATCCACCCCCTTTAATAAATCCACCCCCTCTAATTAATCCACCCCCCTTTAATAAATCCACCCCCTCTTTAATTAATCCACCCCCCTCTAATCAATCCACCCCCTCTAATTAATCCACCTCCTTTAATTAATCCACCTCCTTTAATTAATCCACCCCCCCTTTAATTAATCCACCCTCCCTTTAATTAATCCACCCTCCCTTTAATTAATCCACCCTCCCTTTAATTAATTCACACACACCCCCCCCCTCTTTAATTAATTAAGTCCCAGACATAAAACCGGTATCTACTCACAGTTCAAAGAGTCCGACCACTGGGTGCCTCACCGCCCGGAATGGATCCTTTCACTGAAGATCCGTGAAGGCAGACTGACGGCGCTGCGCACGTCGTCATCACGCTGCGCACGTCATCACGCTGCGCAATGCCGCGGCCCACAACGCTCCTCCCCCTCCTCCTCATAGAAGGAGGAAGTCCCGCCGGGCCGCAAAGGTAAAATGCCTAGGTCTTATTTTCGGGGTAGGGCTTATATTGCAGCCCACCCCGAAAATTCAGCTAGGGCTTATTTTCGGGGTAGGTCTTATTTTCGGGGAAACACGGTATCTGCCCTGGTTTAGAGTCATGAGTTTATATGTCACGACATCGAATAAATACCCACTGATTTTTATATTATATACAATTAATTTTCCTTGCAGTAAATACTGCTAGATACAGGTAACTGATAATTTGTAGCTTTCCTACTTAGATTAGTATGATTGGAAATTTAAACTCCACTTCATGTGTATATTTTACAGTGGCACTAGTAAAAATGGCAAATGTTGGATTATAGTGACTAACTCACAATGACAAATACACCATACAGTTAGTATAAAAGATTATCAGCTCTTTGTACAAAAACATTAACCTGCTCAATACTCACAAAGTGTGTTATTGGTTTAACAACAAAAGAGCAATCCCAGAACATCAATAATGCTAGACGCATGGTAATACCAAATTTATTCATTTTAAATGTCTTTAGTCCTCTATTTTTCTCTCTCTTTCACTTTCTTTTATTGTTTCTTGTTGAAATTTGTAATTGCACAGTTTAGAGACCAAGTACCGTATATACTCGAGTGTAAGCCGACCCGAATATAAGCCGAGGCCCCTAATTTTATCCCAAAAAACTGGGAAAACGAATGCAGTGTGTGTATGAATGCAGTGTGTGTGTATGAATGCAGTGTGTGTGTATGAAGTGTGTGTGTGTATGAGTGCAGTGTGTGTGTATGAATGCAGTGTGTGTGTATGAATGCAGTGTGTATGAATGCAGTGTGTGTGTATGAAGTGTGTGTGTGTGTATGAGTGCAGTGTGTGTGTGTGTGTGTGTGAATGCAGTGTGTGTATTAATGCAGTGTGTGTATGAGTGCAGTGTGTGTATGAGTGCAGTGTGTGTATATGAATGCAGTGTGTGTGTATGAATGCAGTGTGTGTGTATGAATGCAGTGTGTGTGTGTATGAATGCAGTGTGTGTATGAGTGCAGTGTGTGTATGAGTGCAGTATGTGTATGAATGAAGTGTGTGTATGAGTGCAGTGTGTGTGTATGAGTGCAACGTGTGTGTATGAGTGCAGCATGTGTATGAATGCAGTGTGTGTATGAGTGCAGTGTGTGTGTATGAATGCAGTATGTGTGTGTGATGCAGAGTGTGATGCAGAGCCTTGGTGGGGGTGGGCATTTTTATTATTATTTTTTAATTATTATAATTTAATTATTAATTTATTTTTGCTATATTAATATTTTTTTACATTTTTTATTATTATTATTATTTTATTATTTAAATTTGTATTTATTTTTTCGTCCCCCCTCCCTGCTTGTTAGCTGGCCAGGGAGAGGGGCTCTCACTCCCTGGTGGTCCAGTGGTGTGCACTGTGTAGGAGGGGGGCTGGCAGAGTGTTTACTTACCTCTCCTGCAGCTCCTGTCAGCTCCCTTCTCCCCCGCGCCGGTCCGGTCAGCTCCCTCTGCAAGTCCCAGTGTAAGTCTCGCGGCCGCGCTATGACCCTGCGGCTCTCGCGAGACTTACACTGGGAGCTGACAAGGGAGCTGACCGGACCGGCGCGGGGGAGAAGGGAGCTGACAGGAGAGGTAAGTAACAGCTTCCTGCCAGCCCCCCTCCTACACAGCCCCTTGACTCGAGTATAAGTCGAGTTGGGATTTTTCAGCACAAACAATGTGCTGAAAAACTCGACTTATACACGAGTATATACGGTACCTTGATGAACGGTTGGACATGTGAACTTTTATAGATACTACCTAAATTAGTTTCTGATGTTTGTATTGTTGAAAATATATATTGTGTATATATTGAAACACTTATTCTATGGTTTGAACAAATGTATTATGAGTCCTGTGAGACTCTTATTTATCTTCTTGTTATGTTTCATCTTACATCCTCTTTATGTGCAATATAAATACAGAATAAAAAAATAAAAAAAAGAATATCCCTTAGCAAAACAAACAAAAATAAAATAATGCTAGACCTTTTCCTAACATACATAATAATTACTTTATCAGCATGTTGTGCCAAAGTAATGAATGTGGCATTTGCGTAGTGATCATGATTCAATTTAAATTTAGAATGCCAGTGGGAAAAAAGTATTTGTTCCCATATAAATATAATGCATATAAATGTCTCTGTCCCTATAATAATATTCTGGTATCTCTTGTTTGCAACTTTTTTTGACAATCACATGCTTCCACATTTGGAAGAAAGGAACCTCACATTATCCTCATTGCCCTGTTGGGCTAGATATCTACTGCGTTTAAGCCACCTCTTTCTCAGTAGTATTACCTGCTGCCTGCGGGATATGGGAGGAGAAAAGGGTTCTAATTTAGTAAAGGTTCTATGTCTATCTATGTAGCTGCAGGTGATAGATATAGAGATTCCAAGCAAAGAATATCCTGTGTTTATGAGATTTCCCCTGGTCTATTTGTTGTCATTGCACAATTGTCAAGTCGACGGCGGCTTATGAATGCAGAAGGGACCAGATAGACATCCTTGAACTCAAAAAGTGATGATACTCTCTAAAGACATGAGTGTCCGTTCGATCGCTTAACTTCAGTAGGAACTCAGTTTGTACTGAATTTTGGTTGGTTTTCCCAAATCAGCCCATATTAAAGTCAATAGAAGCTCATTTGCACTATGCCTGTTGGAGTGAAAATGGAACAAATGTATTCTATAAAAGTTAATATTTAAACAGCTTAGGTGGATACTAATATATACTGAATTTTAAAATACTGAACTCAGATGTTACATAGTTACAAAGTTACATAGCTGAAAAGAGACTTGCGTCCATCAAGTTCAGCCTTCCTCACATATGTTTTTGCTGTTGATCCAAAAGAAGGCAAAAAATCCAGTCTGAAGCGCTTCCAATTTTGCAACAAACTTGGAAAAGATTCCTTCTTGTTAGAGATCTGTTTTAATATAATGCAATGTGAAAAGTGTCATGTAATGAATTACTAAAAGTTACAAACAAAGGCTAAGCCTAAAGGAACTTTGTAGATACCCTGAATGCTGAAAACACCTGACCATGTTTCAGGCAGCATAAATTAGTCACTCCTAATCTACACCATGTCAAAGCAACCTGGTAAATACACAGAGGTCAGGGAAGAAAGCCTCCGGTGAGGCAGAATGGTTTTAAAGCAATTGAAATAGTATGCATGCATAATTCTCCTGTCAGTTGATTGGATTTAGTGTCGAATATGTTATCACAGATGGATTTCAGATGAGTATCGATAACTACAGATGGATTTCACAGATTCATAATGGGTGACTAATTATTTCTTACAGTATATTGTTATTTTATAATATTAGGCGTATTATTAGATTGCTATTCCATTACCATGATATGTATGCGTGAATGTGTACATATTTATATACTTACTTATTTATCATATTTATACTGAGGCTGTTTTCGTTTATTTGACTAGACCATGGAGATAATGATACAAAGTGCATCACTTGCTTTTAATAAAACCCATCGTAAAACCCATGAGAACAGGGACAACCTTTGTTTAATTTATTCAAAAGATTTTATCAATGTTTGAATGTGACATCCCGAAATATATAATGATATATGAGTGTGGGGTCACTGTGTATCTCCTGGTATTAATGTATCAATGTCACCTCCCCTCCCCCATTGAATTAAATAATCACCATTTGTTATCTAGGCTATGTTGTGTTGTACATGGCTGTTTACTAACGTGAGCATTAAAGGTGTATTTCAAATCTAAGGAATAAAATATCCAAACAGGAAAAATGCTCTAAGTCAGTTTGGAATTCTCACATTGGTAGATTACCCTGTTAGTTTTGAATAATTATACCATATCCAGATCATTAAGAAGAGCATCACACCCACATGCTTCCTTGTTTCCTTTAGTGTCAGGGATATTGGAAATTTTGTAAATCAAATATTTCACTAATTAAACTGGCCATATGCATACTGGTTACACAGAAGCATGTAAGGGGCCAAGGCATTTTCTAATGTTAATCTTGATGTTTTAGTAATGGGTGGTACTACTGCAATGGGCAATGAACAAAAAGCAGAAGGGGATGGAAAATTCTAAATTATACTGAGCTTAACCCCACTGCCCTCGTGTACACAGATGAACCTTTTGACATGGAAACCAAGTGTTGAACTAAACTCTCTTGGTCAAAACTAGAGTGGTACCAAGTTTGACTTTTGTGCCAAAAACAGATACCAGTGGATCCAGGTTTGTGACTATATATGAAGAAACATAGCTACCAGCTGAAATTTAAGAAAAGATTAGAATAGCATCTCTCTATTTTCTAGCATTGCAAAACCCATATTTCAATATAATAATCCATTCACTAGGCTGAGGCACAAAAATAATGGGAAATCAACTGAGTAGCATTGCTATTCTTTTCGTATTTTGTTCCAGCTGAGCGTATTTTCAATTTGGGAAAAAGGAAAATCAGCTTCTCAGGAGAGGGTCTAGGCACATTCAAGTTACAAAGTAGGTGGTTTAAAAAAAACAAAAAATAAATAAATAAAAAAAACAACACACTGAATAAACTCAATACAAGAGTAAATGAGGTCCAAATAGTCAGTTTTGAGAAAGAAACATCTGTTTGTCGCTACATTTATGCATTATACATTGTAGTGGTCGATATTTGTTAAACAGACAGCCTATATGAATAAGGAATATTGTTCTTAGTTATAAAAAGGTTACCCACTAAAATATATTTTGAACCTACAAAGTATTTTTATATTGACTTACGAGCAAAGAAAAAAGAAATTTTACAAATGTTGTTATTTTGCTATAGTGCAATGGACATGTTGTGAATATTTTCCACCTCACACAAATGTTGCCATGGAAATATTTATATTTTTAACAATACAATACCTTAACTGCTTTAAGATTAGACAATAAAAAATATTATTTGTCCCTTTAAATGAAACTAAGCTGTCACTAATCGGTATGCAGTATTCTTGTGATAGATTATTTTTTAAAAGTATAGTTTGATAGTACATCTGGCAATACCTTGGTATTTAGCATTCGCCTTAGCTCATAAAATCCTTCTGTTTTGTGGTTTAGTGTGAGAAAAGTGCATATTTTTTCTTAAAATTCTTCTGTTTTTGACAACCTTCGAATGGGCACCGGCACTGTGCTGGAGCTGACATAGTACATGGAGAAATTTCAACACTTTATTTTATTTATTTTTTTTACTAAAAATCAATAAATCTATAAGCTATTTGGCTGCAATTTGTTTGTGTTATTAAAACAAAACAAAGCCTGTTGATAAATATATTTTCCCATTACCATTACATTTAGCTAGCCGTTCAATGAAATACGGTTATCATTTGTCAGTGGTCTACAGATCACTTGACAGTTCTAAACGACTTAAACAGAAAAGCAGATTCTCGTCGGATGTCCAGCACTGCTCAATCTTTGTCTTTTTGTCACAAATTGCAGTACAGAGAGCAGTTGAAGCTACACACCATAGATTTATTGAACTGAACTTTTGTTGATGATTTACAAGGCAGTTGGGATCTGGAACTTGATCTAAACAGCTTAAAAAAAAAATAAAAATAAAAAAAATTCACCCTTTAAAAGTCCAAGTGGTGGACATCAAGTAAACAGCTTGATGTGTACAGTTCGGAACCAGATGAAGAATAATGGTCTTTATTAGTGTTCCAACTTATTTCATGTACACTTGACATGTACAGCACAGTGCTATCCACTTGGAGTATAAGATACGTTCATTCCTGATGTAGAAGATGTATTTAGTTAATAGTATGTCTAACTTAATGCTGCCTTCTTAAGCATTTAGTTTTCTTCTGCCTTCTTGATCATTTACTGTAGTTCTGCTTGTTTAGTTTATGTTTGCCTTTGTGAGCTTTTAGTCTACTCGCACTTGACTGGAGTTAAACCAGAAACCTGACAGATGCATGTTTTCAGAATTAGTAGAATTTTTAGATCCTTAAGCCCTACTTCTCCTGTTTCCTTCTCTCCCACCTACCAGACATGTACTTTGCTTGGCGTGTTGCGTGTGCCATCATACGAAGCAATGTGTGACTCTGTTTAAGTTATTGGTGGACAGGAAAGCTGCGCATGCTCTTGCCACTGCCATTCCTAGACATTTGTAATTGTAATGAGTAACCTTTACGCCTAGGTAGTAGCATAGTACTTGACCCGTTGCGCCCTTATACTTAAAGCAACTACTACAATTGTAAAGTGTTCATTTTATTTTCTGTAAGAAGTAGTGGGTGATGTCAATGTCATGGTTAATGCAGAACTTTAAAAAGTTATACTTTTAATCCAAACACACACCTCGATATAAGCATCAAAAGATCAATCTCCATCTTTTAAAAAAATGTATGACATTCATTAATTGATCTGTTATTAAAAACACATATCATGAATCACACATGATAACCATGTTTATCCAATGTGCCACAATTACACATGCATGCATTACGTGACCATTTTCCATACAGAGTGGGAGCCCTACCTTTGCCCAGCTTCTATCCTTAGCAGTTCCCTTGTCCTTCTAGATTTATCTGCTAGATTTGATATGGTTGATTACATGCTTCTCTTTTCTGTATTTTCACTGAATATTTGATTTTAACCACTCCTGATTGCCATGCTACCATTCTTTATTCCATTCTCTTTGTAAAATATGTACACATCCTCCGATACTTTTCCCCTTTCAGGCACAATAAGGATGTGTTCGGTTTCCCTTATCTTCTCAAGATAGACAGGTACCATTTTCTTTGGGCAACTCTTAATAAAATAAAGCTTCAGCTATCTACATGTAGAAAAATCTATCTTTCCACACCAACTTCACTCTCACCCGGAACATAAAGATTCAACATGTCTTACTGCTGTATGTTGTAGGATGGATTATCCTAAAATGTAATATATTAAAGATTGTATCTTTTTTATCTCTCATCTCTTTCCTCACTATGCCATTTTCTGACTAACAACAACCTTTCACATCTACCATCATAATGTGTCAGTGAGATAGATTAGTAGAATCAACGTAGCCATCTTATTCTACCTTGCTCGATAAGATTAACACTGTCGAGATAGGCTGTTGAGATACTTAGCATAGAAACATAGAATGTGACGGCAGATAAGAACCATTCGGCTCATCTAGTCTGCCCAATTTTCTAAATACTTTCATTAGTCCCTGGCCTTATCTTAAGTCTAGGATAGCCTTATGCCTGTCCCACGGATGCTTAAACTCCCTCACTGTGCTAACCTCTACCACTTCAGCTGGAAGACTATTCCATGCGTCCACTCTCGAAAAGTAATACTTCCTGAGATTATTTTTAAACCTTTTCCCCTCTAATTTAAGACTATGCCCTCTTGTTGTGGTAGTTTTTCTTCTTTTAAATATAGTCTCCTCCCCTACTGTGTTGATTCCCTTTATGTATTTAAATGTTTCTATCATATCCCCCATGTCTCGTCTTTCCTCCAAGCTATACAATTTAAGATCCTTTAACCTTTCCCAATAAGTTTTATCCTGCAATCCCTGCCGAATCGCTTACACATTTGCTAAACCTCTTGCATAGATATGGCACAGTATCGTATTATAAAAATAATAATAATAAAAAACAAAAATACCAAAAACAGATATCTCCCAACTGAATAGAACTTACATGTTTGATTGGCGTAAGGTTTCACTTATCTATTTAGGGATAAAGTTAACTAAATCCAACTCCCTTTTAATTAAGGAAAATCATACCCCACTATTGCACAGATTGGAGAACCAAATGAAAGGTTGGGGGGCCCTGGGGTTGTCGTGGTTGGGCTGTATGTACACAATAAAAATTATGATACTACCTTATATTTTGTATCTCTTCCGTACTGTCCCTATTGCCTTACCGAGCAAATTACTCAAAACATTCCAGCAAATCATTATTGCACATATTTGGGAAATAAAACCTCCAAGGATTGCATTTAGGCTGATATGGCTTTCATACGCTAAAGGAGGATTAAGCATTCAAAACAAAACTAAATATTATCAGGCCTCATTGTTATCTCAAAGCATGGCAGTACTCTTCCGTCCAGCCGTGCCGTAGAAAACGCATGCATTAAACCCTATACTTTAGAGGAACTTCTTTGGAAGACCTTACCAATTCCCCAAAACTACAAACACGTGCTTCCGTTGTCTAGAATAATGCTCCAATGTTGGCCCACCTGGGCACCAAAATTAATCGGGGATCTGAGAATGTTATCTCTTACCCCATTACACATTATATCTACCTTTACGCAGGACCTTAACTTAACCCTGTGGAGTGCTAGCGGCATTGATAAGCTGCACTTGCTGCACATGTGATAAATCTGGGATTAAACCTTACTCAACTTTACACACACTCAGGGCCGCCATCTGTGGGTGACAACCATAACGGTTGTCACGGGCCTGGCGGCCCTGGGGGGCCCGGCCGCCCGGGCCCCACGTGTAGTGCATGCTGATGGGGCCCATCGGGGGGCCCACTCACTTAGGGACACCCGATGGGCCCTGTATCTTCAGGGGCCCGGTCAGCGCTGCGGCTTTGCAATAGCGCGACCGGACCCCTTTAAAAAAATCCCAGCCGCAAAGTACAGTCACTTCCTCCCAGCTCCCTCCCTCCCCTTCCCTCAGCGCCGCGCGGGAGGGAAGAAAGACAACCGCCACTGGAGCCACACCGACTCCCATCAGCCACAGCCTTCCACCTGCAAAAAAAGGTAAGAAAAATTAGCTGTATTTGTGTATGTATGTCTGTGTGTATGTCAGAATGTCTGTGTGTATGTCAGAATGTCTGTGTGTATGTCAGTATGTCTGTATGTATGTCAGTATGTCTGTGTGTGTCAGTATGTCTGTGTGTATGTCAGAATGTCTGTGTGTATGTCAGTATGTCTGTGTGTATGTCAGAATGTCTGTGTGTATGTCAGTATGTCTGTGTGTATGTCAGTATGTCTGTGTGTGTCAGTATGTCTGTGTGTATGTCAGTATGTCTGTGTGTGTCAGTATGTCTGTGTGTATGTCAGAATGTCTGTGTGTATGTCAGTATGTCTGTGTGTATGTCAGAATGTCTGTGTGTATGTCAGTATGTCTGTGTGTATGTCAGTATGTCTGTGTGTGTCAGTATGTCTGTGTGTATGTCAGTATGTCTGTGTGTATGTCAGAATGTCTGTGTGTATGTCAGTATGTCTGTGTGTATGTCAGAATGTCTGTGTGTATGTCAGTATGTCTGTATGTATGTCAGTATGTCTGTGTGTATGTTAGAATGTCTGTGTGTATGTTAGAATGTCTGTGTGTATGTTAGAATGTCTGTGTGTATGTCAGTATGTCTGTGTGTATGTCAGTATGTCTGTGTGTATGTTAGAATGTCTGTGTGTATGTCAGTATGTCTGTATGTATGTCAGTATGTCTGTGTGTATGTCAGAATGTCTGTGTGTATGTCAGTAAGTCTGTGTGTATGTCAGAATGTCTGTGTGTATGTCAGTATGTCTGTATGTATGTCAGTATGTCTGTGTGTGTCAGTATGTCTGTATGTATGTCAGTATGTCTGTGTGTATGTTAGAATGTCTGTGTGTATGTTAGAATGTCTGTGTGTATGTCAGTATGTCTGTGTGTATGTCAGTATGTCTGTGTGTATGTTAGAATGTCTGTGTGTATGTCAGTATGTCTGTATGTATGTCAGTATGTCTGTGTGTATGTCAGAATGTCTGTGTGTATGTCAGTATGTCTGTGTGTATGTCAGAATGTCTGTGTGTATGTCAGAATGTCTGTGTGTATGTCAGTATGTCTGTATGTATGTCAGTATGTCTGTGTGTGTCAGTATGTCTGTATGTATGTCAGTATGTCTGTGTATGTCAGTATATATGTATGTATGTCAGAATGTCTGTATGTATGTCAGAATGTCTGTGTGTATGTCAGAATGTCTGTGTGTATGTCAGTATGTCTGTGTGTATGTCAGTATGTCTGTATGTATGTCAGAATTTCTGTGTGTATGTCAGAATGTCTGTGTGTATGTCAGTATGTCTGTGTGTATGTCAGTATGTCTGTATGTATGTCAGTATGTCTGTGTGTATGTTAGAATGTCTGTGTGTATGTCAGTATGTCTGTATGTATGTATGTATGCCAGTATGAATGAATGTATATCTGTGTGTATGTATGTAATGTCGGTGTATGTATGTGTAAGTCCTCATGCATGTGTGTCTGTATGTATGTTAGTATGTGTCTATCTGTCACTATGTATGCCTGTGTGTCTGTATATGTGTGTATGTCTCAGTATATGTGTGTCAGTATGTATGCCTATATGCGTGTATTTCTGTTTCAGTATGTGTGTCTGTTAGTATGTATTTTTGTGTGTGTGTGTGTGTCCTTTTGTATCAGTGTGTGTTTTTGTGTCTGTGTGTATTCCTGTGGGCGGGATTTGGAGGCGGACCCTGTGGGCGGGATTGGAGGCGGGCCCCAGGGGGCCAGACCCTGAGCTGAGTTAGGGGCCCCAAAATTTCTGGTGGCGGCCCTGCACACACTTTACTTTCTCCCACCTAGAGATTTTTTCACATACATGAGGATTAAGAATGTAATATTATCTAACAATGTTATAAAATCTAATATGGCATCACTTACCCCCTCCGACAAATGCTGCTTGAAACCCAACACGGCTGGTAAAACTCCTTTCCTTGTGCTATATCTCACTCAATGATCCCAATGGAGAGGGGGGAATTACCATATATGCTTCTATGGGATCTGGGGGAAATGTTTTCCTTATCATCTTGGCTGCAAGCCACACATCACACTAAAGGTTCGTCACATAGTTTATCTCACTGGGAATCATATAGCAA
Source organism: Pelobates fuscus (assembly GCF_036172605.1). NCBI lineage: Eukaryota > Metazoa > Chordata > Amphibia > Anura > Pelobatidae > Pelobates > Pelobates fuscus. Next base: position 124,210,146 of record NC_086318.1, on the reverse strand, counting down.
GTTATTTATGCGCTGGTATATGTTTCCAGGCAAAACTTTCCCACATAAATGCAAATGTCTCTGACTTATGCTAGAGAGGCCAGCGGCATAAGGGAACCCTTCTACATATCTTCTGGGATTGTCCAAAACTAAAACAGTTCTAACAATGCAGTTAAACAAACCATTCACTCTTTAATGGGAACGTCTATAACTACTCACCTAGAATGTTTCCTACTACATATGCACCAGGACTTGCACACAATACCAAGCAAAACAGCAGTTGTACATATGCTTCTGGCTACTAAAACTAGCATTGCCTGCAATTGGAAAAAAACGACACCCCCAGATAAAACAGAAGCACTAGAAAGAGTGGATATGGCATGCCAACATTAAAAAAATTGCCTACAGAATAGATGGATGGGAAGAAAAGAAAAGCACCAACAAATGTGGCGAGATTGGTTGCCGTATAGGGAAGATGCAGCACGGCATAGGACATAACTTAAAATCAATATGAGCATGTACACACACACCATCTACCCCAGTTTAACGTGCCCCTTTTATCCCCCCCCCCCCCCCCCTCCATAATTTCACCTCTCATAATGACCAGTTAGCCTACCTTGGATGTACGTCGGGAAGACATGGGTAAATATATATTATTGTGGAACACTTATATCTGAGAGCCATCTTCTCCTCTTCTCACAAATGACCATGTGAGCAATATAAGCTGTTTTCAATATGCACATTGTGAATTTAGTTGATTGTTGACAGGGGTTGATTGTCTTGTATTATTTATCAGCTATGTCACTATTACATATGCATAGGCTCTGATTGTGGCTGTACCTTGAGCTGACAGATTTGTGCAATGTATTTGTTATACTCTGTAGAGTGAACCCATGCGAACATATACTGTATACGATATATAAGTAACAAGGACGTGTTCTGTTTATGTATATTCTCTGATCCCATTTTTCTATCTGAAAAAAAATATATATAAAAAAGACATATGGAAAAAATACGTATTAACTTCACACAATTTGTTTAAATGATAGAAGTGTCACACATTGCACTTATATTTCTTCCTAGTTTTATTTGTATGTCTTTCGCTTCTGAACCCTTTTTGGTTATTGAGGGGTCCTCGTGAGCCCCTCACTCCCTGCACTCTATCTATGTTTTTGTCACATTGTGCCTGATGGCAGCTTATGCAGTCATTTAATGTGTTTCTATGTTATAAATGACAGTTTTGAATTTCATGTAAAAGAAAAAACAGGAAACCTAAAGCATTATGAATACACAACTGTACTCCTAGCGCTTTAATGGGTTGGACCGTAAGACACCACTACAAGTTACCACTTGGTAGAAGGTTCAATTCCTGATGAGAGAAGTCCTTCAGCGCCGCATCAATGCGTTTCACGTGCAAATACTCTGTGTTTTTTTCCAAGATAGGCACGTTGCCTCCAAATTCTAGTATATTTATAAAGTTGTAGAACCAGACAATTAAAGAAATATAAGGATTTAGCAGAAGTCCGTCTATTCCTTCATTAAAGCACAAGTTTATTACTTATACATGACTTATTTAAACATCCATTGTGACTAAATATATGTTTTTTACTTATCCTTATCCGAAGCCAAGACTCCATCGATTCTGCTAACCCTTCCTCCTCCTGCTTCGTCATGGAGTAGGCATAGCGATTGATGCCCTGCAGCAACCTAATGCCATGCACCAATCCAAGCTTCCCCTTAGGAAAACATTGAATCCGTGCTTTCCTATGAGGTCTATGTGATCAGTGCAGTGGAAGCATCTCTTGTGGCTGTCGGGAAGATAGAGGTGGAGTTAACCCGGCAATATAAACATTGCAGTTTGTGGCTCACATTGAAGGGTTAGAAGGGCAGGACCACTAAACACAAGCCACTTAATGGAGATTAAGTGGCCCAGGTGACTTTAGTGATCCTATAAAAGCATATGCATTTTATGTCTTAATTTATCTTGCTTGAAAGATTTGGGAACAATTTGTTTTGTATTGGAATGCTGATAAATGGCAGAATTTCTAACATTTTCTTAGTAAGATAAATGTAGTTTATAACTGATTCAGATTGTGAACTATATTGAAATGCCTGGATTGTCACCTGAATTGTATCTATTACAGAGCAGAATTTCAGGGTTTTATACATTTTGAGTGTTTAAAGCAAATTATAAAGTGTGATTAATAATTCAGAGCTTACTGATAAAGACGTTTAAATCAATAAGTGAACTCAGTGGTACATATATACTCAGTTTGTCAAATTTTTTAATAAATGTGTATTTGTCAAGTACCTGCATTCGTGACTAGGTGCAAGCTAGTTAGATACAAATCACATGCGTATTGTTATTTATATGTGTCATATTTATAGAAAATAATTTATAAAACCAATTACAAGGTGTCTGGAAAACAACACTGGTTTGAAACAAACCTTCATGTCAGGACATGTTGTTGAAAAAAGAGAAGGGGTATTAAGTAAAACTGCCTTGTTTAGTAAGGGAACACATTTATACAAAATAAACCTTTTGAATTCCCAGCTGATACTAGTCACATGATTGCGCCAATGTTTTGTATTGTTAATCATACTACAGCATGTGTTCTTTGTTCCCACCACTTAATTTGCTTCATTGTGCGAGAGAAAATAATTATAGATATTGTAAGGTCTAATTTAGCATTTTTTTTTACATTTTATTCGCTCAATTAACTCATTATGCAAAAACTCCAAGTGTCGTCTAACACAAAGGCTATTAAACTGTATTCAGTGTATAATAACAGGGAGGACAGCAATGAGGTTTCATCCTAAAACAGATTTATAAGAAACTACCATATTATATCTTTTATTCACTTTAACTAATATGTATTTGTGAGAATATAAATGTAGAACTTTAGACCTGTTAATTTTGCAAATGTCGTCATCTTGCTTCTATGTAAGTCATTGTTATAAATCGTCCTTCACACTTGGCGGTCAGAATAGAAAATGCCTGCAGAGAAGAAGAGAAATTAAACAATGTTTCTATTTCTCCTTGTTTGTAATGTGTACCTTGACTCTGCCTGGGCTAAACTAAATTGTGATGTAATTTACTAAATCGTTAAACAAAATGGAGCTTTACCTGTAAAAAGGGTTAACGCAAGTAAATGTAATTTTCAATGACTTACTCAATTATATAATTCCTATAGAAGTGCATGATATCTCTATGGATAATACATATTTTGGTATTCTGTATAAAGTAGCAGATAGAAGTCATATTTGATGCCTTCCTCCACTCATCTAATACTAGATAACCCCAATAATGTCACTTAATTGAACTTCCCTCTTACTAACTCTGATATTCCCAGAACTAATTAAAACCATGATGTTTGATCATATTTGTTAGAATTACACCATTTCAGAAAGAGACATTTTCTGCTTCATTATTCTTCAGAGAAAACTTTCTCCCATCTGTTGAAGGTCCATCATAGATCCATCACAGAGCTATTCAACAGGCAAACTGAAATGAAGGCAATAAAAACATTATGATGTACATATATTGACTGTGTTGGAATTTCGAAGAAACCCCAATGCAATCAAAAGATACTTTGTCACATGGTCATGGCCCAAGTTGACAAAACTGGACAAGTCAGAACTTCAGATTTCAACTTTTGCCAATATCCAGTGATGACTGTATGAAACTGGAATCTTCTTACACATCACAAGAGTTGGTCTTGCAAGATCCTCCATAGATCTCTGCTGTACACTCACTGTGGCACAAAAGTACAAGATTGAAACAACTCCTGGTGGATAAACTGCCAAGGAGAGCTTCAGATAAGTACCTCTATTTTCTGCTTCTCTCCCTCGCAGCTGCAATAGAAGCAGACATGTCCCCTTTGTCAGATCCTAAATAGATATACTGTAGTTATATAATTATTTATTTGAAAAAAGTATCTAATATATATATTTAACACTGGCATTTTGTGGGGATATTTATGGGATAATAATAGTAAACAGTTGAGAATTGCCCACTATTTCAATTCTCAGATCCCAAAGATCGTTATCGTGTAAGTGAAATGTATTCCATATAAATAAAAATCACAATTTGTTATAAAAATAGATACAATTTATTGGGACAAATTAAATAATAATAATAAGTAACATGCGTGACAATAATCAATGAATATTCAGTATAACATGAGTATGCAATACAAATGGCAATACACAATCCAATGGTTAACATAGCAATTGCCAAGAAGATTTATGACGGTACTTCACAGAGAAACGAAAGTGAAACTTACACACACAGAGCTTGCAGCTTAAGGCCATAAAACTTTAGCTGACAGTTAGAATAACCCTTTCAATGCTGGTTAGACCGCCTAGGTAGTTAAGATCTATTCTCATGTAATTTTAAATAAAATAACATTTAAACCAGCTCATTAGTCATTTCCTGGAACCATCCAATAAGAGTAATCTACCATGTTCTATAAGCAGAATTTTAACTTGCCTAAACAGATATTTTATCTTATTTTAGAGCAAATCAATATACCTGGATAAATACCACGATATGCTAACATGTGATAAATCACATAAATACATAATTATTCTTTTCCCATCTGCAGATTGGGATATTATAACTATAAATTCTTTAGTACCTAAGATTTCTAAATATCGAAATCTGATCGTGATTTATCCAGTCATATATCATGCTATTAGAACATTTTAATTAATTTAGATTAATTAAATGAAACCAGTATAATTACCAGTTGAGTAGATATTTTCATCAGATTAGTAGGTAGTCTCAGGAACTGCATGGATGTGTGATTGGTGTGTAGGAAATTCTGAGTGCCCTGGAGTGGATATCTGTCATGGATTTCTCTGCATTGCCCCCCGACTGCTCACCTCTTTGCTTCTTTGCTTACTTTGCATATCTTTGCATACCTCCTCTCTTCCCTTTGTCTTAACTTTTTAAAGGGAAAATTCACTAGGTGATAGACCAATAGAAAACTGGAGGTGAGGTTACCTTCCAGATAGCAATTTAAGTATTTGGTCTATAGAGGGCAGTCTCGTCCCACTAAACATTCCTATCCAGGAAAGAGTTAACTTTTCCTGGTGGCTATTTTGACGTCATTTACCTTATCTTTATGGTTGTCCATAACTTAAGTTTACTGTCAGTTCAAAGAGTTTCTTTGGGCTTTCTTCAGACTATGTGTCTGGCAAATTCTGCTATAATTTCCAATATGACAGTTCGTAAACTAAGTATGACCTCTAAATTACAATGGGACGTTATACAATATCGAAAGTAAAATTAAATTATTTAATCTTCTCTGTCATAAATGTCTGGTTTTAGAATTAATTATATTCCATTAGCATTTAGACAGTCTGTCCATCCCCCGTTCTCATTTCTTATCAACAGGTTTGTATATACTAAGCATTCCTTTAGCTCTGGTAAAGTGTTTAGTTTTACAGAAGGGATAGAAATCTTGTGTCTTTTGTTAGCTGAAAATAACAAAATGGAGTCTGCTCTGTTCCGAGTGACTCTGACAATATACATTTTAATTTCTATCATAGCACAAAATGTCTGCCGATATAAATACCCTGACGATTTTATCACGGTCAAGCCCAGAACCTCCCTATAGCTTCCCCACCCACCCCAAAAACCACTTCAGTCTCGGTGACTGGTGCAACTAAAACAAATTTAAATTGTGCCAGTCCCGCCATCTTTGTGTTCCGAAGATGGTGTTACTGTGAATTCCCTGTTTTGCCCTTCCTTGGACACTCTGGTCCCGGACGTAGTTTGACACTGGAAATAAGTGAGTAATGCCAGTGATAAAGTTGACAAAGGCCTTGGAGTTTGACTAAAGCTCCACCCCTTGTCAACTTTTGTCAACCTTCAGGTTTTACATAAAGGAAAATAGCCCCTACTTTTCCATTTATATAACTTTAAAAAGCAAAAATGGAATTTAAAAAAGAAACAAAAATATAAACAATATGGGGCAACTGGGGTGGGGTTACCAACATTAAAAAAGTGACAGATCCACTTTAAAGAGGGTTATTATTAACTATGTCAGGTCCTGACATTACGTTTCCTGTTAATTTCACCATTCTGTTTGCATGTAGAAGTGTTTGCATAAATTAGAATAGTGATGGCTAACCTTGGCACTGTGGTGGCTGTGTAACCCTTGCTCTGTGGTGGCTGTCTAACCTTGGCACTGCGGTGGCTGTCTAACCTTGGCTCTGTGGTGGCTGTCTAACCATTGCTCTGTGGTGGCTGTCTAAGCTTGGCTCTGTGGTGGCTGTCTAACCCTGGCTCTGCGGTGGCTGTCTAACCTTGGCACTGCAGCTGATGTGACTGCATTTGATCTTCTCTTAGTATAACTTTACTATGGAATATCTTTAGCTGTGTCTAAGAATGCTACTATTACACTAAGCAGAAATCTGAAATGTGCTTCACCTTACAAAACTAAGAGTTTCTGAAAATACATAGTTATTAAAAAAAAAATGCACTGATAGGCAATGTTATCTCTTGGCACTCAAAAAGTTAATTTACATACATGCTGTTTTTTTTTTTTACAATAGAACGATTTATTTTGCATCAAATTTTTGAGCTTTCCACAAAAAAAAATGAAAAAAAAAATAAATCAAGCACCGTTCTGGATCTTTTAACCTAATGTACGATGTGTAATCAACAAGCATTGGTCTGGTTACATTATATCTTGTTTCCCTACAGGCTATTAAAGATCTTGATCTACGAGGACGAAGGTGCATTCTGTCATGCGGTTCAGCAACTGTAGCATAATACTCTATTATTAGAAAGTGAATGCTTGAAGCAGCCTTAGCATTGTGTCTACTTTTCGAACATTCTTGAAACCATGAGTGGGTTCCTCTCCTATCTGGACCCAAGGAGAATTCCATGGGGAGCCACATGGCACGCAGTCAATGCACGGATTCTACGCACCAAACCCGTGGAGTCAATGCTGGAAGGGACTGGGAGTACAACTGCTCATGGAACCAAGCTAGCTCGGGTACTTACTACAGTGGACCTAGTCTCCCTCGGTGTCGGGAGCTGTGTTGGCACAGGCATGTATGTCGTGTCGGGACTGGTTGCCAAAGAAATGGCCGGACCTGGAGTCATTGTCTCCTTTATAATTGCAGCTGTGGCATCAATATTATCAGGTGGGTGTTGTCTCAGTTTTCTCTATGCTGTTTATAGAACAGATTGGCTCTTGAAGACAAAATGTTAACAGTTTAGGATTATGGACATTCTCAAAGGGTGTAAGTGAAAGATAAATATAGTTATTCTTTAGCACATCTTGTGATGTCTGTTATATGAACAAGTTGTATATAAACTGACACTTATGTTGGCTACACACAGAGCCATAGAAAAAAACTGTACATCAAACTATTAGTGAAAAATATTCAAATGTCAGGCAGTGCAATTAGAGAAAATACAAATATATCAAAAGTGAATGAAGAACAGTACATTTGGTGTAAATGAATAGTAATTAGGGGGAACTGAGTAGTAGTCGTCCGTCAGGGTCAGTAAGGAGAGCCAAACCTGAGAACAGTTAACATCACTTCTTTTTATATATTTGTTTTATAACATTATTAATAATAAAAATAATAATAATTTCTTTAATATGGAATGTTTAATGAATTGACAACAAAATGTATAATTGTTGGCATTTTTTTTAAATATGGCTATTTTGGTGTACATTATGACATTTATGAATTTTGTTAAATACACTCCGTATCCTCTAAAATCATTTTAGTTGATGTTCATAGATCTTGGACTACATGTGTAATTTTCTAGTTATGTTAAGAATAACTAATACACCAGTAGCAGAGTTTATTTATTACTGGTATTTATAAAGCGCCAACAGATTCCGTAGCGCTGTACAATTGGTGGAGAACATACAATATACACAGACAAATACAAAAGGTAGAGAGGGCCCTGCCCGTCAGCTGAAATCTTGCCATTTAAGCTCTTTTATATGAAGTTCATAGGTAGATAGCCTGTGAGCTTACAATCTAAAGGATACTGTGGGGATTTGAGACAAGAGGTGGCAGTGGAAATTTGGAAGTGGTGGCTAAATAAGGAAACAGAGAGTTTATCAACATAGAATAGACTACATATTTAATTTGAACTACAATGGGATTCATGTTGTATTTCAGTGTGTCTGAAAATTTGAAATGACCATTCTAACTTTATCGATAAATATATTTATTTTGAAGTTAGGTTAATTCCTCTCTAGTTTTAGATGTTGCCCCCCCCCTCCCTACTTGGTTAACTCAAAAAAGTTATACATATAAAGAAAAAAGAAAGATACAATTTATGTAATCCAGTGCCGTGACAGTTTCCTCATTGCAGTCCAATTGGCCGGTGGTGAAATTAACATACTTGTTGATCTCTGGTCCAATCCACTGCTTCTCTATGAGAAACCTTATGGTGGCTCTTAATTGGACAGTCACTACAGGTGTGTTTCTCAGAAAAATATTGCCAGCGAAAAGGGATGGCAACTATGCACCAAAACAGCTATAATCAGATGTCGTGTTTTGTTTAGAGTGTCCCTTTTGTAAACCGATCAGCCACGACATTAAAACCACCTGCCCAATATCATGTAGGCCCACCTAGTGCTGCCAAAACAGCTGTAATGTGTCGAGGCGTGGACTCCACAAGACCTCTGAACGTGTCCTATGGTATCTGGCACCAAGACTTTTGGAAAGAAAAACCTTTCAATCTTGCAAGTGTATGTGAGAGTGAAACTCTCAATTTAGGATAGGCAGTAATGGCTGTGATACTACTCATATGGATAAAACAGGCTCCCACTTAAAGCCAGAATTTGCAGAAACAAAGAGAGTTATTGTATCAACTGCATCCTAGTTAACCATTTATTGTGGCAATATTCCAATAACATTGGGACTAATGTATTGAAATATATTTGTTATACACAGACTGACGTTTTTTACTTTGATATTTTTTAAAGACTTATTCCACACACCATAACGACTCCTGATATTTTTTGAGATTTTATCTAATAGCTCTCTTTATATCTTGCAAGTTGCAATCTGGGACCTCCATGGATCAGATTTGTTCTTCCAGCACATCTCTCTGATGTTCAATCAGATTGAGATCTGGGGAATTTGGAGGCCAAGGCAAGTAGCTCTATACAGTGGCGTACACACAATCCACGGGGCCCCGGTGCGAAACTGATCCGTGGTCCCCCCACCCCTCCCTATTCACCGCACTCACCCCCAAAAGACACACACATAGACACCCACACATACATACAAACAGACAGACACACATATATACACACACACACAGACACATACATACAGACACACACACAGACAGGCACACACACAGACACATACATACAGACACACACACACACAGACACATACATACAAACAGACAGGCACACATACTGACACATACATACAGGCACACAGACAGACATACATACAGACAGGCACACAGACAGACACACACACAGACAGACACACATACATACAAACAGACATGCACACATACACACAGGCAGACACATACAGACAGATACACACACATACAGGCATACATATATGCAGACAGGCACACATACAGACACATACATACATACACATACAGACAGACACACACGACACACATACATACATACATACATACAGACAAGCACACACACACACACATACATACAGGCAGACACACACAAAGACATACATACAGGCAGACACACACAAAGACATACATACAGGCAGACACACACATACATACAAAGACATACATACAAACAGGCACACATACACACAGACAGACACACATACACATACAGACAGACAGACACACGCAGACAGACACATACACACATACATACAAACACACACACACACACAAAATATTTAAGTCACCCTCCTGTTTCCTACCTTTTAGGTGCAGGAGGGTGACTTTCCATGGGGTCCAGTGGTGGCTCAAGTGGATGGGAGTCAGAGTTCCAATTCTGACTCCCAGTTCTTCCACCTGCGCGGGCTCGGTGTATGCTGGCTGGAGTGACGGGGAGTCACTTCCTCCCAGCTCTGTGTGGCTCTATACACAGCAATTCAATTTTTCTATCCAGGTCAGGATTAAGGGTTTCAGCTATTTGAGCTACAGTAGCTCTTCTCTGTGATCGGACCAGACATGCTAGTGTTCATTCCCATGTACATCTATGAGCCTTTGGTGCCCATGATCCTGATGCTGGTTCACTAGTTGTCTTTCTTACACCACTTTTGGTAATAACCACTGCATACTGGGAAAACCCAACAAGATTTGCCATTTTGGAGATGCCAAAGTAATCTAGCCATCACTATTTGGCCCTTGTCAACGTCACTCAGATCATTTCAATTTCCCATTTTTCCTGCTTCCAACACATTGAATGCATTACCTGACTGTTCACTGACTGCTTATTATATCCCACCCTTTAACGGGTGCCATTGCAACAATATAATTAATGTTATTCACTTCACCTGTCTGAGGTTTTAATGTTGTGGCTGATCAGTGTAAAATATTATGGATTTGGCTATTTAGGGCTCATTTCCAATGATGCCACAAATTTTACTACCCAGCTGCTAGTCGTTAAGTTCTCTGCTGCTACTGTTAGTGTGTAGCAGCCATTTACTGACTGCAAAATGTCTCCAGTAGCGACAGGGAGTAACCTGCTGCCAGTACTAAAAGCAGCTCTGTCGTGTTTTTTTCTTTCAATTTTCCTTTACTTATGCTTTTTATATCCTTAATATCTTAAAGAGTATACTTCTATTTTTGCCACTTGCCTTTATATTTATTATCTTATTCTTCCTTGTCCAGAGATATTGGGCATGCCTAATAACAATTCTGAGACAGATGTGCTTAGCTCATTCTCCACTCCCACCCTTCATTTAATAAGCCTTCCCCATCCTCCTCGCACTTTGTCTGCCTTATTTGTTTATTGTTTTCCTCCCCTGTCCACCCTACTTCCTCCTTCCCCTCACTGGCCCAAAGCGCACGTACGTGGCCTGAGCTAGCGAAACGGTCCGATCCCAGGCTTGTCTAGGAGGAGCCTGGGATTCTGACCAACGAGCCTCTGTTGACAGCAAATGGAGGAGAGAGGTCAGTGCCGGGACCCACTTGACTTCCATAGCACAGGTGAGCTTGTCCCCCTTTTGTACACAGGAAAGGTTTCTGTGAGCTGTAGTTTAATTGTCAAATGCATTTAGTGGTTTTGGTGTTTACGCTGGCCCTTTAATTATCAATATTGATTCGCAATTAAATATATTTTTAATAAGTTATAATCAGTTGAACAGATTCTTCCATGTAAATAAAATAATTGAATTGTTCTCAAGTCTCAACGTGCTTACATGTATTACAGAGTTCATTAGCTTTAAATATGTAATTTTACCATCCTCAGTCTTCCAAATTTGCATTTTAAAATGAGCAGTTTGCAAGTGGTCCTTTAACTATAATGAAGCAAGTCAGCAGGGGTATCTCAGATTTGTCAAGTAATCACTTAATTGCATAATTACTCAATAATCCTAACCTTAATTGCATTACATTAGAATTAGCTAAATATTTATTCCATTTCAAACTGAAGAAAGTGACGCAAAACATAAACAATGTTTTCTCTATTGAAACAAAACTACATTTAAAAGGGTTTGCTTGCATAAAAGAGATATCAATTCATCTCCAGTGTACAGGGCCACCACCAGGGTTGTACAGGCCGTGATATGCCCCCAATGTGCATATATAGTCACAGGAAAAAGAAAGTACACCCTCTTTGAATTCTATGATTTTACACATCTGGACATGATAACAATTATCTGTTCCGACACAGCTAATACACTCCCTGGGTGAGAGAGAGTGCACAGAGCTCTCCTTTAATGCAGAAGTGCTACAAGGACCGTGGCCGTGCTGCACCAGGGAGGAGGATTTAATTTTACCACATGATAGGAGGCTTCATATTTTGCATTAACTTTCTTTACTAACTCCATAGCAGCAAAGAAAAAACAGGTGAAATAAAGAACCAATCAGAGTGTATATGAGTGAAAGCATAGCCAGAGCACTTCCTTTCTTTGCTGCTCCATTACAAGTCAGGTCAGAGTACTTGTTCTATGCCTCTGTTTTAAAACTGTACTTATTGTATGTGATTACTATTTTCCTTTCCTGTGGGGTGACAGGGGGCTATCCTCTACCTCAACCTGTCTAGTGGGGCTATTTTTTCTATGATTGGGGTTCTGTCCCCTCTTTCCCCAGGCCCGCTCTTCCCCGAGGCAGCCTATTCCCCCTCACAACCATTTCCTATACCTCTCATACCTGTGCCTATTAGAAGCAGTATTCGTTAAAAGCCTATCATGGAAGACACCCAGAACCCCATGGATCTCCAAGCTATGATTAACGCGGCGGTGGCCGCATCTCTGTAAAAAACTATGGCCAAAGTATTCCCAACGGCCTCTGACCCTGTCAAGCCGGCCCCAAAATGCTCTCAAGCAAGAGATGACTCAGATGAGTCGGATGACTCCTCTAGAGAGAGAGCACGCCCGGAAAAATGCCATTGGAAGGGCAAGGGCTCCAGGAAGTTCCCAAGTAAGGGTAAAACACCCCTCAAGCACAATAAGCGCCCAACAATGACCGTCCCTCCTTCTATTTCAGATGATTCCTCAGATGAGGAAAGAGAAGTGCCCCACTTCCTTTCCATTGTGGACTAGTGGCAGGCAGAGGTCTCAGACTCCATACGTCCGGGAGACATTTCTGTTATTGTATGTAGGACTTACATTTAAAATTATTGTTCAAAAGGCCAAACAAATCACACTGAAATAGCCATGCCTGGAGTTTTAGCTTCCAAGGCCAGTTTCCTTTATATTGCCTTGAGTCATAACGCAACGCAATTAGCTGTGAGGCCACGTTCCTGTACCGCTAGATTTGTTTCCAAGCAACTTAATAGCAGGTATGAATGCAGGAAATGCCGACCCATGCTTTAGACGATTTAATGGCTACAGATCCCAGATTGTTACTTATACTGACCTCGCCTGTAGGTAAAAAAAAACATATTTTATATTATTTCATTTAGATTATTTCATTATAATAATTGGCCATCATAATCTAACTCGGAAAAATCATTATTCTAGTGCAAATAACATCAGTGAATCATAGTAATTAAATAAGAGCATTAAACCATTATTTCTAAGCACATCATCCACAAATCAGAGAGAAAAGGAGAAGGAAAGGATTAAGAAGCAAAGATTAACCCCTTTCTTATCATGTATTCCAAGATCCAGGAGAATAGAACTTATACTTTTAAAATACGTGATAATTTTTCAAGGCTACTGGCCTTTAATTTCCTACTTGTCATGTTTCCAATGATGTTTAGACGAAAATAAGTGCACAAATAAGTGCACAAATGCACTGATTAAACATGTGGTAAGTGGCTTTCTGATGGTTCTGCAGGACTCATTAACTTGTGTTCCTGTTTGTCTAACTTGTTTCATCACAATTATTTCTAAGCTTCATTAACCCATAGCTGAGCTTTACAAAATTACTAAGGCAATCATAGAGTGGATGCTCTTTAAATGTATTATATAGATAATAATAAAAAAAAAAAACTTTGAAGTTCTATGTAGAAATTGACTCAGCCACCCGCAATGATAATTTTACGTTCTAGAGCACTGTCGAGTGCTGAGGCATTGCCAGATCCCAGGAACACTTGGGGCTGGACCCCAAAGAATATCATGAAGACCCCTAAACTAACAGAGCGTTGGGGGTATATCATGACATATTCCATTGTACAGTGCTGCGGGATTTGTTGGCGCTATATAAAAAATAATAATATCCCCGCCATTCTGTCTCTTCTCTGTGCTGGAATCTCAATGAAAGCATAGCTGGATACAATCACATGCTGCACAGTCAAGTATTCTGTATCATATCACCTCCTCCCAACAGTTATGTAAAGGGCAACAAAAACCTCCACTAAGTAGTTTTACGAAGCACTATACTAGAGATCTTTCGTTTTACATTTAGCTGCTTTGAGAAACTGCTGACTGATGTCAAATTTAAAAAAATCCTCCTGTTTCCTCGATCAACTGTAGAGATCTGGGGTTGAAGATTCCCACAACTTGGGGTTGAGCACTAAAGCTCCCCCAGCAATTTATATGGTTAAGTGTATTCCATGAGCAGGGCTTTACAGCCAAAGTGAGCGAGTTTTATTTCAAATGCCAGATTTCGATGGTAGTAACTAACAGCTGAACTAGAGCTCACAAAAGTCATTATATCATATACATCAGTATTTTTAGAGTAAAAAGGAAATAGTGCAGCATAATCCAAAAAACAAAACTCGGGTCAAAAAGGACTGTCTCGCTGAACTTGAGATTGTATACTGCAAGATGAGAGGGGGGATGGGTGGATAAAACTAGCAAAACTATCCTGAATTTGTGGTTTTGTCCCGCTGCTCTGGGTTTGTTTCTTGATGTCCTTAATCAGATTAACACTAGTGCATTAGTAGATTTGCCTACGCTGAGTAACATCAGGGCTATCAGCCCACAGTAATAGTGCTTCAAGAATGCTGTGATCATGGCTGACCCTAAGCATGGTAATTTGAAACTCCCCCTATTGCGTCAGGCATGCTAAGATGACAGGCAGACCTACCTGTTGTTGCTGCTCTTCCTTCACTCTTACCTGTTGGCATTTATCCATACTCCCATTGTTGGGAGGTGTTGATTACTAGTGTTACTTACAAGATGCTATAACATTCAAGTTATGTACTATGGGAAAACATTTTATAAAAGTCAAGGTGACAAATCAAATTTGACACACAGAAACATAAATTAAGTGTATTGTTTAAATGGGTAAACAGTAGAGGCGGCTCTCTAATTAGGCGGTTTAGGCGGCTGCTAAGGCTGCAACGCTGGCTGGGGCCTCTTGGCTGCCTAAACCACCTTAGGACAGACACCAGGAGGGAGCCTGGCGGCTTGCTCAGTATCCCACCGGGTGCGAGGCCCCTCCTGTCTGGCCGGCCAGCAATAGCAGACACCAGTCTTCAGCTCCACAGTGTACAGAGCTTCAGACCATGTGTCTCGTGAGCAGTGGCGGCTCTAGACTTTATGAGGCCTTAGGCGAAACTCAAACAAGAGGCCCCCAACTAACACTCATAATAAAAAAACATATAGGGGTTGCATCTTGTGTATAATGAGCTGTAGGTATAATGTATGACAGGTTTGCAGTGCTGGATACAGAGTGCTAGTCTCTGTATTCACTGTTGGGGTGAGTGTGGCACGGTTAAAGGAGAAAGTGTGACAGGGCGAGGGGAGGTGAGAGTGACAGGATGAGGGAGGGTTATGTGACAGGGTTAGTGTGGCATGTCTAGGCAGGATGAGTGACAGGATAGGAGAAGTTAATGTGATAGGGTAAAGAGGGGGTGAGTTTGACAGGGTTATGGGTTATGTGTTGAACGGCTGGAGTAGGGAGTGTGACAAGGCAAAGGGAAAGTGAGCCGGACATGATTACGTGACAGGGTGAGTGTGGCATGGTTGGGCCCACGTGAAAGGGTTAATGTGAAAAAGGATGAGTGTGACAGGGTTGGGGGTAAGTGTGACAGTATGAGAGAAGATGAGTGTGATAGGATTGGGGGATTAATGTGATAGGGTGAGTGTAGAAGAGCGAGGGCCAGTAATTGTGGTATGGATGGAGGGGGTGAGAGCAACAAGATTAGGAGAGGTTAATCTGAGCGAGGTGAAGGGGGCATGACAGCATGTGGGGGGTGACAGTGTGTGGGGTGGCTGTATGTGTGTGTGGAATTGTGACGGTGGGTAGGTGAGAGTGTGGGAGGCAGTGTTGGAAAGGGTGACAGTGTGTGCAGGGGCAGTGTGTGGGAGGGGGGACTGTATGTATTGGTGACATAGTGTTGGGGGCGGACAATATGGGTTGCAGTGTGTGAAAGGGTAACAGGCTGAGAGAGCAGTGTGGAGGAATGTGACACTTTTGGGGGCAGGGTGTGAGTGGGTGACAGTGAGGAGGAAGATGACAGTGTAGGGGCAGTGTGTGACAGTGTGGGGGGACAGGGTGTGTTACAGATTGGAAGGGCAAGGTGTATGGGAAACAGTGTAGTGAGGGCAGGGTGTGTGACAGCATGAGGGGGCAGTGTGTATGACTGTGTAGGGGGGCAGGGTGTGTGACCATGTGGGTGGCAGAGTGTGTGGGAGACAGTGTGGGAGAGCAGGGTGTGTGACAGTGGGGGGCATTTTGTGTGAGAAATTGTGTGGGGGCAGAGGGTGTGGCGGACAGCGTGGGGGGCAGGGTATGTGGTGGTGACTGTGGGTGGCAGGGTATGTGTGGGAAGGTTATGTGGTGGTCAGTGTGGGGGGCAGGTTATGTGGGGGTCAGGGTATGTGGTGGTCATTGTGGGGGTCAGGGTATGTGGCGGTCAATGTGGGGGACAGTGTCTGTGGTGGTCAATGTGGGGGACAGTGTCTGTGGTGGTCAGTGTGATGGTTAGTGTGGGGGGCAGTGTATGTAGTGGTCAGTGGGGGGGACAGTGTCTGTGGTGGTTAGTGTGGGGGCAGTGTATGTGGTGGGCAGGGCAGTGTGGGGGGCAGGGCAGTGTGGGGGGCAGGGTATGTGGATGGCGGGGCAGTGTATGTTGGGGCAGGGCATGTTTGAGGCAGGTTATGTGGGGGGCAGGGCAGTGTATGTGGGTGGGCAGTGGGGGTAGGAGGGCAGTGTTGGGGCAGTGTGGGTGGGAGGTCAGTGTTGGGGCAGTGTATGTAGGTGGACAGTGAGGGTGGGAGGGCAGTGTTGGGGCAGTGTATGTAGGTGGACAGTGAGGATGGGAGGGCAGTTTTGCGGCAGTGAGGGTGGGTGGGCAGTGTTGGGACAGTGAGGGTGGGAGTGCAGTGTTGGGACAGTGAGGGTGGGAGGGCAGTGAGGGTGGGAGGGCAGTGTTGGGGCAGTGAGGGTGGGCATTGTTGGGGCAGTGAGGGTGGGTGGGCATTGTTGGGGCAGTGAGGGTGTGCAGTTTTGGGGCAGTGAGGGTGTGCATTGTTGGGGCAGTGAGAGCGGGTGGGCAGTGTTGGGGCAGTGAGGGTGGGTGGGCAGTGTTGGGGCAGTGAGGGTGTGCAGTTTTGGGGCAGTGAGGGTGGGTGGGCATTGTTGGGGCAGTGAGAGCGGGTGGGCATTGTTGGGACAGTGAGAGCGGGTGGGCAGTTTTGGGGCAGTGAGAGCGGGTGGGCAGTTTGGGGGCAGTGAGGGTGGGTAGTTTTGGGGCAGTGAGGGTAGGTGGGCATTGTTGGGGCAGTGAGGGTGGGCAGTTTGGGGGCAGTGAGGGTGGGTAGTTTTGGGGCAGTGAGGGTGGGTGGGCATTTTTAGGCACAGTGTGTGTGGAGGCTGTGACAAGCCTCCACACACTAAAATACCTTTTTTTATTATATAATTACCTGGTGGTCCAGTGGCAGCAGTCCCTGGTGGTCCGGTGGGATGACTGTTCCGCCTGCAGCTCCGCGAGAGCTGCAGACCTTGTTCTCGCGAGAGCCTGTCAGAGCGTTGCCGTGGTAACCCGCAGCAACGCTCTGTAAGCCCGCGAGAACCACATTATGTGATCTGCAGCTCTGCACTCGGCGGAGCTGCAGATCAGAGGCTGGCTCTCCCTGTGGGCAGACCATGTGGAGGGGCCACCCGGCGGCATACTGGGCAAGCCGCCGGGCCCCCTCTCACTGTCGGGTCCGAGAACACGACAGTTCAGTCTGCCCTTAGGCGATTTAGGCGGCCGCGAGGCCCCAGCAAGCGCGAGGCCTTAGACGGCCGCCTAAATCGCCTAATTAGAGAGCCGCCTCTGCTCGTGAGAACTGGGCAATCAGAGTGTTGCCGTGGGTTACCACGGCAACGCTCTGACGGGTCTGGCGAGATACATGGTCTGCAGCTCTGCGGAGCTGCAGACTGGATATAATGGGCAACACTGGATCACCAGGGAATATTTTTTTTTTTTTTTAAAGGTATTTAGTCTCCCCGCTCTCCCCATCACCCACCCCCTTACACCATCACCCCCACTCACCATCACCCCCCCTCCCTCTCACCATCACCCCCCTTCCCTCTCACCATCACCCCCACTCCCTCTTATCATCATCATCCTCTCACACACAGGATCACCCCCCACACACACAGTATAACCCCCCTCACACACTCAGCCTCCCCAGACACACTGTTAGCATACCCTCACACTGTCACCTCCCCACACATTGTCACCCCTCCCTACACTGTCATAATCCCCCCACACTGTCAGCCTCTTCATGCTTCCACACTCATCCACACTTTACCTCCACTCGCCTGTCACACTCCCTCATCAAACAATGTCATACTCTCTGTCCCTCATTCTCTTTCACAACCTCCCACCCCCACCCTGTCCATTTATCACCTTCGCCCTGCCACACTCTCCCTGCCACTGGTACCCCTTAACTCACCTTGTCACAGTCACCAGCTGAAGACATTCATCATACACAGTCAGGAAAAATAGCTTTGCCATTAACACAATGCACAAACACAATGCATAAAGGCAGACCCCCCATATCCACAACACACTTCAAGCAGCTACCCCATAAACATACGGTCCCAGACAAATACACAAACATGCTCACAGAGACATACATTTACACACACAAGGATACTCTGTCAAACACACTCAACTGTGCATTAATGTGTGTATGTGAGTGTGCATGTATTGCAACTCTATTTTTTTTCACTTTTTTGTTAGTGGGGCTTCATGTTTGAGTTTCGCCTAAGGCCTCATAAAGTCTAGAGCCGCCTCTGGTAAACAGTCTTAAAGGACCACTATAGGCACCCAGACCACTTCAACTTAATGAAGTGGTCTGGGTGCCAGGTCCATCTAGGTTTAACCCTTTTTGCAGTAAACATAGCAGTTTCAGAGAAACTGCTATGTTTACCTATGGGTTAATCCAGCCTCTAGTGGCTGTCTCATTGACAGCTGCTAGAGGCGCTTCCACACTTCTCACTGTGATTTTCACAGAAGAAGAAGGAGGAAAGTCCCAGCACCTGAAAAAAGGTAAGGGTTTAACCCCTTCCTCCCCCTTCAGCGCCACAGGAGTGGGACCCTGAGGGTGGGGGCACTATATTGCGGTCCTGTGGTCCTTAATGCACATTCTGCAGTTTAGACAGTTACTAATCTAGTGTGTAGCATAGAATCAGAAAAGGTCCTCAGTAGCACTTTCCCCTTGCTGTGCAGGAGTAAGGTGAATTAACGTCATTGCATATGTTTTTTCCATCGACTTGCAGTAATATTAGTTAAACCTTGCCAGCTTTCTTCCTCATTGATTCACAGATTGATTTCATTCAGGGCCCTTCTGCCAAGTCCCAAATTAAATAAGAAAGATGGATGGCTTCTCACACAAACCTTTGTGGCCATCACCCATTTGTAAAACGTGGTGAAGCTTACATTACAATGTATGATCCTATATCCTATATATATAAGATATAATTCTGCAATAAACATGTTAGGGTTTTATTTTATTATAAAAATCAAGCTTTTATTTTCAGCTGTTTGCGTTCCTTATGTATTCATCACTTTTCTGTTTGTTTTATCTTTGTTCCCTTCTGTAAAAACGTGGTTAGTTAGGCAGTGTCGCCTCCCCCCATTGTTTTCAATTTATATACTGAGCATATCATAAACCTATGCAGAGTATATAACTGATAACATTAAACCCCATAACCAGTCTCATAACAAATCAGCCTTTAAAGATCCTAAATCAAAAAGAAGATTTTTTTTTTCATTATAGGACCACTATAGGCACCCAGACCACTTCAGCTCATTGAAGTGGTCTGGGTGCCAGGTCCCCCTAATTTTAACCCTGCAGCTGAAAACATAGCAGGTTCAGAGAATGTTTACACTGCAGGTGAATCCAGCCTCTAGTGTCTGTCTACCTGACGGAGTCCAGCGTCAGATAAGATCCCCATAGGAAAGCATTGAGTAATGCTTTCCTATGGGCGGGTTTGAATGCGCGTGACTCTGGCTGCTCATGCGCATTCGGCTCCACTCGCAAGCTGACGTCGGCAGGGAAGGAGAGGTCACCAGCACCAAGGGAGCCCGGTGCTGGATTAAGGTAAGTGGCTGAATGGGGTTTTAACCCCTTCAGCACCTAGGGAGGGGGGCCCCGTGAGAGCCTATAGTGCCAGGAAAACAGGTTTGTTTTCCTGGCACTATAGGATCCCTTTAAACAAACACAAGGCTGTAGAGTTGCAAAAAGAAAATAGTCAGGCCATTTTATACTAGTTCATACCTCCCAATATTTCATATGGACAAAGAGGAACGATTTAATTTTAGGGGAGTGAGTGGGGTTGTGGCCAGGGTAGGTTGTTCTGAGAAATTTTAGGCGACTTACTAATAACAATTTATACAACTAAAATGTAATTTAGAACAAGAACAATGTATCTTAATTACACAGACTGATTTCTAAACACATGTATTGTAGTTTAAAGACACATTACTGTGAGTATTATTGCTGTTAAAATCTGTTATATATTTAGACATACCAACAATATGAAGCTCTTGGAAAAGATGGACATTAGGATAGAAAAGAGGGACACTTTGGAGGTATACTAGTATATGGTCCTTAGGGACTGGATTACAATCCTTAAAATAACACTCTAAATGCTTGAAACTAATTAGCTTAATGCATTGCTTTATGTGTGAAGAGTGTGTCCTCTTTTCATTTTACAAAAAAGTTCAGATCTTAATAGAAATTGCAATTTGTTATAAATTAACCCCCTGGCTTTCAATCAGGCAATTAGCATAGTTACTTCCTGGTCATTTAGCTCTGTGCAGATAAACTGAAGAGACAGCAATTGCCCAGAGCACCTACCTTGCAAAGACTTCTCATTGAGCACATTGGGAAGTCTTTGATTGGACAGCCACAGATAATCTGGGTTGAGGAATAAGAGGATGGCTTGCAAAGGTTGAAGAAAAGAGATCTGAAGCTTTTGCAAACTGTTCTTAGATAAAGAAAATATAGGATATGGCGTATACTGCGCCCAAATATTATACGTACATACACCTCTGCGAGGAAAAGTTGGTAAAATACCTCGGAATAATAAAACAGAAAAAAAATAATAGTGCAATACAGTATATAACAGTGCAAATATTTGTGCTAGGTAACTGTAGAAAAAACACTCACATACAGTAGAGCTATATAAGAGCTCTACTTTTTTCAGCGTGGACGGTATAATACCCGTCTAAGGATGTAAGGTGGTGAAGATGGTACTGGTCCTCCAAATGCACAATGGGGATAAAAGAGAAAGAGACGCTCTGATAGTGTAGTAAGTACTATAAAATCAGGGTGATAAGATAAAGTAATGTACTTACAATTTTTAGAGCAAGACTTGCTCTAGTTATCACAGCATGGGTGGTACTATCCCCACCTAAGGATATGATGGCACTAGGTAGTTGAACAGGACATAAAGGAATAATATATAAAATAATAAAAGAATAAATGTCTAAAAGTATAAAATAGACTATTTATTATCAAATATCACATATAAAAATATAGGTACAAATGTCCAAAGTATAAGGGGGTCCCACTTGACACGTTTCGCCTCTCCAGAGGCTTTATCATAAGTGACACTTTTGATAAAGCCTCTGGAGAGGCGAAACGTGTCAAGTGGGACCCCCTTATACTTTGGACATTTGTACCTATATTTTTATATGTGATATTTTCACCACCTTACATCCTTAGACGGGGATTATACCGTCCACGCTGAAAAAAGTGAAGCTCTTATATAGCTCTACTGTATGTGAGTGTTTTTTCTACAGTTACCTAGCACAAATATTTGCACTGTTATATACTGTATTGCACTATTATTTTTTTTCTGTTTTATTATTCCGAGGTATTTTACCAACTTTTCCTCGCAGAGGTGTATGTACGTATAATATTTGGGCGCAGTATACGCCATATCCTATATTTTCTGTTTCACTAATACACAAGGTTTGGGAATCCTTGTATTGTATACAGCAGCCCCCATTGTTATCTTACGGTATAGTGAGCGCCTATAAACCCTGTTTTTTCATTGTTCTTAGATAAACCCTTATTGACAAAAATAAATGCACACATGTTTTAATCAGGAGCATATCTACTAAAAAGTGATTTTGTGTTTTTGCCTTTTTTTTTTGGATTGTGGAGTGTCCATTTAAGAGGTTGTGAATGTGGTCATTAAGAGGTTAACATAAAAAGAGTATTCTTATGGTATGTAAAGTTCTTTATAGGTAACGGAAGCCTTTTATTTGTAGAATGTCTTAGATATGTTAGATATAGTTAATAAGTCAGGGGTCTTGGGAGTTTTTTTTAAGCATGTATTATAACCTTATTCTTGTTATTGTTATTTTTTATTTTATACAGGTGTATGCTATGCTGAATTTGGAGTCCGCGTTCCCAAAACCACTGGTTCTGCTTACACATATAGCTATGTCACAGTTGGTGAATTTGTGGCATTTTTCATTGGCTGGAATTTAATTCTGGAGTATCTGATTGGCACAGCAGCGGGAGCTAGTGCCCTCAGCAGTATGTTTGATTCCCTCGCAAATCACTCAATCAGTAACTGGATTATTCACAGTGTGGGGACACTGAATGGATTGGGTAAGAAAATGTATATGTTTTTGGGAGATACATATATGACAGTTTCCTTGAGTGCCATAGTATTAGGAAGTCACAGGACAGACAACTTTTAGTCCAGCCTACATTCCTCCCAATACAAACCGTGCTGTATCCAGTCCCACCATGTGTATAGTCGTCCCCCTGGCATATTAAAAAAACATGCCCCAATAACCCAAAAAGACTCGGACAGCACATATTTTGGAAGAGAATTATCACAGCTTTATTCAAATATAAAAATTTGAACAAGGAAAAAACAGGTAATTCTCAACATAACTTAATCATTAACATATCAACCCCATCATACCGCCTTTATACAATTATACCCCGGGCAATGACCCAACCCAACTAAAAAAATAAAGTTATACCATATTATAACACAATATAAGTAACAGAACACATAACCCACTGCCACTTTTCCACTTTACAATTTTAGGGGTATACCAAGATACCCCCACACACCCAGGTTCTGAGTTACCAACAAGCTCAAACCTACCAATACTAGTTCAAAACCTAACTATTCTTAGAGAACTAGAACCATCGCACATATGGAACCGACCTACCCCAACTTTTCCATCCATCCCCTTCCGCTGTGATCAAACAGGAGACAAAACAAAAACAGGGAGGGACGATGGGACAACAACAGGTAAGTGAGAATTAAATTAAGATGGCCCCTAACCCAAAATTGCCCCCGCCCGCACTGCACAATTAACCACTCACAGTCACTAAAAACATTCTGTGCCTGCCTCCTGACAATGTCAAGGCCCACTCCCCTTAGCTACACTGGTCCATGGACAGCATTATGAGATAATTCCAGTCTACTCTTCATTGCAATTGCAAGAACTGATTACACAAATAACATGTGCATACTGTATATACTACGTTATGTAAACCAAATAAAACGTGATGAGTGATGAATCATTGCTCACATCATTAAGAGCATAACTTTGCTCTGAATGTCTTTTGTGTGGCAGCTCTTTAAAAATATACCCACAGAGATTGTGTTTTCCGAACAATTTTAACATAACATACAGTGTGAAGATAGAGCAGTGTGAGATATGTTACATATTTGTATTCCTTAAATGTTTATTGTATATTAGCTAACTGCTTACAGATGATGTTGTATTGATATTTTATCGACAAGTGAAACATTTATTAATGTTGTCTTTTTATAAACTTTAGAAAGACAGCAGATCTACCTACTCATGAATAATGTATGCTTTTGAATTTTTCTCCACTTAGCAGCTTATAGCTTTTCAGAGATTTAGGAAAATGTCACACATGGCCCTGCAGGTACATCATACTTTATGCAGAGAATTATAAAGCCTAATGTAACTCAGAGTTTCAGCAATTCTGACTTTTTTATATTCAGGAAAGGTTTTATTAGATATAATACATGGAGACAAGTGTGTCCTGGGGAGCCTTTAGAATAATACAATACAATCATGTGTTAAATAGATACAAAACATATATTATAAATTATTGTAGGCATTATATATCCATAGAGGTGGATCCTTTAGTCCAGTGGAAGATTTTAGAATTTCTGGAAGGTTATTCCAGAGCTGAAAATAGCTCAACCCAAATCCTTTTCATCGTATGGAATAATGAGTAGATATTATATGTATTTTTACATCAGCAAAGTTTGAGCAATGCAGAAATGGCGCAGAGTGGCGAGTTATGTAGATTTGTGGGTGTCTATTCAGGGAGTGGGGATTTGTAGCTTGGGGGCATTATTTATGCTTGGGCCCAGAAGAAAAATGTCATGGGCCAGTTGTGCTTTTAAAGGGAACCTGACATGACAGTTTGGAGTAAATAATAACAGCTTATAAAGCAACATGAACTTTATCATGATATATGATACATACAATTGCTTTACAGCTGTTAATATTTTACCTCCTCTCTAGCAGCCAGAGTCACCATACTCTGCGGTCATTGGGTGTTAAATTCCTGTAACACTGGCGCTCTCTTCCTACTTTCCTCCATCCTGTGTTTGGTGCAATTGTCCCTGCCCTGGGGTTTTGCTAAGCTATGCAATCTCTTCTAATCACACTGGCCTTCTGGATTCATCCCAAGCATATCAGTAGAGTGACATCAGGATAGAACACTGTGATGAATAGCAGGAGAACCTCACATTCTCCTACTCTCCCCGGTCATTCATTGTCAGTGTGAGGTGTATCCTAAGAAAGAGTATTTCAAATTAAAATCTGTACATTTGGTAACATTGGACGCAATTTAATAAGCTTTTCAAATTATTCAATATTGTTAGAAAAACCTTTTTAAATTATTTACATACAGAAGTCATGTTAAAATTCTACAGAAACAGTATTTAATCTGGCAATCTGGCATCCTACCTAGCTTCCTGGTTACTTTAATCTGGCTCTGGAGCTACTGAGCAGTGAAAGGATAGGCAGTTAGTTTTATTTTTTTAGCCCTGCTACAGGTAAGTGGCACGGCTGCCTTGGAGAGGGGAATCATAGCTGGCAGCATGAGACTTGCACCTATTGGCGCTAATGTGTACTATGGTCGTTGCTGCCGCCCAGGAGTGATGGAAGTTTGAGCGCAGGACCTGTTTTTTTCTGTATTTGTATTCACTTTTTGTTACAATGCTGCCACCCCTCCCATGTGTTCCCTATTAAGGGTTAATAAGTATGGAGGGGTGTTTATAAAAAAGACCCCTCTCTTTCTCATTAGAGATATCTTTGCCAGAAGCTCAAGGAAGCAAGGTGACAGGTCAATGTAGGACCCACATACGGGGTTTGCCTTGACGTGGCAGGCGGGCATTCCCTCCAATGGCCAATGGCCTAAATGACCTCCATTTGTTTAAATATACATAGGGATTTAGGAGAGAGCGCAGGTAACTTTTCTTTGGTTTTTAATGTATGTATTGGGGCTGATGTGTACTATGGTCCTGCCGCACAGGTGTGATGGGACTTTGAGTGCATGACCTGTTTTTTTCTGTATTTGAAACCTCAGTAATGGCTTTATTGGCATCCGGTCCTCTCTAGTGAGTCAGAGAGCAGCCACCAGATGTTCCCAGCTTGTTCTTTGACTCGCTGAGTGCCTGACTGTGAGGGAGCAATTACTGACGTCTGCATGCGAACTTCACACTCTTCCACTGGACCATCAGGGGCTCAGGACCTCTATAGACCACCCCTGCTGGATCACCAGATAGTATGACCACTCAACTGGGCCACCAGGGCTTATAGCCGCCCTTCCTTGAAGAAAGCCAAGCAGGAGGGTCAGATGTTTGGACATGGGTCATGAGGGGCGCGATTGCCATATTCGCTATCTTCAAAAGATATGCCTCTTACATTAAACACTCAAGTGATCACAATCCTTCCAAGTAAGAGATACCATCACATGAACAAATATCCCCCCCAGCTTGATGATATATGCTATAGCAGAGCGCTAGTCCTGACCAGGACTTTCCTCTGCTGGATCCTGGGTAACTGGAACTCAGGAACAAGGAGCTGAAAAGTTAATAGCTCTGCTTCTCCCCAGTAACTGGATGACACACAGTTCTGGGAGTACAACTAAAGTTTATTGAGCCGCACTCTGCTTTTTATGCACTGACCCCCAGCAGGGGGTCTCCATTCAACACAACACAAACCCCTTACAGGCGTCCCTGTGTCTGGGAGATAATTGAGTCAAACACTGGTAACTTAATTATCTCTCATTTACAGGGAACCATACATGAAGTACATAAAACACCCTGAAAATGCATTCATACTACACAGGAACCCCACGAGTCTTATATTCCCAAATAGCCCGGATCTGAGCCCCCAACTTGTCAAAATAGTGCTCAGATCCCTTCGGTAGAATGGAATCAAAACAGTTCCAGGTGGAGAAGGGCTATGTCCAGTCATCTTTTCGGAGTTCCTGTGCAAACACCGACAAATGCTCCCCCTGGCTTTTAGGGAGCGAATGCTCCCCCCAGTCAGTAATTATTTTCTCCTGAACGACGTTCTCCTAACTTCTCTGGGAGCAGAACGGGCAGCGGTATAGTTTTCCCCGGGGTTCGCCGGATCGTGTAGCTGAAAGGAGTTTCACGTGTTCGATGACCATGTACCTCTACCTGTGTTCGGGAGACAAAATGGCCGCCATTCCCTGGATCACATGTTAACCTTACGATGATCGCTTATTGAGCATGACATGACACGATTAGCAATGTTGGTGTATTCTGTCTACGGTTGTAGTAGCACTGATTGCAAACAAAGGAGGGATCGGTACTCTCATCACTTGTAGATCTCAGTGCACTGTACCTAGGGATGGCAAACCCCCATTCCATATAGTAAAGACAATGTAGTCCAGACACGCAGGTTCTTTTTCAAACAGCAGTTTTATTGGAGAAAAGATCCAAATGTGTGGATCAAAATCTTGCTGTGTTTGCCGTGTTTCTTCAATAAAAATGCTGTTTGAAAAAGATCCTGAGTGACTTGACTACATTCACTATATAATTGTAGTAGCAGCAGAGAAACTCTTTGCAAAAAACCCTCTTTGCAAAAAAACTCTCTGGAAAATGTTATTGGTCTGGTACCAGTGTCGGATAATAGTTTACTTCACAGTTTGCTGTTAAAATAAGTTTTGCTTTTTTATGGAATGGCGAGCTATGCTGGTTTTTTAATAATATGCTAGTGTGGTAGAATCACAGGTTAAGTTGGAATCTTGGATCACATTTAGTTTCCTCCACATCTAATAACAAAATTAGAGATAAACAAAATCAATATGCAGTTCAAGGGCTTTCCCATTGCACTTGCCAGAAAAGCGTGCTGACTGAAATTTTGTTGTGTCTCTGGGAAGCTCTAAACAAAACTGTCACATTAATTTGGACCTATACCAGTATAAACTCTGGGTAAAATCCTTGTGGTTTCTTTATGTTTTCTCTGTATTCCTGATTGCACATGCACCCATATGATGGAAAAATACAATAGTCATTTCAAAAATGGTATGATAATAATACTTATGGAAATCGTCAAATCATTTTAAAATGAGACGGTAACGAGAGGAAGCAGAACCCCAACCAAACATTTTAATGTTAATATTCCTGCAAAAGTGAATTAGCTAACAACATTAAAACATTAATTATTATAATTAGTAATTACGTTAAAACTTAATTATCATTAGAGGTAGAGGTGCAAACCGTTCTTAAAATAACACTATAATGTCAGGAATAAAATCATATTTCTGATACTATACTGCTTGTGTGGCTGTTTAGGGCACCGGCCCTGCTCTGATCACACGAAAAAGGTGCTTTTATTCACCTCTTCTCGCACACCACACCAGTCTTGCTGCGGGTGGCCCCGCTTGGCTCCACCTCCATGGCTGAGATCATCAATCTTGATGATCTGAACCAATCCAATGCTTTTCCATAGGAAAGCATTGGGATTTGGAGGCTATGTACCTTTGGTCTAAAAATCAATCATTTGATTCAAAATAGTATTTCTTTCATTGTTTTTTACTTTTCTTCCAGGTAAAGGTGAGGAATCATACCCAGACCTTCTCGCCCTGGTGATAGCTGTTATTGTGACAATAATTGTCACTCTTGGAGTAAAGAATTCGGTTGGATTTAATAACGTACTGAATGTAATAAACCTGGCTGTGTGGGTTTTTATCATGATTGCAGGACTTTTCTTTGTCAACGGCAAGAACTGGTCAGAAGGGAATTTCCTCCCCCATGGATGGTCAGGGGTAGGTGCATTCTGTTTTATTAATAATACCTTTATTGTATAATACACTGCCATTGCTCCTTTATATTTTTTGTACCTATTAATGAGCAAGTTTAAAAAAAAAAAAAAGTAAATATAGGTGTAAATGCTAACAATCTTTAGGGGGCAGTAATGTCTCTACGTTTTCTTTTTCTAATATGTCATTAAATAAGACAAGGTATAATAAGGTATAATACATTTACAGACTTCAGTCTGGCCAAGCACTAGTCTGTGACATCCACAAATGCCAGGCAACATTCATTTCCTCTGCGTCTTTTCTTGGCAATAAAAAGATTCCTGCACATTTATTTTATGTAAAAGTGTTGCAGGATCCAGAAAGATATGCGATACGGATCATTGTGGTAGGCCCGTGCTAATTACAGAGTCTCACCACCCTCGCAGGATGCATGATGATATGTAAGGGCCATAGTGTACACCCCACTAATATATGGTGTGAACATCTGTAAAGTCAGAATCAAATCTATTGATCACAGAATGGATCAATTTACACTGTTATCCTTCACTGACTCTTCACTCATGAATGTCAGGGTCTTACCTGATGTGGAGTCCAGTATGCAGAGATATACGCTCACCCTTGCAAATAAACACAGACCAAGGTGATCAGGCAAGAAGCCACCTGGCACAGCTGTGAGTCTGTGCACGGGGGCTGTGCAGGGATGAAACTCCAAGTCACAGTACAGGCAAGGACAAGCAGAAGAGAAGTCGTGGAAAGCCAAAGTCAGGGGAAGCTAGAGAAAACGATGAGAAGAGCCAAGGTCAGGAGCCAGGAACAAACTGGAGAACACACGATCTGGATACGCAGAGACAGAAACCAAACACGTGAACTAGAGTCAATGAACTGCCACTGCCCTCAGGGAGAGGCAGTGTCTTATACCTGGCTAATAAGTGATAAGCTACAGGTGGACCATGATTGACAGGAGCAGTCACAGGTAAAGTCCAGCCCCCAGTGCTGGAGACATGGCAAGGATAAGCTTCAGGCTAAAAAAAAAACCTGAAGTATCCAGGTTCAAATACCCTGTTGGGCACTTCTGGGGTGACTTGGTCTGGCGGTCTGCATGTCACAGTGAGAACCGTGACAGGACTCCCCTTTAAGAATGCCTTCCAGGCGTGAACAGACTCTTTGTCTTTGCCATACACCTCATTTGTTTCACAATCCAAATCAAGAAAGTCCTTGTAGTCAAAGTCCCCAGAGTGGAGTCCCTTATCATTGTGAGACTCCATAGTATCAGCTTCTGGTACAGCTGGGGTGCAGTCAAGGTTTTTGATGCAGGTGGCGGAGTTCGCGGGTTTGCAATGCCTTCTCGAACTGTAATAAATCCTTAGTACGGACTATAGTACCATTAGAAAGTAGATCTTCTTTGGGCTGGCAGGAAGTAAGGATGGTGGCAATAGAAGTATTCACAGGATGAGGCGCAGATGTTTCAGGTACAGAAGGTGGAGACTTCTCAGGAGTACAGGGTATGTTGTTTACCATAGTCTGGGTACCCTTTTGTGTCCTGGAATGTGGACAGGTTTGGCAGAAACCTTGGCAGTTTCCAGGCTGTGTTGTCGGCCAATAGAAGAGTTTTTGGCCTAAGTGGATGAGTTGGGCAGAAAGAGATGAAATGCCCTCTTTCTCCACAGTATAAACACAGGCCATGGACTCTCCTACGGTCTCTTTCCTTAGGAGGTAACCTAGTTCGGATAAATCCAATCTCCATGGGTTCCTCCCTGTCCACTGGAGTTTCAATCAGGGTGACAAGGCAGGTCCCTAAAAGGTAGGATTACGCTGCAACAGGATGGGGTCTTCGTATGCGTGTGTAATGTCTTATTCTCTAGGTATCCGAGACCCGCGGGAGCCTGGAGCAGGCTTGGGGCTTAATTTGAAATCAAACGGGGATGGGGCTTAATTTGAAATCAGTTATTAATAATAGACATTTTAGATTAGGGGCCATTTTAATTAGCCAGATTTACCTGTTGTTGTCCTACCCTCCATCCCTTATTTCGTTATTGGGGTATGGTATTTTCTTCTTTTATCCCTTTTGATCACGGTGGTGGAGGCTGGATAAGAAATTGAGGGGTAGGTAGGATTGGTAGGGGATGTTTTGAAGTTTGATAACACTATTCACATGGTTGAATTTGTTAATTGGTAGGTTGGAGCCCGTAGGTGGCTTTCAGCCTGGGTGTGTAGGGGTATCTCGGTATACCCCTACAATGTTAAATTACTTGGAGTATGGTGCCTGGGGCTGTGTCTTGTGTTATGTTATTCATAGTTTGTTATAGGGATTATTGTTATTTCATGTTATGGGTCATTGTCAGTTGGGGTGAATTTACGTGTCTATGTTCAAATTGGGTATGTTTGGCAATGACCCATTTTGTTATCTTTCCCCTTTAAATCTTGTGTCTGTGTTATTTTGGGGAGTTTACGGTTATTGTTTCATGACATATGCTAAAGAACGACTATGCGCATGTCATGATGTCATGACCTACTGTGGTTAGCTAGATTGTTTTTTTCTGTACATACTAATTCCCTGATAAACAATTAAAACAAATTCTTCTCAGGATCTTTGATCATGTGGCACTATTTTTAATACCATAGTTAATGTTTGACAGCGTAATGAATTTAGTCCACAGAATTTCTGATATCCACAGGGGACACTGGAGTCCAACTCTGTAGATCGTGTACTGACATTTGATTTTTAAATGGCACTGAAATATGATTGTGCTGTTGTGAGGCAAGATATTTCAATAAAAAAAAAATATTTAAAAATGTCAACGAGTTAGATTATTGTTTTTTTTATTGTGCAATTAAAGTATATTATAATATTAACGGGTGTGCTTTGTGTTAATTATTATGAAGCCGTTAGTGATTGCAATTTGGATCACAAATAATTAATTCCACTGTAATATTTCTTCAAATAATTAAGGCAATTTAAAATAGATGCTTTATATATCATTTTAGCTCTAATTTATGTTGTGTCCCTATTTCATGTGCTTTTGGTTTCATACATAACTGACACGTGTTGCACTAAATATACTCTATAAACCCTCCGCAAGGCAGGAGATTATGGGATATGAGTAGGTTAAAAATCTTAGATGCATTCTGCTTCCTATTGAATGCCCCCCATTGTTTCCTCAATGTATTGAAATGGAGAACACTCCAGCCCCTTTAAGGAATGTTTGTATCTATCATACCATGTGCAGAAGAGTATCCTTTTCTTGGTTTGTTAAATTCTGAGTTTTTGGTATTCTTCACATTTAATGGTATACTGTCTTTCTTCACAATGCCAAATGAGTCATCAGACAGTCTAGTTACAGCAATCCCATAGACTGTTCTCAGTCTCCTTAGCCTGCTGTGATCAATAGCACAGAATAGTAATGCCTAATTCTGACACTGCTTCAGCACACAAAACTAAGGCCTTTCTTTTTTCTTGTTTTGATCAAAGAACAGAAAAAAGATTGAACTCTCTAGTCCATCACAGCATGGGTACGGATGGTGTATCAACCCGTTTTTGATTATCTCTTCTCTGATCGTAACAAGTAGAGGGGAAATAATTCTATACAAATGTGAAAAATCAGTAGTTGAGCACAGTCAACTTGTTGTTTTTATGTGTCTTTTTTTGTAACATGTGATCGTAACATAACAGACTATATATATTAAAAAAAGGAGTTTTTAATTTGTTAGGTAAACACATACTTGCAGCTGTGTGTCCTGGTTTTGTGGCTATACAGAAAGAGGTATCTGTGTGTTCACTACGGTAAGAGTCAGTTCAATTTTCCTCCGTATACCCAGTCTGTTAATGGGGAAAAAAAAGAAATGGGATAGGTTACAAAATAAAAGAGAGTCATGTCCACATTCTGTGTGATTCACAACAGTCTTGGGGCATAGAAGGTTTGAGATCCCACAGTGTCCTAGGCAAATTACGGGTTTGGGATCTCCTTCATTCTTCACATAGAGATACGTGGAACGTGGCCAAGCAAATTCATGGTTCTGGTACCCCTGTCTCACCCCAAGACCCTAGGCAGTCACGAAATGTCATCTTATGGGTAATCCTGCTTTGTTTGGGACCTTGAGAAGCCACTTACACAAATGTGTAGATTTCATTTTCCATACAAAATAAGTATTACAATATGTATAATCCTCCACCTACAGCTAATGTTCTTCTAGCCATGCCTTAAATGCCTCTATATTTATCATGCACTAACCAAATGTGGAAAGGAATGGACACACTCCTCACACATAAAGCACTTCAATAAGTTAAGGTGCTTTAGATATGAGGAGTGGTCCTTGATTACTATAGCTGGTGAGTCCTGTTCTATGTGTGGATTTTAAAGGCTAGCTGCTCTAATCAAAGGGGCTAAATTTAAAAAAAATGTTGTTAAAAGGAATATCTGTGTGAAATCTCAAGAGATGACATGTGTGACCATGAAAGCCATAAAAAAAATATAATTGTCATAGATGTGAATACTGATGTGAGCTTCTATTGTGTCTGCTCACTGTTTTATATTCATTGTACTTTCATTAGTTAGTTGTATAAGACTGAAAATAGTAATATATTTCCAGAACATTGAAAAAGCCATTTGAGACTTGTGCAGTATCCTCAGATCATTAGGGAACTCGAGAAATAAAGTGAGCTGAGATCATGCCAGCATGAGCCAAGTTATCTTGCAGATAGAAATTCTAAATTATGGTGATGGAATATATGCAGACAGCTGAGACTTTTTACAAATGTTAAATTCCGTCTTTAAACACTTTCCACTATGTCTGAGCTCAGGGAGAAAATGGTAGGAAAAAGAAAATTATATGATGTAAGATTATACATAAAGTTGTTTCCAAAAAAAACACTCATACCTCAAGAAGAGTTCTCAATCTCACACTCATTGAGGGAGTCTCCTCAGTTCTGCAATTTCCCACACAAACAATAGCTACACCTACATTGACTGTTATAGTTAAATACACATTGCCTTTTTAACATTTCCCAAACTGACTTGATACCAGTGTCATATCCCCATTTAGGTACAATATCCCTACTGTTCAGAATGTTCAGGTGCGGCCCGGTAGGGATGGTGAATCCCAAATAGTAGCCATCGCAAATAAATTCCCTTGCACTATGAATCCAAATAGTGGGCATACTTTATTGAATCAACGTTTTGGCTCAACAATATAGACTTTATCAAGCATAACAATACAAACAGGAAGTGAAAATGGCAATTAAGTCATGTCTATTTAAAGTATATCGCCAAGAATGTATTTAACACATAAAAATCTAAAACTCACTTTGGAGTGCTAATAATTACTGAGGGATTTTCTACAGAAAAAAAAAACTGAATACGATCAAGTCGATATCAGATAACAGGGCGCCACAATCACTTCAGTTGCCAATAATGATAGGATTTCCATAAAAAGAAGAAACAATCAATAAAAAAAAATAACATTCAATTTATTAATAATCAAATATAAATAAGACAATATCACAACACGTGCAAATATTGCAGTATATAAGCCAAAATTGGCATAAAAACTCTTAGGGATAGCAGCTTTAATAAAACATGACACAAAATATAGTGGTATAAAGTACATGTGCCAAGGTGCAAAAGATACTATAGGAAAGGAAAGTGCAGGGTGCTTGTCAAATTAGCAGCTTTACTACAGATATCCAAAAATGTATATATAAAAAAAATATATATAACTAGAACCGAAGATGCTAGGCTGGAGTGCAGCAATGTCATATCCGGAATCGACGATATGAGGAAAGACTGAGAGTCCTATACAGGAAATTTGAATTCCATCATATCCAGTTAAAAAAACGATATTACGGGGAGATAAAGTGTCCACTCTTTTATACTGAAGCTGGCTTTAAAATCCGCTAAAGAATTATTAAAGGGGTAATCCCTCATAGAGCCCAAGTAAATTAATATATGATATATCAGAAAATGTTATCCACCAATAGCTACTATGAATTAATACGCGATAGATAATAAATAGTACATGTTTCTCAGATATGTAACATAAGCATACACAAATAATTGTAAGAAAGAACATATAAGAGACCTGTTTCACATTAACAGTGCGACTAGGCCCTCTGTGATGACAACAGAGCTGGGAGGAAGTGACTGCCCCGGTCACTCCTCCCAGCTTACACACAGCGCCACGCAAGAGGAAGGAGAGGAGGGAGTCAGAGTGAGCCACCACTGTACCCCAGGGAAGTCACCCTCCTGCATCTAAAACATAGGAAACAGGAAGGTGACTAATGTGTGTGTGTCTCTGTATGTGTGTCTCTGTAAGTGTGTGTGTGTCTCTGTATGTATTTGTGTGTGTCTCTGTATGTGTGTGTGTCTCTGTATGTTTGTGTGTCTCTGTATGTATGTGTGTCTCTGTATGTATGTATGTATGTATGTATCTGTATGTAAGTGTGTATGTCTCTGTATGTATGTGTGTATGTCTCTGCATGTATGTATGTATCTGTATGTATGTTTGTCTCTGTATGTATGTGTGTGTGTCTCTATATGTATGTATGTCTCTGTATGTATGTCTCTGTATGTACGTGTGTATGTTTCTCTATGTATGTGTGTCTCTGTATGTATGTGTGTATGTCTCTGTATGTGTGTGTGTCTCTGTATGTATGTATGTGTGTGTCTGTAAGTATGTGTTTGTCTGTGTTTGTGTGTCTGTATGTATGTGTGTGTCTGTATGTGTATCTATTTGTCTGCATGGGTATCTGTATGTCTGCGTATCTGTATGTCAGTGTGTGCCCTGTGTATCTGTATGTGTGTCACTGTTTGTATCTGTATGAGTGTCATTCTGTGTATTTTAATGTTTGTCCTTAAGTGTTTGTGTATCTGCATGTGTATTTGTGTATGTGTATATATATACACTGTGTGCAAAATTATTAGGCAAATGAGTATTTTGACCACATCATCCTCTTTATGCATGTTGTCTTACTCCAAGCTGTATAGGCTCGAAAGCCTACTACCAATTAAGCATATTAGGTGATGTGCATCTCTGTAATGAGAAGGGGTGTGGTCTAATGACATCAACACCCTATATCAGGTGTGCATAATTATTAGGCAACTTCCTTTCCTTTGGCAAAATGGGTCAAAAGAAGGACTTGACAGGCTCAGAAAAGTCAAAAATAGTGAGATATCTTGCACAGGGATGCAGCACTCTTAAAATTGCAAAGCTTCTGAAGCGTGATCATCGAACAATCAAGCGTTTCATTCAAAATAGTCAACAGGGTCGCAAGAAGCGTGTGGAGAAACCAAGGCGCAAAATAACTGCCCATGAACTGAGAAAAGTCAAGCGTGCAGTTGCCAAGATGCCACTTGCCACCAGTTTGGCCATATTTCAGAGCCGCAACATCACTGGAGTGCCCGAAAGCACAAGGTGTGCAATACTCAGAGACATGGCCAAGGTAAGAAAGGCTGAAAGACGACCACCACTGAACAAGACACACAAGCTGAAACGTCAAGACTGGGCCAAGAAATATCTCAAGACTGATTTTTCTAAGGTTTTATGGACTGATGAAATGAGAGTGAGTCTTGATGCGCCAGATGGATGGATTGGTAAAGGGCAGAGAGCTCCAGTCCGACTCAGACGCCAGCAAGGTGGAGGTGGAGTACTGGTTTGGGCTGGTATCATCAAAGATGAGCTTGTGGGGCCTTTTCGGGTTGAGGATGGAGTCAAGCTCAACTCACAGTTTCTGGAAGACACCTTCTTCAAGCAGTGGTACAGGAAGAAGTCTGCATCCTTCAAGAAAAACATGATTTTCATGCAGGACAATGCTCCATCACATGCGTCCAAGTACTCCACAGCGTGGCTGGCAAGAAAGGGTATAAAAGAAGAAAATCTAATGACATGGCCTCCTTGTTCACCTGATCTGAACCCCATTGAGAACCTGTGGTCCATCATCAAATGTGAGATTTACAAGGAGGGAAAACAGTACACCTCTCTGAACAGTGTCTGGGAGGCTGTGGTTGCTTCTGCACGTAATGTTGATGGTGAACAGATCAAAACACTGACAGAATCCATGGATGGCAGGCTTTTGAGTGTCCTTGCAATGAAAGGTGGCTATATTGGTCACTGATTTGTTTTTGTTTTGTTTTTGAATGTCAGAAATGTATATTTGTGAATGTTGAGATGTTATATTGGTTTCACTGGTAAAAATAAATAATTGAAATGGGTATATATTTGTTTTTTGTTAAGTTGCCTAATAATTATGCACAGTAATAGTCACCTGCACACACAGATATCCCCCTAAAATAGCTAAAACTAAAAACAAACTAAAAACTACTTCCAAAATTATTCAGCTTTGATATTAATGAGTTTTTTGGGTTCATTGAGAACATGGTTGTTGTTCAATAATAAAATTAATCCTCAAAAATACAACTTGCCTAATAATTCTGCACTCCCTGTATATATATATTTATATATATATATATATGCATATATATATATCTTTGTTTTAGTGTTCTGTATGTGCATTTGCATGTATATCAGTGTGTGTTTGTATATCTGCATGTGTGTCAGTGTATGCACAGGTGTGTCTGTGTAACTGTCACCCCACCACACACACTGTTACCCCCCTTCACCCTGCCACACTTACAATAACTCCACCAATCCTGTCACTCACCCATGCCATACTCACCACCCATCGCTCTGCCATATTCACCCCATTACACTCACCTTCTCTCTTACTGTCACACTCACCACCCCAATCTTGTCACATTCTTTCTCCATCACTCTGTCACATTCGCCCCCTTTCACCCTGCCACACACACCCTTTCTCATTCACCCCTCCAATTCTGTTATACTCCCAGAACTCCAAGACACATGCTGG
Organism: Pelobates fuscus; assembly: GCF_036172605.1. Lineage (NCBI taxonomy): Eukaryota > Metazoa > Chordata > Amphibia > Anura > Pelobatidae > Pelobates > Pelobates fuscus. The sequence continues at coordinate 124,172,990 of NC_086318.1, read as the reverse complement.
CGATGCGGGGTTGAAGCTGGTACATTTATACATATATGGTGGTCATGCACCCGCATCAGACCGTTCTGGGATAGAATTAGGACAATAATACACGAGGTCACGGAGGAGCTTCTGCCACAGTCCCCAGCTGCCTTCCTCCTACACCACACCACCATGGCGACACAAACGTACAAGAGATTGGTTATTCCTCGACTCCTGAATGCAGCTAAGATGACCATCCCCATCTTCTGGAAACAGATCAAAACACCTCCCATAACGAGGTGGATAGAGGAGGTGGAAGTCACAAGGTCATTCGAGGACATGAAAGCAGAAACCCCGAACCTCAGAGACCGCCATACCAAATGCTGGTTTCACTGGACGAGACTAACCACGTCGGACTCCTTCAGACACCATTTAACCACACCGTAACAGGTGGCAGGAGGAAGAGACCTAGAGAAACACAGAAGGTGAAAGGACGACGGCGGGGCACAACGGACCGGGCGGGGGACAGGGGGCGGGCCACAGAATACCAGACCCACCCTACCCAATCCCACACACAGACGCCACCTCGCCACAGCGACTGCCACAGCCGACTGAGACGGCCATGACACCCACAGACACGACGACGTACACATACCACACACATGACCACCTGCCAGGCCACAACTGCACATGGGGATGGCTAGACATATAGCCCTCACGCAAACAGATGACAAATAACACACCTCACGGGACCACACACCTGACCCGTACCGTGCTCAACCCCTGGACATATAAGACACAGGACGACCACAAAAACAGGTGATTGACCTGGTAAAGAAGTCACGATGACATGGGCGCCGAAGGTGTCAGACAAACCACTCAGAGGAACACACGACCATGCAAGCACGACGCACCCATGCAGACATGAGGGACCACTAACCACATACACGCAGACCACACCAACGGACCACCCCACACCACCGGGCACCAATGAGGGCCGTATACGAGACGCCAAATAAGACAGCGGAGACTATATTCTGCTGTTAGAACACAACGGACTAGACAACCGGTAGACGCACCACGCGACACAGAACCATGATGATAGACACTTAACCTTAACAACACCATAGAGCCACCACAAACTACAGCAGCTACGGTAACTAACTCACCCCGAACAGATACAATTCTCCATGCAACGTAGCGAGGGACTACGCCCGACACTACTATAGGTATAGGCAGACGCACACAGGGAAACACCCTGCGGGTCGCTACAGACCTGCTCTCGTATTACCATGTCTCTCACTGGTGATACTTAACCACTACGTTTCTTTCCATGATTTATATACCAGCACAGCGACTATTTAAGAGCTGTTACGTAACACACGACTGAGTCATGCAATGACCGTAAGGCACCAGCCAGATAAAATATGCTGATTACACCCACGACGTCTAATCTACCAGCTTACTTTAACGGCCTGCCAGCACCTAGAGGGTAAACGCCCGAAAATGTTACTATGTCGAAAGCTGCACGCCATTCGACAGGTTCAAAGGGCCTCAGCGCAGGCCACAACCGGCGAAATCGTTCATGCATATATAACCAGGCCTCTACGCAGGCACTGACCCGCCTTTCGAACACTGTGTTTGTAATATAATATGTTAGGAACCCAATAACCAACTTTAACACATAAGAGTTTATGACACAAAGCAAAGAACTGTGAACAAAAATGTTACGCTAAACAGTCCTCTGCGCAGCCAACCACATGTTTACACTGTTTTAAACCGATGCTTAAGCCCCTGCGTGGGCAATCACTTGCTTTGTTATTTTACAAACCAGATTGATACATGTGATTATATTGTGAAAACAATACAAATATTCAAAACAATTCTGTTATACTCAACCCCCCAATCCTGCCACACTATCCCTGTGGGGCGTGAATGAGACACATGGAGGGGATAAGGGGCTGGGGGGATAAGACTTATGTGGGGGCCCAGGGTAGTTTTCACACCGGGGCCCCATGGTTTCTAGTTACGCCTATGCCTGCAGTATGTATAATACATATTCTGCAGGATTCTTCATTGCCTAATTACTTACGCTTATAAATCTTCTTCTGAATTCTACATACTACAGGGCAACCATTTTCATGTGCTGCCCATCAATATATATATGTGATATGTGTCCCTGAAAACATGGTGGATATGGTCACCCTGCACATTAAAGTGCTTACAACCAATAAAGTGCCAAATACTAACAAAAAAGTGTAATCGTGTATAAAAGATGTGTTATCAACTCTAATATTGTGTACGCAAAATAATATCAAAACCAGTCAATTCATTAATAAATTCATTATAAGAAGTGCCAAGTGAAATCAATCAGATACATTGTAAAAATTCATTATAAACATTTGGAAAAGAGTGCCAAGTGCCATACTAAATATTCAATGAATCAAAATAAATGCCAAAGAGTATATATTATCAAAATTGTAGGTGCAAACATAGTTCTTAATTTACAAAAGTACAGGATAAAAAAATATTTTATAAGGTTTAATATAAAATAAGATAACAAAATAGCAATATGCATCATATAAAAAATGTATCAAAGGATCATATCCTGATTATACCATGCAATCAAAAAGTGTTTCTATTGCACGTGGCACTGATTGCTTCTAATTACAAATAATGCAGTCATGTCTGACAGAAGCCTGGCCATTTGGACTTGGCCTGGGAATTAGGGTTGAGCCGTGTACAAGGTCTCCAAGAGTACCTGCACTGAGCCATAAGAGCATGTTAGAGAGAATGTGGTTCCACTGCCAGCTGCTGTATTGATAATGATATCTGGATCCTGGCAATCTCGTTCATTTTTCCTCCATCCAGACATAGAAAATGTCTGGGCCTGAGCAAAAACGGGGAGTTTCACCCTCAAAACGAGCGTGTCAACCAAAAAAAGGGTTTGTTTAGGAACAGTCCCCAAAAGGGGCAGAACACACACAACCATGCTCGTCCTGCACTTTGTGAGATGGGTAGTCTTAAAACACTGGAGTAACCGCATTGTTTTAAGACTACCCAGAGAGGGGGAATTAAATACCTCCACTCTCCAACCTCAAAAAAGCAATTTGCCCCAAAGCCTGACTGTTATATGCAGAATCACCAGGCTAACAATGGAGAGATTTCAGGTATGTTGATGACTAGGAAACACTCAGAGGAAATAAACCACCAAGGCCCCCCCATTTATGCTTTCACCATATGCTAAGGGGTATAATGTGCAATAAATATGGCTTACACACAGTCTAGTAAACTATCGGCTTAACGTGCCAGAAACCCTGGACAGTGGAAAAAAGGTCTGGGAAAAGAAAAAACACATGCACACAGAAGAAAAAAATAGTCTGAGTTATAGAGAAACCGGTCTCGAATGATACGGAAGGGGGACTTTAGAGGGGGGGAGACTGCAGTCTCAGAGAGAGCAGTGGGAGGGGAAACAAGTAATAGGAAAGAACAGCAGAAGAGAGCCTTTAAAACCATTCATTCACCAGTCACTTAAATGGCATACTATATACTATAACACAAACCCCGTAATTAGATGTAAGTGGCTTATTAGTGAAGATAAAACAGTATACTTTACTGATGAACCATTCAAATATAACAATACTAACAATAAAACTGGGTTAAAAACCATATCTGTAATTGTACAATTAGCTGTGTGACCGTTCTTCAAATGCAATAGTAAATGTAAGAAACTAAATTTGTGAATTTTTTTACAGCAACAAACTGTCTCCTTCAGCAATGCTCCTTCGGTATAGTGTTGTGCACAGTTACTTACAGACCACGACCAAATTTAAGCTCTGGATCCAGAGGTGTAGAATCATTGATATAGAACAGTGGTTCCCAACCCAGTCCTCAAGTTCCCCCTACTAGTCCAGGATTTAGGGATTACCCTGTTGTGTCCAAAGTGTTTTTTTTTTTCTTTTCTAAAAACACCTTAGACACAACTGGGTAATCCCTACATCCGGTGCAATGATTTTTGGGTGGACAGGGGAAGATGATTATGGTGCCCCCACCCCCTCACCCAAAAGCATCTTCACCTGTGTGCCTCTTAACCCGCCTTTTGTTTCTTATCCCTTTTTTTAAATGCCTTAACCTCTTTAGTGTATCTTATCCCCTATTTTTCCCCATTGTGTGTCTTACACCTCCCCTGTGTATCTTTTACAACCCCCCTTTGTGTGTTTTACTCCCTACAGCCCCTTTGTGTGTTTCGCTTTCACCACCAGTCCGTCTATCTCCCCCCAGCCCCTCTGTGTCTATTTTTCCTCTTCTCCAGCCCCTCTGTGTCTCTTTCAACCCCAGCCCCTTTGTATTTCCATCCCCAGGCCCTTCTCTGTATTGCTTTCATCCCCAGCCCCTCTGTACATCTTTAGCACCCCCAGGCCCATCTGTGTGTCTTTCTCCCGCCTCAGGCCTCTCTATGTGCCATTCTCACCCCCATGTCCCTTAGTATTCCTCTTTCCTCCCCTCAATGTCTATTAGGAGTCCTCTGCCCTCCCTGTCCATTAGTGGTCCTTTTCCCTCCATATCCTTTAGTGTTCCTCTCTCCCCCCCTCTCTTTTAGTGGTTGCCCCCCCCATCCCATAGTGTTCTCCCCCCCCTCCCCTGTCCCATAGTGTTCTTTCTCTCCTCTATTCCCCCCCCCCCCCATCCCATAGTGTTCTTCCCCACCTCACGTCCCAAAGTGTTCCATCCTCCTAGAGTGCCCCTCTATCTTCCACAATTGATCCCCGGTGTGTCTTCTACCTCTCTTTCTAGCATTGGCCGGGCGGAGCTGCATTACAGGAGGATCTGTTTCCTGTACTTAGGTGGACTGACAGGAGAGAGCACTTCCAGTCAGTCTGTCCGGGTACAGGAAACAGATCCTCCTGTACCGCGCTATCCGCTCTGCTCAGCCGTTCTACACTGAGTGACTGGCAGGATGGAGCATCACTCTAATCTACAACCCCCCCCCCCCCCTCCGGGCTGGTGCGCCCTAAGGCGGCCACTTGTGCCGCCTGCCTTACGGACGCGCTGGCCTTGGTTAGGAACTACTGATATAGAATAAAGGAGTCACACATCCATTTATCCTTGTGCTGTAACTGCTGCCAATCAAAGGTTATGGAAATAAAAAGAAAAAATGAAGAAAAATCCCCACACAAACTGTTACAAGCACCGTGCAGCAGCCACAAACCAAGCCAGCATTTTTCAGTCACAAAGTAAAACACTCCGCCATGGATATTATGGTACAAAATGCAAACTGCAAACAAACACATACTAATTATGGAGAATTCCCTTTCATTTCAACTGGCCTGGTGGAAGCAGAAATATTTCATTACAAGTTTAATTTCTGCTTATTTTATGCAAATTAACTGTAAATTGTTATTTCCAAATGTAGGAGTGATTAGTTCTGTGCACTTAGCTTAAACTGACCTACATTTTCTAGTATAATCAAATGAGAAATACATTTTTTTGAAAATGGCAAAACATAAATATGCTCTTTATAATGCACCAGATTATACTTTATAATGCACCAGATTATACTTTATAATGCACCAGTTTATACTTTATGAATGATATATTCGGTACACAGGAAATCATTGCAGGGAAAACAGCTTGCCTTGTATAACCTTGCCCTTGATGCAACTTCTAAAGCAAGGATGTCTAAACTTTCGCACTGCAGCTGCTGTCCAGTACAGATGCTACGATGTTCTGCCAAGGTCAAATATTACAGTTTTAGCTCTTCCTGTTCCACGTGTTATGACTCACATGGCAGACAGCTATTGTTCCTGCCGAGGAGCATCTATTTTGTTTGACTAAAAGAGATATAAATACCTCATGCAGTGGCGTACACACAACCCATGGGGCCCCGGTGCGAAAACTGATCCGTGGGCCCCCCCGCGCGTGTGCTTACGCTGCGCGGGCAGGGGCCGCAACACATGGCGGCGGGCACCGGGTCGCAGGGCTGCGACCTGTGTGACCGCGGTATGTACGCCAGTGCATGCATAAACACATACACTTTAAGGACCACTACAGACACCCAGATCATATCAGCTCAATGAAGTGGTCTGGGTGCCAGGTCTCTAGTTTTAACCCTGCAGCTGTAAACATAGCCGTTTCAGAGAAACGGCTATGTTTCACTGAGGGTTAATCCAGCCTCTAGTGGCTGTCTCATTGACAGCCGCTAGAGGATTTTCTGCGATTCTCACTGTGAAAATCACAGTGAGAAGACGCTGAACGTCCATAGGAAAGCATTGAATAATGCTTTCCTATGGGCGGTTTGAATGCGCGCGTGGCTCTTGCCACGCATGCGTATTCGGAGCTGAGAGGCGGAGAGATTCCCAGCGCCAAGGGAGTCCGGCGCTGGAGAAAGGTAAGTGCTTAAGACACACACACACAGACTCTCATGAACAGACGCACACATTTACTGACAGACACACACTCAGTGACAGACATACATACACACTCACTAACAGATGCACACAAACATACTCAGTAACAGACACACACACTAACACACACACACACACACACACACTAACATACACTCACACACACACTCTAAGACTAACACACACACGCTAACACACACTCACACACACTAACATACACTCACACACACTAACATACACTCACACACACTAACATACACTCACAAACACACACTCGCTAACACTAACATACACTCACACTCACAAACACACACTAACATACACTCACTAACACTAACACACACTCACAAACACACACTCACTAACATACACTCACACTCACAAACACACTCACACTCTAACACACACTCACTAACACTAACATACACTCACACTCACACTCACAAACACACACTCACACCCTAACACACACTCACTAACACTAACACACTCTAACACACACTCACACTCTAACACATACTCACTAACACTAACATACACTCACACTCACAAACACACACTCACACTCTAACACACACACTCACTAACACTAACATACACTCACAAACACACACTAACATACACTCACACTCTAACACACACTCACTAACACTAACACTCACAAACACATTTTTTTTTAAATCCCCCCAGCCTCCTTACCTGTGGGAGAGCTGAGGGGATTTCCTGGGGTCAGGGGTGCTGCTGGGCTCCTGGGGGGCCGGTCACCCGGTGAGCAGGCAGGCTGGCGGGCGCGCGAGGGAGCACTGTCTCCTGAGTGCTTGCTCTTCAGCTCCCTCGCGCGCCGCGTACTGATGCCGGAGCCGGAAGTTGACGTCATCTTCCGGCTCCGGTATCAGTGCGGTGCGCGAGGGAGCTGAAGAGGAAGCACCCAGGAGACAGTGCTCCCTCGCGCGCCCGCAGTACCGGCCAGCCGGATGACAGCAGGGCCAGCCTCGGGGGGCCCGGAGGTGGCCGGCTCCTGGGCCCCCCAGGAGAAGAGGCTGGCCCAGAGCGTACATACCGGGTCGCAGGGGCGGCCGGGCCCCCTGGTGGGCCGGGCCCGGTCGCAGCCGCGACCCCTGCGACCCCGGTATGTACGCCACTGACCTCATGATTTTCACATTTTTCTTTGGAATTTTACATTATTGTCCAAATGAAGAAGATACCAGACTGCACTTCTTAAAACATCCTAAATCAAACATTGTGCTAAAAATTATTGTAAGACGCCTGGCAGTAACAGGTTATCAGCATTTAGTAACAGGGCCGGACTGGGAAAAAAATTTGGCCCTGCATTTTTTGATCACAGCGGCCCACTGTAAAGGGGGCTGGGCCAGATAGGGTGTGTTTTGTCATCCCCAATAACAAGCACTCCCCATCTCAAAGTAAGCATGTTGGTTCAGTGCTCTTGCAGGGCAGACCATGAGGTTTGTATTTGTTCTGCACAGTGCAAGCAAATTTAATAACATGCTTGCGTTGTGTTTGCTTGAAACTTGTCTCTGGTGTCTCCATAAATGGGATACCAGGACATAATCATTGCCTTCAGGCATTTTCAGGCAAACACTGCCTTTTCAGAGAAAAGGCAGTGTTTACATTGCCCCTAAGGACACCTCCAAGTGGCCACTCCTCAGATGGCCAATGGAGGGGCTTCCTGTCTCAGTGCTGCACGGTAGCAATTCTCCACGCTCTGCATTGGCGATGCTGAATTTTCCTCATAGAGATGCATTGATTCAATGCATCTCTATGAGGAGGTGCTGATTGGCTAAAATGTGTTTGGCCCGTCCCCTTGCTGATATCAGCCAATCCAATGCTTACCCCATGGGAAAGCATTGGATTGGCTAAAAATCGGCAATTCTGGTGATGTCACCAAGGGTGCGGAGCTAGTGCCGGCGGAAATAAGGTGAGTTTTAATTGCTTTTAATGGGGCTAAGGGGGGCAAGCCACCTAAATGGTGGTTTTAACACTGTAGGGTCAGAAATACATGGTTGTGTTCCTGACCCTATAGTGTTCCTTTACCTAAAAATAGGACAATTACAAGAAAACTTACAGGAATAGGTTGAGGAGTACCCTGCTCAATCGAGCTTACAGTCTTCAGGAGGTGGGATATAAAACACATTAGGACATGAAATAGCAGTCAAATAAGGTGGGAGTGAAGCAGGGCTGGAGGAGAGAGTAGAGTGCTGCCCTTTAGGAGAGAGAAAGAGACAGGTATGTAAGGTAGAGGTTACTCTGGGAGGCCGTAAGGTTTCCTAAAGAGATGGGTTTTAGGGCACTTCTTAAATGATTGAAGACTAGGGGAGAGTCTGATGGCGGTAGGAAGACTATTCCATAGGAAGGTAGCCGCCCGCGAGAAGTCCGGGCATTTGCCCGGTGTGCCCAATGACCAGTCCGGCCTGGTTAGTAATGGTGAGATTTATCACTGAACTTTTAAACTTCCTGTTGGATCTGTGTATGGTTTTGACTGTGTAGGAAAGCAAGGCAATTCTGTTTTATTAATCAGTTTTTTTTAAAGGGACACTATAGGCATCCAGACCACTTTAGTTCATTGAAGTGGTCTGGGTACAGTGTTTCTATTGCACCAAGTGCTGCAATGCAAAACATTGCAGTTTTAGAGAAATGTTTATATTGCAGTACTAAGTCTGCCTCCAGTGGCTGTCTACCATACAGCCACTAGAGGCGCTTCTGGAATGTTACCCGACTTGACTTTTGGTCCGCTAACTGACGCTGGACGTCCTCACACTTTGCATAGGATCAGGTAAGTTACAAAAGGGTTTTTAACCCTTTAAATTATTTATTCACCACTGCGGAGGGGTGGGGAAGGGGGGGGGTGGGGGTGAGGGAAGGGAGGTAGAGGTAGCTATAGTGCCAGGAATACTGCGTTGTATTCCTGCCACTTTAGTATCCCTTTGATTGTTACAGTTCAATTGTTGTGTTTTATATACAAACTCTAGTAGTAATAGATAGCCCTAAATATGAAAATGAGTGTTATTTGTGTATAAAGTAATTTCTTACATGCCATTCATGACTGTATTCACAGGTATTGAAAGGCGCAGCGACTTGCTTTTATGCCTTTATTGGATTTGATATCATTGCAACCACAGGAGAAGAAGCAAAGAGCCCGAACACGTCGATCCCGTATGCAATCACTGCTTCCCTGATCACGTGTTTAACAGCATATGTGTCTGTAAGTATTACTCGATATACTTTCTTATAGGTAAGCCTCCAGTCACAAATCATGCATAAATAAATATATATGAAACTAAAATATGGGACAACTATTCTACATGAGAATTCATCTTTTTGAATAGCTTCTCACAGGGTCACCGCTTCACTATCAATATACACATATTTTTTATATGTTTTATCACTTTCTGTAATTAAATCTATTACCTTTCATGCATGTGTTATTTTTTTCATATCTCAGTGGGAGAAGTTGCAGACAGTATCTGAGATAAATGTATTAGAGGTTACACAGATTACACCTAAATACCTCTTGTGTTGATGGTAACATCATTCTAGTGAGTCCCATTGACTCTTTGTGTTTGGGAAGACCATAGTGCTGGTTACTGATATCACCAGACTTTGAGGACTTACATGTTGCAGTTCTCACTCCTCTCATTCACTTGGTTCATGTGACTTGATAAAGATGCCACAATGTAGTATTCAACATTATGCTGCTATTCATGCTCAGCACAATATAAAATAATTTGCTCCCACCACCCAGTAAGGTTATTCATTAGCTTGTGCAGCAGTTTCATTTATGTTATATCATCAATGAAACTGCTGGCACAACTGGACAGCATACCCCCTGCTGGGAGCGACGTGATTGGCTAAAAGATCTTTAACAGTTTCCTGATCTGAGCAATGCCTATTGCAGCAAATGTAGGGACTCTAAAAGATGTATTTATTTATATATATATATATATATTTATTTATTTATTTTAATTCTATTTTGTTGATAGTTTTACTTTATTTGAGTGCATCATCTATATATTGTATTTCAATCTGGGTCCCAACTCCAGCCCATTTAAAGGTACATCATAAACCTTCAATCAATTCCAGAATATTGGTGATCAATACATGCTCTGTCCTTACTGGAAATAGTGACCAACAATAACTTTGTTGTCTTTTTAGGTAAGCGTTATATTAACGTTGATGGTGCCATACAATATGATTGATACAGAATCCCCTCTAATGGAGATGTTTGTAGCTCATGGCTTTTACACCGCAAAGTTTATTGTAGCCATTGGATCTGTGGCAGGTCTCACTGTCAGCCTTTTTGGATCACTGTTTCCAATGCCCAGAGTAATTTACGCAATGGCTGGTGATGGCCTTTTATTCAGGTTGGTATAGCACATTTTATTACCATTATATAGTAACTTATATGCATTTATAACCTGCCTGCATACTAAATACTGTAGAATAAATGTGTTGCTCATGTAATGTAACAATGTATTCTCCAACTAATAAAGGTATCCGTTTGTGTTCATAGGTTTTTGTCCCACGTCAGTTCCTATACCGAAACTCCAGTAGTGGCTTGCATTGTCTCTGGATTCCTTGCCGCTCTCCTGTCTCTTTTGGTCAGTCTTCAGGACCTGATTGAAATGATGTCAATTGGCACTTTGTTAGCATACACTCTGGTCTCAGTTTGTGTATTATTATTGCGTTATCAGCCTGAGAGTGACATTGATGGATTTGTCAAGTTTCTCTCCGAAGAACACACCAAGAAGAAAGAAGGAATCCTTGCAGACTGTGAGAAGGAGGCATGTTCACCGATGAGTGATGGAGAAGAATTTTCAAGTCCAGCTACAAACACATGTGGTGCAAAGAATCTGCCTTCTCTTGGAGACAATGAAATGCTGATTGGTAAATCAGATAAGTCAAATTACAATGTAAACCATCCAAATTATGGAACAGTTGATATGACATCAGGAATTGAAGCTGATGGATCTGAAAACATCTATCTTATTAAGCTGAAGAAACTTATAGGTCCACGTTATTATACATTGAGGATTCGCCTTGGATTACCTGGAAAGATGGACCGCCCAACTGTTGCTACTGGTCGTACAGTCACTATTTGTGTTATGCTTCTATTTGTCTTGGTCTTCATCTTCTGCTCTTTTATTATATTTGGTGCAGACTATGTGTATGATCAAGTGTGGTGGGCAGTCTTAATAGTCGTATTGATGGTACTGCTGATCATTGCCTTGGTCTTTGTAATCCTACAACAACCAGAGAACCCCAAAAAACTGCCTTATATGGCACCATGTGTCCCATTTGTGCCTGCATTTGCCATGCTGGTAAATACATATCTCATGCTGAAATTGTCATCCATTACCTGGATCCGGTTTGCTGTCTGGTGTTTTGTTGGTAAGTTGCTGATTCATGGTAAAATTAAAAAGAGATAAATGATAATATATAGTGATGATGGAAGCTAAAATGTGGAGAAAATGAGTGTCATAGATTGTCCTGCTAGAGAACTAGGAATGAAGGCTGCAGGCAGGTTGTATTTCAGGTTCCAATGTTTGTATAGGTTCTCAGGGATTCTTATGTCAACATAATGTATCATTGGGTGACTGATGGGATTATTCACAAGTGTGTTGTTGTGAATTTTATGTAATACAAGCATAATTAAAATTTATAGAAAAAAATAGCCAAATTGGAAAAATGATGAAACAGGGTTGATGTTCCAGGAGGGATAAGCCAAATGGCAAATGATTTAGGTAAACTAGAAAAATGGTCAGAGTTGTGGCAACTGACATTTAATGTGGATAAGTGCAAGATAATGCATCTTGGACATAAAACCCCAAGGGCAGAGTACAGAATATTTGATACAGTCCTAACCGCAACATCGGAGGAAAGGGATTTAGGGGTGATTATTTATGATGACTTAAAGGTAGGCAGACAATGTAATAGAGCTGCTGGAAATGCGAGCATGAATAGCAGCTTGGCTGTATAGGGAGAGGTATTAGTAGTAGAAAGAGGGAAGTGTTCATGCCATTGTACAGAACACTAGTGAGACCTCATTTGGAGTATTGTACGCAGTATTGGAGACCATATCTCCAGAATGATATTGATACTTTAGAGAGAGTTCAGAGAAGGGCTACTAAACTGGTTCACGGATTGCAGGATAAAACTTACAAGGAAAGGTTAAAGGATCTTAACATGTATAGCTTGGAGGAAAGACAAGACAGGGGGGATATGAGAGAAACATTTAAATACATAAAGGGAATCAACACAGTAAAGGAAGAGACTATATTACATATCTCATGCTGAAATTGTCATCCATTACCTGGATCCGGTTTGCTGTCTGGTGTTTTGTTGGTAAGTTGCTGATTCATGGTAAAATTAAAAAGAGATAAATGATAATATATAGTGATGATGGAAGCTAAAATGTGGAGAAAATGAGTGTCATAGATTGTCCTGCTAGAGAACTAGGAATGAAGGCTGCAGGCAGGTTGTATTTCAGGTTCCAATGTTTGTATAGGTTCTCAGGGATTCTTATGTCAACATCATGTATCATTGGGTGACTGATGGGATTATTCACAAGTGTGTTATTGTGAATTTTATGTAATACAAGCATAATTAAAATTTATAGAAAAAAATAGCCAAATTGGAAAAATTATGAAATAGGGTTGATGTTCCAGGAGGGATAAGCCAAATGGCAAATGAGTTAGGTAAACTAGAAAAATGGTCAGAGTTGTGGCAACTGACATTTAATGTAGATAAGTGCAAGATAATGCATCTTGGATGTAAAAACCCAAGGGCAGAGTACAGAATATTTGATAGAGTCCTAACCACAACATCTGAGGAAAGGGATTTAGGGGTGATTATTTCTGATGACTTAAAGGTAGGCAGACAATGTAATAGAGCTGCTGGAAATGCTAGCAGAATGCTTGGCTGTATAGGGAGAGGTATTAGTAGTAGAAAGAGGGGAGTGCTCATGCCATTGTACAGAACACTGGTGAGACCTCACTTGGAGTATTGTACGCAGTATTGGAGACCATATCTTCAGAAGGATATTGATACGTTAGAGAGAGTTCAGAGAAGGGCTACTAAACTGGTTCACGGATTGCAGGATAAAACTTACAAGGAAAGGTTAAAGGTTAACATGTATAGCTTGGAGGAAAGACAAGACAGGGGGGATATGAGAGAAACATTTAAATACATAAAGGGAATCAACACAGTAAAGGAAGAGACTACATTTAAAAGAAGAAAAATTACCACAACAAGAGGACATAGTCTTAAATTAGAGGAGCAAAGGTTTAAAAATAATACTCGGCGGTATTACTTTACTGAGAGGGTAGTGGACGCATGTAATAGCCTGAAGTGGTAGAGGTTAACACAGTATAGGAGTTTAAGCATGTGTCGGATAGGCATAAGGCTATCCGAACTATAAGATAAGGCCAGGGACTGATGAAAGTATTTTTAAAAAAAGATGGTCCGAATGGTTCTTATCTGCCGTCACATTCTATGTTTCTAACAATTTTTTTAAATTTAATTTGAATTTACTTGTATTCTTAAAAGTTACGCTTTGAGTAGACCCTGTATGAGTATACAGGGAACTGAACTGCAGAATATACAAGGAATTGTATCTAAATCTTTACATATTTTAGTTAGTGGGTCAATCCATCTCAAGTGGTCAAATAAATGTAAAGTTGGTTGCATGACAATTTTTAAATTTTCACATTTTTTTTGTCATTCTTTCTTTTTTCGAGACATGAGATGCAATACAATACATAAGTATATGAGAGAGGAGTTAGAGCAGGTACACGTTCAGCCAAAACTTTTGTTATGTTACATTCTCCTGGATCAACTGTCTAGTTTTTTTAGTTAGGTAATAAAGAAAACAGGCTACACTATCTTATCTGGGTATAAAACAGCTGTATGATAGAGTATCAATGAACTGCTAGACAAGAGGCATACATTTAAGAAGATTATAGAGGGTGAACAATGTTAGACGGTAAAATGAGACGATAAAAGGAAAAAAACACTGGGTTTAGACTACAATAACTGTGGAGTGTCATGCCATGTGCATGTTAAAACAAATCAAAGCCTAACTAAAAGGCATTGCAATGCTGGACAATCAGAGGCACAAATTTGCAGAACTAACAGCTAGCAAAAGGGAAACCCCTGGATAGGTGAGGTAAACAGCCCAGGGCAATGAAATCTTGCTTAACCAATTCCCTGGTTTGGGTGACTGAAAGAAAGTGCAGGAATGTCAGCAGGGTATGCAGCAAGACAGGAGTGAGTCGGATTGCCCCTCCAGCTCCAGGCTTGGATGAAGTCCTCCCTGAAATGGGAGGACTTGGGGGCTCTCAAAGTCCAAGTCCTCCCGTTTCAGGGATTTGCAAGAGACTTTGGTGGTCAGTCACCTTCTGCGGCGAGCAGTCTTCTTCCTGTGTGGACGATGCGGCGGGGTCTCTCCCCTAGCTGCCCTCCGCCCAAATGGGCTGATGCAGAGTGGTACTTGTGGCTGTGTACAGGCAATACCTGAGGGTGCCCCACTCATCCTCCGGCCTCCCGCCCCCTGACTCTTCACTTGTTGTTGAGAGGATGCAGGCCCAATGCGAGCCTCAATGGCCACCCAGAAGCGGTTGAATATTTCTTCCAGCCTCCTTAATGAGTGCTACAGAGCCATGCGGGAGTCTCTTGCCCAGGAGTTGAGAATGTGGTCGCCATTTTAGGATGTCCCAGCTAGTGCAGTAGCTGTCGTCTGGTGTCTGCATGAGTAAGTGGTGGAGCCAGTGGGGACAAGGACAACCCCCACCGGTCTAGGGGGGAGGGATAGTTGGGGCCTGCGAGGTAAGTCTGTTAGGTAATCCGATGCTGCTCAGGATGTGAGAGCAGCTGCCTCTCTTGCCCGATAAGACGGCTAGGCCTCACTGTTTTTCCGCCAAAGACAAAGTCAGGCTTGTAGTGGAACCTCTCGAGTGCACCCGGTTCTGGCAGTAGGTAAGCCTTAGATTATCCAAAGTGTGGGAGCAAACATGCGTTAGGATGCAAATTAGCAGATTTGAGTAGAGAGCTCTCACATAGTGTGTCTGGAAGCCATGCGGTGCAAACCCTGCCCCCACATTTTTAAATTTTTTAAGTAATTACCACTATGCATTAATATTGAAAAAAACACCAGTTTTTTTTATTTGCATTATGTTTGGTTTAACCACGGCAGGCTTCCCCAAACTCCGGCCCTCCAGATGTTGCTGAACTACAACTCCTATGATTTTATGAATGAAATAGATAGGTTGAGAATCATGGAAGTTGTAGTTCAGCAACATCTGGAGGGCCGGAGTTTGGGGATGCCTGAACAACGGTGTCCATGTTTGTGTCATGGCACTAGAGATGCCCCGAACAGTTCGCCGGGAACTCTGGCCAGAGGACTATTTAACTCTGGCCAGAGGACTATATTGGGCTTAATCTACTGTACTTTATTTTGAGATAAAATAAGATATAACAAGAGAAAAATTTATTTGTCTGGACCTATAAATTATATCTTAAAGGGACAAGCTAAGGAACACTGATGAACATTATAGATTGAACGTTATTGATTCATCCTAAAAGTGTATCTCAGCATTATATTAGGATTCAAGTACCAAGTCTAAAGAACACAAATGTGCAACATGTTGATATATACATGCATCTTGTAATGTGCTATAGATATGACATATAACCAAAATGTATTGTGTGCCATGTAGAGATGTCCCGAACAGTCCGCCGGCGAACATAGCTTGTTCGCGGTCGCCGCGGCGGGCGAACATATGCGATGTTCGGTCTGCCCCCTATTCGTCATGGAGGTGGGATGGTCTGGGAGGGAGGGGCTGCTGCTGATTGGATGGAATGTGTCTGCTGACTGTGAGGTACAGGGTCAAAGTTTACTCAATGATGACGAACAGGGGGCGGACCGAACATCGCATATGTTCGCCCGCCGCGGCGACCGCGAACAAGCTATGTTCGCCGGCGAACTGTTCGGGACATCTCTACATGGCACACAATACATTTTGGTTATATGTCATATCTATAGCACATTACAAGATGCATGTATATATCAACATGTTGCACATTTGTGTTCTTTAGACTTGGTACTTGAATCCTAATATAATGCTGAGATACACTTTTAGGATGAATCAATAACGTTCAATCTATAATGTTCATCAGTGTTCCTTAGCTTGTCCCTTTAAGATATAATTTATAGGTCCAGACAAATAATTTTTTCTCTTGTTATATCTTATTTTATCTCAAAATAAAGTACAGTAGATGAAGCCCAATATAGTCCTCTGGCCAGAGTTAAATTACCTGTGCTGTAGAAAATATAAGCACTGGGATTACCTGCTCACTCCTGCAGATTTAGAATCTCAAGCTCATATATCATTGACTAGTTGACATTTAAATCATTGCTAAGCCATAAAAGCTCTACCAGTTCAATATAATGATATCTGGATAATTAGATATTCATGATAATATATTCTGACAGCTCACATGACTGCAGCCTTTTTGATTTTAGCTAATATGACTTCTGGATGTCAAGACAATGACCAGAACTCTGTATAAAAAAGGACAGATATATTATATAAAAAAACAGATATATTTGGGTTATGTGTGATATATCTTCATTAAATGTTATACTAATGGTGCTAGGCATTGTTGGGTGCTAAAATAACAATGGAAACAATAGATAGAATGGTAAAAAAAAACAAAAAAAACAACATACATTCTACTGTGTCAAATTATAGAAGCCAAAATACCTGACTTCACAAAATAGAAACAGCCACCTCTACTCATATATAGCATACGGACATTGGTACTTGCTTTAACTACTCCCTACCTGGGGTCAATTCATTAAACCAGCAATAATGAGGAATTGGCAAGTTAACTGGCCAAACTAGGTCAAAAAAGTCTGAGAAGAAGAATGTTCTCTTTCAGCTGTAAGGGCAAAAATATGGGCAATCTCCTTGTCAGTTCTCCACATTTCCCAATTTAGGGAATACACCATACTAGGTATCTCATTAAGATTTTGTACAATTTGTGATGGTTGTAAAAGGTTAAAGGTACACCAAATGCTCCTCTTTCATCTGGGTCCCTTGATTTCCGAGTCACAGGTGTGGAGATTAATTAAAAATTGAATTATTTTCTTCAGGCAATTATTTAAGCCTTTGACTTGCAGGTTTGAAGAATGATCTATGCATACATAATATAACATCAAAGTATTGAGCACATAAAATAGCAATTAACACATTCTCCTGATTTATTTTTTTAATATACTCGTAATATGTCCTAGATAAATGGTCAGAGGACTCATCACTCATCAAATGTGGACAGCCAGATGATGTAGTTACTTTTTTAATTGGGCTGATGTGGGACAGAGCTGCATGACCGGGATCTACTGAAACCTTGTTAAATTTTCATGAGCAGAGCCTTTCGCTCACATACCATCTGTCTGTGTGAGTCCTGCGGCTTCTATCCATATCAAGAGATTCCTCTAACACTTCTCATGCATTTTTAATATGTTAAGCTGTCAGTGATAAGAGAATTTAACATCACAAACAGAATAAAACCCTCCTGGTGTGTACAAATATCATGGTAACACTTTGTAATCAACAAACAAACATAAGCTCGTCAAAACACCTAAATCCACATATTATATAGAAAGAAAAAACAATGAGAAAAGGTAGAACTCAGTAATCTAATTGGCCTGAGAACAGGCACCGTTCCGTTCCTGGCAGTCTTCCAAAAGTTCATTCATTTGCAAAGCGTAGTAACACAATACAGAAGACATATGACAAGATCTAATAGCAGACCAGAGTACCAAGTGTTCATCGTGATGGTGGCATGTCTAGGTCAAGTACTCTGATCCTCATGGGTCAATTAAAAAAAAATTCCTTTCTCGATTTGCGCAAAGTAAAAAAAAAAAAAAATTGTGGTAAAACTTGTCATGGACTGCTTTATCTCAGCATGCCAGTAGGCTGTTGTGTCACTGGATTTGACTCATATCACATCAACAGAAAATATAACAGGTCTCAGCAAATAGATTAATGTAGGTGCATTAGCTCCAGATCTGCTTTGCTCCTTGTCTTTATATTACACCCCTAGATAACAGAAGTCTTGAGTAGGATCAGACAACATCAGTCAGGGGCGCCACTGATTGACCACTCTAAATCAATCACTGCTTTCCCTGCCCTATGCTGCTCAAGCCTTCTGCTATCTAAGATTTCAGCGAGTGGAAAGACATGGGGCAGAGCGATCCAGACCTGGAACACAGACCTTGGGGTTAAAGCATTCGTGAATGGTTTAACCGCCAAAGGTGAGCCAGCGCAAAGGGACCTCCTGACACCGTAACAACTTAATTTTGATGAGCCTGCTATGGTGCCCAAACTAGCCCTTTAACAGTTTGAAAATTCCGAAATCGTTTTTCATTTTTTGACGTGGAAGTTAATTAAACAAACAACAAACATTTGTTGGTTACATAAATATTCATCCTTGTTGCTAGGAAACACTTTAACACTGCTTAACCAGCATTAGTTTATATATATATATATATATATATATATATATATATATATATCCATCCCACACTTTGCACTATATCCATTTAACCAATATAGAAATCTTGATATAATCCATATTAACTACAGGTTGTAACATTGCGAGTATGGAAATATCCAAGGGGAATGGATACGTATACAAGGTAGAGTAATGTTGGGATAAAACAATAATTGTGTGCTCTTCTTTAATGCCTAGTACATTATAATTATTTTAAAGTAGAGAATTGTATTATTTATTTATTGTAAATACTGGTTATCACACTAAATCATTTGCAGATGATGGCATTTTTTTTGTTTTCTCATCTGTATGTAATGTGCTACACTGTTTTTTTCTTATCTTCCAACAAGCGTTTGGGGTGGGAGGTGACCAATTCAATAAAGTCAGAATGACCCTGAACCAAAGGGGGCAAAACCATACGGCTGCATACAGGGCCATTCGGACAGCAAAATCCGTACATTATTGATGGAATTCATCAATGTCCGGATTCTGTAACTCAGGATCTGAATGGGCCTAAATTTGGTCCAGATTTCAGCTGCACCGGATGCTGGCAGACTGCTGATATCCAAAACCGAACTAATTAAATCCCAGTTTGGAGGATTCAACTCTGGACCCTGATCTAAAAAAACATCTGAACAGTTTGCTCGCTGGCAGTTAAAAACCCTCATGGTTAATTATATGGTGGCTGGCCAACGCTTGCTAGCTAGCCACATTAAAGAAGTAAAAAAAAAAAAAAATGTTTTAAAATCATGTGGGAGTGGGGGGGAGGGGGAGGATAAAAAATAAAACTATGTTAGTACAATGGTGATTGTAAACCTCCATATCCTGCAGCAGGTGAGGGTATGTCTGTTAAATGTTTAAAATAAGTGGGGATGGGGCCTGTAAAATAATACCCATTGGCTCCAGATGGGGATACTAATGGTGGGGGACCTAATATTCAAGATAAAGGATGGGAAAAAAAATTCCCTACCCTGTCCCCCATATATGGACTTCAGATAGGGGATAGGGGACTCACACAGCCTTTCTACACACTAACTAAAAATGAGTCTAAATTTTTAGGTTCCCTTATTGCAAATAATTTTTATTTGTAATTTCTTGAGCAGTGAGACTGCAGGGGCATGATCTATACGTCAAAACTTCTTAATGTAGCTAAAGTTGTTTTGGTGCTAAGTTTGTCCTTTCAAGGTAGAGGCCCTGTCCAGATGTGGACTAAAAGGTGTGAGTATAAATTGCGTTAATACTTCTGGGAAAATGAATACATTTCTCTTACTTTTTTCAGGCTTTTTCCCCCCCAGAATAAACTCATTCGATCTCAAATAATTCTTTCTGGTAAAACATTTTCTAATTTTTGTTTTGCTATTTGTTTTCTAGGTTTGCTTATCTATTTTGGTTATGGTATGTGGAACAGTACCTTAGAGATCAGCGCACGGGAGGAGGTGTTACACCAGAGTACATATCAGCGCTACGATGTGGATGACACCTTCTCAGTAGACGATGGGTTCTCCTATGCTCCTGAAGAAGAAGCATATCAGGACTGGGAAGCCGGAGGCACGAAAGGCTACTATCAGCATTCAGCAGAGACACATGACAGCAACCGGACAAATAGTAGATCCAAAAGCAAAGGGAAGCACAAACAGGACCCTGGTGCACTGATTGCCAACGACGAGCTAGACTACCCTGAAGAATAAAGGCAAATCTTTTGTGTTTGTGAACCACTGTAACGTTGGCCCAAGATATGACAGCTTCTGGGGCTCTGTGTAGGGATTTCTTTCTGTCTCTCACAGTTTACTGCTTATTACGTTGCAAGAAAGTGTTTAAACAGATTTCTGATCATTTCTCCATTTTCATACATTTTTGGATTGAATTATGTATCCTTTCAAGTCATTGAATGTTAATTTAAATTGTTCCAGTTTAAGCCGACACTGTTTTTCCTTGTTTACTATAAAATCTTATGTAGAACGTTGAGTTCTACTAGAAGCAGCCTGGGTACAACATTCTATAGGTGACAAGTTATATGTAATAGAGCTCATATACACGGACAGAAAAAGGGGAAGCCTAGGGATAGCAGGAAGATTTTGATGGTTTATGGAGGAAGGAAGAGGGTACATAGGACATTTTTATTAAACAATAGCAAGGGAGAGAAGATAAACTAAGGAAGTGCTATATGTGTTGATGTTGAAAATGAAATGTTCTTCAAAACGAAAAGGCATTGCACTGTATAGAAAGAGTTAAGCTGTATTAGCCAGGGGTAGAGTACAATTTCTGGGCAAGGAGTGTGAGTTTGCCCAGAAGGGAGACATGTCTGGGAGAGGAACTTTTTATTTCTTTTTAAAAACATGAAAGGAAATTAGTATATTAGCAAGAATTTCAGAGGAACATTTTTTAAAATAATGAAATGAGCGTTGTTTAATAACATGGAAAAGGAACTGTTGAGTTGCATGAGAGAGAAGACATGTTTGAAGACGAGACATACCCCATGGACCTCAGAACACTGGGGAGGACTGCTGGACACAGATAATGGGCAGAAGATATTAACATGCTATACACTATAGCAGGCATAGGCAAGCTTTAGCACTCCAGATGTTTTGGACTACACCTCCCATGATGCTTTACCAGCATTATGAGTGTAAGAGAATTAGTCCACAACATCTGGAGTGCCGAAGGTTGCCTATGCCTGCACTAAAGTGAGAATTAAAAGTGAGTTAAAATTTAAGGCCATATTAGCCAAACTGAAAACATAGTTCCCCTTAAACGTTTTTTCAGTTCAGCAATTTTTACCTTAAATTTGAAATTCACCTTGAGGTCACTTTGAATTCTCACTTTAGTAAATACCACTGTCAGTAGTGTTAAGGGTCTACCACCAGGACCGTCACAATATGAATTACTTCTTGCTGTGTCCTCTTTCTCAGTAGGGTCGAAAAAACAAAATTATGGGTTTTGGAGGAGTTTTGGGAGCAGCATGTTCTTTGTGATCTTTAGAAATTCCCAATTAGAATAGTTTGGGTGTGTACAGTATGTGCATAATTAAATATATATACAACAGTAGCCTGAGATGCTTCCAGATAATATATTATCTCTTTATATATTAATATTTTAACATTCTGTCATTGCATTATTACCATCCCAACTCTGCCTTGCGTAGAAATTGGAGTTTTGGAATGGGTTAGCATATAATGATGTAGGTTTTAAAACACTGTGTGCCAAAAGGTCTACAGATAAAATATGTTATCAACCTCTGAGATATCAATTTATAAGCCTATAATAAACAAGATACACCCCATGCAAATAGTTTAGATGGCTGTTTTAGGCTCTGCTTCGTATGTGGGTGAAAAATCTGTATCCGTTCAGCTGCTGTTAGAGTACAGTTCTCATCATTGGCTTACAGCAGGGATAGGCAACTTTCGGCACTCCAAATGTTGTGGACTACATCCCCCATAATGCTCTTACACCCATAATGCTGGCAAAGCATCATGGGAGGTGTAGTCCAAAACATTTGGAGTGTCGAAGGTTGCCTATGCCTGGCTTAGAGCAACAGCTGGGGTTGAAGATGCTGACTATAATAATATATTATTATATATAATGCGCCAACCTGCTCTGTGGTGCTGGTCAATGGAGCAGAAATTTAAGGGTCAGAAACATTGAAAAGATAAATAAAATATTAAAGATCTGCGAATACAGACATCAGAAGATGTGCTGCAAATATATTTCCAAACATGATATAGTTCACAGGGATTACATGGTCAGGATTATTTAATAAAGTGACAATTGTCAGGAATTCAAATTGAATTTAAAATTTAAGGTAAAATTATCCAAACTCTAAGCATAGCTGTCTAGAAGAATTGTTCTAGTTTATATATAGGCCTTAAAGAAACACTATAGTGTCAGGAATAAGCAAAAAGCCTGCAGGGACACGCTATAGACACCCGAACCACTACTATAAGATGTAGTGGTTATGGTGACTATAGTGTCCCTTTAAATTTAAAATTCACTATGAATTCACAACAATTCTTACTTTAGCAAATAACCCTGTTTGGTTTGATTTATGCAGAATAATCAGATGCTGACTAAAATTTGCCTGGTGTTATAAAATAAATTCCAGGACAGGAAAGATCTTGAAAAATAAAAGTAAGCTGTACTTGTTATTTAACCTTATACTAAGGTAGGCAGTGTGCAAGTATCCTATATAAATGTTTCATCTTTGTTATCAAACAAGTTTTCGGAAACCCAAACTGAATGATGTAAGTGTTTTTATCCAGTAAAACAGACTATCATACCGGCTTTCAACACAGGTTAAATCGTTCATCTCTAGAGCAATTTCAGAGGAATTGTCACATTTCCATAACCGTACAGAGATCCTTATAACTTGGATCTCGGTTTCATATTATTGGATAAGCTCAAATAAAGCTACATGATTTTCTGAGGTAGGGGTCAGCACACTGTAGTGGTTATGGTACTTGGTGTGTTGCTTTAAGGTAATACTTAAATGTTACCATTTCAGTATTAACATACACTGGGGACATTACCACCAATCATGAGAAGTCCTTCAAAGAAGCAGCAATTATACAGGCTTTTGATTGGATAGAGGAGCCAGTTGGATATTTTACGGGCAGTTAATCCTTGGAGCGCTGACATATTTGGAACCCTTAATGTAAATAAACATTTTCTTCCGAGAAAATCCTTAAATTAAATCTAACAATTTCCAATTCTCTTAGCTGCTCTCAATACAAAACCGGGGGGGAAAAAAAGCTAAACAAATGAGCGAAGCTCTTTAATGTAGTAAGAGTCTTGTGAACTTTTCAGTGAGGGTGTAAAAAGAGCTTCACGAAATAGTCATTTAAAGCTCTACTTATAGTGCCTTTTTTAAAAAGGGTTTACACTTGTTTAAAATAAAAATCCACTATAATAGCGCTTTATATGACTATTGCGTGAAGAACCTTTTACTCGCTCACTGCACTGAGCCGTTCAAAACAAGGTTGTTGTTAAATGTAAGCGTTGCGCTCATTTGAAATCCTTAACTGCCCTCCAGCATTATCTCATCCTCTGAAAGCTCATAGACGGAACCTCCTAATGTTAATCTGCTGTGATTCCCGAAACCTTGGTTGATCGATTTGATCGAAGTCCAATTCAATGTTTTACTGAATAATATAAATACTTACACTATTACATGGTTTGATTGCTGAATATTTATTTGATAGCAGAGGTTCTTGATCCCGTTGGGACAGGTACACGTCACCTGCCTATTTCCAGGTACCATGAGAACTGATTGCTGATTAGTTTGACAGTTTTCCTGTGTTTTTTTAAAAACATTGTTATTGTGCTGGAAAATAATTCTTAACCCATTGAATGCCTGATGAAGATGTGCAATTCAAATGACAGACAGAATAGGCCTTAGGTTATTGTCTCGCCATCACTTTCACATACAGAAAAGGTTAATCTGTGCCCCCCTATCCGAGGTCCGTGCCACATATATGTATGTAATTGTCTACATCAGTTACTGTGCAATACCCCAGGTAATGATTGCAGACCGTCTTCTTTTCCATCACAGCAGACCCCAGTTTAATGAGATTCTGGGGCTGCTAAGTTACTGTATTCTTTATTGTACAACCTTCTGTCCCTCAAAGTGTTAAGTGTCTCTGTTGGCTCACCTCTCATTAAATAACAGTGAATAGCTGAAAAAAGCTGATTTATGGGCTTCATGCTACTCTCTTATGGATGCAAAGTTTCAACTTTAAACATTGCATCTTGCTCAGCAAATTGGAGCAGTGAAATATTGTCTAAATATGTTTTCACTCAGTAGGAGAATGTTTTAATTTCTTTTTGCAACTTGTGATTACTGCATGTTCTACTTTCATTTATTATTTCTGTGTGGTTCTCTACCTCTGCTTTTATTATTCCAATGTGTTTGATGTATATATTGTAGCATTTAAATGGTCAACACTACTGATCCCTGCTGAATGCTATTAATATTACTAAAGCCTTTATGTATCTGGTATTGTTTTCTATGTCATTGTATAGTGCCTGCAGCGCTTACTAGGTAATCACACAACTAAATGATGGGCAGTCAATGAGAGATAGCCATGTGGTTCTAGTATTAGGATCTATTAGTTAGATGTTGGTGGATGGATGGTCACAACCTTGAGAGTCTCCATGTTGCACAAACAGTACACCTACAATCTTACTTACTCCTGTATAATCTGAATAAAATATTAGAAGGAACCGTCATCCAGTGCCTTGATGGATAATAGATGTAGATAATTCAAGCGATTGCCTGAAATAGATCTCTCCAGGAAGCATAGCAGTTAGCCTGTATTGCCTTCTCTTATAAACAGTGAACAATGTACAGCGGCTAGGCTGTTAAGTGTCTTTTTGTACCAGTACATATCTTTTAGTATTTATAAGTATATCTCAGCTGCTACTCCCTTGGGAGAACCAGTGATGGGTTCCACATTTGGGTAGGACTGTGTAATTGTGGGTATGTTGTATTGAAGAATGTTGAACAACCAGCAATATAGAACTCTTGATCCAAAAAGGCAATAGCATGTTGGTTCCATTACTCCTCTTGGTTTACCCAAATGACACTTGTTTACCATGGGTATACACACTGATCCAAAGTGCAGATTAAAGGAACACCATAGCCTTAGGAATATAAACATGTATTCCTAACGCAATGACTAGTAAGTATTTAGATTCCTGCTCACCTAACAGAGATTTACTCACCTTTTAGCCCTTGCCCTGCCTTACTGGCTGAGATCAATTCTGATGGTCCAATCCAATACTCACCATAAGAAAGCATGAGGAGGCTAGTATGCATGTGTAGTAAAGTGTTGCACTTCACCAGTCAGCATCTCCTCGTAGAGATACATTGACTCAATGCATCTATATTGGGAGTGATCAGCGAACGTTGGTCCTGCAATCTTTACAAAACATACAAAAATGAGAAGGCACTTACCATACCACAAGCCCAAGGTATACTTCTCTCACAGGCACAACAGTAGAAAGGATTGTGCACAAAGTCAGGAATGTGGTCCAAGACAGATTTATTGGAGAAGAATCACAGTGTTTCGGCTCCCATAGGAATTGTATCAAGCTTGAAGCCAAAATATTGGGATTCTTTTTCTCCAATAAATCTGACTTGGACTACATTCTTGACTTCATGAACAGTCCTTTCTACTGTTCTGCACTCTTTGCAGGGCTGTGTGACATCCACTAGAGGTGTAAACACTGCTGAGGCTGCAGGGACTGGCTATATGCCCCAGTACCTCTTTATTAAACTCTAGAGGTTCTGATGCCTATAGAGTCTCTTATTATTAAGTTATATCAGGGCAACTTTGCTATATAGAAATACTCTTTCCTTCTGTACTGTCAGTTGTCTAAGATATTTATTGTGACACCTGGCTTTACTCCTTCTCCATTTTCTGGTCGTAATGGAATTTGTTAAATGTATTATTCTGGAATACCTTTAAGCATTCTCAGTGTATCCTCCTCTCAGTCACAGTGTCGGGCAGACAGAAAAGGTGCTCACCTGTATCCTGATTGAAGCATAAAAGGCTGTCTAAACTTATTGCATTGCATTGCCACTAAAGAGTGATCAAAGGGTAAGTATCTAATTTCTTACATACTGTACATTATTCAAAATATTTGGAATATATGATGTTCCTGAAATGTTTCTTTTTTTTCAACCCAGCCTTCCTTCTATCTATAGTCCTCCTATCTAGATTCCTCCTTCTTCTATCTATACATCTTGTATCCCTTCTGCCCTTGAACATTACAAGGAATTTATTACAAGGAACTCATTATAAGGGCCATAGAGAGCTTCTTAATGTTACATACATGTACCACTTGAACATTCTGCCTTTATTTACACATATGATCTAATGCTGATATCTCTAAATTTAGAGCAATTCTACACCTTATATACTTATATATGTGTTTAATAGTATAATATTTTGAGCACAATATGCGATTATAATAGACAGGCAAATATTGTGTCTACAACCACACATTTTTAAACAACAACACAATATTTCCAAAGACAATAGGATAAAATAAAATAAACTACAAGAAGTGCTTCCATGCAACCCTTTTGCATTGTAAAACACGCCAGGAGTGTAATAAAAAGAAAACACAAAACCTATGCAGCACTGTTATCGTCTAAATGAAATTGTAAAAACTTCGATTACACTACTGTACACCTTCTGTGTACTCTTTCATATAGAAATCCTAAAATGTTTTTCATAAAAAAAATATATCTCAGTCGCTCACAGACTCTTATTGTAGACTTTTATTGCAAAATCATTTTTGGTCCCATCTCAAAAACTTCTCTTCAATTACAAAATGATAAAATGATACCAGATACTTGTGATCCTGTGTATAACTGTTTCTTCAAAAACCTAAATTGTATTAATCCATGCAGCCAAAAAAGCTGATATTTTATATTAATCTGGAATTGTTTAAAATGTTCCAAAATATCACTCTCCCTACTTGAAGATGTGCTCATACTCTCTGGTACATAAATAGTTAGATCATATCTGATAAGATACCCCAATAGGGAGTTCTTTGCAAATATATAAAATCCCAAAATGTTTAGACTTCAAGACAGCATATAACTAATCACACTATATCAGTTAAATAAAGTATGACAACAAACGCTGTGCAAGCGATCTGTTGGAATCTATAGCATTGGGTTAACAAAGGGTTAATGGTGATAAACAAAAACTATGCTGCAACAAAGCTGTTAATTTTAGTGGAAATGTATAAAGGAAAATATATAAAATTGTGTTTCATTTTAAAGAGTTTACCTACTTAGAGACTTTTTTATGCTATATTAATTAGATTTGTAGGGGGGTGTAGTTTGTAGAGCCACCTTGAGGTCCCTAAACAAGATGTCAGGCTGAAGGTAGCTAATTTCTTACCTGCCGGTTTATAATGGGGATAGTTTCACAAGTTAAAAGCATTTTTAGGACCTGTTACTGTAACAGACCAAAGATTCCACACTGCAATGCCTGTAATGCTGTGTTCGTCCTATTTACTATGTAGATGTAGGATACAGTGAGTACTTTGCGTAGAATCCAGAGCATTTATTTAATGTCTGTTCAGACCAACAACTAGCCTTTAACATTAATGATGAAATATTTTCGTATTCTAGGTAGAGTAGTGAGAAAATACATTTTCTCTCTCTCTCTCTCTCTATATATATATATATATATATATATATATATATAAATAATGTTACATACAGGAAACTACTTGTATCATGCTCCATGCAAGACTGATGGTCTTTTACAGAAAAATTATTAAAATGCCCATTTATTTCTGTATATTGTGTTCTAGAGATGATATATACTTATATATGCAGACATTTAAGATTATTTGCATAGATTAGTAATTGATAATACAGAAACTATTGAAAAATAAAGGATAGTATACGCATTAAATTGTGGTCTGTGCATCAAGTGTCAAGATACGACATGCACTAATAGACAGACACAGGTTACCTCTGGTACTATCAGCTATGGCTCTGTCATACTCAGTGATTCTCAGTCTGCCATCCATAACATTGGCTGAGTGCCATAGAAGTCTTTTATAAGAGCTGGACACCAGAGGTCCCCTAGTAGTCCAACTATGTCACCAAAACTAGATTCCAGATGTCTACCTCAGAATGAGATTGGATTTAGCATGTCAGATGTATTTAGCCAGTAAACTATAGCAGCTGAAGAGGTCCAATTTTCCAAGTAAGCTCTGCAAATCTGAAATAAAAGGTTAGAATTTTTGGTCATAGAAGGGGATTTTTTTATGTTGCAATATCACCTTTCAAATTTCTATCACTTTTAGTTTTTTTGATCTGGTCTTTTTCTGGCGTAAATGCAGATGTCCTCTTGTTGTGTTTTCCCCGCAGGCCTAATTTTACAATGCTGTATTTGTTAGCGTTCTTTTTGTGTTTTCTAAAATCCCATTGGTGCACTGGACAATGGGGCGTTGTGATGTAAACTAAGGCAAGTTGAAAAAAAAAAAAAAAAAAAAAACATGCATACAAATATATAATGGAGTGACTTATTTTCAAACAATTGTGTGTTATATTTACTCATTTAAAAGTGATTATCTGAAAACACAGTTTACCAAAATGTGTATATTTTAATAAATGCATAAAGCTTTTATGTGTGCCTTTTATATTAAAGCAACATTATGAATTCATACATTGTGTCATAGAATCTACAATCGGCCGGATGGAATTTTAACATTGATTGCCATATATTGTGATTATTTCCTCGGTTTAAATTGCGTAAAATTAACCCCACACTTTTCAGAGTATATCCCCTTCTCCACCAACTTGCGTTTCTCCTATTGTACAAGGACACAATTCCTAGTCACCATGGCAGCCTGGGGTTTGTCGAGCAACGCATACCCAGCCATCCTCCTGATCTAAAAGAAAATGTGATTCATTAGACCAGGCAACCTTCTTCCATTACTCCATGGTCCAGTTCTGATGCTCATTGCAGACACTTTTGTCAGTGGTTGGGACCATAAAGGGCACTCTACGGCAACACGGCCCCCTACACAGCATGGCACTGTGTTCTGACACCTTTCTTTCATGGCCATCATTACGTTTTTCAGTAATTTGAGCAACAGTACCTCTTCTGTGTGATTGGAACAGACGGGCTAGCCTTTCCTCCACATGTGCATCATTGAGCCTTGGATGCCCATGACCCTGAGGCCGGTTAACCACTTGTCCTTCCTTGCACCACTTTTAGTAGGTGCTAACCACTGCATACCAAGAACACACGTTGGCCCTTGTCAAAGTCACTCACATCTTTTCGCTTGTCCATTTTTCAAAATTCAAGAACTGACTGTTCACTTGCGGCCTAACGTATCCCACCACTTTACATCTGCCATTGTAACAATATAATCAATGTTATCCACTTCACCTGTCAGTGATTTTAATGTTGTGGCTGATCAATATATATGTAGCGACAGCGGCACTATAACATTAGGAATACAAGTTTGAATCCCTAACGCTATAGTGTTCCTTTAATCCCAAACAATTGTCTGCAGCAGTAGTGGTCAAAAAGCAGAAGCCCAGATGTTGAAGAACTACAATTCCCATTATTCTTTGTCATTATCAGCATCATGTGAGTAGTTATTTAGCATCAGGTTAGAATCTACCCTTTGGTGCACCACGTATCTAGCATGATCATAACTGCACTTGCAGGTTTATTCGCCAGTGTGTATTATAAGAGAATAATGTAAAAAAATACTTTTCACGGTTCATAAACACAAACATAAATATTTAAATCCACCACAAAGAAGAAAACCCAAAGTACTTAACACATTTTATTATATTTTATGCCAGCTAATGAAAATAAAAAGATTCATACATGTTAAAAACAACATTTGGAATGTTATACTCATAAAAATTTAGACACATGAAGTTACTCCAAAAGGTGTAATTAGCAATTAGTATATTTTCTGGAATTCTCATTACTGTTTTATTTACACCATGAAAACATCCGAATATTCAAAAGTACTGGTAGATCTCCTATATTCGGGATGGCCCTCCAAGAGGGCTGCAGGATTCATCTTAATTTCCCTGAACATATATAACTACATCATGCCAAAGGGCTGTGAATTTGATAGGCTGTCCTACTGTATGTAGAGGAACACCAAAGGACAACCTTATATAGTTAATAGATTTTATTTCTGAATGATAAATGTTATGAACAGGGCGGCACTTATCATTCACTGCCCATCAGAAGAAATTACATGTGTCCAGGAAAACATGGGTTCTCTGGAAACCATACATCCGGATTCTATGGAACTCAATTCTTAAATGCAGTCAAAGCATCATGGGAGTCTGCTACATGTTGACTATACCTGTAAAGGGACACTATAGGCACACAGGCCACTTGATCTTTATGACATGGTCTGGGTGAAGTTCTCCTGTCCCCTTAACTGTAGAGCAACTGCAATGTTTATATTGCAGGGTTAAGACAACCTCTACCAGCTGTCTTCTTGGCGCCTGCTGCTTCTAATGGAGTTTGACTCTGTGAAGCATTGCTGGACGTCCTCACGCTTTGCAGCTTTAAACATTGAGTCAATACTTTCCTATGGGGAAGCTCTATAAACATACATTAGGTTCCCTCAAAGGCGTGAAGTTCCAGTAGGAGGGACAGAGCCAGTACCATGGGACCTCGGGGCTGGAAAGAGGTAAGTGTTAAAAGAGTTAACAGAAATAGGCTTGGGCTGTTTTGATGACTGGGTTGAGAAACACCGCATCAAACAAATAGTTGTGTTGGTGTGTGAACTAATTTTCTCTTAATCAGCTAAGGTATATATTGATTTTCCAACTTCTGTGTGTTGGCTTACATTTCACAGCTCAGTTACCCTAGTCATCAAAACTAACTGTCGAATGAAAAATCCACAATGAAACCAGTAATATATCCATTTATAAACTTTCTGCATACAAAAACTGTTTTTAAAAAAAGTACATTCTTTTTATAAATCACACATAATGCAGTGTTTATGTTTGTAACCTCAATTTGTGCTTTAAAAAAATCAGGAATTTACAAAATGAAAATCTAAAATTAGGGGCTGTGAGTATTCACAAAATGAGAGGTATGTTTCAAATCCTCTGCGTCTACCATTTCTCTGTGTAGTACCCAGATGTATCATTTGTATTTGAGGAACATCTGGAGTTATACAGCTTGGCTAACTCTGTGCTTGGCTCATAAATGGTAGCTCTTGAAGAATGCTTCCAGTTAAATTTAAATTACAATTTTTCAATCTGTATAGCACATGGCAGTGATAAAAACTTTTCTACTTAAATCATTTGCGTTTGACGAGTATTACTGCATCCCGAGTTAACAGGAACGTAGGTCCACAGTTGTATGATAAAATGAGTCATGAAAAAAATGTCTAAAAAATTATATATGAAACAGCTGTCGTGCTAGTTATCGATAAATAATTGGCATATGCATTAAATAGACTATTCCATCTGAAAATGAATAGTGAAGGTCACGTTAAAATATACCAATCTATTAAGATATCATTTTCCCATGTAACTGATCTTACGCCTGGGGCCACTAGGGCCAATGGATGTTTCTCCATACATATCATTTGTGCTGTTGGGTAGTGAATACAAATTGTGCCCTATAGTGCACAACAATCAACATATGCAAAATGGAAATCAGTTCAATAATCCACACTTCCTTTCTTGATTGACTGATTTCCCTTCCATAGCATATGGATTTTTACGCATTGCAGGGGAGCCGTTTTCATGTACTGTCCAACAGCATGAAAATTCGTAATGTGTTCAGTAAATAATAACAAATGTGTTTTTTGTCTGAATGTGCAAGCAGATAGGAGAAGTCACAAACCAAGCATTACTAAAACACAGATAAAACTCTAATACAGGGTTCAACTGATGAGCAATTGTTACCTCTTTCCATAAGGGAAGTAACAATTCTTAATGCTCATGCTCCCAATAATGAATGGTGTTATGTAACCGCGGGATTGAATTAAATATTGTCTTTTCCACTTTGAATCTTTGGACTTAAATAATACTGGTATTGTTTTCGCAGTGTACAGCCAAGTGCTTGTTTATGTTTTGGCCTCAAACTCTGCTATTGTGTTAAATACAGTCAGACTGCATTGCCTTTATTTGTGTATGAAATGAGAGGAAAAGGCATTGTTTTAGTTAGTATCAAGGACAAACACGAATCGGACAAAAACAAACCATAATTTGCATTAACTTTCTACAACACGTTGAAATGCATAGAAGATCCACTGGGCACACAATGTCCCAATAAAAGGCACCATAATTACTTGAGCTTGTTGTGGCGGTTATAGTTCTTTTGTGTCAGTTTAGAGAGGACAATACACGTAATTTCACATACAATGCAAATTCTGTAAAGGTAAAAGATGCTTTAAAACACTGCCCCTGTCAGAACGACATACATTTATTCAGATGTGCTGCTGTACTCTGTGGTAGTGAATTAGTTAAATAAGATTTTATCGGTTCCAAGTATCAGTTGAGAAGCACCAATTAAATACATTTGGCATGTAGATGTGTCGCTGTAAACCATTTCTTAGACTGTTTATACACTCCGTAGTATAGCTACTTTGTTCTCGAACAGCATACACAGATAGAATGAGAGGCACATAAGTCATGTTGGTCCATCAGAAATAGTAGAACAAAGGCTCAAGACGGTGTAAGAACATTCGGTCCTTGGATTCCTACACATTAGCACTCTTGGCGTGGGTAGGTGATCCAGAACCTTGAGAAGAGTAGTAGAAGCGGTTCTCCATGAATGCTTGAGATTCTCCCGTACAACACACTATCACTATACCTCCAAAAAGACAAAACGCTGCTCCGATCCATCCTGCGTACAGAGAATATCCGAAAGTCACAATGGTGGTCTCCTTGTGAGTGGATACTGGAAACCATATGGTGGCCATGATGGTGCTCAGGGCTATGGGAAGAAGAAAAACAACACAGTGTAAATAGAATGGTCCTATATATTTTAGAAGACACTTAAAAACAGTCAGGAATCACCAGTTTGATATTATCCGTTTTTATCTCTGCAAATTGTAACAGAAATGTTTGTTATATATGCCATCACCAAGACAATAGTATGACTCTTATACAGTGCATTAGCTTAAAAACTACATTCATGCTAAAGAATAGTATTCTACCCAGTTAAGACATCTTTTTTTACTTGGTCAGCAATCAATTCATGATAACTTTATTAACAATGTGGCAATAGTGGGGTCTATATAAAGGACCTCTGCTCAGTCATGTTTCTCCATTGACATTACCAACAAGTACAGTGTATTTAATAGACTCTGACCATTTACTAGAGCACTTTTTTTTCTGGTGTTCTTGCGTTTGTACCAAAATTCTATTTACCTGCTTGTGTATCTCTATCGTTACTCCAGGAGAATAAAGATCCCACAAAGCAGTGATACAGTGATGTGTATGTAAATTAATTGTATAAAATTATGCAAACTTTATGATCGGTGATGTTAGTCTCCATTTAGATCAAAGTAAGGAGAGATAAGTGGGTTTGGGTCACTTGATTTACATGTCCTCTTTCCAAGCTCTGTGATTATTTAGCTCCCAGCTGACCATGTGACAAGTTGCATCTCCTGCTGACAAATGTCATTCATCCCTCTTATGGTTCTTGTTATAGTCAGGGTTTGTGAACCCATATAGAGATAGTTTAGAATAAATCCTAATTTTTATGGCAAGGCATTAAAATTAAATGACTGGGTTTTCTTAGTAGAATGGAATCTTGCTCTGAAACACTCTACTATGCTCTGAAAAATGACTGTACATTATTCAGGAATGTACTTAACTCTCTTCAAGACTACGCTTAGGCTAATCCCTTGATATTGTGAGAGTTTTCACATTTTGCTTCTCTTATGTGTTTATAGGTAATTTCATGATAATGTCCGTTTATTATGCATGAGCTTCCGGCCTATTTCACCAATGTGCATAATTAAAGGGGCACTGGAAGTGACCCTAATTTGTCACACATTTTATAGATTATGCATTAAAAGTATGCCAAAAAAATAAAAACAAAGACAGATCTCAGTCTTTAAAGATGCTGCATTTACAGCATTACAGTTTCAGCATTTTGCAGAGAGTTTTATCCAAACCAGGAAAAGACTGATCCAATCAGGAGGCTATCATTCCGTTCAATAAAGTATGAATCTACTGCATACAGCTCTATCCAGCACGAGTTTATGGGATATATAGTTTAGCACTTGGCAGTAATTGTATCAGATTAGGTGAATTAAATTCATGCATATTCTGATGCAGCTGCACAGCAATTACTATTGTCTCACTGACACTGGAGCTGTACACGGCTTACTGACACTGGAGCTGTACACGGCTTACTGACACTGGAGCTGTACACAGGTTCACTGACACTGGAGCTGTACACAGGTTCACTGACACTGGAGCTGTACACGGCTTACTGACACTGGAGCTGTACACAGGTTCACTGACACTGGAGCTGTACACGGCTTACTGACACTGGAGCTGTACACAGGTTTACTGACACTGGAGCTGTACACG
Source organism: Pelobates fuscus (assembly GCF_036172605.1). NCBI lineage: Eukaryota > Metazoa > Chordata > Amphibia > Anura > Pelobatidae > Pelobates > Pelobates fuscus. Next base: position 124,137,974 of record NC_086318.1, on the reverse strand, counting down.
GCTTACTGACACTGGAGCTGTACACGGTTTACTGACACTGGAGCTGTACACAGGTTCACTGACACTGGAGCTGTACACGGCTTACTGACACTGGAGCTGTACACGGTTTACTGACACTGGAGCTGTACACGGCTTACTGACACTGGAGCTGTACACAGGTTCACTGACACTGGAGCTGTACACGGCTTACTGACACTGGAGCTGTACACGGTTTACTGACACTGGACCTGTACACAGGTTTACTGACACTGGAGCTGTACACGGCTTACTGACACTGGAGCTGTACACGGTTTACTGACACTGGACCTGTACACAGGTTTACTGACACTGGAGCTGTACCAGTGGCGGATCCAGAGCCTGATCTCGGGAGGGGCACTTGTAGATTATTTAAATGAATAATAATCCAGGCACAATAACCACTACAGCTCAGTGTAGTAGTTATGGCGCCAGTAGTGCCAGGATCCCATCCCAGAGTAAGTAGTCAAACCGTTTAAGAACAGTTTGACAACTTACCTGGGGTCTGCTGGGATATAGGGCATAGGAGCAGTGGTATGTGTTAGGGGTGAAGTGTGTGTGAAAGGTGCAGTGTGTGTGAGTGGTGAAGTGTGTGTGCGCGAGTGCGTGAGGGCGGAAGTGTATGTCAGGGTTGCAGTGTATGTGTGGGGCAGCGTGTGTATGTGAGGGTGGCAGCGTGTGTGTGTTTGGGGCAGTGTGTGTATGGGGGCAGTGTTTGTGGGGCATTGTGTGTATGGGGGCAGTGTTTGTGGGACAGTGTGTGTATTGGGGGGCAGTGTTTGTGGGACAGTGTGTGTAGTGTGTGTGGGGGGCAGTGTGTGTAGTGTGTGTATGGGGGCAGTGTTTGTGAGGCAGCGTGTGAATGGGGGCTGTGTTTGTGGGGCAGTATGAGTAGTGTGTGTGTAGGGCAGTGTGTATAGTGTATGTATGGGGGGCAGTGTTTGTGGGGCAGTGTGTATAGTGTATGTATAGGGGGCAGTGTTTGTGGGGGAGTGTGTATAGTGTATGTATGGGGGGCAGTGTTTGTGGGGCAGTGTGTATAGTGAATGTATGGGGGGGCAATGTTTGTGGGGCAGTGTGTATAGTGTATGTATGGGGGGGCAGTGTTTGTTTGTGGGGCAGTGTGTATAGTGTATGTATGGGGGGCAGTGTTTGTGGGGCAGTGTGTATAGTGTATGTATGGGGGGGCAGTGTTTGTTTGTGGGGCAGTGTGTATAGTGTATGTATGGGGGGGGCAGTGTTTGTTTGTGGGCCAGTGTGTATAGTGTATGTATGGGGGGCAGTGTTTGTGGGGCAGTGTGTACAGTGTATGTATGGGGGCAGTGTTTGTGGGGCAGTGTGTACAGTGTATGTATGGGGGGCAGTGTGTATAGTGTATGTATGGGGGGCAGTGTTTGTGGGGCAGTGTGTGTAGTGTGTGTATGGGGGGCAGTGTTTGTGGGGCAGTGTGTATAGTGTATGTATGGGGGGCAGTGTTTGTGGGGCAGTGTGTATAGTGTATGTATGGGGGGCAGTGTTTGTGGGGCAGTGTGTGTAGTGTGTGTATGGGGGGCAGTGTTTGTGGGGCAGTGTGTATAGTGTATGTATGCTAGAGTTCACTCTCGCGAGATTTGTAGCGTTGCCATGGTAACCGTAGCAACGCTCCATGCTCGCGAGAGGAGGGCCCGGCGGAGCTGCGGGCAGAGCTCCCGGGTCCTCTCTCACTCCCTCCCCCCGCCGGCTGCCAGCATAGTGCCTGCGGACCGGGGAGGGAGATCTCCCTCCCCGGTCCGCAGGCACATTGCAGGGCTGGCACTTGCACTAGCCAGCAGGGGAGAATCTCGGGGGGGGGGGGCAATTGCCCCGTTGCCCCCCCCCTGGATCCACCAGTGAGCTGTACACAGGCTTACTGACAATTTGAGCTACACACTGTGATCACCCCTAATCTTGCAAACATACAGCAGGCAGCAGGCAGCCGCAGTTCAGGATATTCACAGACACTGTGAGTGAAGTAAAGAAATGACAGTGCACACCTTAAAAATATTTGGACAGCCGAAGGAGGAAGTATAGCATCCTCCTCTGATTTCTCGTATGAAAATGACACACATAGCTGCAGCAAATTTGGCAAATTAGTTACTGCAGTTAGAAACATCTGTGTGCAGGCAGCCAATGGCAGAGGAACAAATAGTACCATACCTTGAAGATTGAACTGACAAATGTGGACACAGATAATAAGTGGGGGTGAGTTGGGAGTGATGGTGCTTATGACTTGTGAGAGATAAGTGGCCATGAGTTAGTTGCAGTCTCTTTTATTTAACTTCTTTAGTTTTTTCTGAGATCCTTGTTCTGAAACATTTCCTGGCAGAACTGACCATGTCGTGTTATAGGAAAGATTGAGGAACACCAGATAAACATTTAGAGCCACTACGCATAATGGAGATAACCTTGAAGGAGATAAAAGAGATGAAGAAATCTGGGATATTATGAGATAAAAAAAATAATGAATACAGGAGGCTCAGACACAGCTGAATTGATAACCCGGGAGGATAAAGAGCTAAGAGGTAGGGGTTTGTAAGGATTTCGAAATTAAAAGTGCTTAACGGATGGGGGTGGCAGCATAATTTCCAAAACACTGCACGTGAGACAATTTGTTGTTCTGAAGAGTTTAATGAATGAATTTGCAGAATTAATTTTATTATATGATACCTCTCAACATTTCAAATGGACAAAGAGGGACACTTATTTTAGGGTGTGATTGGGCGTGTGGCCAGGGGCAGGGCTGTTCTTTTAGGTGACTTACTAATAACAATTTATGCAACTAAAATGTATCTTATTTACACAGACTGATTTTTAAACACATTTATTGTCATTTAAAGACACATAACTGTGAGTATTATTGTTGTGGTGCTCTGCTATGCACTCAGACACAACAATTTAAAACTCCTAGAAAATTAGGGACTTTAGGATAGAAAAGAGGGACAAAGGGATTTTGGCATACAATAAGGACTGTCCCTCGTAAATAGGGACCCTTGGGATGCCTGTGGAATGGTGAAAAAGCTGGAGAGAAGATATAATAAGACTGGAGTTATTCAGCAGTCTTATATCTTATATCCAGCTTTTAATTTGGTCTCTACCACTTAACCCATGAGGGGTCCATGTGCACAAGCAGTAAATTGTGGGACAACATGCAAACCCAAAAGATTTTAGAAATACTAGGGCTGGGGGCAAACAGTAGATCTCCAGATGTTGTGCAACTGCAACTTGACGGCTCCCATTGCACACATGCACTTTGGGCCAGCAAAACAGTCCAATTACAGGCTGCTCTATGCTCTATGATCGGACCGTGCATTGGCAGAGCTGACGTTGGGAGACGGAGTGGAGATCCGCGTTGTGAGCTTCAAATCTTTTTACAGGGTTTGGGAGCCTGGGGACGTAATAGCAATGACCTAGAGGGCATTGTTAATTAAAAAATATATTGTGTGAAAAAAGGGTTGGATAATTACTTTAACTTATAGTGTAGAAAACTGTTTACCTTTGTAATATTTATTTTAGTCAATTCTACTTCAACATATTCCCTATAGGTAACATAGCTGTTTTGGGAAAAGTACATTAGCATGACATAAACTATTAATCATAAAACCTTTATGAATAGTACTTGTAATACAATTGCAGATGGGAATTTATTTGGGCTGTGTGTGACCAAGTTAAGAAGAGTTTCCAGAGGTGAGTATCAGAGGGCCAGATTTGACAGGTCTACTATATGCACATCTATTTCAGCAATCTCTTTCATTTACACAATACAATTGTATCAGTTTCTGGTCACAGTATACGATGCGAATGCTGATAAGGTGCATGTGACGAGACCAATCTCGCCACATTGCATTGGAGGAGCCTGGTTGCCCGCCTGTTGCCTCTGGACTATGGCCCCATGTTAAAAAGGCTTGTTCGTGCCTTTCTGCCCGGCGGTCGGTAGATTCAATCTACCAAACTAACGCACAAATGACTGGACCACCTGGGAGCTGGAGTGTGTCGGCAATTTACCTCCCAGAAGCTGCAGTTAACCGCTTAATTGACGAATACTGGTTGGCCTTTGTTCGTTTGCCGAACACGTGGCGGCGGCCATTTCAGCTCCCAAACTGTGGAACTGGAAACGGACACTTATTTGCGCGAACACCGCTGAGCCGTCAGCCTCCTTGCTTCTATTCGTGGCGGTTTAGCTGAACGCTGGATTAATCGGGACTTTTTCTATGCGACTGTTTTAACCCAGATAGCTATGCCATGGAGCCTATTCATGTAATTAAAGACTTTGGTTCCATAGCAATTGAACTGTATGTATAGGATCTGAGCGCTATTCGGTAGTTATGTGCTCTCAGATCCCAGCTATCTGGGGATATGTGACATGTCTGTATTTTAGGTATAAAATTTAACTATGCATATTTTAAAGTGTTTTGCTGTCTTTGTGTCCCCACGTGTATAATGGAGTTTTGCCTCTGTCCTGGGAGATAACTGGATTACTTCCCAATTATCTCCAGGATAGAGGGAGGGAAATTAGGATGCATTGTGGGGATGTTTTACTTCTGTGTGTCTGAATGTGATACATGTCTGTCTGTGTTACAGTCTTCCATCTGGTCCCCTAGGGGAGTGTCCACCAGGTGGAAGACTTGCATAAATACTGGGCAGGTAGCCCTGAATAAAACAGACCACTGCTTGACCCACAACACGGAGCTCTGTCTTGTCTTTGGGGGGGATTTACTGTATGCTGTTAGAGACTGATTGCCAGGAGTGTAAGCCACTTGGGTGCTTTTCCTGTTCGTCTGCTAGCAGCTATTCGTGAGGTTCCAGTTCGGGAGTTTGGAGTGCTATTTTGTATGCAGTTCGGGAATTTGGAGCATTCCCTTGTATCCAGTTCGGGAGTTTGGTGTTCTGCAGTAGCTGTGCCTGTTTCTCCGGAAGGGGAATATCTCCTAAACGGCCTTCAAGCCCTCTTTATGCCTGGGGGTGCCGTTACAGTTCCTTATGAGGCTCAACATGCATGGTCAGTGTTCCACTTGCAAAAACATGAAATATAAAAATATTTTTCACTGGACAACAAGCTGAGGTGAGTTGAAAACAAACTCAGCTTAAAGGGATACACCACTGCCCAAATGCAAACAAAAATCCCTGTTTAGTAAATACACTCACAATGAAAACATGCATGCCTTTAATTGTGTATTTTTTCATTGTAGTATATCTCAAAGCAGCTTTCGCAAGCTGCAGATTGTAATATTCTACACAGATTTATTTTCTAAAGCCTTTGCAAGTCTTCCCCTATAACCCAGCCCAGCATTCTGTGACTGTCCAATCACAAGCTTCCAAATGCAGCTCAGTGAGAAGTCTTTGCAAGGCAGGTGCTCTGAGCAATTTCTGCCTCTTAAGTTTTGCTCCACTGAGCTAACCAAACCAGGAAGTAACAGAACATGTTGTCTGATGACAGCCAGGGGGGTGTAACCAGGTTAGTTAAGGGCCAATTTCAAGTGAAATCTGTTGTTTTTTGTGAAACAGAAAAAGAGGACACACTTTTCACACATAAAGCATTTCAGCAAGCTAAAATGCTTTAGGGGCCTAGAGTATTTCCATAGTTAACTGGTATCTTTGTACATTATGAGGTTAGCAAGACATAGCACTGTTAGCCCTCTCTCGTAAAATGTGTATGTTCAAAAACAAGATATGGTAACACACAATAAAAAAAAATAGTCATATCTTCAGGACTGAGCAATAAAACATTATATATGCTTACATTTCATTTTAGTGTATCCCAATCTGTAATAAACAGAGAATAAATTGCTTAGCTAGACCATAACACAAAACATTGAGCTACGTTTGACTGCAATGAACATTCATGCACGAACCCACTAGAAAATGGTCTGTTAAAGAGAAAAGCTCACTGTAGTATTAATTTCAAAACCTTTCCATCAGACAAAGAAACTTAGTTTAATAATTCACTCGAAATAAAATCCATGAGCAAATATTGAATATAATCATTCTTCTCTAAGAAAAAAGAGGCCCAAGATAATTAAATTGCTCTTTCCCTCGGAAACCTTTTATACATGATCATCTTACAGGATCCAAGGAAGTAATTTTTATGAATTTATTTTGTGGGTATATGAAAGCCCAGAGTGTAGTAAAATGATTAATATTCTAGTGGATTCAAAAATGTATTATTTAATGAATATTTTTGCATTGAATTATTTCAAAGACAAATTGCAGCTTATAAAATATTTTTGCCACTGTGGTGTTTTAACAGAAATATATAAATAAAATAAATAAATAAATAAAAATCAGCGGTCAACCTAAAGCAAGTGTTTTTAAAAAATAGGCTAAAGGCAAAATGAAAGAGAAAAATTGCAATTTATCATTTATTGTTAATTTATGATGTGTATGTTTTATGATAATAAAGAAAACAATAGAAACTATATTTAAAAGAAAACAAAATGCTAATAAAACCCACAGGGCATGCGCATTGCGTTTCAAAGATAGTAAGTATCCCACGGGAAAACGATCCCCACCTTATGTGTATGTCAAATTTTGTATTGTATATTAGATGTATTGTCTTTTTACATGCACAATTTTTACTCATGGACAGTGTGGTGGAATGTGTTGGTGTCTTATCAATAATGTACAATAACGATCATTTATTTTTAGTAAGGATTTGAAAAAAAATCAAGTTGTAACTCTGTAGCCATTGAATCTGTCTGTTGGATGGCCAAACATCACTGAAACTGTAGATGAGCGAATGTAGAATTGTAGATTGTTGTGTGGATCCATAGAACACACGGCACCTGCACCACTGACCCACATAATGAAAGCCATTATAATAAACAATGCATATGTGTAACAATCACAGCAGAGAACTGCCAAGAGCTGAACTCATGCAAAATAAAAATAGATTCACTTGTCACAGAGATGTCATTATCCATTATGCGCTACTTACTGTCCTCAATGTTATGACAGGATTAGTGTTCTTCCAATTAACATGTAATTCAAGGGTAATTGGTGTCTCAGCCACAATGACAATCACAATAGAGGGTCGTTCACATTAGGCTGGATTGCTCAAAGTTGCTGATCTCTAATTGCTGAAATATGTGCAGCCACTGCTGGAGGATTATCTATTGGCTGTATCCAATTCCAAAGGTAGTGTTGCACTCTGGGAACCCAATAGAGACTGCTACCACTCCTGGAGCACCATGGAAGTATTTAAAATCGAATTCCAAAGGCTTCACAGAGTAGTGCAAATAGGAAGGAGTTTTATTCATGATTAAGAGAACAATCTTTTGGCTGTGTTCAGGCCACACACAGGAACGAAAAAAAACAAGTAGCAAAAGAGGTGAGAACGGACAACAGCTCAATTAGCCTGCCCTTCGGTGGGTCCCTGCTCAGATCTCAAGCTGGTTTTAGCTCATCTAGTGCCATTACAGAGAGAACATATCTGAAGCATAACAGACTGGTCCCACCTGTATGGGCAGTCCAGATCCAAAATGCCAGCAACCCCAAGCGATCGTTTCAACCTTGTAAGGTATCATCAGTGAGGTAGAGCCAATATCCCTCTAGGCACTGTGAGCAAGGGGTCCACGTCTGGATTGCCCTTTAAATTTAAGGAGAGAAAAAACAAGTAGTAAGAGAGGTGAGAACGGACAACAGCTCCATTAGCCTGCCCTTCGGTGTCTCCCCGCTCAGATCTCAAGCTGATTTTAGCTAATTATTATTATTACTATGTTATTATTTATATAGCACCAACAAATTCCACAGCGCTTTTCAGTGGGTGGATGAACAAACATGTAGTTGTAACCAGACAATTTGAAAAGACAGGAACAGAGGGATAGTGGGCCCTGCTCAATAAACTTACATGCTTGAGGGAGTGGGGTAAAATGACACAAAAGGTAAGAATAGTATTAGACTAATGACAGTTGCAAGAGTGGTGCAGCCCTCGAGAAGTCTTAAAGGCAAGCATCAGAGGTGGGAGTACGGACAGAAGATAGACGTAAGTCTTCAGCAGAGTGTAAGGGCCTAGACGGGACATACTTGTGAATTAGGGAGGATAGACAGGTGGGAGTAGTATTATGTAGAGATCTGAAAGCAAAAAACAGAATTTTATATTTCGCCCTATATCTTACAGGATGCCAATATAGGGACTGACAGAAGGGTGAGGCATGGGAGGTGCGTGTGGACAGGAAGATGAGTCTCGCCACCACATTCATTATGGACTGTAACGGCACAAGTTAGGAGCACATAAGATCACTAAGAAGTGGATTTGGCGATAGACTGAGCATAAGGCGTGAAGGAGAGGTCGGGGTCAAAGAGAACACCTAGGCAGCGAGCCTGCGTGGTGGAGCTGATGGTAGCACCGTTGACTTGGAGTGAGACAGACACATGAGTAGCAACACTTGAGTGAGGAAAGACCAGAATTTCAGTTTTGTTCAAGTTGAGTTTAAGGAAGTGGGCAGCCATCCAGTTACAAATAGCAGAGAGGCAGTCAGAGACACTAGTCAAGAGGAATGGGGAGAGATCAGGAGAGGACAGTACCTCACTGATGATACCTTACAAGGTTGAAACAATTGTCTGGAGTTGCTGTATCTCTCGTGCAGAGGGAACTTGCTGGCATTTCAGTTCTGGGCTGCCCGTATGGGTGGGACCAGTCTAATATGCTTCAGATATGTTCTCTCTGTAATGGCATTAGATGAGCTAAAACCAGCTTGAGATCTAAGCGGGGACCCACCAAAGGGCAGGCTAATTGAGCTGTTGTCCGTTCTCACCTCTTGCTACTTGTTTTTTTACACACAGGAACTACTGCAGAATTTTAGTAAACTCTGATTTGTAGTCGGAAACATAAAGATCGTATGTAGATAAAGGTGGTAGGCCTGTAAATAAATAGGGCCCACCAAGATAAAGAGTAGATAAATAGTAAAAATGTAATAAATTAAATATGAGGGAGAGGTGGGTGGCGATGACCTGAGCTGGAACGGCCCAAGTAAGATGGCAGATTTGGTTTATATAGGTCAAACTCCTCCCACAAATACAGGACTGTGGCCTTAAACATAAAAACGTTGCCAATTGGATTTGAGTCCTAAAGTGTCAATGAGGTCTGCACTCCCATGACTTTTTGTTTCCCTAATGTGTAGAGGGCAAATATTAAAGACACGCTCCAGGTGGAATAGCTCCCTCTTCCCTGCTCCATTCCAACATCACATAAACTGATGCATTCAGTCAGTAAATGCAATCCAAATCAGGATAAAATTGATATTTGCTAAAGTGAATGTGTAACTCTTGCAATATAAACATTCCAAGCAAGCACCAGAAATGGTTTGACACAGAACTGGAGATGAAGCGGTGGAGAAATGTTAGCACCATAACTGCTACAATAAACGTTAGTGGTTATGGTGCTTAGAGTGCTCTTTCAATAGTAGATAAACAAGCACAATACATATTATATGTTCACATACTTTCTTGTGTTTTGAGTATATATATATATATATATATATATAAAGTAATATAGGCTTAAAATATGTCAAATTTAAATTCCCTGACTGGATGGTGACCACAATACATTAAAAAAAACAGCAAGATAAAAAAATCTCACTGAGCTCCTAAAAGAGCAAAGAATTAGACACATAAGGAGTGATTTATATCACTGATGCTCAAATACAGCTATAAGCAAAGTTTTGCAGATAAATTACAGTAATTTATTATGCAATATTATTCCTACATAGAGGCAGTGTGTTGCTCTAAGCTGTAACAAAGATGAGCATTTATCACATATACAGATTTCTGTTACTCCCGCTAGCTGAATAATTTAAAAATAAAAAAGTTTTTTTTAAGTTTTTTTTTTTTTTTTTTTATTTCATTTAAGGGAAAGCAATGTTTACTGGACTTTTTTTATATGGAAAAATAAGACAGTGGAATATTCCATAATGCCCCTGGCAATAATTTTCAAAATACTTCCACTAATACATCAGCATATATAAAAAGAGGGATGCTCTGCTGCATTGTGTGTATTACTATCGAATGGATCACATCGACTGACCCAGAGCTGGGTAGACATGACAGTAAATGATCAAACAGAATATGGTTAATTGAGACTGCTAAGAATTATCATTTCATAAAATGCATGGTGAGAAACTGACTCAACTGCAATAATTTAGAGGCTAATTTACCTCTGCAGAATTATGCATTCTATTGTGTATTTTCTTACAAATTAGTTCACACAGTTCTTCTCATAACCCCCTTTGGCAGGGATATTAATTTCTCTGTTGTCTGGTATCAGAGCAGGAGCAAAGTGGAAGATAATGCTAAATGAAAGTTCCTATCCTTCCTATCAGTTCTGATCACAAATCATGAAAACCCATGCCGGAGTCCTTTCCCATAAAGTCTGATTTAATAATTTAAATCGACATGCATCACTTTGCAACAACTGTCTCGTTTAATATCTCCCGCTGTTAATGAAACAGTTGCTTCACTCTGGAGGCTGAGAAAAAGCAGATTATGTGCTTTCCACACCCACACTAGGCGTGCACTGATCTAACCAATCAGTGTCCTATCCCTAAGAATGCTGGAAAAGCTAATTGGGCACGCCGGACAGATTTATACATGTCCACTTGAAAGATCTCTTCGGTGTGATCATGCAGAGCAGGCTGATACAATTCCCTTAATCTGCAGGCTGAAAAAAACAGGTTATATTGATACCGGAGAAACTGACGGAAGCCAAGCACAGAGAGATGGACACAGGTTTCTTCAGGAAGGAAGAGATTCTTTATTGGATCACCGATCGGGACTCAGAGGGACTAGCGTCACCAAAATACAGCAAAGTCTGAGTCCTGAATACATAGAGTACATTCCTTATATAGCACTGTAGCTCCTCCCACAATTAACTACACCCACACATACCCTTAACCTATTTAATGAATAGAGTCTAAACTCATCCATCCGGTCTAACCACGTGGCTCATCTGATACAAAGGAGAGGGACGCGTAATTCCAGTTCTTACATTCCTGCACCTGGTCAGTACAGTGATGACAGTATCTTAGCTACGTGTTATTAACTAACTGATACTACAAACACATATACATACATATGCCTTGTGGCAATCTTAGCCTGCTAAACTTGTATTTTACTGGAATTACATCACATTCCCCCCTTTGATGCCTCTGATATTTCACAATTACTTGAGGCATCACTTAACCTTGGTTTGCATATACCTCAGGTTACCATGAACCAGACCAGACTTATCTTATGATGTGAATCTTCAACATTCATCTTCTTGCATTGGTTCTCCCTGATCTAGAGCCTTATACTTATATATCGCCATTATCTGTGCAGCAGCCTTCCTCTCTGCTATACTTCCTATCAGGCTTTGCACAGACCTAACTACTAAGGGTATAAGACACGGTAGGAGTAGACACAACAGTAAAATCAGTAGGACTCCACCTACCACTGCCTTAAGCCCTCCAAACCACTCATACCAGCTACCAAACCAACTACTTGGATTGTACCCTTTCCATACCTGAGTAGGCACATGCGCTAGTTTAACCATATGGCTAGTAAGCTCAGCTATTGCTTGCCCTTCGTCATCTATTTGAAGACAGCAATTACTTAGGTTAAACTTCCCACATACACCTCCCTCTACTGCCAAAAGGTAATCCAAGGCTAATCTATTTTGGTAGACTGCTGTCCTCATCCTGGTGTTATGCTTCGCTAGAAGATTGAGCGCTTGTGATGTCTCATTTGTGATAATCTCAACCACCGCCTGTAATCTTATAATACGGTTGAGCATATAAATAGGGGTTCTATAACCAAAGGTACCATCCTCAGCCCACGTGGCTGGCCCATAATAATCTATGATACGCTGGGGAGGCCATTCATCATCTTCCCAGGCGCCTATCTCTATGGGTCCCCTTTTCTTCCTATGATTCACATCATACACTTTAACACCTAAAGTCTCACCTGTTTCAATCGGTAACAAGAAGAAGGATGGTTTGAGCATACCCAACACACATGCCCCTTCCCAGTCCTGTGGCAGCTCCGAATAGGCTTTCTTACCACAGATCCAGTACAAATTTGCTGGGGCTCTCCAAGTAGATGTGATGGATAGATCAAACCACACATCCTTTAAATTGGCATATCTAGCAAACGGGTTAGATGGTTCTGAGACATTTGAAGCCGACCACCAAGTTGTATTCTTTGTATCATCATCATAAGCTTTTTGCCCTAGACAAGTTAATTCTCCTACAGAAGTATTATACATTATTCCTTTCCTTGCTATGCAAACATAACCTATGATGGAGGTCTTTAATCTCCACTCAGATTTACCTCTAACACTCATATGATAATCGGCTTGTGTAGATATTAATTGGTCAACTGCCTCAGAACCGGACATTACCTCCTTTGCTTCCCAAGGCCATTGGTCTCCCATGTTAGTACCTCCACACACATAGCAGTTGGTAACATTAAGACTACCGGCAATACTTTCAGCTAGATCAATGAACAGGTTTTTAGCATTATGGGGGATCTTATTATCTATACTCATCTCTTCGTAAAAGGAATGGTATACTTGATGAGTCTGGGAGGATACCGTATCAGTCTCTATTCCTATAAACAATAATGTCCCAGGATCTAAACCCGTCCCGTATATTTGAAACCCAAATAAATTTCCATACTTATCTAAGAACTTGTCGGGGTTATTAATGAGTATATGGACTGGGTTGCATTCCATAGACTTACAATATGGGCTAGTCGGCAACTTAGTCACTATCATGTCTTTGTCTACTGTCTGTCCCCAAGTTGCCCACCCCACACAAGACCAATATGGACAAAAGTTATAGTCTTTATTTGGGCATCTAGGACTTACATATTTATTTTTACTACTGGGACAAATATATTTATCATTAGACCCATACGTCCTCTCCCATCTAAGATCCCCACATACATTCCACGGCTTTCTACCACTCGATATCGCTTTACACGCATCAAATAGCAGAACACCCGAAGAATGTACGGATTCTAACACCGTTTTATTAATTAGGGTCCCCTGAGGATCTCCATTCCTGAGAGTCAACCAAATTGTACGAGGTTGATACTCCGGACTGAAGCACTTAGGTTCTCCTACTCCTAAATGGCACACACTATAATCTATTTTTAAGTATCTACATCTCGATACATCTCCTTTACACTCGTATTGTGAATGCCAAATTAGGGTTTGGGAAATATGGTTACCTGTTCTCGTAGTCTTAATGCATACCTCACAGCTAGGAGTGTCGGTACCTCTACCTTCCTGAATATAAAAACACATATAAATAAACACTATCAAAAGCACATCTTTCGCCGTCATCCTCAGTCTTCGTCCGTGCGATGGCGCCTCAGCTTCCAGGATGTGAGGGGCTGCAGGGAATGGAGTTCTGCTCATCTTCACAGGTGTCCCTTCGAGACTTTCCTGGCTTATACACTATGTGATGGTAAGCGGACAGGCTTTATTATGGCCTTCTCACTCACACCTGTAACAATAAAATTTGTAATCCACAATAATTCCTCGTTACTCCGACTGAGTAGTACGTTTTAACCGGATCTTGCAGGGATTCTCTGGATCTGCTGTAACTTGCCAAGAATCGACTGCTGCTGGTTTAACCCTGGAGTGATGTATCCACGGAGTCACTTCTGCTACTTTTATTGCTGTAGGGGTAGACAAAAGAACAACATAAGGACCTCTCCACTTGGGCCCTAACGGTACATTATTCCACTCTTTAATCCACACTTGATCTCCTGGATGATAACTATGAACAGGGGGATAAATATTCACAGGTAATCTATCTTGTACCCATTTCTGTACCTCCTCCATAGTCTTACCCAACTCTACAACCTGCTGCCGAGTAATTCCTTCTCCCAACTGACTCAAGTCCCCCCTTAAGTTACCAAGTACGGGAGGTGGTCGCCCATACATGATTTCAAAAGGAGAGAGGCCCATCCTTCTGGTAGGGGTACTGCGGATTCGCAATAAAGCTATGGGTAAGAGAACGTTCCACTTAAGTTGGGTTTCCTGACACATTTTAGCCAACTGGTTCTTTATAGTTCTATTCATTCTCTCTACCTTACCAGAACTCTGGGGTCTATATGCAGTATGAAGCCTCCACTTTATACCAAGCATATGAGTCAGTTGTTGTAGGCACTGGTGAACAAAAGCTGGACCATTGTCCGATCCTATAGAACAGGGTAGTCCATATCGGGGTATTATTTCTCGTAGCAGGAATCTCACAACTTCTCCTGCTTTCTCTGTACGAGTAGGACATGCTTCTACCCAGCCTGAATAGGTGCACACAATTACCAGCAGGTAACGATGTCCACCCGACTTAGGCATCACTGTAAAGTCTATTTGTAGATCGGACATGGGGAGTCCCCCCATAAACTGAACTCCTGGTGGCTTTACTGGTCCTTGTCTTGCATTATTCTTAGCACACGTTACACATCTGCGTACAATGGCCTGAGTCAAGTTGGACAATCTTGGTATGTAGAAATGTTTTCTAAGAGATTCTTCAGTACTGTCTCTCCCAGAATGTGTCCCGTTGTGATAATTTTGGACAATTTCTACCGCTAGCGATGCTGGTATAACTATTCTTCCATCTTCTAGCTGATACCACTTGTTCTCCAGATACTTTCCCGGTTCAGTCTTTAACCACTCCTCTTCTTGAGCTGTATAAACTGGAGTCCATTGGGACAGTGGAGTTGGTATAAGAGCAGCTATATGCCCTACATACTCCTGTCTTCCTGATTCAGCAGCACGCTTAGCTGCACTATCTGCCATCCGATTTCCCTTGGTTACATCACCATCTCCTCTCAGATGCGCTCGACAATGTATGATACCGACTTCTTTCGGCTCCCACACTGCTTCCAATAGTTGTAGGATTTCAGCTGCGTACTTGATTTCTTTGCCTTCTGAATTCAGTAGTCCTCTTTCTTTATACAAAGCTCCGTGGGCATGAGTGGTTAAAAACGCATACTTAGAGTCCGTATAGATATTTACTCTTAAACCTTCAGCCAATTGTAACGCTCGTGTTAGTGCTATTAATTCTGCCTTTTGTGCTGATGTTCCTTTCGCCAGTGGCCGAGCTTCTATCACCTTGTCTATTGTTGTCACTGCATATCCTGCATAGCGGATCCCTTCTTTCACATAACTACTGCCGTCGGTGTAATATTGAACATCGGGGTTCTGGATGGGAAAATCACGAAGATCTGGTCTACTTGAGAATACTTCATCCATTACTTCCAAACAATCATGTTGACTTTCAGTAGGTTGTGGCAAAAGGGTAGCTGGATTTAAGGTGTTTACAGTCTCTAAATGCACTCTTGGGTTTTCACACAACATTGCTTGATACTTGGTCATACGGCTATTACTAAACCAATGATTTCCTTTGTAATCCAACAACGTCTGTACTGCATGTGGGACTCGTACATAAAGTTCTTGACCCAGAGTGAGTTTATCGGCTTCAGCTACTAGCAGGGCGGCTGCAGCTACGGCTCTTAGACAAGGTGGAAGTCCGCTGGCCACTGCATCCAATTGTTTAGACATGTAGGCAACAGGTCTTTGCCATGATCCCAAGTACTGTGTCAATACTCCCACAGCCATTCTTCTTTGCTCGTGTACATACAGGTAGAATGGTCGTGTGTGATCAGGTAGACCTAATGCTGGGGCACTCATCAAAGCCTTCTTCACATCTTCAAATGCCGTTTGCTGTTCTTGGGTCCATAGGAAGGGGTCGTGCTCTGTACCTTTGATAGCTGCGTACAGAGGTTTTGCTAGTATCGCATAACTGGGAATCCATATCCTACAGAAGCCTGCTGCCCCCAAGAATTCTCGCACTTGTCTTCTATTCTTGGGTATTGGTATTTGGCAGACAGCCTCTTTTCTCTCTGGCCCCATAATTCTTTGACCTTCAGAGATATGGAACCCCAGATACTTGACAGTTGGCAAACACAACTGAGCCTTCTTTCTAGACACCTTGTATCCTGCCTTCCAGAGAATGTGTAGTAGATCGTGCGTTGCTTGCTGACAGATTTCTTTTGTAACTGCTGCTATCAACAAGTCATCTACATATTGTAACAATACACACTCTCCTGGGATGGACTCGAAATCCAATAGATCTTGACTTAGGGCTGAACCAAATAGGGTAGGTGAATTTTTAAACCCTTGGGGCAGTCTTGTCCAAGTCATTTGGCGTTTTGAGCCCGTTACAGCGTTCTCCCATTGGAAAGCGAAAATACATTGACTTTCTGCGGCAATTCGGAGGCAAAAGAAGGCATCTTTGAGGTCTAAAACTGTGAAGTAAGTAGCCCCGCCCGGAATTAAAGCAAGCAGGTTATATGGATTGGGTACAACTGGATGTATACTAACAACCGCATCATTGACTGCTCTTAAGTCCTGCACAGGTCGATACTCATCTGTGCCGGGCTTTTGAACAGGCAGCAATGGGGTGTTCCAGGGGGAAGTACAGAATTTTAGGATACCATACCGTATGAACTTATCCAGGTAGGATTGTATGTTCTTCTTAGCCTTCTGCGGGATGTGATATTGTCTCAGGCTCACTGGATAAACCCCATGTTTAAGTTCAATTTTTATTGGTGGAATATTGCGGGCCAGTCCTGGTGGGTTGTTCTCTGCCCAAACTCCTGGTATGTTAAACAATGTCTCATCACTCCTAGGGTTTTGGCTAGTCAACACTGTATAAAGTCGCCACTCTTCTTCCTTTGGTACGGATAAAGTCATAATACCTGAAGGTCCATTAAACTTTAAAGATGTTGTTCCATCTGGTAGGAACGTAATCTGCGCTTGTAATTTGGATAGCATATCACGTCCCAGCAATTGGACTGGACATTCAGGCATATAAAGGAATTGGTGTTTTACTACGTGGCCTCCCAATGTACAGAGTCGACTTTTAAGAACCGGTCTTTCAGCACTTCTTCCAGTTGCTCCTATCACAGTAATAGTCCTTCCAGATGGAGGAGCAACTAGATTAGTCACCACTGAATGTTCAGCACCAGTGTCGATCATGAACGCACTCCTTTTCCCCCCTATTGATACATCGACCATAGGCTCCGCTCGACCAAGGGGGATGGAGCCCGGTCGGTATCAATAGTCCTCCATGACCGTGTCAGCCAATCCTACGAAGTCCCTACCTTCTCTATCGCGGGACCTTTGCGCTGCTGGAATATATCTGTCTTCCCTAACACTTCCTCTGTTCCCATTACTCCCTCTATAACCATTACTCCCTCCGGGACCTCCTCTACCTCTCGCTCTGCCTCTAAAGTTTCCGTAGCCTGCCCTGGGTTGGTCTCTCTCGTACTGCTCTCTTTGCGGACATTCGTTCCTCCAATGCCCTTCTTCCTTGCAATACGCACACTGATCCCTACTCAAAGGCTCCCTACTCCATCTATTATTGCCTCTATCTGGGCCCCGTTTATCTACGCCTGCGATCGCTACCGCTAGCATATCAGCCTTTTTACGCATCTTGCGCTCCTCCTCTTTCTTGCTTTCTGTTTCCCTATTCATATACACCTTATTAGCTACCTCCATTAGTTGGGTGATTGACATACCTGCAAACCCTTCTAGCTTTTGTAGCTTGCGCTTAATATCTCCGTAAGCTTGGCTGACAAAGGCGGAGTTAACCATTCGGGAATTGTCTGCGTCTTCCGGATTAAAGGGGGTGTACAAGCGGTACGCCTCCAATAATCGGTCATAAAAGACACTGGGCGCTTCATCGCTTTTCTGGATCACCTCAACTGTCTTCGACATGTTAATGGCTTTCTTTCCTCCGGCTTTCATGCCAGCAATTATAGCGTCTCTATAGGCTCTGAGTTGAACCATATCAGCACCATTTACGTTCCAATCGGGATCAGTGTTGGGATAATGTGTTGCGGCCCATGCTGCTGGATTAGCTTGGTTCAAAGCACGGGCTCTATCCTCTAATGCTTTAATGGCTGCTTGATTTATTCTTGTCCTTTCCTCATTGTTAAATAAAGTCATTAATAACTGCTGGCAATCAGCCCATGTCGGATTATGTGTCTGTACTATTGAGGTGAACAGATCAGTCATGGCTTGTGGTTTCTCAGTATACGAGGAATTGTGGGTCTTCCAGTTTAAAAGATCGGTTGTAGTGAAGGGAACATATACGAAGACAGGGTCAGCTTGTGCCATTTGACCTGCGGCATCGATATAAGCTGACCCGGGATTTAAGCGAAGAGGCATCTGATAGTGCTTTAATTGTTGGGCACCAGTCAACTGTCGGGTTTGGATGGGGCTACGTAGGGAAGCGTCAGTCATGGGTTCCGGTCGGGGAGATATAGGGTATGGGGATGTGGGAGGTTGGTTTTGGGAAAAGGTAGTGAATAGAACACTTCGGGCCGAGCTAGATGAAGCTTGACCGGAAGTCTGAAGTGGCGCCAAATCAGGATATTCATTTTTAATGGAGGTTGGTCTATCTGGTTCCGGAAGGGGGGATTTAGTATGAGGGGGGGTGGATCCTGTACTGGAGGAGGAAGCGGAAGTGGATGAGGGTAATGAGGGAAGGGTTACAGGACTTCCTGTATTTGCGTCACTTCCTCTTACCGGAAAGTAAGGGGGCGGCAAAGGGATCTCGGACTCAGGGGGCGTGTCCAAAATGGGCCTAACACCAGCCCTAGTGGACGAACAAGTCCTAGCTACCATGAGGCGACACTGTTCCTCGTGGCATGTCCGGAGCCATTTTGGCGAGTCATTTACGGCCTGTCTCCAACAATCAATATAAGGAAACTGGCCGTAAAGTTCAGGCCTACCTGATACAGCCACGTGTAAGCGCTGTACCAGAGTTGGATCCAAACTGCCACGTGGCGGCCATGCCGCAACCAAAGTAGGCCACTCCCTAGTGCACAAAGTGACCAAACGTACAGGAGACATCTTTACCCCAAAATCACAAACTTTGAATCCCTTTTTAAAATTCTTAACCATACATCCTAAGGGATCCGGAATCGTTGACTGCGACGCACCCATATTTAACAGTGGAACGTCGTCGACAACGATTACTATACACGCGTACTATTCAACAGTCACACCCGTTTCCTCTGGCAACAGCACCACGTGGTACGGTTACCAAGTGAAACGTACACAATAACAATAAACACTCAGGGAATTCCCGTACACACACAGCTGCTACACCAGTCACTATATAATCAATATTATGCCCTTTGGCGTAACTACACAGTCACCCACGCTATAATTCTCTATATACGAATTACCCGTCTATAACACACCCCAGTAACATCGTCTTTTACAAATAGCGGTTACAGTACGGTTAGCATAGGTCAAAGCACAAGTTAAGGTCACAATACAATTATTAGTGGTTATGGTGTTAAACATGCAATGGACGACAATGATTAGTACTTATTATATAATGTCAGTAAATATACAGGGTTATGGTACCGTGCACTATAATACAGCAACACACTATTAACACTCTCGCTAGACGGCTGAGCTCGCGCTATCTAACAAGATATACACTTTACTAAACAATCATTAACACATTTACAATTCCCAACTAAACTATTGGCCAGTACCTTGAATGGACTACCTAAAACTATATACACCCGTTTTGGTTAGCCACACTGCCCAATCACCACATATACATAGCGAGCTAGAGAACCGAATTTACACAGGCGCCTCTTAGTCGCACTATACAACGAGCTAGAGATCCGAATTTACACAGGCGCCTCTTAGTCGTACTATCAAAAGTCTAGTGGGTTCCAAATTTACACGCCTTCCCACTTAGCCCAGATAGGATGAGAACTAGCGAACCGAATTTACACAGGCGCCGCTTAGTCTCCCGGTCCCTCCGACCTAGCGAACGTAATATACACCCTAGAACGCTAGTCTAGACAAGACACCGGTGTCCGGCTAGGGCTATCTTACACCAGGACCCCGCCTGACTAACCAAATCAAACGGTCTGACTAAAGAGCGTTCGATCGAGCGGTGCGCCTTCGCTCCTTCCCTCCGACAGAGGGGGCAGATACACAGATTCAAAAACCCCTTTGGGCCTACCGCACAATCGGTATACCCCTAGCGGGTCCTGCCGTCTAAAACAGCAGTTATCTTACCTCCTCGTTCCTGAACCTGAGTTCACACTCATCGACGGGGACACCCCAGCACTTCTCACGTAGAGGCCGATGATCTCCTGGACAACAGACCAGTGGCGCCGAGACGAAGGGAGGTCCACGCAGAAGTTCAGGGGTGCAGCCGTAGAGAACGTGGGCAAAGATAGACCGTCTCACGCCTCTGCCTCTCAGCTACCGTTGAACGATGAGCTTCCCGGCCAATGCACCAAATGATACCGGAGAAACTGACGGAAGCCAAGCACAGAGAGATGGACACAGGTTTCTTCAGGAAGGAAGAGATTCTTTATTGGATCACCGATCGGGACTCAGAGGGACTAGCGTCACCAAAATACAGCAAAGTCTGAGTCCTGAATACATAGAGTACATTCCTTATATAGCACTGTAGCTCCTCCCACAATTAACTACACCCACACATACCCTTAACCTATTTAATGAATAGAGTCTAAACTCATCCATCCGGTCTAACCACGTGGCTCATCTGATACAAAGGAGAGGGACGCGTAATTCCAGTTCTTACATTCCTGCACCTGGTCAGTACAGTGATGACAGTATCTTAGCTACGTGTTATTAACTAACTGATACTACAAACACATATACATACATATGCCTTGTGGCAATCTTAGCCTGCTAAACTTGTATTTTACTGGAATTACATCACAATATGTTTTCCAAACCAACTTCGGGGCAATGATTAACCAATTTGTGTCCTATCCCTAGGAATGCTGAAAAGGTGCATTGGGCATGCCTGATAGATTTACACATGTGCAGTTGATTCCTCCACCTTGCAACATCCTGACAGGAGGAGATGAAACGATGTCTGGTCAGTGTAATTAATGCAGAGCAGGTTTCAGTGCCAGATTTCTTTCTCCTGCTGCTTCACAATAATCCTTGTTTCCATCACTAGTGGACTGGACTAAAACCGAGTTGGCTGGGTAAAGTGAGATTAAAGAAATTCCCCTAGCTGAAAGGAGTGACCAACAATGCAATATGACCAATTTTATAATACATTTATAAATGTTACATACTTTTGAAAGTTTGACTTGCTTTATTTTGGTTGGTATTTTTGTTTAAAAGTGTTTGCTTGGTTTAAAAAAATTGTCAAGTGATGCATGTCCCTTTAATGGAAGTGAGAGAAATGGGATTGGACAAAACCCACAGACTTCCTAACATTCTGAGTTTTCAGCGATGTCTGTTCTAGATGACAAACTAGCTGCTACAGATAAACAGTACCTTGTAATTATTAAATATTTATACATTTGTGTAACATTACTTTTATCATTACCACTATGTAGTAGACCAACGAGTGTAAAGTCTGAACTGTTCAGTTTCACACAAGAAATTCTCCCAACTCACACAATTGTTAAGCTTCTGGTTTAATGAAGTCTCTATGTAGTGTTTGGAGACTGATCACCGCTAATACATCAAACCAATACAAGCAGATACCCACCCACTTATGTACACATTGCTAAGCAACCTATTGAAGAAATGGAGACACTTTACATTTTCACTTATGGGTTGTGGGTATGGTGTAAAAATAGTACTCTTACCAAGAGCTTGTTTTTGTTTGATTTGAGATCACTACCAGTACCAATTCACTGAGTGCACATAGCACAACACAAGTGCGCCTAATGATGCAGGAAGGACCCTGAAATTGGGATGATCCCACCGGATCTGGGACAGATGAGAGTTGTTCTGCTCTGTTAATTGCCTTCTAGAGTCTACAGCACTCTCCTGTGTGTGGTTAACTTTCAAGTAGCAAAGCAGGAGACAATAAATGTGAAAGTAAACACATGGTGCTGCAAGATCTGATTGAAAATTAATGTTTTTTTAATGGAGGCTGTGTGAGTTACAGCCAGGGATATTGTGGCTGCATAAAAAAACTAAAAAATTCCTTAAAGGACCACTATAGGCACCCAGACCACTTCAGCTTAATGAAGTGGTCTGGGTGCCTGGTCCAGCTAGGTTTAACCCTTTTTTATATAAACATAGCAGTTTCAGAGAACATATATTAGGGTTAAGCCAGCCTCTAGTGGCTGTCTCACTGACAGCCGCTAGAGGGCTTGCGTGCTTCTCACTGTGAAAATCACAGTGAGAAGATGCCAGCGTCCATAGGAAAGCATTGATAATGCTTTCCTATGAGACTGGCTGAATGTGCGCGCAGCTCCTGCCGCGCATGCGCATTCAGCCGAGGAGGTGGAGAGGAGGAGAAGAGCAGGAGGAGAGCTCCCCGCCCGGCGCTGGAATAAGAGGTAAGTTTAACCCCTTCCTCTCAATCCAGCCCAGCGGGAGGGGGACCCTGAGGGTGGGGGCACCCTCAGGGCACTATAGTGCCAGGAAAACAAATATGTTTTCCTGGCACTATAGTGGTCCTTTAATGGCAGAGAATTGAGCGATAAATGGTACTGCAAACCATTTAATTCTGGTGCTTAGAGTATCCGTTTCCTGTCAGTGTTATTAATTAGGGACAGGTCTAAGAAGTCTAATAATTATTTTATAATTTTACACCACAGTACATTCTATTGTAGAAATCACTGCAGACAATGCCAATCCTACCAGTCAGTCTGCAGTATTTTGTAACATTCGTATTTGCAAGGAATTGTTTCTCATTTCAGCAGAGATAAAAAGGTGAGAAAAGATTGATTCTCTGTAACGTTAAAAAAAACAACACGTGTTCCCCAGGGTCACTGGGAAAGAGCTGCACATTTTACGCTATAGGCAATCACGTACACAAACACAGACGTATTAAGGATTCCTTCTGACTGTTACAGTTTTATCACAGTAGAGAGGTCATGGCCAACCTCAGGCAATACACCCTTCCCTTGATGAAACACAGTCTCTGACATGATGGGAATCAGAGTCACCAACTATTAGAGTGCCCATTGTTGGCCATCGCTGGCTTAGAGAAAATACTACAGAACTGCGTGCTGTCAGACACTGTATTTGGCAGGGAAGAAGTTAAGTGAATTTTCTGAGGGTTTTATTCTGCCAAATGGAATGTTATCAATTCCCTGGTAGTAGAGCAATGAGTCACTCATGAGTCACCCTTTTATATTACCGGTAGCATTACTCATCTTTACTCTGCGCCCGCCATGAGGAATTAGCATTGTTCATAGAGAGGATAGATAGCGTGTCATAAACAGAAATGAAAGACAAAGGTACATCACCAAAAGACCAGGAATATTATGAGATATTACGAAAGGTTATTATTTCTACCTACATACAAAATGGAAAAAAAAGGACAGACTTCATGACAAATACATTGAAATTGTGTTTGGAGCCAGATTTCATCATGAACCTCCTTGTACGGGGAGGGGGCTGTTGTCAGGGATATTGAAAAATGTAATAGTTATTTTTTTTTCTTCTTCTTCAGCAAATGATCATGTGAATGTCTTACTGAAAACAAAGGGCTGGCTGGTGCAATCATAGATTTTCCTCCAAAAGATTGATTGTCTCTGGTTACCACGTAAGGCCCTCAAATGGCAGAAGATGAATCTGCCTCTGAGGGCTTATTGTGTAAATCACGCATTCAGCGTGATATACTGCACACATGTCCTTACATATCTGACAGTTCCATTAAAAAGAACCAGACTGTGCTATTTTCCAAAAGAAGCATTTTTGCTTCATGGACATCGGCTGAGAGTTGATTCAATATAAAGGGCCAGTTCCTGTGTATGAGGATAGTAATGCCTTTTGATTTGGCTTAGAAAGCCTGCCCTCTAATGACGATATAAAGTCCAGTACTTCTGTTTGAAAGTAGTATCCCTTTAGTCAGGCGCCCAAAGTGTGCAGCAGCAAAATTTTGACCTCTGCAACGGTCTTTGATAAAAAAATAAATAAAAAAAAAAATTGATGAAGACCGTTGCAGCAGTCAAAACATTGATGTTATACACTAAGGGCACCTGAATAAAGGGACACTATTTTCAAAAGGAAGTGCTGGAATTTATTTTTATACATTACTGCATATATACTGGTTTGGGCAGAGCCAGATTCCTTGCACCATTGTGTGGTTGGTAAGTGATGTTCTTATTTCTTATTATGGATCTAATGACGATATGGCGGAGAAGAAAGTTCCTGCCTTCCCACGGGTATCAGTGAGTGACTGTCAGATAGCATCAACTAAGCATTTTCTCCCCAATTTATTTTTACTTTACCCCAATCCCTGGTAACGTTGCAAGACACCACAAAACCTGTACATGGGGGCTACTATTGTACTCAGGAGACTTAAAATATGAGTATCACAATGATGATATCATCAATGAAAGTGCCGTTTGTGTGTGAAAAAAAGGCAAAAAACGAATATGAACGCTAACTTTGTCCAGTGTTTGTGACTAGGTGGCCACTAAAAAATACTGGACATATCCAAAATTGAATACCCTGGGTAGTATACTTTTGCAAATGGTAGTAATTCTTATTCCTGGGTTGCCATATGATCTCAAAAGCAACATAACTAGTCTGGCAAATTTCAATGTGTAAAAACTGAAATGGGCAAGCCTTATATTGTGGTGGAATCTCGGTAAAAATAAATTTAGTAGGCCGAGATTACCACGTGGCATGTGTACGTGCGTATACTGGTGTATCGGTCGGTTGGTTGCACGTGGCAAAGATACAATCAGTAGTGTACGGAGCATGTGCGAGAATACAGGATGTAGTATTCCCCTCCTCCATTGTGCTGGGCAAGCCATGTGGTCAAACAGGAAGTTAGATCTTGTTCGATTGATTGGGTAAGAGTATGTGTGGGTGGAGCTTATTATGGGAGGAGTTACATGCCTATATAAGGAGCCTACACTATTGTTCGGGGCTCAGATCTTGTTGTATTTTGGTGACATTAGTCCCTCTGAGTCCCGTTCGGTGAATCGAATTGTGGTGGAATCTCGGTAAAAATAAATTTAGTAGGCCGAGATTACCACGTGGCATGTGTACGTGCATATGCTGACGTATCGATCAGTTGGTTGCACGAGGCAAAATACGATCAGTAGTGTACGGAGCATGTGCAAGAATACAGGATGTAGTATTCCCCTCCTCCATTGTGCTGGACAGGCCATGCGGTCAAGCAGGAAGTTAATTCTTATTTGTATTGATTGGTCAAGAGAATGTGTGGGTGGAGCTTAATATGGGAGGAGTTATGTGCCTATATAAGGAGCCTGCACTATTGTCCGGGGCTCAGAACTTGCTGTATTTTGGTGACATTAGTCCCTCTGAGTCCCGATCGGTGATCCAATAAAGAATCTCTTCCTTCCTGAAGAAACCTGTGTCCATCTCTCTGTGCTTGGCTTCCGTCAGTTTCTCCGGTATCATTTGGTGCATTGGCCGGGAAGCTCCTCGTTCAACGGTAGCTGAGAGGCAGAGGCGTGAGACGGTCTATCTTTGCCCACGTTCTCTACGGCTGCACCCCTGAACTTCTGCATGGACCTCCCTTCGTCTCAGCGCCACTGGTCTGTTGTCCAGGAGATCATCGGCCTCTACGTAAGAAGTGCTGGGGTGTCCCCGTCGATGAGTGTGAACTCAGGTTCAGGAACGAGGAGATAAGACAACTGCTGTTTTAGACGGCAGACCCACTAGGGGTATACCGATTGTGCGGTAGGCCCATAAGGGGTTTGAATTGTGTATGGAATCTGCCCCCTCTGTCGGAGGGAAGGAGCGAAGACGCACCGCTCAATCGAACGCTCTTTAGTAAGACTGTTTGATTTGGTTAGTCAGGCGGGGTCCTGTGTAAATAGCCCTAGCCGGACACCGGTGTCTTGTCTAGACTAGCGTTCTAGGGTGTATATTTTGTTCGCTAGGTCGGAGGGACCGGGAGACTAAGCGGCGCCTGTGTAAATTCGGTTCGCTAGCTCTCAACCTATCTTGGCTAAGTGGGAAGGTGTGTAAATTTGGAACCCACTAGATTTTTGATAGAGTAATCGACTAAGAGGCGTCTGTGTAAATTCGGTCCTCTAGTTCGCTATATGTGGTGCTTGGGCAGTGTGGCTAACCAAAACGGGTGTACATAGTTTTAGGTAGTCCATTCAAGGTACTGGCCAATAGTTTAGTTGGGATTGTAAATGTGTTAAAGATTGTTAGTAAAGTGTATATCTTGTTAGATAGCGCGAGCTCAGCCGTCTAGCGAGAGTGTTAATAGTGTGCTGCTGTATCATAGTGCACGGTACCATAACCCTGTATATTTACTGACACTGTATATAAGTACTAATCACTGTCGTCCATTGCATGTTTAACACCATAACCACTAATAATTGTATTGTGACCTTAAATTGTGCTTTGACCTATGCTAACCGTACTGTAACCGCTATTTGTAAAAGACGATGTTACTGGGGTGTGTTATAGACGGGTAATTCATATATAGAGAATTATAGCGTGGGTGACTGTATAGTTTCGCCAAAGGGCATAATATTGATTATCTAGTGACTGGTGTAACAGCTGTGTGTGTACGGGAATTCCCTGAGTGTTTATTGTGTTATTGTGTACGTTTCACTTGGTAACCGTACCACGTGGTGCTGTTGCCAGAGGAAACGGGTGTGACTGTTGAATAGTACGCGTGCATAGTATTCGTTGTCAACGACGTTCCATTGATAAGTATGGGCGCGTCGGAGTCAACGATTCCGGATCCCTTAGGTTGTATGGTAAAGAATTTTAAAAAGGGATTCAAAACATGTGATTTTGGGGTTAAAATGTCTCCTGTACGTTTGGTCACTTTGTGCACTAGGGAGTGGCCTACTTTGGTTGCGGCATGGCCGCCACGTGGTAGTTTGGATCCAACCCTGATACAGCGTGTACACGTGGCTGTGTCAGGTAGGCCTGAACTTTACGGACAGTTTCCATATATTGATTGTTGGAGACAGGCCGTAAACGACTCGCCAAAATGGATTCAGATATGCCACGAGGAGCAGTGTCGCCTCATGGTGGCCAGGACTTGTTTGTCCACTAGGACTGTGGTTAGGCCCATTTTGGACACGCCCCCTGAGTCCGAGATCCCTTTGCCGCCCCCTTACTTCCCTTTAAGAGGAAATGACGCGAATGCAGGAAGTTCTATACCCCTCCCCTCATTGCCCTCATCCACTTCCGCTTCCTCCTCTAGTACAGAATCCACCCCCCCTCGTATTAAACCTCCCCTTCCGGAACCAGAACCAACCCCCGTTAGATCTAAATATCCTGATTTGGCGCCACTTCAAACTTCCGGTCAAGCTTCTTCTAGCTCGGCTGGGAGTATTCTATTTACTAACTTTTCCCAAAATCAAGCTCCCACATCCTCATGCCCTATTTCCCCCCGACTGGAACCCATAACTGACGCCCCTCCACGTAGCCCTATACTAACCCGACAATTGACCGGTACCCAACAACTTAGACATTATCAGATGCCTCTTCGTCTGAATCCTGGGTCAGCTTATATCGATGCCGCAGGTCAAATGGCACATGCTGACCCAGTCTTCGTATATGTCCCGTTCACGACTACCGATCTCTTGAATTGGAAGACCCACAATTCCTCGTACACTGAGAAACCACAAGCTATGACCGATCTGTTCACCTCGATAGTTCAGACACATAATCCGACATGGGCTGATTGCCAGCAGTTATTAATGACTTTGTTTAATAATGAGGAAAGGACAAGGATTAACCAAGCGGCCATTAAAGCGCTAGAGGATAGAGCCCGTGCTTTAAACCAAGCCAATCCAGCAGCATGGGCCGCAACACATTATCCTAACACCGATCTTCCAGATCTTCCAGATCTTCCAGATCCAGACCAGATCTTCGTGATTTTCCCATCCAGAACCCCGATGTTCAATATTACACCGACGGCAGTAGTTATGTGAAAGAAGGGATTCGCTATGCAGGATATGCAGTAACAACGATAGACAAGGTGATAGAAGCTCGGCCACTGTCAAAAGGAACATCAGCACAAAAGGCAGAATTGATAGCACTGACACGAGCGTTACAATTGGCTGAAGGTTTGAGAGTAAACATCTACACGGACTCCAAGTATGCGTTTTTAACCACTCATGCCCACGGAGCTTTGTATAAAGAAAGAGGACTATTGAATTCAGAAGGCAAAGAAATCAAGTACGCAGCTGAAATCCTACAACTATTGGAAGCAGTGTGGGAGCCGAAAGAAGTCGGTA
Organism: Pelobates fuscus; assembly: GCF_036172605.1. NCBI lineage: Eukaryota > Metazoa > Chordata > Amphibia > Anura > Pelobatidae > Pelobates > Pelobates fuscus. Next base: position 124,109,711 of record NC_086318.1, on the reverse strand, counting down.
TTATACATTGTCGAGCGCATCTGAGAGGAGATGGTGATGTAACCAAAGGAAATCGGATGGCAGATAGTGCAGCTAAGCGTGCCGCTGAATCAGGAAGACAGGAGTATGTGGGGCATATAGCTGCTCTTATACCAACTCCACTGTCTCAATGGACTCCAGTTTATACAGCTCAAGAAGAGGAGTGGTTAAAGACTGAACCTGGAAAGTATTTGGAGAACAAATGGTATCAGTTAGAAGATGGAAGAATAGTCATTCCAGCATCACTAGCGGTAGAAATTGTCCAGAACTATCACAACGGGACACATTCTGGGAGAGACAGCACAGAAGAATCTCTCAGAAAACATTTCTACATACCAAGATTGTCCAACTTGACTCAGGCCATTGTACGAAGATGTGTAACGTGTGCTAAAAATAATGCAAGGCAAGGACCAGTAAAGCCACCAGGAGTCCAGTTTATGGGGGGACTCCCCATGTCCGATTTACAAATTGACTATACAGTGATGCCTAAATCTGGTGGACATCGCTACCTGCTGGTAGTTGTGTGTACCTATTCAGGCTGGGTAGAAGCATGTCCTACTCGTACAGAGAAAGCAGGAGAAGTTGTGAGATTCCTGCTATGAGAAATAATACCCCGATATGGACTACCCTGCTCTATAGGATCGGACAATGGTCCAGCTTTTGTTCATCAGTGCCTACAACAACTGACTCATATGCTTGGTATAAAGTGGAGGCTTCATACAGCATATAGACCCCAGAGTTCTGGTAAGGTAGAGAGAATGAATAGAACTATTAAGAATCAGTTGGCTAAAATGTGTCAGGAAACCCAACTTAAGTGGAACGTTCTCTTGCCCATAGCTCTATTGCGAATCCGCAGTACACCTACCAGAAGGATGGGCCTCTCTCCTTTTGAAATCATGTATGGGCGACCACCTCCTGTACTTGGTAACTTAAGGGGGGATTTGAGTCAGTTGGGAGAAGGAATTACCCGGCAGCAGGTTGTAGAGTTGGGTAAGACTATGGAGGAGGTACAGAAATGGGTACAAGATAGATTACCTGTGAATATTTATCCCCCAGTTCATAGTTACCACCCAGGAGACCAAGTGTGGATTAAAGAGTGGAATAATGTACCGTTAGGGCCCAAGTGGAGAGGTCCTTATGTTGTTCTTTTGTCTACCCCTACAGCGATAAAAGTAGCCGAAGTGACTCCGTGGATACATCACTCCAGGGTTAAACCAGCAGCAGTCAATTCTTGGCAAGTTACAGCAGATCCAGAGAATCCCTGCAAGATCCGGTTAAAGCGCACGACTCAGTCGGAGTGACGAGGAACCTTGTGGATTACAAATTTTATTGTTTCAGAGATTTGGTAAGTGAGTGAGAAGGCCATAATAAAGCCTGTCCGCTCACCAACGTGTAGTGTATAAGCCAGGAAAAGTCCCGAAGGGACCCCTGTGAAGACGAGCAGAACTCCATTCCCTGCAGCCCTTACATCCTGGAAGCTGAGGTTCCTTCGCACGGACGAAGACTGAGGATGACGACGAAAGATGTATTCTTAATAATGTTTTTATATGTGTATTTTTATATTCAGGAAGGTAGAGGTACCGACACTCCTAGCTGTGAGGTATGCATTAAGACTACAAGAACAGGTAACCATATTTCCCAAACCCTAATTTGGCATTCGCAATACGAGTGTAAAGGAGATGTATCAAGATGTAGATACTTAAATATAGAATATAGTGTGTGCCATTTAGGAATAGGAGAACCAAAGTGCTTCAGTCCAGAGTATCAACCTCGTACAATTTGGTTGACTCTCAGGAATGGAGATCCTCAGGGGACCCTAATTAATAAGACGGTATTAGAATCCGTTCATTCTTCGGGTGTTCTGCTATTTGATGCGTGTAAGGCGATATCAAGTGGTAGAAAGCCGTGGAAAGTATGTGGGGATCTTAGATGGGAGAGGACGTATGGGTCTAACGATAAATATATTTGTCCCAGTAGTAAAAATAAATATGTGAGTCCTAGATGCCCAAATAGAGATTATAACTTTTGCCCATATTGGTCTTGTGTGGGGTGGGCAACTTGGGGACAGACAGTAGACAAGGACATGATTGTGACTAAATTGCCTACCAGTCCATATTGTAAGTCTATGGAATGCAATCCAGTCCATATACTTATAAATAACCCCGACAAGTTCTTAGATAAATATGGTAATTTATTTGGGTTTCAAATATATGGGACGGGTTTAGATCCTGGGACAGTATTGTTTATAGGAATAGAGACTGATACGGTATCCTCCCAGACTCATCAAGTATACCATTCCTTTTATGAAGAGATGAGCATAGATAATAAGATCCCCCATAATGCTAAAAACCTGTTTATTGATTTAGCCGAAAGTATTGCCGGTAGTCTTAATGTTACCAACTGCTATGTGTGTGGAGGTACTAACATGGGAGACCAATGGCCTTGGGAAGCAAAAGAGGTAATGTCCGGTTCTGAGGCAGTTGACCAATTAATATCTACACAAGCCGATTATCATATGAGTGTTATGAGGTAAATCTGAGTGGAGATTAAAGACCTCCATCATAGGTTATGTTTGCATAGCAAGGAAAGGAATGATGTATAATACTTCTGTAGGAGAATTAACTTGTCTAGGGCAAAAAGCTTATGATGATGATACGAAGAATACAACTTGGTGGTCGGCTTCAAATGTCTCAGAACCATCTAACCCGTTTGCTAGATACGCCAATTTAAAGGATGTGTGGTTTGACCTATCCATCACATCTAACTGGAGAGCCCCAGCAAATTTGTACTGGATCTGTGGTAAGAAAGCCTATTCGGAGTTGCCACAGGACTGGGAAGGGGCATGTGTGTTGGGTATGCTCAAACCATCCTTCTTCTTGTTACCTATTGAAACAGGTGAGACTTTAGGTGTTAAAGTGTATGATGTGAATCATAGGAAGAAAAGGGGACCCATAGAGATAGGCGCCTGGGAAGATAATGAATGGCCTCCCCAGCGTATTATAGATTACTATGGGCCAGCCACGTGGGCAGAGGATGGTACCTTTGGTTATAGAACCCCTATTTATATGCTCAACCGTATTATAAGATTACAGGCAGTGGTTGAGATCATTACTAACGAGACATCACAAGCGCTCAATCTTCTAGCGAAGCATAATACCAGGATGAGGACAGCAGTATACCAAAATAGATTAGCCTTGGATTACCTTTTGGCAGTAGAGGGAGGTGTATGTGGGAAGTTTAACCTGAGCAATTGCTGTCTTCAAATAGATGACGAAGGGCAAGCAATAGCTGAGCTTACTAGCCATATGGTTAAACTAGCGCATGTGCCTACTCAGGTATGGAAAGGGTACAATCCCAGTAGTTGGTTTGGTAGCTGGTATGAGTGGTTTGGAGGGCTTAAGGCAGTGGTAGGTGGAGTCCTACTGATTTTAATGTTGTGTCTACTCCTGCCGTGTCTTATACCCTTAGTAGTTAGGTCTGTGCAAAGCCTGATAGAAAATATAGCAGAGAGAAAGGCTGCTGCACAGATAATGGCAATTTATAAATATAAGGCTCTAGATCAGGGAGAACCAATGCAGGAAGATGAGTGTTGAAGATTCACATCATAAGATAAGTCTGGTCTGGTTCAAGGTAACTTGCGGTGTATGCAAACTAAGGTTAAGTGATGCCTCAAGTAATTGTGAAATATCAAGAGGCATCAAAGGGGGGAATGTGGTGGAATCTCGGTAAAAATAAATTTAGTAGGCCGAGATTACCACGTGGCATGTGTACGTGCATATGCTGACGTATCGATCAGTTGGTTGCACGAGGCAAGATACGATCAGTAGTGTACGGAGCATGTGCAAGAATACAGGATGTAGTATTCCCCTCCTCCATTGTGCTGGACAGGCCATGCGGTCAAGCAGGAAGTTAATTCTTATTTGTATTGATTGGTCAAGAGAATGTGCGGGTGGAGCTTAATATGGGAGGAGTTATGTGCCTATATAAGGAGCCTGCACTATTGTCCGGGGCTCAGAACTTGCTGTATTTTGGTGACATTAGTCCCTCTGAGTCCCGATCGGTGATCCAATAAAGAATCTCTTCCTTCCTGAAGAAACCTGTGTCCATCTCTCTGTGCTTGGCTTCCGTCAGTTTCTCTGGTATCAGAATAAAGAATCTCTTCCTTCCTGAAGAAACCTGTGTCCATCTCTCTGTGCTTGGCTTCCGTCAGTTTCTCCAGTATCAATATTTTACACTTTCCAAAACACCATAAAACCTAGACATGTGGGGTACTGTTGTACTCATGAGACATCACTAAACACAAATATGAGTGATTTAAAGCAGTAAAATATATAATTCTGCTAATATCGTCAGTGAAAGGACATTTTTTTTTGTAAAAAAATGCAGAAAAACAAATATGAACACTAAATTTGGTCAGGATTTGTAACTAATTGGCTACTAAAGAAGACTTGACATACCCCATTTTAAATACCCTGGGTTGTCATGGTATGCCATAATGGGGTTAATTTTCAATCCTGGGCTGGCAACCTGTCTCAAAGGCAACATAGAGCCAGCAAACCAATCTGGTAAATTTAAATGTGTAAAAACGAAAAAGGGAAAAGCCCTATATTTGACCTTATTAGTTTACAAAATAAATATTGTGCATGGGGGGTACTGTTGTAATCATGAGGCATTGCTGAACACCAATATTTTATTGCAGTAAAAGCTGTAATATGACATTCACAGTTAAAATTCCATGGAGAAAATAATTTTAGAAAATCTTAATTTCTCAATTTTTTTAGATTTTATTCATATAAAATAAAATTTCATAAATAAATATTTGATGTGAAATGAAAGCCCCGTTTCTCCTGAACAAAATGATATTTAATAAGTGTGAGTGCACTTAATATGAAAGAGTTAAATTATGGTTGAACAACAAATAGCTCAAATTCCAGGTTTTGTTTTGATTTTGTTTTGATCAGAACTTGTACAATTACCTTATCCTTAAGGGGTTAATAGAGAAACAAAGAAACATCACCAGCAATAAAACATATACAGAGCGTGTAGACAGAATATTGATCTCTTTGCTGATCAATCATCTCCAATATGCGATAACACACTATAAATATGCTTAGTTTTAATGGGGAACGTCTAAAGCAGGAGAATGTGTCCTATCACATAACCCCCTATAAGTTATTTTTTTCTAACTATTTCCCTATCAATAAACATACATATACTGACCAGAAAAACTCATCCTATGTAGGGGTTTGCAAGTTCAACACTTTTTTGATCTGGAATAGAATCAGGGATTTTACTTTTTTCATCTGAACCCTATGACTTGGACTGGGTGGAGTGGAGCAATGGAGGTACGTAATTAAGTACAGAACAGTCTTACAGCTTTATTAATAAATGTGTTTATCTATAACCGTGGAGTGTTCCTTTAATATTATATTAATAAAGTGCCAATATCTGCAATTAGACAAGCCTTGCATGTAGTAACTGATTTATCTCATTATACTATAGCAGCCGCAGCATTCTCTTGGAACCTGTTATGGAATCTATTGTGGAATATGCAGAAGATGTGCAGTGGTTTTCCATACTGCCTATATGGCATGTTGTTCAATGTGGCTTACTATTTACCTGTCCCTGCATCCTACCCTAAGATGAAATGCCTGTAATGGAGCAAAACAAAGAGAAACTGTTGTAAACGTGACATACAGACAGACAGACACATCATTTCCTATTTGTCTTACCCAGGATGACAATCAATACTCCTCCCAGCAAGAAACGTTTGTGTTTTTCGACTCCGGGGTCGTGGCCCATGCGAATGCAGGGCAGGGCAGAGAGTAGCAGGAACACGGCCGGAAGTCCTAGGAAAGAGCCTGTTATCATCAGGGCTCGGGCAGCTTGGATGTGGGCTGTCAACAGTAACAGGAAGCATGTTAGAACATGATAAGCTGACCATCATCACGCAGCACACCTGTTCACAATCACCAACAGCATGGCGTCATGTCAGTTACACTCAATAACGTTACATTCATTTACAGGGGACACACAATGACTAAATGCTTTAAATGTTTCTTTTAGAATAATATGGCACTGTCCCGACAGTTATCATGAAAGTCTATTCCCAATGTAAAGGTCCAGTAAGGAAGATCTGAATTGAAGAACATGACTGGCCAGCATAAAGCTTTGACCTCAACTCTATCACATGCATTTGTAACTGTGTACATAGGCGTAATCTCCAAACACCAGGACCAGTCTCACTAATGCTATCGTGGATGAATCCCTGCTAATTGTTTCCATTAAACAGTGTTGTTTATGGTCCCAGGAGAGTCCAGTGTAAGCACGTAGGTGCCTCCACTACTTGCAGTGGAGAGTGGGAAGGGCCTAATCAGGAATGTCTGTTAGCTCTCCTGAGCTACGCTTTGCAACGAAGGGCTAGCTCATTGGTTCAGAGTGTCAGCTGATTGATCCCAATTCAGTGAGCTAAGCCCTGCACTGCAGAGCCTTGCTCAAGTAGAAAGCTGCCAGCTCTCACAGGAAGTCAAGTAGACCCCAAGTAAGAAGTGAAAACATTCTGAAACAGTTTTACTTTTTTCACTGTTGTGGTTATGGTGCTTGGAGTGTTTCTTTAAGGCTGTTATAGAAGCAAAGGGAAGACCATCATATTTACTCTTTCGTTTTAAAGGAATACTCAAGACACACATTCGGTGCAATTTGGCAGTTAAGATTCAATTAGATATACCACGTGAGGTTTTTATTCTTCTGCTTTAGATTATTTATTTTTTTGTAATAATTAGATTTCCTATATCAGCCCAATCTTTGTTCATGTCCCTCCCAGTCTGACAATCAAACTACCACTCTTGTTGTGCCCATGAAGCACATCTTCTGGGATAGGTTCAGCAGTGCTATATAAAGTAAAGTGCATTGAGTCCTTTCCTGGTTTTGTGGATTTACTGCAGAAGCTGCAAGATCTGTGGCTTTGCAGCAAATGCCAAAGTTTCCAAGGTGCATTTTTCATTAAACTTAAATGAAATGCATTTTTATTAAGGCAGATAAATAAACATGGTATTTAACGTTAAAATATTAAAACATTTTAGTAATTTTGGCTCTTAAATGAGAAGTAAAAAAAAAAAAATAACCAAACAGCAAACTATGTGTGGCAAGCTTTCCTTTACTGATTTGATTCCATGTACAGTACTCATCAGTTAAACCAGTTGTGTTGTTTTTCAATATTTGTTGCTATGTTATTGAGTCTATTTCCTCTGCAAGGGTTGGGCATAAATAATAACTACTTTTACCAGCATTCATTTATTTTGAGTGGATTTTCTGAGAAAGTGACATTGAGCCACTCAATGTAAAAGTCATTGTCTAATCACTTTTGTTTCCCTTGAGACGTATTTCCTGTCACATCTGCTTCAAGGGAAAGGGAACCAAGGAAGTCAAATTTGAACATTATTCGTCTGGACTTTTTCCTCTCATGTGCACGACACGTGTAGGAAAGGCAATAGCATCCTTTAATTTCCCATTCAATAACATGCCTAGTGTGATCAGCATAAAGGATTATGGGAAATCCACATGGCATCGGAGCTCACACAGGAAGAACTCAAATTGCCTTGGATCATAGGGAGTCGATGAAAGCTTTCAGCAGAGTGTTTCATCTTTATAAAGTTTAAGCAAAAGACAGTAGACATGATGACAACTCTCAAATACAATACAATGCTTTCTGCAAGCTACAATCATAACAGGCAGTTATTTCATCATTTGAATTGTTAGTAAGCTGAATACTTTTGACTTCCAATTTATTTCATTAATTTCAAGGTGGGCAAACATTTAATTTAGTATAAATATATAAAATTAAAGTTTGTGGGTTTATTTACTATTACATGCTGTATTATAAGCTTGCATAGTCAATTTTTATTATAATACCTTCTCAATATCACTGGGAGAATTCAGCGAAAGAAAGGGCGAAATAAATAGCGAAAGAAGGTAAATAAACAAAAGGATGGAGCAAATAAAGGAAGAAAGAAATATATAACCTTTTTGAAATGTATATGTAATGTGAATTCTACTCCCTAGCTTGACAATATGGCGTCCATCAAGGTTTCCTTTTGTTGACGCCGGTAACTGAGGCGACTTAGTTCCTTACAGAGAAATTATATGAAGGTTAAGGCTCACAATGATATGATAATTAGTGTCTAGGTGAAAATGTACTACAATAAGAACTGAATAGGCTCCAGGAACCATATCGAATCGGTTTGCCTGTTATAAAATAACTCTCAATGTCCTTTATCAAAGGAGTACGTTTTCAGATTGCTTCCCAAGGAGCAAAGTGAAATGCTCTCCTATACAGATCCAAGTGCAGTATCCGTAATGGATTTACTTGTGTATTGCATCCTCAGTCTTGGGTTTACAGAATCCTATTACATCCCTAGGAAACCAACAAATGGCTAACCTACTTGTTTCTTATGTTTGTTAAAAAAATAAAAGAAATTTTTTTATATAGTGAATTATCTGAAAAGAGCCAATAAAAAAATATTTATCGTCCAGTTATGTTTTCAGTTTGGCTACATTGAGCTAAAATATATAATTTACTTTGAATTCCTGATAATTCACTCTTTTCTGAATAACCGTGTATATGTATTCTTCATAATAAATAATTTTATTAGTAAACAACAACAAAAAATACGAAATGGCGCCTGAGATAGCCTAACATCCATTCATGCCACTGGAATCGGATCCCTTTGAGTTTAACCCTCAAGCCAGCCATGACAGGGATTGCATGTGGAGCATGTTCATGTATTGCCCCAAAGCATTCACTTAACAATTTTCTCATATACCAGGTTCAGTCCTGGGATCTCAACTCAAAGGATGCTGTGGATATGTCTTCTATAAAAAAAATACTATTCAGCATATTATGGAGAACTGGAACTATCATTACTTGCTTCACCGATCCCAGGATTTAAAAAAAAAAAAAATGGTCTAAACATGAAAAATTGTTAACACAAATGATATATGAATTGTGTTCTTTCAATTAGAGTAAATTATAGGTTTATTTAAATGTAATAGAACTCAAGCTCATTTTCATTTTACGTTCAGCTTGCTGAGCAGTGTTGACAGTAAAATTGCAAGGTACTTTGGAAATATTGTCAGCAGACGTTCCCTATTTTATCAATCTATCTTCTGGTTTTACATCGTTCTTTACATGTTTTGCTTCACATCAATCAGTAGTGGCCACTCTTGTGTTTATCATGAGAACTTACACTACTATTGTAAGTCGTGCTCCTGCGTGGGTGACATTTATTATGTAATAAATGTAAATAAGTATGATGTATGAAGTTTTACACTTACATTACTATTTAAGAGAATGATAACACCCTATATACTTTTCAAAACAAACATACGTACACATTAATTTAATGTTTTAAATGTTCGATTATAAAATGACCGATAATATCTTCTTTTTTTTTTTTTTTTTTTTTGTAAATCTTTCTTTTATTATGGCATATACGTCATGGGATACATAAGAGAAAGAGGAGGCATTGAGGGGTAACATGAGATAATAATATCAAGATGGTGTGCAATGCACCTCAAAGAAAGATTGCCATGGGTTTTTTGTTTTTTTGTGAAACATTCAAGTAAACAGAGTGATACAAGCTTGGATAAGAAACAAAAGTAATCAAAATAGTGTAGACAGGCTTCATATACAAGTTGGTGTTCATAGCTAAACAGAATAAGTAAAGGTAGTCTAAGGTGTGATAATGCTTATGCCTATACTTTAAGTGGGAGCATCAACAGAGTTAAAGTAAGGGAGACCAACGCTAGACAGAAGAAACATCGTATGACATCCATTACGCAAAAAGACAGACTCTTAGTAGTTACAGTCTCAATTTTTACGAGAGTTAAACACGGGTGTAACCAGGCTGGGTATTAGTGCCATGCTTAATAACAAGAGTATAACTAGGGTTATCTTAGGAATAGCTGTCCCGGCCCCGATATGTTACAAAATAAGAGATATCGGATGGGCATGTTCAGTGACAGCATTGATGGGATTGCATTGCTTAGTTTCTCGGTAATGTTAAACAATCAGACTATGTGTATGGGCGGTCCATACGCTCCCATTGCCAAAGAGGGACATGCTTATTAGGCTATACATGCATACAGTCTCGTGAGTCGAGCTAGCTAAACACTATATGGACCGTCCCCCAATAGAGGTTGTATTTTAACGGCAGACCACTGAAACCATTCTATCAATACAGGTATGTGCCAAAAATTGTCCAGAAAGTCACTAGATCACCCATTTTTACACTGGACCCAACTCCAGCCGGGTGTGGATTGCAGAAAATATCGGGGGAGTGGGAAAGTGAGGGTCTCGGCAAAGTACAAGGCCCCCCAGGCGTATACCTCACCGCTCTTCAGCTGCAACCTGCTCGCGGTTCGTTCGCAGGGCATGTCTGCCGTAAGGCTCAGCGTCGGGTGTTTCAACCGATGCCCTGTGTTGGAATGTCCCGGGATTCAGCTTCAGTAGCCCCGTCACTGGGCGCCTCCTGGAGCAGTGGGTGTGGGTGTTGTGGTGTGGGGGAGGTTTGCGTGCGGTGGGGGGTTGCTCCCCAGCTCCAGGTCTCGTGCGGGGTCGACACCCTGTGGCCACAGACTCGGGTCCTACTCAGGGCCGGGTCTCTCCCATACTGGGCGCAGTGATGGGTCCTGGTGGTCTTCCGCCGCCAGCGGCGGGTAACCCTCCTGCGAGGTGGCTTGTGTCTTGGAGGTTGTCTCCTGTTGACCCCTTGCCTGGAAGGGCGCTCAGCCCGCTGGTGTAAGGCTGCCTTGCCCGGGGTCTGCCCTTCTTGCCTCATGCTCTCCTCCGGTTCCACCACCCTATAAAAGGTGGTAAGTTGTTGGGCTTGTCTCTGCTCCAAACGTGCCCAGAAACGACGACACAGCAGGTCTAAGCGCTCGTGTAGGGGCTGGGTGCGGTCAGGCTCAGCAGCGTGGTCTGCACTGTTGGTCCTATACTTTACCTCGCCCCCCGTCGCCACTTGCTTTCTTTTAGATTTTACAAGGTGAGTACGTGGCTTGGTGACAGGCACTGCTTCCTTGTTCTCCGAAAACATAAGGGCCTCCAGCTTGTCCCAGAACGCCTGGAAGGTCCTGTTCAGCCGGTGCTCTATATCTAGCTGTTCACTGTAAGCTGTAGGAGAGGTAGCTGCTGCCGCCGCCATTTTAATCGTTTTGGCACCGCGTGTTTCAGGCCCCTGCATCTCCTCAGTCTTTTCGTCGGGTCGTTCCAGTGTCTCCTGAAGGTAGACCGGGATAACCCCCACCGGTCCAGAGGGGGGGGGGAGGCTCGGGTTGGTCGTTGCCGCTGCTGGCACGGAGCCGAGTGAGCGGCCGTCTCACCTCGGCTCGTTCAGGCGTAGGCCGCAAGCCTCGGGCTAGTCCGTTCAGATTCCGGAGCGCTCGTGTCGGGTATCGCCGGGTAGTGTAGCTTCCCCCGGTCTCGAATATGGCTATTTGTCGCTTGCAGTTTGCGGGTAGTGGGGTTTTTTGCCCCGAAATCTGACGTCAAGCGCAGGAGCTCCAGCCAGGCACGTCTGCTCTGCTTGGCCGGCAAGCTCCGCCCCCGATAATATCTTCTTTGAGTGTTGCTTTCACTCTTGCAGCTACGAGTTTTACATTTTATGATTCTTGTACATTTGGGGACCTATGGACCAGCAGTTAGTTACAATGTATCATTTTGCTTCCCTCCCAACATGGGCAAAGAAAGACACCCCAATATATAAAGTAGCCATAAAAAGGTCCTCCATTTTATAAATCAATACATTGCACTACAATTATCTACCATTTTATATAAGCTATTTTCTGAGCTGTAATAAGCTGGACCAGTATTAGGGTTTTCATAATGATTGCGGATCTTTGTGGACTCCAGGAAAATGTCCCTAGAAAGAGTAGTGTGAGCGCCTCATCAAACTCACTTACACTACATGACTGCTGACCCATATCCCATCCAACCGTTGCCCCCAAATAATACACTGGACACCTTTTTAGTGGATAAGGGTAACGGCCACAGCTTTATTAAACAGTAAAAATCTTAATTCTTAATTCCTGCCAGCTGTTGGGTGAGGACCCAACAGACAGTTCTCCTTCCTTGTTCTCCAAGAGCCCAACACAGCCGTCGCTAGCCATCAGCCTTGCGCCGACTGTCGTCTCCCCAAGGTGACCTTGCGTCATACTCCTTTCCTTTTCGATTCCGCTGTCCAGGGAAAACCGCCACCGCGAAGCCGTCCTGCCGCAGCCTGATCTGCGCCGGCTTCGCGCCCCCCCGCAGACAGCGCCAATTCAATGCCCGATTGCAGCCCCACATTAAATATGTCCAGCCCAATGGGGGTCAAGTGGACCCCATCCTGACGCATCACGTCTGAATTATTCCCCTCCAACTCAAAGTGCCGTACCACTATTCCACCCAAACTATGCACAAAGCGCGAAATAGCCACATTAATCTTTCGCCTACAGCGTTCAAGCGCCTTTCCATAGCCTCCCACCTTCCACACTGGGCGGGGCACTATCTCAGACCAGATCAGAGTCAAGTCACGAAAAAGCGCAAAACAGCGTGCTAGATCATGATGCATGGCGTGAATGAGATCCACCGACCTCCGTCGGCCAACATCATTACCGCCCGCATGCAATAGCAGTGTCACTGGGCCAGCGACGCAGCGACACAGCTGCTCACACTCCCTTAATACTTGATCCCAACGTAACCCCCTCAATCGACGCCACCGTACCCTAACTTCCTGGAACGGGAACCCCAAATTACGGCCGTGTGATCTTTCTTCCGCCCGCCTAGCTGCCCAGTACACATATGAATGCCCCAGGATCCACACATAACGAGGAACGTGGCCTACGAAACAAAGAACAACAGTGAAACTTGCACTTATCCAGCGGCATACCATCACAGCAAATGAGGACGCACGTAAAGCTGGAACCGCCCCGACTCCCAGCGCCCCAAGCGCATAAGTGCCTCCTTCGGGAAACCCAGTTCGCTCACCTGCGTCGCCGCTCCAATTCTAAATGAATGCGTGGAATATAACCTGGGGTCCCCCCTAACCTGCAAATGCAGCTCCGCATGATGCTAGCAAATTGAAATTGGCTCAGTGAAGACCCATTCAGATGGACCAGCAGCGAACCATCCCTGGCGCCTAGATATGCCCGCAACAAGTTCCCCGGACAAAATACACCCCCAGTCAGACCGATACGTACCCTCGCTCCCGTACCCTCTTGGTCCGTCTTGGACCGCCGAATCAACAGTATCACGCACTCCGGTGTCACTGAGACGTTGGAAAGCCTCAACGCTGCCACTGAACTCACCTTGGGGGCCACTAGCTCTCCGATCCGCAGCACCCCGATTTTCCGAGCAATGCCCCTGACCCTGCGTCTCTCACCAACTCCAGAGCCCTGTCAAATGAAGCATAACGCACCCTCGACATTTGTCAATATCATCATTCACCGACCCGCCGGATGGATAGGACAGGTGGTGAATGAGGCGAAAGGCCCCAGGCTCTTTTTTAGGAACTAAGCCCAGGGGCAACACTCGCAGGTTAGAAAACGGGGGCTCCGAAAACGGTCCTGCCATGCGGCCCAAGGATACCTCCTTGTCCAACTTATGTTCCGCAGTGCTCCTTACCCGAAACCGACCGTAAATTGACTGCAAACGACGGCGCCTCAGACAAAACAAACGGAATCCAAAAACCAAATAAAAACCTGTCTAATAGAATACTCACTTTCCGCCGCTTAGGAGACCGGTCTAGCCATGGGTGCATCCTTTCGACGCTCACTGGCGTCCTCCTGTCTAGGAACGTCGTCCTTGGGGCGCACCCCTGTCTTACCCTTTTTGAAACAGCGCACGGCGGGATGTGCTCCGCCGCAGTGCGAACACTCATGCCGGAACCTGCATGAACTGTACCACTTACAGTGGCTCTCATTAAAGAGCCAACAGACTCCCCTACGCTGTCCTGCCGGCGCACTAGCCAGCGCGCCGGCCGTCCCTGGAAAGGGGGATGGCCGGCAGGGCGTCATCAACAGCAGCCATAAGCTGCCATCCTGCACCCCAAAATCCATGCCCTCGCTGACCGCCATCTTCTGTCGAAATTGCTGGTCATACCGGTACCAGCGTTGCCCCCCATAAATCTTGTACGCCCCCCAAATGAGATCCAAATAACCGAACAAGGAGGGAGCCTTGCCGGGAAAACTACCCGTTAAGATGCTCGCGAAAACCGAAAAACCTTGAAGCCAATTCCCAAAAGTGCGGGGAAGCTGATTACCTCTATCACCGTCACCCATGTCACCTCGCCGCGGTCTATCCACCGACTCCCTATCTGGAGGAACCAGAGCCAGGAAGTCGACATACTCACCCCGGACTATTTTGTCCCTGACGTCTGCTGCCACATGCAGACCCAGCGGGGACAGCTCACAGCCCGGCAACCGTGGATGCAGAATACCCATCACCCTGTCCCTGACAGGAAGCTGCGATGCAGCCCCCCGCATACCCAACGGAGTAGAGGAGGGGACAGCACCAGGCAACCTCTTTAATACTGACCTCAATAACTTAACTTAATCCCCTTGTCTACCTAACTCCCCTTGTCTAACTAAATCCCCTTGTCTACCTAAATCCCCTTGTCCCTGGGAACCCTGCTCCCTATCATTCTCAGCCAGCGCATCTCAAGCGCTAGCGCAATACTCACGCGCTGATGCTGCAGGAGGCAGACCGGACCCACTGGGGAACACTGTATCCTCCTCTTCAGATTCCGATTGCAGGCTGAGTACCTCTTCTTCCCGCTCCTGGGACCCGCAGGCGCCAGATGCGCATCTCTGCGGTCCTTTCCGGGCCGTCTCGGGGTGCTCCTGCACCGCAGATGATCTTCTGGCCCCAGCATGGGCCGTCCGCGCGCATGCGCGCCGCGGCGTTCCATGCGTCCTGACGTCCAGCGTTGCACGCATGCAGGATTGCGTGCGTGATGACGTCTCACCTACCCACGCCGGAAGAGAAGCGCGCGGGCTGCGCGACCTTCCGGCCGGGTCCCCGCCATCCCGATCGCCGCCATCTTGGGACCCGGACTCAGCAATCACCTGTCCGGCCCTCCTCAGCCTCCGGCTGGCCACTCTTCGTGCTGGTAAGCGCCCAGCATCACCGCTCCCGTCCACGGACCGCTGGGCAATCCTACCTCCGCTCTGCCGCACAGGACTCTGGGACAGACGTGACGGAGGCCTCGATCTCCTGGCCCTCCGCCCGCCTACCGATGCCTCAGCTCCTCCTGCAGCCTGCTGAACTTGAGACAGCACTTGGTCCAAGGATCCATGAGACTCCTGGTAAGCTGCCCTCATTTTTACCAGTTCTTCCAGAGATGAGGTGGCCATATTGAAGCCTTGTCCTCAATCAGTAAAAGATACATTGATTTTGTTGGTTTGTGCAGGACCAGGTTGTGTATTCCCCAACAGACTAGGAGAAAGCAATTCCTGGAGAAAAGTACAGTCAGTGAAAAGAAATTCAACCAGGGTGAATGACAATCTCCTTCGGACTGGTAAGTCTCCTCCCCTGCTCCCCCATTACAAGTCCTTCCATATTTGCAACATTGTTGCTCCCATTATTCCATCCCACTATCCTGGGCAGCAGTCATGCTCCTCCCCCTTCCCTATTTGTCCAGGGGGACACTTTAAGAGCAATAGGACCATGCTCTGAGCTCTGGAACAGACAATCAGCCTGGCATGCATTCCCACCAGCTTTAATGCACCTTTTTTGGGCGAGGAAGTGCTTCTTGCAATGGCTTAGTCCTTTGAGAGGTGCCAGTGTGACATAGGGAACATCACTGGCCCATCCCGTTTAGAACTGCTCACCAGTGTCCCAATTTAAAGGGACCCTGTAGTCACCAAATCAACTTAGCTTAATGAAGCAGTTTTGGTGTATAGCTAATGCCCCTGCAATCTCTTTGTTAAAATAGCAGTCTAGTCACACTTCCCTGCATGCTACTTACACAGCCTTCCTAAACACTTCCTGTAAATAGTCACGTAATGTTTACACTACCTTTATTTAAAATTTTGTTTAATGTAAAATGTCCTAACACCTGCACTGTTAATAGCTTGCTACACCTTGCAGGAGCCTTCTGTGTGTGATTCAATTTCAATTTACAGAGCAGGGGATAAAACACTTCTAAAGTAAGTTAACATCTGATTGAAAAGAAAGCCTTTTTTCTTCACGCAGGCTATATCTGTTACAACCAGGGGAGATGTAGCTAGGGATGCACAGTTATTTAACTCCTAAATGGAAGTGAATTGAGCAGTGAGACATCAGAGGTTGGTCTATATATTCAAAATCTGCTTTATTAAGTTAAAGTTGTTTTGGGGACAGGTCATCACTGAAATCCCTCAGTCCATTCAGCCATTCAGAGTGTTTCTGCACATTACCATGGCAATGCTCCAGTACCACACAGTTTAAGGGCTCACGAGATGAGTATACTCAGTCTCCATCTGCCAGAGGTGCAGGCTAGAGTTGTTCATCATTACCACCAGAGATCTGCTATTCCCTATCTCCCTGGCCAAAGATAAGAAGCAAGGAGGGTGAACAAACCTAAATAAAATAAAATAAATTGACATAAAAATAAAAAAAAATATTTAACAGTTCCCCTCTAACCCCTCACAATGCAGACCCTATCCTACCTCATAAGTTCACACAAACTACATCCACTGTAAACAAACTGCATCCCATACACATATTTCCTCCCTTAAACACACGGCCATCTTTAACACGGGGCAAACGGGGCAGTTGCCCCGGGCCCAGAGCAGCTGCCCGTGGGCCCCGCAATTTGTGCAGCCCCCATGGACCAGGCAGTGCGCAGAACAGAGCAGCACCGGCCCACACTCTAAGAAGGCCCCCGGGTGGCCCACGCTACGTTGCTAAAACAGCGCGACCGGGCCCCTTCCTGTTCGGCAGCCGACTGGGAGGAAGTGAGTGCTGCGCGTCACTTCCTCCCACCGGAGATCAGAGCCACGCGGGAGGAGGAAGGCAGGGAGGAGGTGAGTTCCAGGGGATAACTACCAACTCAGCCTGCCACTGGACCCCAGGGAAACCACCGTCCAGAAAAAGGTAAGAACCTCCAGAAGAAGGTCAGTATGTATGTGTGTGTGTGTGTGTTTATGTCAGTATGTCTGTGTGTGTGTGTATGTCAGTAGTATGTCTGTGTGTGTATGTCAGTGTGTGTGTGTGTGTGTCAGTATGTGTGTGTGTGTGTGTGTCAGTATGTCTGTCAGTGTGTGTCAGTATGTCTGTCTGTGTGTGTCAGTATGTCTGTGTGTATGTCAGTATGCCTGTGTGTGTGTGTGTGCGTGTGTGTAAGTATGTCTGTGTGTGTGTGTGTGTGTGTGTCAATATGTGTGTGTGTCAATACGTCTTTCAGTGTATGTGTCTGTTTGTTTCAGTATTTCTGTAAGTGTATGGGTCTATGTGTGTGTCACTATATCTGTCACTGTATGTGTCTGTGTGTGTGTCAGTATATCTGTCAGTGTATGTGTCTATGTGTGTATGTATGTCTGTCTGTGTATGTCATAATGCCTGTGTGTGTGTCAGTGTGTGTGTGTGTATGTCAGTATGCCTGTGTGTGTGTGTCAGCATGTCTGTGTGTGTGTATGTCAATATGTCTGTCAGTGTATGTGTCTGTGTGTGTGTCAGTATATCTGTCAGTGTACGTGTCTGTGTGTGTCAGTATATCTGTCGGTGTATGTGTCTGTGTGTGTATGTATGTCTGTGTGTATGTCAGTATGCCTGTGTGTATGTCAGTATGCCTGTGTGTGTGTCCGCATGTCTGTGTGTGTCAATATGTCTGTCAGTGTATATGTCTGTGTGTGTTTCAGTATTTCTGTCAGTGTATGTGTCTGTGTCAGTATATCTGTCAGTGTATGTGTCTGTGTTTGTATGTATGTGTGTCAGTATGTATGAATGTGTGTCAATATGTCTGCCAATATATATGTGTGTGTCAGTATGTATCTGCGAATGTTTTAACATGTCTGTCTGTGCGTGTATGTGTCAGTATGTCTGTCAGTGTGATTGGGGGCTGGGCATACTTGTGGGGGTTGAGGGGGAGGGTGGGAGAGGCAGGGCCCAGGGGGCCCAAGAAAATATGTCGCCCAGGGTCCTATGCATATTATAGACGGCCCTGCTTACACACACTATATTAACTACACACACACACACACACACACTACATTCCCTAAAGACATACCACACTACCTACGACACACAACACTGCCCCTATACACAAACTTGTTAAACCTCCATTACACACACTACAACCCATATATATATATATATATATATATATATATATATATATATATATACACACATACACATGCTGAAGTACATCGTAATTCCAGTACTGGTTGTTTTTCTCTTAATTTCTGCTTTAAATATATAGGTGCTTTTTATATTCTGACAAATATGGTAGTTTAGTGGTTTGTGCCCCAGCTGAAATATCTGTAGAATGTAGCACATGGTCAACTCAGTCTTTCATCCTTTGGAGATCAATAAGCAAGTGTCAATTTAGTTATTAGTAACATTTATACTCCCAGATATACCTAACAAATAGCAAAAATGTTATGTTTCCTTATCAAGATATAAGGATTTGTTAAGTTTTAGTGCAGCTTAGCATACTAATAGTAACATTATCAGATTGTTTACTCATGACCCAATCAATGTTTCATCGAGTGCAGCATATCTGCTATGCACATTTTGTGTTCTAAGCACTGAAATGAACCGGATTAAATAATCAATACTCTTTGTGATTTGTGCTCACTGTTAAGCGCAAACACTTAATTTACTGTGTCATTATTGTTGTTGATAATATAAAAATAGTAGTAAATAGTCAGGAGTCAACACAATTTCTTCCCACAAAGCTACCATGCCCATGAGCATTCTGTGTTATTGAGTCACTTTGCTTAATCCAAAATATCGCAGTAAAATTAAATGTCATAATATACTTCTGGGTACGATTATTTTATTTGTCAGGTCTCGTTGCAGGTGGTCATTTTATTTTATCGTATCAGTACACACATAATAATTTCAGTACACACATTAGTAATGAAGGTTGACTGCAGCAGGTGGAATGTTGAATTAGGATAGCGCCATGGAGAAAAAACATTATTTGGAGAAAAAACATTATTATGGAGTTAAAAGCAATTATGGATGCCCAGGACAACATTTTATGTTATTTATTTTTTTTTTGATATACAAGAGATACACGTATATCAAAGAAACATTCAAAAATGCCAGACGTTGGGTCAGCCTGCCAAACTTGATGGCACTGGAAATATGCAACGATAAAGATATTTTATATATCATCCCACCTGGTGGTATCAAATGTTCAACTTCTCTGTCACGAGGTACATCTTCCTTTTATTGGGTCAACCTACAATATGGTAAACTACTATTACCATCAGCAGTTACCAGAACCCACAGGATGACAATCCACAGTTCTAGATCTGGTTTTCTGTGTCGTGTCCCACAAAGTAATAGCTGATGCCAAAGGCCCTACATCCGGCAGTAAAATCATATACAAATGCACGACTTCCAATATAATTTAATAGTCAGCTGTAGCTAAAATGTTTTGGCAAGTGGGGGTCTTCTGATCCACTTCTATATTCTCTATACACAGTCTTGGAAGTAAATGTAACATTAAGTCATCACACAACCTTTTTAAAACAATGATACAATATCCAAAGAAGCTATTCTCATCACGAGTCGCTTGAACACGTTAGAGGAAGTAGTGACTCCACTACACACTGCTTGGGGGAGCTAATAAAGAAAAATGTGTTCAACACACTCACCATTTTTAATTCGAAAAAGAAAAAACCTTCAATATATATTGGTTGGTCAGAGCAATGGTTACGGGGAAACCTACGTTTGAATTCTGTTCCACTATCCTCACCAGTAAGTGTCCCTGGGCAAGACACCTAATGAGGTATATATATACATAGATTGTATCCCTTTCTACATCTGTAAAGTGTTGTAAAATATGTTGGCGCCAGTGTTAGTTTTGACAGCAATTTTAGTTTTAATTATAGCCTTTTGACTAAATTTCCATTTAGTTTTAGTCATATTGTAGTCATCTGAATTATTTCGTTTTAGTTTTTGTCAACTAAATATCATAACATTTTAGTCGAATAAATATACAGTAGATGTAGTTGACTAGAATCTATTGGTTTAGCTAAAGTGTAATGCATTATTTAAGCATTTCGCTGGAATTATGTTTAATAAGAGTTTTATACTCAAAACCAAATCTTAAAATGCAATGGCAATCTGTAATATTTTTCCTTGTACTCCCATTCTAATGAAACAGTAATGTCAAGCAATCCAAAAGAAAAGTAAAATTACGGTAATACATATTGGGATTTAACAAAGTGTTCTGATTCAATGGGGCAACAATGTAAAAGAAGAGTCATCAACAGATTGTGCCTACAAGTTCCTCTGGTTTCCATTGTGATTGCTCTGCTTAGTACTGAAGACCACTTTTCAGAAAACGATGATAAATCTCACCAAAGCTAATTATTTTCATTATTGCTAAAATATTGATTTTATTGGTTCTGTAATATTGCAATATTGATTTAATTGGTTCTGTTATTCCTACATGTAACCCTTCGACATGCCACAACACTAGACAACACTTAATTTGGCACAAATTATTAGGTATAAACATTACAAACAATCTGATAAACTAAAAGTGCTTAAATCAAATATATTTCATTGTAAAAATAAGATTTCTTCCTATATTTTTAAATATTTGTCTAAATAGATTTAATCAAAACAGGATTAAAGTTGTGCATGGTCCTGGAGAGAATGCCAGATTGTACCTCCCTCCTAGTAGAGATCAAGGCTCTGTTCGTGAGTGTTGTAAATTTTGTTCGGAAATTTAACAATAAGTGAGACAATTAGAAATTGTTACAGGAATATGGACGGATTTCCCATAAGGCCACCAAGGCCACGGCCTTGGGGCGGATCATGGGAGAGTGGCGCCTCTGATCCAACCGTGCATCATTGGTTGGTACTACAGCAAGAGTGCTGATAACGAGTTTGGGGGATTTTCCCAAATTGGCTACTTTGGACTATAATTTGCAGTGAATTCCAGAATTGTCTTTAGTGACAAACCCTGACAGGTAGAGGAGCATTCAAAAGACAATGTATATCATTTGTATTGATGTCCTTTTTAATTTAAATGCATTACATTTTAAATGGTTATATGAGTTTAAATAGTTATATGATAACACAATCATTTTAAATGGCTTTTATATATATATATATATATATATATATATATATATATATATATATATATATTTTAAGAGAGTGGCAACTTTCCAGCTAAAGAAGTTAGAAATTTTGAGAATGCGAAGTGAATTTAAAGTAAGTTTTATATTTTAGATCTAAAGGAAAAAAAATGATTTCAAAGCCAGGTATGTCTGAGTTTTTCTATTTTAGCCTAGCAATTGAAATTCTCTTTGGGATCCTGACAATCCACTCTTTCGGGCATTTCATTCTATATTGAATCATTTAAAATGACTAATTGTGTTAACCTTGGAAAGACAAAAGGAAGAACCGACCCAACAGGGAATAGAACTCATGACCCTTTTGTTTCAGAAGGTATTTTATATGCTACATCAGACTAAGTAACAGCAGTGCGATATGTGTATTATTTAATGCTTATACATGTTAACAAACACAAATAGATAGCAATATCATATGACAGGATTATGGTGATGACCTACTAGATAGTTGAGAATTTCTTTAGAGCAACAGGGTTTATCACTACAGTAAGAATCGTCAGGAATTTAAAGTAAATTCGAAGTGGATTTCAAATTTAAGCAGAACCGAAAAAATTCAACAATGCTTGCAGTACAGCTATTTTGGCCTTAAAAAATAAATTGATTTATTTTAATTTATTGACAATTCTCAGTTAAGTGGATAACTCTAAAAATAATTCAATTAAAATCTCAATATACAATAGAACACTTTTTTAAAAAAAATATTGCATATACCATGAAATAACTTTACCTATCATATAACGAGTAACTGTCTCACTTTAAATCACAGAACAGGCACTGGAGGTTTTAATTAGATAGATTACATAGAAATGCCTATTACGCAACAAAAATGATCTTATTCAGGAAAAAAATAAATCCTTTCTCACCCTTATTTAGGATTTCACTAAAAGGTGATTCACCAGATAATGATCTATAGTAGATCGAAACATGAATTTGGAAAAAAAAAAATATTTAAGTTAAAATGCCCTTGTTGGAATTAAAGACCAATAAAAGTTTGTTTGTATTTTCCAGCTAAATTATTTGAAGGATACATTGTGTTGTATGTGTAGTAAAATATAGATGTGAACTTACTAATATAAATTTTGTCTGTTGGTATCTGACCTGTCACACTATGGTGTCCTATAGCCCTGTTATTTGAAAACATGAGTTAATCCACTATCAACTAATAAATTATTGAGGAGTTTGCACCAAACTGGCGTGGTGACCTTTCCTGGAGCACACACTTAGGTCAGATGTTTTAAATGTATTAGCTATTGATCATAGTGTTCAGCAGGTCTGTAAATAAAGTGGGCAACAATAGGACTTTTAAAGAACTGCAACTCCTTAATGCTCAGCAAAACTAGGTTATATGAGAGCATTACATTATTAGTAGCTCTATGACAAAAAGGGGTTTTCCTACATTATCTATCCATTCAATAAATCTCATAGGGCATCTGCAATGTCTCAAGATTTGGCAGAATGGAGTGAGCTCAAATATCATTAAAAAATAAAAAATAAAAATTCTAATCATTTCATTGAAATAAATACTGGAACCCTCATGCTCTATTAATTAGGATTCGTCTCATATTTATTTTACTTATAAATCACACATATTAAACTATAATTAATCATCATGTTTATGCAAGATTCCATCTCAGGTTAATCTTGGCTTTGCAATGGATACACCATTTGATGGCCCATACAAGTTTGAATAAAGCTGTTGAGTGGAACATTCCATAGATCATAATATCAGGTGGTTAGTGTCCCATGAAGTTGGTTAGTGTTTGAGTGCAATAGTGTCTCACCAGGCAGAGTAAGGATGTCAGCCAGAGGCTTGCAGTGGTAGAGCCCAATTGAGATGACACAGTCTGCCCATAGACCTCTGGATCCCAGCTCGTCAAGCTTTCTACACGTGTTAATGCTGTAGTCGCAGGTCAGCACCCAGTCATTGGTGGCTGTAGCCACTACAACCCCCATCCAGCCAATAAAGCCTGAGATAAAGCCAAAAAACTGCAGACATGTGCCACCCATTGCAATGTCCAGTGATCCTCGGTGTCTGTGTGGGATGGAAGTCTGTCCTGATCCCTCTGCAGGGAGTGTGAGGGATGCTGCAGTCTGGGCTTCCTATAAAACTACTACATATACAGAGCTCAATACATAGTCCAGCCAAGTCTATCACCCTCCTCTTCCCACACCCACAGTTTGAAGCTGAGAGCCCAAATCACTTTTACCCAATCACAGCAAGTGCAGGGGGAGCAGCCAGGAATTGGGGGAGGAGAGGGGGGCTGCTGCCAGGCACTGTAAGTGGGATTGCTGTCACTGTAGATATGAACTTGGAATCAAACTCAGAGTTAATCCATTAAACAGTGAACATTATAATTCCACTTTACAAGTGAAAGCTACAATATCAGAGAGACACAAACTGCAATCAGTCTGTTGTGACACTTGTAATGAGAAAATAAGGATTAAAATTAGAATATGTGATTAGAAGAAATGGTTTGCATTCAATAATGTGAGCCTTTTCATGAATGAATTTCATTAGCTGTACATTTACCAATTTATTACTCAGTCAAATGCCTGCCTAAACTCACACAAACTATAAATATTGCACTATAGCCAGGGCACATTTATTAACACTGCGAAATCCGGATTAGAATCTATTGGAAAGCAGGACAACATGTTGCTGAGCTCAGAGGATCCTAAATCCTCCTTAGAAATAAGTGTACAAACAGAGACCACTAGTGGCCATTATCAGTAATACAATTACGAATGTAGACAGTATAATAGAAACAGCGGATTATGGGTTGTAGTTTCAATTCTGTAGAATTATTGAGCTGCACAAATAGAAAATTGAAAGCAAAACACATAAGCCAAAAAATAACTTCAAAATATATTGTTTTCCATTCACAGTATCTTTCCTGGTAAAAGATTTTATAAATAAATAAATAAATAATATGTGGATCCATACTTTTTAATACTGCAATAATGTACTATTGTATAGAAAGATAATAGCTATGTAATGTACAGGCAAATGCTATAGGCCGGAATAGCTCATCCAATCATGTTACCTTGCAATTGGTGTAGTCTGATATACTTTTCATATTGGGAATATACATATTTATGTTCATTTGGTTCAGTATTATACAATATGCAAGATATATGCTGCATGCTTTCCCAGTGGGAACTTATTTTGTTTTTAGGTAGCGGGCATCCGGTATGCAGGTGGGTATGTAATAACATCCATTAGCAGAACTAATGAGTAAAGGCCCCAGTGCAAGATTTTTTGGGGAGAATCCTATTGCTCCAGACAGTTAATATCTGATTCACTGAAAATGTCACTACTTGCTACTGTCAAATAACCAATTCTGTAGTCAGAAGTCCATACATCCCCATGCGAATTCAACCTTTCCCGTCCCAACGTAGACTGTAATATTTACATAACAATGAACCCTCTCACTGCCCAAATTCGATTTTGCCCCATGTGCACTTCAGACACACTCCAGTACACAGATAGTACTCAGACACCCTCCTTGAAGTTTACAGACCAGTGACATAACTACCGCTGGTGTAGCTGCTACAGCTGTACTGGGGTCTGCATGCTTTGGGTTTTCATTGGGTAGCCCATGCATTTAAGGCCACCCAATGGGTATTGATGAACGGGCACAGCATCCCTTTAAGAGCATGGCCATTCCGCTGTATTATCAGCTGACTGGATGGAAGTGAGAACCTGTCACACAGAGAGCACCGCATAAGAGGAAGGAGGCAGTGGCGGCACAGGCAGCATGGATGGAGAGGAGCAAGAAGTGAAAGCAGCTCTAGAGCCCATACTCCCATTAACCTTAACCAGCAGCAGGACCCCAAGCAAGCCACCCTACTACACACAAAAGGTAATAACAGGAGGGTGGCTGCATAAATAAAACGCATGACGTATATGTGTGTATCTATGGCAGGTTGTGTGTTTATGTGTCAGTGTGTGCATGTATCAGTGTGTATATCAGTGTCTGTGTGTATCTGAGTGTTTATATGTCAGTGTGTTTGTGTGTATCTGTGTGTCAGGGTTTGTGTATGTGTCTCTGTGCATATGTGTCTCAGTTTGTGGATCTGTGTGTCAGGGTGTGTATATGTCAGTGTTTATATCTGTGTGTCAAGGTATGTGCATGTATCAGTATGCACATATGTCAAAGTGTGTGTCAAAGTGTGTGCGCGTCTGTGTGTCAGGGTTTGCATCTGTGTGTCATGGTGTTTATATGTGAGCATAGGCGTGCGCACGGGGTGTGCCGGGTGTGCCTGGGCACACCCTAATCCCCGCGGCACGCCTATGGATTGAGTCCTGCACTTTTTTTGTGCAGGAACGCTGTTCCTGCAGGCACTCAGCGCCCCTCTTCCTCCCCCCATGTCCCCCCTGTCATGGACGGGAGGGGAAGAGGTTATGGACCCCCCCCCCCCCGGTTGGCTCTCTCAATATCAGCCGCGGCGAGGGAGCTGTGAGTTCTCTGCTCCCTCTCGCCGCGCGCTGCTTGCTGATGCTGGGAGCCGGAATATGACGTCATATTCCGGCTCCCAGCTACAGCAGACAGCCCGCGGCGAGAGGGAGCAGAGAGCTCACAGCTCCCTCGCCGCGGCTGATATTGAGAGAGCCGCCCGACCCACTGGACCCCAGGGACAAGTCCACGCCAGCACTCCAGGTAGGGAGGCTGGGTGGACATTTTTTTTAATTAAAAAAATAATAATGTGTGTGTGTCTGTGACTGTGTTTGTGTGTGTGTGTGTGTGTGTATGTCTTTGACTGTGTATGTGTGTGTGTCTGTGTGTGTGTATGTGAATGTATGTGAATGTGTGTGTGTGTGTGTGTGTGTGTGTGTGAATGTGTGTGTGTGTGTGTGTGTGTGTCTGTGAATGTGTGTGTGAATGTGTGTGTGTGTGTGAATGTGTGTGTGTATGTGAATATGTGTGTGTCTGTGAATGTGTGTGTGTGTGTGTCTGTGAATGTGTGTGTGTATGTGTATCTGTGAATGTGTGTCTGTGAATGTGTATGTGTGTCAGTGTATGTGAATATGTGTGTCTGTGAATGTATGAGTGTGTCTGTGAATGTGTGTGTCTATGAATGTATGAGTGTGTGTGTGTCTGTGAGTGTATGTGTGTGTGTTTGAGTATGCGTGTCAGTGTGTGTGTGTATATATATATATATATATATATATATATACACACACACACACACATATACATACACACACTGGAGTGTATATTATTTTTTTGGGGGGGTGTGAATCTTAGTTCCCACACTTTATTCCCCAGGACTTTATTCTCCCCTGTCAGCTCACGCAGAACCGGCGCTGAGTGTCGGCTCTGCTCTAAGCCTCCATGGGCCGGCGGGGAGATCAAAGATCTACCTCACCGGCCCACAGCAGCATGAAGGGAGGCAGGAGAGGACCCGGGGAGCTCTAGACAGCAGCTCCGCCAGGTTCCTCTGGCGAGATCTGAGTTTTGCCGTGGCAACGCTCAGATCTCACGAGAGTTAACTCTAGCCCCGCAGGCTAGAGTTCACTCTCCACTGGACCACCAGGGATGGCACATGGCAGCAAGGATCCCCCCTCCCTACATAAGGTGAGAAGGGAGGGGGGATATTTACTAATCTGCCCCCACCTCCACAATCTGTCCAAACATACAGCACACACATACACATACAGCACCCACACACAAAAAGCACCTACAGACGTACAGCACTCTCACACAAACAGCACCCTCACACACACACAGCACCCAAACAGCACCCACACACATACAGTACACATACAGCACCCTCACACACACAGTACACTAACCGCACCCTCACAAACACACACAGCACCTTTACAAACACACAACACCCTCACACACAGCACACTAACAACACCCTCGCAAACACACACACACAAACAGCACCCTCAGAAATACATGACACCCACACACATCACACAAACAGCACCCTCACACACACAGCACCATCACACACACATCACACAAACAGCACCCTCACACACACAGCACCCTCACACAGCACACTAACAGGACCCTAACACACACACACAAACACCCTCACACACAAACAGCACCCTCACACACACACACACAAACACCCTCACCCACATAGCACACTACCAGCACCCTCACACATACACACACACAGCAGCACCCTTACACACACCACCCTCACACAGCACACTAACAGCACACACACGCACACACACACACACACAGCAGTGTATGTATATATGTGTGTGTGTATATATATATATATACATATACATGCGGCGTGTGTTTGTGCTTTAGGGCGCACACCCTAATGCAATAGGCTGCGCACACCTATGTATGTGAGTGTATGCCCTATGTGTTAACGTGTGTGCATACGTCAGTGTGTGTACGTGTGTCTACGTCAGTGTGTATATGAATTTGTGTGTATGTGTCAAATTGTTTATATGTGTGTTTATGTGTATGTATATCTGTATGAGTATGCATGTATATGGCAGTGTATGTGCATACACGGAAGCAACCAAACACCAACATAACATGCAAACACACTCCTGCAATTAAGCACAATGATTAGATACAAACACACCCCTGCATTCAAACTCCAAAATTATATACAAACACACCCTACACAAAGGTACACATTTAAAAGCCAACATTACATTCAACCAAACACATGCGTTCACACTCAAACGTTATGTACAAACACACACCTATATTAAAAGACAAAAATTATTTTTGTAAACACCCCTTCATTCAAACACCAACACTACACACAAAAGCGCATCTGTATTTAAAATTCAACAATACATACAAGCACACCCCTGCATTCAAACTCAAACACTACATACAAGTATACCACTGCATTACATGGCAACAGTACATACAAATACACCCCAACATGAACACATATACTCTATACAAAAACATGCTTACATTTAAATGCAGAAACACTGCTCACAAATACAACTCTGCAAGGATGGGCAAATGTAGACCCCCAGCTGGCATAGCATTGTTGGAGTTGTACAACAGACAGGAATCTTCCTTTTAGCCACTTTTGCACTAGAGGAAGCCCAAAAGTTTCCTCGCTACATTAGTTCTGACATTGTTACAGAGGAATACCATGCATTTCACAGGCACCTCATGCAATTCACATACACATGACATGTATATCTGCAGACAAATTCAATTGATTTGATAAAGTACCAAGATAGCCTTTAGCACCTTTTCCAATAAGTCAGCAAGTTCCAGTCCTCTTCCCTTTCTTCTGACACACAGGTACCCTCAATCAGCCACCATAGGGGACAGGTCCTTACTGTGCTGGAAATGCAGAATAAATAACGGTTCAGGCACTCCGGGATAACAAAAAAAAAAAAAAATAGCAGCTTTATTGGGGCAAAAACAGCAATGTTTCGACCCTACCGAGTCTTTATCAAGCTTGATAAAGACCTGATAGGGTTGAAACCTTGCTTTTTTGCCCTTTTGCCCCAATAAAGCTGCTATTTTTTGTTATCCCGAAGTGCCTGAACCGTAATTTATTCTGCATATCTTGGAAGGGAGGCCTGGCCAGCCCTGGCTTCAGAGCACCTGGGTTACTTGGTGAGTGCGGTATCCAGTACATCTGTTACTGTGCTGGAGGTCTGAAGTCACACTCAGAGTAGGCTGAATCAACTGCTTCTTCCATCTTCCTCAACGAAGCAAGCCAGCATACTGGGTTGAGAAGGGGCAGGGATACGGAGGCAGCAACTAACTCAGAATCCATTACTTCCTGACACTCATGGGACCTTTCCTGATAGTAATAAAGAATCTTGGATGTGCCCTCACCTCAGGTCACATTTGCTGGGGTTGAGCATGTCACAGCATAGGGAGGTGTTACTAGGTCTGAGAGATGAGCAGTGAGACTGCAGAGCTGCACAATCTATGCAAAAGTACAATATTTCAGCTTTATAGCTCGTTTTGTGGCTATACTAACCCTTTAAACTTCCAAAAGCTGCACATGAGGAAAGGGGTTTAAAAGGAATCCAATGGCTCTCTCAGTTAGCAGAGGGGTGCTGGAGTCCTACATTACTCACCTGCCATATGTCACTGGCCAGGAGATGGAGGCAGAATAAAGGGTAATCATGGTTCACACAGTTTACATGCTGTGCTAGTGAAATCACAAACAGATATGTATACATTAGTAAATGTCCTTTACTTGGAGAAACTCTACCTCCTGCCAGATGGAGTCCTAGCATGGACAGAGCAGCTTCTAGGCGAACATGTTACTAGGAGGCAGTATGGATATGTCAATGGCCTTCCAGCAAAAACTAAGAAGGTTACCTTCAGTTATCTATATAAAGTGACACCACATCATGTTTGGCATGAGGAATTAAGGAGTAAATTATTAGCCCACAGTTACCTTAAAGGGTAACTCTGAAAATCATAACCCCTACAGTCCTGCAGTACCCTGGTGCCATTCCCCAGTAATTGGCCAAACTATTTTACCTGATTCCCGCTAGGTACCGAGCCTTCTCTAATGTCGGTGGAATGACATCCGGATTAGGCAAAACTGCAGAAGCCATGTGTCAATCCTACCAGTCATTCATGGGGTGAGAGTGTCAACTGAACGTTCTCAGCCAATATGTAAAAATCTGTGAAAGGAATATGCACAGAATTGACATTAGCCAGGACAGAACTCTCTAATGACGCTGCCGGAAGTGGAGTTACACCTCCAGACGCATTATAAAATATCTACGTATGTGCAGCATTTCATACTGAAACAGTGCACATACATGGTCCTTGCACCATGACAACTGCAAAACTATGAAGGGGTCACGGTACTTTGAGTAACTGGTTGCAGTGCTCAAAGTCGTTGATAAGTGCCAGAGGACTCTTTTATCTGTACCTGATATTGATGCAGACCACAACGCTCCCTTGAGCAGGTGAGGAGACTCAGTGCCAAGCAGGGAAATCTGGAGATGGAACGCCAGTCCCAGAAAGGGTCACACTGGGCCTCTATCAGAACCCAGGCTTTAGGCCACTGCCCAAGTTACCCTTTAAGCAATCTGGCTCCGGTACTAATACACAAAATATTAAAACACTGAAGCTCAAAATCAGTTATGTTAAATAGATTGTAGGGGGGTACTCCAGGCATCATAACCACTTACGTTTCTTATATTCCCTGTCATTTTCTCCCTTTTAATCTATTTATTATAGTCACAATGATTTGTCAAAACATTCTATGTACTCAGTGTGTAATAATAGTGAGCCTCTCTGATCCACTGTGTCGGGATCAGAATTCTCTTATTAGAAATAGAAACTTTGTTAAAAATGTAATTATGTAAATTATTTTCACTTGGATAAGCCAGATTCATTTTTATTAATGCTATTTGCGTTGTGTGAATGCTGAGACGTTGCCATCTATGGAAAAACTGTATTTAGAAAGAAAAAATCTCAGCAGCAGAATGGATTAACTCTTTCAACACCTCCTGCTAATGCCATGGTTACTTCATCCATGAAATTTATCACCATACGCAATCCGCCTCAACGCAGTTAAATGTGATCTAAACACCTGGAAAAAAACACGTGTTACGGACATAGTCAAGTGGACAGACTTCCTCATTATTTTTAGAGTAACTTTTAGTACTGCTATAGGAATCAGCAAAATACAAACAATATATTTAATCTTATAGAAGACACAAACCAACCCTAAAGCATTTTTTAAGTACATAAATTCTAAAAAACCCAAAAATGAAAGTGTAGCTACACTAAAAACTGAAACGGGGGTGTTAGTCAATGAAGACCAGGAAAAGGCAGGAATTTTAAATAACTATTTCTCCTCTGTATAAGGAAGAACCCATGGCAATAGATGTGCAAATTATTGCTACTAAAAACTTGCAGAATAATTGTAATTGGTTAACTCAAGACAAGGTGCTGCAGCAACTAAAGAAAGTTAATATAAACAAAGCTCCAGGGCCTGACGGTATCCATCCACGTGTACTTAAGGAACTAAGTGTAGAAATAAGTGAACCTCTGTTTTTAATCTTTCAAGATTCTTTTCTTTCAGGAAGTGTTCCGGAGGATTGGAGGAAGGCAGATGTTGTTCCTATATTCAAAAAGGGTTCAAAATCCTTGCCTGGAAATTATAGACCTGTGAGCTTAACTTCTGTGGCTGGTAAAATATTTGAAAGGTTATTAAGGGATTATATTCAAGAATTCCTCGAGAAGAACATGGTTATCAGCAAAAATCAGCACGGTTTTATGAAGCACAGGTCGTGTCAAACTAACTTGATTGCATTCTACGAAGAAGTAAGTAGAAGTATAGATCAGGGTGTTGCAGTGGATGTGATCTATTTGGACTTTGCCAAGGCATTTGATACAGTTCCACACAGAAGATAAGTGTTCAAACTCAAGGAAATCGGTCTAGATGAAAATGCTTGTTCTTGGGTAGAACATTGGCTTAAAAACAGAGTACAAAGAGTTGTCGTTAATGGTAAATTTTCAAGCTGAACAGAGGTGGCAAGTGGTGTCCCTCAGGGGTCTGTTCTGGGACCCCTTCTATTTAACATGTTTATAAATGATCTTGAAGACAGCATTGAAAGTCATGTTTCAGTGTTTGCAGATGACACAAACTTTGTAAAATAATACAATGTGAGCAAGATGTTACTTTGCTGCAGAGGGATTTAGATAGACTGGAGGACTGGGCACTCAAATGGCAGATGAAATTTAATGTTGAAAAATGCAAAGTTATACACTTCGGCGTAAAGAATACACAAGCAACGTATACCCTTAATGGAAGCGAATTAGGGATAACAACACACGAAAAGGACTTGGGAATTGTTATAGACAACAAACTATGCAACAATGTGCAATGTCAATCAGCAGTGGCCAAGGCCAGTAGGGTATTGTCATGCATGAAAAAGGGCATTCATTCTCGGGACGAGAATATCCTTTTGCCTCTTTATAAATCACTGGTAAGACCACACATTGAATATGCTGTGCAATTTTGGGCACCTGTTCTAAAGAAGGATATTATGGCACTAGAAAAAGTGCAGAGGCGGGCTACAAAATTAATAAAAGGAATGGAACATATCAGCTATGAAGAAAGGTTAACAAATTTAAACCTATTTAGTTTAGAAAAACGTCGCCTGAGAGGGGATATGATAACATTATACAAATATATTCGAGGCCAATACAAACCATTGTGTGGAAATCTATTCACAAACCGGACTTTACATAGGACACAAGGTCATGTGTTTAGACTAGAAGAAAGAAGATTTCGTCTAAGGCAAAGGAAAGGTTTTTTTACTGTAAGAACAATCAGGATGTGGAATTCTCTGCCTGAAGAAGTGGTTTTATCAGAGTCCATACAGATGTTCAAACAGCTACTAGATGCATACTTGCAAAAACAGAATATTCAAGGATATAATCTTTCAATGTAGGGTAATAACTGCTTGATCCAATGATAAATCTGACTGCCATTCTGGGGTCAAGAAGGAATTTTTTTCCTAGCTTGTTGCAAAATTGGAAGTGCTTCAAACTGGGTTTTTTTTTTTTTTATGCCTTCTTTTGGATCAACAGCAAAAAACATATGTGAGGAAGGCTGAACTTGATGGACGCAAGTCTCTTTTCAGCTATGTAACTATGTAACTATGTAACAACGTGGCCCCATGAAAAACAATTAATAGGATCAATTCCTGAGAAATTACATTAAAAGCCAACCAAACCAGTGCTTCATGTGCAAGTCACTTGAGTTCATAAGTGACATCAATGTACGAGCCTCAAGGCCATGATACACTATAAATAGTGGCTTTTACATTTACATTATTTGTTAGGGATTTACTTGAGCTCAAATTTATAGAAAATTATCAATTTTTTCCCAAAACATTTTGTAATTTTAAATACAATATAAAAATATGGAGGGTGGAGAGATGACAATTTCCGAACACCCTCATAAATATTTACGTACAGAAGATGAATGTCAAAATTCAGTAATAAACAGATAAAACAATATAAACATTAAAAGCATCATGGTTAATTCCAAATAAGATACATACAAATTTAATTTTAAAAAATAACAGATTAAAATGGAAGTCTCCCACAAAGGATTTGTAGGGAATACCATTTGCTATATCAAAAGGATTTACTAAAAACAGCCTTTTGTTGTGATCCAGAGAGTGGCTGTAGGATTTATAATATTTAAATAAGCACTATAGGGTCAGGAACCCATGTATTCCTGACCCTATAGGGTTAAAATCACCATCTAGCCACCCTGGTACCCCTCATGCCTCCCTAAATATCGTAAATCTTACTTGTATTCAAGTCTGCAGCTGCATACTTTGTCCCTGTTTCCTTTAGACGTGCCCACTGCCTTCTGACATCAGCAGAAGTGGTAGCCTGATCCAAACACAATGCTTCCCCATAGGATTGGCTGAGACTGACAAAGAGGCAGATCATGGGCAGAGCCAGGACAATTCAAACACAGCCCTGGCCAATCAGCATCTTTTCATAGAGATGAATTGAATCAATGAATCTCTATGAGGAAAGTTCAGTGTCTGCATGCAGAGGGAGGAGATACTGAATGTTTGAATGCATTTTAGGCAGTCATGACCCAGGAAGGATCTCTAACAGCCATCTGAAGAGTGGCCAGTGAAGTTATCACTAGGCTATAATGACACCGCATATTCTCTGAAAAGACAGTGTTTACAGCAAAAAGCCTGACGGTAATGATTCTTCTCACCAGAACAAATTCAATAAGCTGTAGTTGTTCTGGTGACTATATTGTCTCTTTAAAAAAACTGGGACACTTTGCATTCCTTACATTGGGAGGCTCCAACCGAGTCCAGCTTAAAGACATTTGGTTTGGTATAATGCTAGGCAGGTTTATTGGGTTTAATCCAAGGATGGTCATTCTCGAAGTTACAGCTGGTTGGTATACAGTGACCTAAGATTGTTTGTATGCAACCGTATAGTAACCTGAGTAATGTTGTCAGGAAGAGTTCAGCCAGTTCAAACCGTGAATATAGTTCCAAATTTGTAAATAGGCAAAAAAAAGGGGATTTGAAGAACAGCGAACTTGTCTCGTAGTTGTAAAAAAGTTAAGAGTCTACGATGGATAAGTAGATAAGGAGCTCTTGTGCCATGATTGAAGAGTTAGGGTAGTCAATCCATTGTAAAAAGAAGTGTTAGAGAGGCATGTGAGTAATTCTGAATGTTTCCAGTGAAAGTTTAGTTGGATTCTAGTACATTTCCCAGCTTTAATGGTAGAAAAAGAAAGGGATTATGTCTAAGCTTTCAGGCATTTGTAACATGTGCGTATGGAGTAAGTTTGTAAGATGAATTTCAGGACAAAAATTGTTCTTCCATAAAGCAATTAGAGAATGTATTATGTTCCAAAATCCAGTCCAAGGCATGGCAGTATCTTGACACCAAGTTATATATATATATAAATAAAAATGAAAAATGGATTTTCTCACCCCTCCTGGGTGATATGTTTATTCATCATTCTCGGGTTCTCTACCAGAGGCCTGGGAGTTTGAGGGTTCTGCACTGTATCTTAGCTGTTCCTAGAACTGCACACATTCTGGACAGCGATCTCAGATGTCCCACCTGGAATCTGTATATATGTATATTGGAAATTAAAGCCTAGATTACCTAGGTTGCTGCAACTGTGTCAGTCGCAATCACCCATATCCCATAAAGAGAGTGCAACCTTTGTACATCACATATCAAAAGAAGTAATGAAAGGATTTGTAGTGGGTACAATATTTTTGGAAATACGAATTTTAAAAGGCATGCTCTGCCCAATGTTATCAGAGAAAAGTAAAGCAATCCTTCACTTAAGTGGTAATTAATTGAATCGTTTGAGAAATATTAAGCTCTGGCGATTAGGATTCCTACATATTTTATGTGTGAATCTGACCATTGGATTGTAATAAAAGCATGAGGAGGCCATGTGGGATATGAACGAAGGTCTAAGGCTGACAATTTGGATAAAAGAACAAGATAGCCTATTTTGGGGTCACAAAGAGTAATCTAATGTACATGAATTGGGATATATGTGTAAGAGTCAGATAGATACAAATCTACAATCTAAATCTACAAATGCTATGATACCTGCACTAATAGAAACCCTAGGGACCAGGACACTTGATCAAAAGCCTTTTAAGCATCTAGACCTAGGAGCAGAGAGACACAAGGTGAAGAGGAAGTCACCGTTACCACTGCTGTTGACATGGCTTCCCAAACACCTTTGATAGACTGTCTGCCCTTAATAAATCTCAACTGCTGTCGACATGAAATATCTGACAAAAATATTGGTAATCTCTGGGCAATCATTTGTGATAGGAGGATAGCAGTCAATCAACTCTTGGTTTTTACCCAATTTCAGCAGTAGCTTAGTATAGGCTTGTCTTAATTCACCTAAAAGAGTAAGGTCTATAGAGATAACATTAAATAATAATTTAAGGGAGGGGAGAAAGTATGATTGTAATATTTTATAGTACGTCCCCAAGTGAGACCGTCTACATAAAGAGTTTTCAGTGAGTTGATCAAAGAAATAGCCAGGCTAATTTTCATTTCTGTTATTGGAGCATTAAGTAAGTCTCTTTGGACATTTGATAAATGTGGGAGATTTGCTTCTCATAACAGTTAAATACGTCACTGGGGTTATCTTGTTTATAATTGATTTATAATGATCAGAGTGATAGGAATAGAAAAGTGTAGAGATGACAAGGTAGCAATAACAGGATTGCCACAAAGTTTCAATTATCTTTGTAATAATTTCAAAAATCTTTGTAATATCTTTGTAATAATGACAGAGGGGGAGTGGAGAGGAGTGAGAGAGGTATTTTTTTTTTGTTTTTTTGTTTTTAAAACAATGTGCAATAGAAGGAGACAGGAAGTCATGCTGAGTGGATGGGAGGAGAGAGCTAGCTTACTGTTTTAGGCAATTCCTCTAAACAATTTACTGCCTCTTGAATTTAGCTCCAGTGAGCTAAACAAACCAGGAAGTAACAGGACTAGTTGTTTGATTGAGAAGGGGGAGGAATAACAACTTTAATTCATAAATGTGTAAATTTCTATTGAAATCTGCACTTTTGTAAAATAAAAAAAATAAAAATAAAAAAAGAGACACAGCACTTCAGTAAGTTAAATTGCTGTATGGGTCTGGAGAGTCCCTTTAAAAGCCACAGCTCTAGCGGATATGTCAGCCTTATTGATTGCTGTACCCTGAGAACTTCATATTAAATTAGCATAAAATGAATATTATATTAAATTAGAATAAAATTAATGGGATTTTTTCTTTAATGGTCCCTAATGATTGTAAAAGGTGAAAGTGTACCAGGCAGATTCCCTTAAATGATGTGCATAATTAGACGAGTCAAGGTGATAATGTGGAGATAATTGTCATAGATAAAATTGGTGAGATACGTGTAGGCAAACAAGGGATTAATGGGACACTTTTAAAGGGTTATTCACTAAAGTGAGAATTGTTGGGAATTCACACTGAATTTCACATTTAAGGCCAAAATAGCCGAACTGAAGACAACTAAGCTTCCATATCACCTACTTTGGTCTCAGATTTAAAATGCACTTTTAATTTCCACCATTTCTCACTTTAGTGAATAACCATGTTACTGTCATGCTTCTAATTTTCACTGGCTGAGAAAGGTTATTTGATGAACCTGGAGCCTAGGGCCATTTTTTTTTTATTTGTAAGGGAGCCGTGGAGTGTACTATGGCCAGCAGAGGGCAATATAGCACAGTCCCTGAGGCATAATAACGGTCATTGATGGTATGAATCTCAGCATTCTGTTTAAATTTTCTCGTAATGTAGTATAGGTGCACACTACTGTGCTGGTGGAAGTATAAATGTTATTTCATAGTTATTATCGTATCTTAATTATTTTGTTATTTTTATGTTTAATTTCCCAGTATAATGAAATACATGGTAAAGTAAAATGTATCCAGGTGGCTTGTACACCTGGAATTTATATTATTTATATAGATCATGTGATATATAGCAAGTACTCATTCGGTAAGAAGGTGTAACAGTGTTAAAGCAGATATTGTGAGGGCAATTTATTAGAAATATGCAGAAGTGGGGTTATTCATTTTTCAAATGTCAATTGCCAGGAATCTAAATTCAAATACAAATTTTAGTCCACCTCCTTATCAGCATGTTTCCATTTCATCTACTTCGACTTAAAATTTTTAATTTACCGTATATACTCGAGTATAAGCCGACCCGAATATAAGCCGAGGCCCCTAATTTTATCCCAAAAAACTGGGAAAACGTATTGACTCGAGTATAAGACTAGGGTGGGAAATGCGGCAGCTACTGGTAAATTTCTAAATAAAATTAGATCCTAAAAAAAATATATTAATTGAATATTTATTTACAGTGTGTGTATAATGAATGCAGTGTGTGCGTATGTGTATGTGTATGAGTGCAGCGTGTGTGTATGAGTGCAGTGTGTGCATGAATGCAGTGTGTGTGTGCATGAATGCAGTGTGTGTGTGCATGAATGCAGTGTGTGTGTGCATGAATGCAGTGTGTGAATGCAGTGTGTGCAGGGCCGGTGCAAGGATATTTGCCGCCGTAGGCAAAAAAATTTTTGCCGCCCCCTCCCCCCCCCCCATATGCCCCTCCTCCTCCCTCAGTGGTCCTTACCTCCCCACCCCCGTGTTCCTTCACTCCCCCCCCCCCAGTGGTCCTGACTCATCCCTCCCCTAGTGGTCCTTACCCTCCCCTTCCCTAGTGGTCCTTACTTCCCCCTCCCCTCCCATAGTGGTCCTTAACCCACCCCTCCCTCTCATAGTGGTCCTTATCCCCCTTCTCCCTCCCATAGTGTTCCTTATCCCCCCCCATCCCTCCCATAGTGGTCCATATACCCCCCTCCTCCCTCCCATAATGGTCCTTATACCCCCCCTCCCTCCCATAGTGGTCCTTATCCCACCCCCTCCCATAGTGGTCCTTATACCCCCCCTCCCTCCCATAGTGGTCCTTATACCCCCCTCCCTCCAATAGTGGTCCTTATCCCCCCC
The DNA here is from genome assembly GCF_036172605.1 of Pelobates fuscus. NCBI lineage: Eukaryota > Metazoa > Chordata > Amphibia > Anura > Pelobatidae > Pelobates > Pelobates fuscus. The sequence continues at coordinate 124,071,339 of NC_086318.1, read as the reverse complement.
CTCCCTCCCATAGTGGTCCTTATACCCCCCTCCCTCCCATAGTGGTCCTTATACCCCCCCTCCCTCTCATAGTGGTCCTTATACCCCCCCTCCCTCCCATAGTGGTCCTTATCCCCCCCTCCCTCCCATAGTGGTCCTTACCCCCCCCCCCCCTCCCTCCCATATTGGTCCTTATACCCCCCCTCCCTCCCATAGCGGTCCTTATACCCCCCCTCCCTCCCATAGCGGTCCTTATACCCCTCTCCCTCCCATAGTGGTCCTTAACCCACCCCCTCCCTCCCATAGTGGTCCTTATACCCCCCCCTCCCATAGTGGTCCTTATACCCCTTTTTTTTTTTATTATTAATTTTTTTTTTATTATTTTATTTATATTTTTTTTTCGTCCCCCCTCCCTGCTTGATATATGGCAGGGAGGGGGGCTCTCCTTCCCTGGTGGTCCAGTGGCAGTTCAGTGGGGGGAAGAGGGGGGCTGGCAGAGCTGTAACTTACCTGTCCTGCAGCTCCTGTCAGCTCTCTCCTCCTCTGCGCCGTCCGTTCTGCTCTTCTGTCAGCTCACAGTGTAAATCTCGCGAGAGCCGCGGCTCTCGCGAGACTTACACTGGGAGCTGACCGAGGTGCTGAACGGACGGCGCGGAGGAGGAGAGAGCTGACAGGAGCTGCAGGAAAGGTAAGTACAGCTCTGCCAGCCCCCCTCTCCCCCCAGTCTGTATTATGGCAATGCAAATTGCCATAATACAGACTCTGACTCGAGTATAAGCCGAGTTGGGGTTTTTCAGCCCCAAAAATGGGCTGAAAAACTCGGCTTATACTCGAGTATATACGGTACTTTGAATTCTCAGTAATTCAACCCCCAGACTGTAAGTGTGGTGACTGAAAGGGTGTCAGGGGTGGCAGTCCGGTGACCGGGACCCAGTATGCCTGAACTTACTAGTAGGAGTCACTGAGTAGAAGTGGATAGTCAGGGCCTGGTGCAGGGTAACCGCACGCCCCCTGGTGTTGAGCAACAGCGTTTGTGCGGTCACATACCAGGGCCCTGCTGCAGCTTCTGCGGATCCCAGGAGCTAGGAGCTCCCAGGAACTGGATAGGGAGGCTCTGCAGCAGACATGTATCCAGTACAGAAACAAGGCAAGACTAGAATAGACACCAAACAAGAAACAAGACAAAACTAGGAGAACCAAGAACCAGAGAAGGACAGAAAGCTAAACCCTGAACATGTACACAATTCATAAGGGAAACATTAACAGAACAGGGGAAGGACAGGACGGTACATGGACTGGGAATAAAAAATAAAACCAGACAAGATATATAAGGCAAAACAAAAGGAGACAAAACTAAGTACTATATATGTAAAACATTGGAGATTTAGACATACATAAAAGGCCAAGATGTAAGCAGCCCACCAACTGCGGCAAAGTACTCCAATTAAGGTGGGAAACTAACTGCCTAAATATGCATGACTAAATAAACAATAATAAAACACACACAGCACTTACCTGCAAGAAAAGCCAGAAGACTTGTAGCAACCACCTGCAGGAACCAACTGAAACAAAAGGATTAATGGAAAAGGAACGGGTGTGGCAACATAAAACAAACATTTAAAGGAATCCAATAGACTGGGAATTCCAGGAACGGAATAAAGGAATGAACCCAGAAAACCCAGCATAAAGAAAACCAGACATAGAATAGAAAATCAGAAAAACCAAGAAAAACTAAACAAGAATGGTAAAAAGAGTACTGGATACCAGAAGCCATTGCCAGAATGATCCGCAGCTAGGAACAGGATGTGACAGAGGGTAATTATTCAGGAATTTTATCTGCTTTTATACCAAGATTTGTTGGAATGAATATGTGAGAAAATATGTAGGTTGGGTACAGATGTAGTAGGGAGTCAGTCATGCCAGAGGGGAGACCCAATTGACACCACTGTCTGAACATCAATCTCACAGAAACCTCCAATGTCTTGACCTAGAGCATTTCTCCACTAATCTAACTAACTCTCCTTTCACCTATCTCAAACCTCCTTCTACAATTCCACCCTCTCCTCTCAACTAGACATCATGGCACCGCCTACACTTAAATGCAGAAAGTGCACCCAACAACAACCTTGGCACACCAAGCTGACACAATATCTCCAAAAATGCTCCAGAACTGCTAAACGCTGTTGGAGAAAGTCTCACGTGCGTCTGACTTTCTCCACTATAAATTTATGCTGCGTTCATACAGTTTGGCTCTTTCCTCTGCAAAAGTAAATTACTTCAATATCCTCATAACCACACTCTCCTGCGAACCCAAATGACTATTTCACAAATTTGACTCTCTTCCTCGCCCTATTGTTCCTCCTCCACCTACTAACTTGACCGCATCAGACTTTGCAACGAACTTCACTGACAAGATACTCTACAACCAGGGAAGAGATCTCTAATCTTTCTTCTTCCCCTTACACTACTTCCCCTAACCTCACTCCCTCTGCTGTTCTATGTTCATTCGCACCCGCTACAGCAGAGGAGGTTTCTGCTCTGCTCCAGTCCTCCCGCCCCACCACCTGCTCCCTAGATCCAATTCCCTTGCATCTCATCCGTACTCTGTCTTCTTCTTTCTCTACCTCTCACTAAAATTCTCAGTCTCTCTCTCCTCTGGCATATTTCCATCATCCTTCAAACATGCAACTATAACCCCAATTATAAAGAAGTCCAGCCTTGACCCTAACTCCCCGTCCAACTACCGTCCTATCTCGCTACTGCCTTTTGCATCCAAGATCCTTGAAAGAGTTGTGTATGCGAGATTGACAGGTGTCCGCAAGTCCAATTCTCTGCTAGACCCGCTTCAGTCTGTTTTCCACGCTAAGCACTCTGTGGAAACGGCACTGACCAAAGTATCTAATGATCTACTCGCTGCAAAATCTCGTGGTCACTATTCTATCCTAATTCTCCTTGACCTTTCTGCAGCTTTTGACACTGTTGATCATCAAATGCTTCTTCGGTCTACAAGATATTGCTCTCTCCTGGTGCTCCTCCCACCTCTCCCAGCGCTCATTCAGTTTTTCTTTCTCTGGCTCTGCTTCTTCTCCCAAACTCCTCTCTGTTGGTGTCCCCCAAGGTTCAGTCCTTGGTCCCCTACTGTTCTCCATCTATACTGACTCCCTTGGTAAACTAATTAGCTGCTTTGGCTTCCACTATCATTTCTATGCAGATGACACGCTAATCTATCTGTCCTCTCCTGATCTCTCCCCATCCCTCTTGACTAGTGTCTCTGACTGCCTCTCTTCTATTTCTAACTGGATGGCTGTCCACTTCCTTAAACTCAACTTGACCAAAACTGAAATTCTGGTCTTTCCTCCCTCAAGTGTTGCTACTCCTGTGTCTGTATCCCTCCAAGTCAACGGTGCTATCATCAGCTCCACCACACAGGATCGCTGCCTGGGTGTTCTCTTTGACTCCGACCTCTCCTTCACGCCTCATGTTCCGTCTGTCGCCAAATCCTGCCGCTTCCATCTCAAAAACATTGCGCACATCCGACCCTACTTAACGCCAGATGCGACTAAGGTGCTGGTCCATTCCACTGTCCTTTCTCGACTTGACTACTGTAATCTGCTTCTCAGTGGTCTTATGTGCTCCCAACTTGCACTGTTACAGTCCATAATGAATGTGGCGGCGAGGCTCATCTTCCTGTCCGCCCACGCCTCACCCTTCTGTCAGTCCCTACATTGGCTTCCTGTAAGATATAGGGCTCAATTTAAAATTCTGGTTCTTGCTTTCAAATCTCTACATAATGCTGCTCCCACCTATCTCTCCTCCTATCAAAACTCCTCCCACTTGAATGACGCAAGACTCACCTGCCTTATAGGTGAGTCGCAACAAATTCTTTTTTTTTTTAAATTCTTTATTTTTGTGCCAGAGAAATACAACATTGGCTTCATTTATGTCATTAATGCAAGTAGTAGTGGTGTACTTTCGCTTGTCCTTTTTGACATGAGAGAATGGCGTTACATTTTATATTAAACAAGGTTAAACAACGTACATTAGAAAGAGGTTTAGTCTAGACCTGCAAGGTGTTTACTAAGAGTGGTGCATTGTGGAGTGTTACAAGAGGGTAGGTATATGTTTGAGAGGTAAGGCTCAGTGTTGGTAGGAAGGTATTGTGTTTGAAGGGCAACCCTCTCTAGTGGATGTGGTTGGTACGTGCCAGTTACACTAGATGGTTATCGTCTAGGGAGTCGGTTTACTGTAGGTTTGTCACTGAGGGGAGTAGGGGCCAAGTGTTTAGGGGGCCTAGTAGGCCCTGTTAGTCTAGGGGGTTAGTACCCTGATGGATCTGTGTGTTCCCACTTGTGTACGCACTTGGTTCGTTTTTAATACCCCTAACCTAAGGGGGGTAGCGGGGGGGGGGGGGTCTCACCTGTTGGTGTTGCTGCTAGAGGTAAAGGAGCTTATGTGGTGGGCTCCTGGCTTGAGCTAGCAGAGTAACAAATAAACAAACATTAACATCATAGGTTCTGATAACTGGGGCATTAGCTGCCACGGTAGGTTTCGGGTGTCTTTCAGTCAATGTTGGTGTGGCCCTTCCGACCGTCAGGTCGTGGGTGGACTTTCGGTTGCCGCTCTAGGGGTGAATGGTCTGGTCGTGGCAGGATCCCCGAACTTTGTGGAGGTGGGCCTCGTTGGAGCGGATACTGGTATCGGTAGTCCCAGGGCTGTGAGCAGTGATGGTGCCTCGGAGAGAGAGGTGAGGGTGTGGGTTTGTCCTTGGTGGGGCACCATGAGGGTTCCTGGTGTTCCCCAGCGGTACTTTACGCCAGCTGCTCTTAGTTGTGTGGTGAGCGGCGCCATTGTTTTGCGCCATTGCAGGGTTGATCGTGTCAGATCTTGGTAAAAGGTCAGTTGTGCTTCTTCGAATGGCAGTGGAGTTTTGCCCCTTAGTGCTGCCATGATGCGTCCCCTGTCCTGGGATGTAGTGCAGCGCAGTATGACGTCTCGGTCTGTGTTTTGTGAGGCCCTGGACGGGGCTGAGATTCTATACACTCCGTCTATTACCAATTTCTTTGCAACGGCCTGGGGTAGGATGCTTGCCAACAACCGTCCGTCTCACATAATGAGGCAATTCGTCGGGTGAGATAGTGGCTGGTATGCCACGGATTTTGACGTTGTTGCGTCTGTGTTTGTCCTCTAGTGAGGTAAGCTGCAGGGCTAATGCTTGGTGGGACTTGGTGAGCTGTTGCACCTCTGAATGTACCTGGGAGAGGTCAGCTTGGATGTCTACTATGTCCTCTTCAGTGGCCCTCACTCTATCCGTTGTGTTTTGCATGTCAGCTCTCAGGATTGCAAGTTCGGCTGCTAATACCTTGTGTAAATCCTGGAGTAGAATTTTCAGGTCATGTTTGGTTGTGGGACTGGCATTTGAAGTGTGGGGAGTGTTTTGCCCCTCTCCAGTGGGTCCCGTTGCTCGGGTGTGTCGGCCAGTGTGTCGACATGGGTGCTCTCCGTGGGCGCCATCTTTGGGCGCCATCTCTTGAGCAGGGCTCCTATGTCTTGGTGAGCGGCCGGGGGGTGTTGTTTCTGCGAGCGCCGGCCCATGGCTGGCATCTGGGCCTCCGGTTCGGGTTCCGGTGGTGAGTCAGGCAGGTAAACATTGTCCCAGCGGTCGTATGTGCCGCCTAGGAGGGTCCCCCAGTCCGGGGTCTCTCGCGTGGTGTAGGCCCCGTGCCTGCGTCTCCGCCTGGGCGCATTTTTGGGGAGAAAAAAGGGCATCAATCGGTGCCAGGGTACCTCCTGTGCCTGCTGCTGTTGGGTAGGTGTACGGATGGGGTGTATGGGCTTAGATTCGGGCGAGATTGTAGTATTTCAGCCGGAGCTGTCTGAATTTGCGTCCATGCAGCTCCGTTGCTGACTCCGCCCCCCTCGAGTCGCAACAAATTCAAACTGCTGAGTGATTTTGTCTCAACCTCAAGAACGCCACGCTGAGCTCTCATATAACTTCTCTCGTGTACTGACCCGGACCTGTTTAACATTTGTTGCTGCATTCTCCTCACCTTGAATCTCTGCTCGGACCTAGACCACGCTGCCATCTCCTTTCCAAGACCAGGACTGCTATCGGAATTCCGTTATCTATCTCAACTAATCTGAACCTTCGTTCATATTTCAGCTGGACGTCTCATAACACAAGATTGTCTTCCACTGAAACTGTTTACCTGGAAAACCATAAGTAACAACTATTTTCTACCTAATCCAGCTACTTGCTACTAACAAAAGATTCAACTATGTTGTCTACCTTGTAAATACTTTGATTTCTCTCTTGATATAATTGTTGCAAATCTTCAAGCAATTCAATTCATTTTTGTTTAATGCTGCATGCTTATTACAAGTAATTTAAAGACTTTGTTACTTTTTTTGCAACAACTGTTTCAACTATTCAATCAAGGCAATTCATTTTCGTTTTATGCTGCATGCAAATCTGCTATTAGAAGTAATTACAATTGTCTACAACTTATTTAATTATCAGAGAGCTAGAAGCTAAATAAAATCTCTCAAGGAATCCAAATTAATTTCTTCGATTTTTCTTAAAGGTACAGTACCACAAATCAGTTCTGCAGTTGTGTTCCTCTATTTTGTCTATTTTCAACCGAAGCATAACGCCTTCCTAATACACAAGTATGTCCAGTCTTCTTCTGTCCGTATACCCACCTCTGATGCTCGCCTTCAAGATTTCTCGAGGGCTGCACCGTTCCTGTTGAACTTGCTTCCCTCCACCGTTAGATGCTCACCCAGTCTCCACTCCTTCAAAAAAAATCATTAAAAACCCATAACTTAATAAAAGCATATCAATTAAACTGTTAATAGCTCCCAACTGATTCCTCTCTCACTAGTCTAATACTATCCTTACCTTTTGTGTCATTTTACCCCACTCCCTCTAGCATGTAAGCTCATTGAGCAGGGCCCTCAACCCCTCTGTTCCTGTGTGTCCAACTTGTCTGGTTACAACTACATGTCGGTTCGCCCACCCATTGTAAAGCGCTGAGGAATTTAATGGCGCTATATAAATATCATAATAATAATAATAATAATAATAATAATAATAATAATACTAGGATGTAGGGACCAGTGGGGGATTGTTACAGAAGTGTACAGCATGGTGGAACTTGAACACTGAGAAGGTTGTTATATGTTTATTGAAACCTTTTGTGACGGTTTCACTTTAAGGTGCTGTGGGGTACATATAGTCAATAATTTCTAGTCACACTGCTAATTGATTTACATGTTTATTTGTAACTTTTTTACCGTGGGGATAATGCTTTACTGGTCTTTACTTATGGAATCAGCAATAGGAGAGATTGGGCAGACATTGGGTTGTTTAACAAAGGAACTTGTATTGTAACTGATGATGTGTTATACGCAGAAATACCAATGTCACTTCAAAAATAAAGAATTTGAAAAAAAAAAAAAAAGACATTGGGTTGTTTAGTGTCTCCAACAAGCAGGGCTCAAAGAACAAGCATTGCAGTCAGTAATTGTAACCCCTTCAGGACCGGACTGTTTTGGCCATGTTGTACGTTAAGGGCCAGCGCTGTTTTAACACTTTTGTGGTGTTTGTGTTTAGCTGTAATTTTCTACTCTCTCATTTACTGTTCCCATACAAATTATATATTGGTTTTTTTTTCAGGACAAGAAGGGCTTTCTTTACATACCATTATTTGTATCATGTCCAGGGACGTATTAGCCGCGAGGCAAACAAGGCATTTGCCTTGGACGGCAATTTCCAGGGGGCGGCAAAAAAGCCACCCCCAAATACCTGGGCAAATACCTTGTTAGCCTGGTGGCTAACAGTCCAGGCAGGCGGTTGTCCGGCTAAAAATCCGGGCGGGCTGCTGGGCGGGCGGCGCTGGCAAGGGAGCACTTTCCCCTGAGCTGTCTGCTCAGCTCCCTCGCGCGCTGCAGAGTGATGCCGGGAGCCGGAATATGATGTCATATTCCGGCTCCCGGCATCACTCTGCGGCACGCGAGGGAGCTGAGCAGAGAGCTCACTAATCAGTGATCCCTCGCCAGCGCCGCCCGCCCAGCAGCCCGCCGGGATTTTTAGCCGGACAACTGCCTGCATGCCTGCCTCCCTTCCTGTGAAAAGCCCCACTGGACCTCTGGTAAAATAAATCCACCCGGGGGGCGGAGCCTAACCTCGAGCCGGAGCGGTCGCCATCTCGCAACGCTCCGATCCCGAACTCGATTAAACTGCCGATTTTCGGGGGACTCACCCCATTTTCGTGCCCGAAAACACCGGCCCGACCTAAGGGGCCCGCCAAGAGGCAATCTATGCCATTCCTACACTCCGCCAAAGCAAAACGCCAGAAACGGAGATCGGGGGCCTACAGACCCCACACAGGCCTGGACCTGTCAGCACTACTCCACGGCCTTGAGCCCCTTGACGACTCCGACACAGAGGTTTACCTGCCCGACCCGCCACCTACCCAGACACCAACAATGGGGCGCCGGACGCAGAGGCTGAGTCAAGAGACACCATCGGGATCCAGAGACATTGGACCATGCTCCAGCGGCAGCCATTAACAAAAATGGCGGCAACGGAGCCTGAGGCCGGTGCGGAGGGAAAACAGCCTGTCACCGCTCCTGTCCAGGTACTTCACCCTGCGGGTGACACGGAGGGGTCAGCTGCGGTCACGCAACGCGACTTTCGCAACCTGGTCGCTGAAATAAAGGGCCTATTAGCGGCCGATGTGGCAGGGATAAAGGCCGACCTACAAGCAGTGACAGACAGGGTGGCAGTGTCAGAGGGCGACATCACCGACCTCCGTAGGGATCTGTCGGCCCTATCGGACACGGTTCTATCCATGCACTCAACTCAACAAGCCCTGGCACTCCACTTCACAGCCCTAGATGACAGGTCACGGCGCAACCACCTAAAAATAAGAGGCATACCAGACCCGATCACTCCTGATGAACTCCCGCATTATCTGCGGAGGCTGGTGGCCTCGGTGCTCCCACCAAGCCAGGCAAAGAAGTTTTCCCTGGATGGAACCTACCGCTTGCCTATACCGGGTAATGCCCGGGCGTCACTGACCCGAGACGTCATAGTCCGCTGCTCCACCGCGCAAGATAAACAAACCCTGCTGACAGCACTACGGGGCAAGACCCCACTCACATTTGAAGGCGCCACACTCTCCTTCTATCAAGATCTTACCAGGTCAACTCTGCAGTGGAGAAGATCTCTGAATCCTGTTACCAGCCAGCTTCGAACGGCGGGCATTGAATATCACTGGAGATCACCTAGGTTCCTTGTTGTATCACACGAAGGGACAATACATAAAATATCTACTCCCGCAGAAGCACCACAATTCCTACGGAAACTGGGCTTATTGGCTCCGAAGTCAACCCCTGCACAACGATCAAACCTGCAGACACGGGACCCACAGAGAGATGCCCCCCCACTTCAGGGAAGCCTCAGACCCCCTCGCCGGGGACCTGAACATAGCAGACATCGCAAGTCACGAAGAAGCAGTTCGAACTCTTTGTGATTAATGCAACAGCGCACACAGTTTTTTCCTGTTTCCCTAGCCAGTCTGTTTCCCATTACTCGGACTATAGTAGGCCCGTAACTACCCTCCTTGCTCACACCAGACCAGTTAGCTCAAAGGAGCTTGCATACCCTTAGTGAGATACTCCGGCTCTCAGATGCTAGAGTGCACACCCACGTATAGTGGAGCGCACTCCCACTCCAATAACTTCCCCGCTCACCCCCCCGTTGCCCCCTAGGTTAGGGGTATATTTAGAAGACAGCTGAACCACTCTTAGGATCTTTCATCACGAACCCGTGGACACATATTATAATGCTGATCTCCCTCAGCTATTATTTACTCATGTTACAATGTCAATGACTGGTTGTTACTTGTTACTTTTATGACCCGATTGTCAATCCAAGACATATTTTGTCTCAAGTAATGTATTTTGCACCCTACCCTTCTTTATTTCTGTATCCAACCAAACGCTGACATAACAAAAAAAACCTTCAATAAAAATTGATTGACAAAAAATAAATAAATAAATAAATCCACCCAGCACTCCCAAAGGTAGGGAGGCTGGGTGGATTTAAACTAAAAAAAAATAAAAGTAATCGGGTAATGTTTGGGGAGGGGAGGGGGGCTGTCTGAGTGATTGTGTGGGTGTGTGTATGTCTGATTGATTGATTGTGTGTGTCTGGCTGTCAGTGTGTGTATGTATGTCTGTCAGTGTGTATGTGAGTGATTGTGTATGTATGTCTGTCAGTGTGTATGTGAGTGATTGTGTGTGTCTGGCTGTCAGTGTATATGTGTGTGTGTGTCTGTGAGTGAATGTGTGTGTGTCTGTGAGTGAATGTGAGTGTGTATGTGTCGGTCAGTGAGTGCGTGCATCTGTCAGTGTGTGTGCGTCTGTCAGTGTGTGTTCAAGTAATAGTGTGTGTGTATGTCATTGTTTGCCAGTGTATATGAGTGTGTGTCTGTCAATGAGTGTATGCGTCTGTCAGTGAGTGTGTGTCTGTCAGTGAGTGAGCGTCTGTCCTTGAGTGAGTGTCTGTTAAAGTGTGGCCTTGACAGGAAGGGGTGGGGAAAATTTTAAATGGGGGGGGGGGGGTGGGTTCCCGGGCCTAGGGCAGCCCAAATCCTAAGTACACCACTGATCATGTCATATAATTTTTTTTTTTTAAAAAGGTAGGGAAGTATACAAGCTAAGCAGAACATGTCTAGATTAACAATTGAGGAAGAGATACTCCGCTACGCAAGGTCCTAGGTATGTTGATAGAGATATGAAAATAATAAAATTAATAAAACATGCAAACGAAATATGTCTAATGTGCTGGGTCACGTTGATTTTGTTCAGCTTGAGAGTTGAGACATTGAATATGTAGTGAGTGTTAAGTGTATAAGGGTAAACATTGTTATAGAACAGGTTTGTAGATAAAGGTAGATAAAGGTATGCTAATATAACCCAGCTAGCCAGACACGTTTCTTTACGTGGCTTAAATTAAACTCTGTCAGGCATATACTATATATGGTAAGCAATGAGTAGTTAGAGAAATGCTAGGTATGGGTAAGTTGCATATACTATATACGGTAAGCAATGAGTAGTTAGAGACATGCTAGGTATGGGTAAGTTATCACTGCTGCCTTAACTCGGTTCATGCTGCGCTGCAGGAAATCATAGTTAATAATTAAACAAAAAATTAGCAACATAATAAACATAAGGAACACGGTGTCATATATTGAATTCTGCATCATGAGTGTTCGGGTCAGGCATGTTTTGGTAACACGCTGGCTGATCCAATCTGCTGTGAAGGTAGTCATCCAATACCCTGGTTGGGTTCAGAACTTCCATGTGGGTACAGTTCATGAGGGCGACCATGCAGAGTCGGTGTGAGGCGGCACTCCTGCCCCCAGCGTGCGATGGCACCAGTAACTCGATGCCACGAACTCGGTGACTGCTGGGGGCCAAGTTATTTCCATCCTGGTTGGTGCTCAGGATTCTAAGTGTTGCGCTCTTCTGCCGGCGTGGCCGGTGCTGAGGGGTCGTCCCCCATTTGGCCCTAGGCTTGGGGAGGTTCGGCTTAATGGAGGTTGGTGCTTTTGGGGTTATTTTGCCTGTGTGGGGCCCCAGAGAGCTCACCTCATGGTGTTGCGGGTTTTCAGCCAGGGGTACCACCTCATTCAGTTTCATCCTTTCCTCTAGTGCCTTTAGTTCCTCTAGAATCGGTCAAATATTGCTTCTAGTCAGTCTTTGATGTTACTGTGTGATGCATGGAGATCAGCCTGACATGATGCTAGGCCATCTTGTGCAGTGACTCGATTCCCTCTGTACACGCTTGTTGTGGGATTAGTGTAGCTTGGAGTACACAGGTAAGAGGCAGCAACAGTGAGTTTTGTTGGGGGGGTACGGGATTTGGCCACGATTAAGCCCGCTGGCACCGCTGTAAAGGTCAGCCGCCACTCCCAGTCGGGACCGCGCTTGGCCTCAATAGCTCTGGACCAGTAATCTGCCACTGTTTGACTCAGGATTGCACCATCTGGTGCCCGCTGCGTTCCCGGTACCACTCTGTATGGGTGGAAGTTGGATGCAGTGCAAGATTGGTCGGTTAGCCGGCTTTAGAGCCTTGTATGCGAGGAGACCCATTCCTTTGCGACCGCTCAGTTAGACAGCCAAGCCCTGCCCCATGTCCAGTCTTTTTTAGTAGCCACTTAGTCACAAACACTGGCCAAAGTTAGCAGTTATATTTGTTTGTGTTAAAAATGCAAAAAAACTATTATGAATGCTATCTTTGGCCAGTGTTTGTGACTAAGTGGCTATTAAAAAAGACTGAGCATACCCCATTTTCAATACCTTGGGTTGTCTTCTTTTGCAAATGGGGGTAATTCTCATTCCTGGGCTACCATACGCTCTCAAAAGGCAACATAACCAATATGGCAATTTTCAATGTAAACAAAATTTGACCCTTATATTTGACCCTGTAACTTTCAAAAACACTATAAAACATGTACATGGGGGGTACTTTGCTGAACACAAATATTAGTGTTTCAAAACAGAAAAACATATCACAACAATGATATAATCAGTAAAAGTGCCGTTTGTGTGTGAAAAATTAAAAAAAATTAACTTTCACTGACAATATCATCGCTGTGATATGTTTTACTGTTTTTTACTGTTTTTACTAATATTTGTGTTAAGCGAAGTCTGCAGAGTAAAACAGTACCCCTCATGTACAGGTTTTAGGATGTCATAGAAAGTTACAGGGTTAAATACAGTGCTAGCAAATTAAATTCTCTGGACTTTCTGCCTGGGTTGTCAGGCAGGTCCCTCAAATTGCAATCAATAAAATGACTTAATTATGTAGAAATACTACATAAATATGCACGTAGAATTTAAATATATATACATATTTATATATTTGAAGTCTACATGTATATTTATGAAATGATTTATGTAATTTTGTATATGGATATCTATATAGTTATTTATATATACATAGATATATATAATTTCATTCTAAGTGAATTTTGATATTAAATATATATATTAATATCAAAATACAATTAGAATAAAATTACATATATATATATATATAATTTTTTAAAACAATTTTAAAATTATGTTTTCATTTTTTATTTACTAATTATTTATATTTTATAATAATATACATATACAATATATATAGTTATTATATATATATATATACACGTGTGTAATTTAATTATACGTGTATGTTTATATTAATATATGTATATATTAAAAAAATACACTTAGTATGACATTATATATATATATATATATATATATATATATATATATATATATATAAATGATATATAGACATATATTTTATAGATATAAACATATATAATGAAAAAAAATCTTTAAACAATTTTAATTTTTTTATTTAACTGTTGCAGGGAGACTGCCTGTCAGTATAGGCAGTCCCCCTGCAGGCATATTCACAGACACCTATTGCGGTCATGTGACCACTCTGTTAGAGCGATCGCATGGCCGCGGGGGCCTAATTCGCAGAGGGGGGACTGTCTGGGCTGTCAGGCAGTCCCCCCAGACCGGGAGCAATGCCGATCGCCGGCGGGGAACGGCGGTGAATGGGTAAGTAAATATTACCGTTATGACGGTTCAGGACCATCATTGGTCCTCAAAGGGATGTGTCCGATGACGATCCTAAACTGTCAGCGGTCGTTAAGAGGTTAAACAAACTTACATCATGCACACAGGTAAACTCAACAACAACAAGATCACGTCACATAAATAACATTCAGATATATAGTCTATACAATTTGTTTGCATATGCAATCTACAATCTTTACTCCAAAACCTCTTATTCCCTGCTCCCCCCTCCTCCCCTGACCCTTCCCCCAACAAAAAAATAACAACAATCACTGGTTCACTATTATAGCTGTTCATAGCAGCATAGGTAGCTGCTTTAGTACAGATTACCTAACAACAGGGCTGTAGGTGTCTTTCCAACCTGTCAGCAGTTAGATAATGTACAATACAAATATAGTCAGGGCCAATAAAATCCATTGTCTGGAAATCTATCTATAAACAGGACTATACATAGGACAGAAGGTCATCCCTTTAGACTGGAAAAAAGGAGATTTAGTCTAAGGCAAAGTAAAGGGTTCTTTACAATAAGAACAATAAAGATGTGGAATTATCTGCCTGAAGAGGTGGCTTTATCACAGTCTGTACACATTTTGAAACAGTAACTGGATAAATTATTGTAAAAACATAGTATTCAAGTATATAAAATTTAATATGTGGGGTAACGGCTTCTTAATCCAAGGAGAAATCTGACTGCCATTCTGTGGTCAAGAAGGTTTTTCTTTCCTAGCTTGTTGCAAAATTGAAAGGAGCTTAAAATAGATTTTTTTTTTTTGCCTAATACAAAGCTGTATTCCTGGTACTATAGCTCCCTCTGCATCCCCCCTCCCTCGCAGTTAAAAAGTCTTTATTTCCTTAACTGATCCCAGCGCGATGTCCCTCAGCACTGGGTTGCAGCTTCGCCTCTCAGACTTTATTGACGAGGGGGCACTAATTTGCAAATGCGAATGTGAGTGTAAACATAAACATTGTAAACATTGCAGCCTGTCTGTCTCTCAACTAGAATGGACTGGGGAGGTAGAGAAACATCTTCCTCGTCTGACTAGCGGGCTTGAGTAGAAAATGTCTCCAGTTTCACTTAGGGCGTTTGACAGGGGCCTTCCATTTCAGGACATGAGGCTTCCAGACCAAGGCCTTTCCAGTATTGCTTAACAGGTTTAGGCTGCCTTCTCACAGGGTTGCCGGAATCTGCTGAGTCATCTGCAAGATGTGGAGTGCCAGCTATTGCCCTGGAAGGGAGGCCTTTTCCAGTGGTGGAGTGGGGAATATTTTGACAAGGCCTTCTGCACTGAAGAGGCCACCAGCGGCAGTATATCTAGCAGCCAAAAGGGTACAGTCACACCAAACAGCACAATCACTGTGACAGACAGAAGCAATAGGTGAGCATAGAAGCTGGAGCTCAACCAGAGTATGTGGTATGTAATGAATACTTCAAATCTATAAAGCCAAAAGAGGCAATGGGCACAGAGAAAGTGGGCCAAATATATGCACATATATATGACACATACAGATGTGTAAACAGCCCACCTCTTAGTCCCTCAGTGACTAGTAGGGATGTTAAAGTGGAGGGGGGCTCACCCCTATCAATAGGCAGAATATAGAGAGTTCCCCTTTAAGGGTAGCCAATAACCACATTTGAGGTGACCGTAGCTGCGAAAAGCATTAAGGGGGCTCACCCCAATCCACAGAGTGGAGGAATAAAGCAGAAGATTAACCACCAGGTATAGAAACCCAGCATGCAATAGACATACCACTGAGTGCTAATAGACATACATATAGAGTGCTCACCTCTATCAGATATTCTATGTGACACTTTGAGTTTTAGTGTAAGACAATCCACCAATGGCAAGGTGTCTCATCCATAGCACACCGTATCCATTGGTCCCTAAATAGAATTATAATGAGAGCATTAGCATAAAGCAGAATATGTCATTGATAAAGCATCAAGATAAAAACCTACAGTGTATTATGTGGCATCGTGAGAGTCGAAATCCCAACTCTGAAGTGGACCTCATGTGGAGTCAAGAATCCAAAATGTCCACAGCAGATCTCGCTAGTACACACTAGGTCCAGAATGGGCACCGCAAGCTCACACAGACCCATAGAGATGTCCTCCTACAGGCCCAGGAAAGCCACAGTAACCTGGGAAACAAACCTAATGGGTACCCAGAGAGGAAGGGCAACCGGGTAAAAAACAAGCTAGCTAAATAGGATAGTAAGGGAAGAAAAAGTGATAAATAAGATAAAAAGTATATAAAAAGATGAAAAAAAAGAAAGAATAAACATAAAATGGGTACACAGAAAAGGACACTCCAGAGCCCTAAAGAACTTCAGTTGCTGAAAAGCTTTATATGTGAAGAGTGTTTACACTTTTTAAATGTAGCAATAAGTGCAGATTTCATAGAAATGTACACTTTTATAAATTAAAATGGTTACACCCTTTATGGTTAAGTCCCTTGGCTTTCAAGCAGACAACTGGTCTTGTTACTTCCTGGTTGTTCATCTCAGTGGAATTAAACTCAAGAGGCAGCAACTGCCAAGAGCACCTGCCTTGCAAAGGCTTTTCATTGAGCTGTATTGGGAAGTCTGTGATTGGACAGCCACAGGAAGTCTGGGCGGGGTTAGAAGAGGAGGGATTGCAAAGGCAGCAGACAAGGGGAATGCATTTTTTGCAAGCTTTTTTTAGATGTAATTCCAGTGTAAAAATACATAATTAAATGCATGCACATCTTAATTGGGGGTATGTCTACTTAACAGTGATTTTGATTTATTTTGTATTTGGGCAGTGGCGTGTCCCTTTAAACAAATATGAAGCCTTCTGTCATGCTGTAAAATTAGTGTATATCTGAGGCATTACAGTTGTACAGGAAAAGTAAGTAATCCCATAATTCAGGTGGTGAACGTGGAATTGGATTTGCAGGGTTATCAATGAGATATAGATTTGCTTTATTTGGTTGAGTTTATACTGTCCATAAATTGATACATTTACTGCTAGTCTTTCTGCAAATACTAAATATGTCTGGTGAAGCAGATCATCTGAAATATCTTGCAACTATTGAACATTTCCCAAACACGTGGGTAGATTATCACTCTCATATATGGATAAGAAATTATGTACCTTTCCAAAACTAAATATTTTCTTATAGGGGTTAGTTATGAACGGTACACCCTTCTTGATGGAAAAAGAGTGGATTATATTAACTTTCATCTTCTTGCAGATGGGGTGTGGGGAGAGGGGACCAGATCTCCCATTCAGTTACAGCTGATGCATTATTTAGAATTGTTCTAGCAGTTTGTCAACGGTTCTCATACAAGAGTTGTTCTAGTAACTTGTCTTATTTTTTGTCATGAGAAATATATATATATATATATATATATATATGTAACGGATCGCCTGGCACCCCAACTTGGTACCTCCGTTAATGGATGCTCCTAGTGCTTCCTGAGGACTCCAAGCACTCTGGCAGACACCACAATCACCGAATCCGAGAAACCTTTTAAATTCTCCCAAGCATATGAATGCTGTAGACCATTGAATAGGAACCATACGAATAGGCTTGTACTCCTAGCAGTCAACTGGAACAGCATGCAATAAATCCTCCCCCCCAATAATGAGACGACACATCACTTTGAGGGTAAAACAGGAACTCTGGACTGGCTCATCCAGCCTGGCTTTTATTACACTAATCCACATACAGGCCACACCCAGGGGGAGGCATAAAATAACCAATCACATACATGGTTCAGCCCACACATCCCCTCCCCTCAGATAACATTAAACTCAATTATCCGGTACACTTTTTCAGCCAAGTTCTGGATGTACTCCAAAACCCGGGGGTACACCTTTAAATCCAGCATCGCTGGATAGCCCTTATTCAGGGGGACAACATATCCAAAATTCAAGTAATTCGGATGAACGGTTCGTGAGATATGGGGTTCCAAAGATTTGACCGACCGCATGGGTAAAGTATCCGAAAACAGTTCCATGCATTTTGGCCCTGCGGTCGGTCACAAACAAGGGAATGAAAACAGGCGAATTGCCTGTGTTATAGAGCCTGGAGAGGGTTTGACTGAATTCCCTTGTTTGAGGGGTTCTTTCTACCGAACGGCGGGCCATTCGGTAGTTTCCATACGAATTTCTGGAAGTATGGAGGTCTCAGCGGTGTTTGCCTAGTCAAGTGTCCGATTTTAGTTCCAGACACTCGACGGCAAAACACCGCTGTTCGGTAGTTTAAGATGGCCGCCGCCACGTGTTTGTTTCCCGAATGGCGGCCACCCAGAGGACAAAGGATACATTACACTGATTGCCAATTACCCGTTTGCAACATTGTTGCAAACTGTAATTGGAGGCACACTTATTCCTGGGTGGTCTGGTTGTTCGGTAGTTTCACTCAATATAATAAATGGAGTGATTCTACCGAACAATCAGATGAATGCTGCATACATATCCCAGGTTAAACTTTATACACATATAATATTACAGGCAGTACACTAGAATATGTATCACAGTCTTAAAGGGACAGTAGTCCCAAAAGTCCCAATATGTCCATAGATGCTGTTAAAAGGGCCAGTAGCAGCAATATACAGTACAATAGGCCCCAAATAACCCAGGGGCCATAGTCAGCAGGTAGGAGGCTAGCAAACAGGCTTCTCCAGGGCCCAGTGGCGAGGTTGGTTTCGCCACATTTCTCCCCTTTTCCAAACAGACTAACAGGGTACCTGACCTCTTGCCGGTCAGTGCTCTTGTTAGTCCAGCATCCCACCCACAAAACAGAAACAGCAGTACAGCCCACCCACAATAAATGGTTACTACACCTGAGTAAGAGAAAAACTTGTCCAGGTCCAGGTGCCTCACCATGGCTGTGTGGGGGACTGGTAGGCTGTTTTGGTGGGTTGCTGAGTGGGCAGAGCCCAGCGGTACTCTGCCCTGGTGCCAGCACTACCCCGGGAGTAGTCTGGTTGGAGCCTTGCTGGAGACCGACTGCCTCCCCTTTAGCTGCGCAGCTCTGCTGCTGGAGACCGACTGTCTCCCCTTGAGTTACACAGCTCTGCTGCTGGAGACCGACTGTCTCCCCTTTAGTTACACAGCTCTGCTGCTGGAGACAGACTGTCTCCCCTTTGGCTAAACAGCCCTGTTGTGGGGGGGCAGGACCGACCGTCCCTACCCCCTGTGCTGGAAGTGCAGAGACCACGGTCCCATCTGCACAGGTGTGGGGCTTACAGTCTCCCCCTGGTACATTAAGCTGTCGCTGGGGAGAGGTGGTAACCAGCTCCTCTCCCATTAGAACACTCTGCCCATCGATGATCCGTCGCTGGGGAGAGGTGGTAACAATCTCCTCTCCCATGCCTACTTTCAGTCTTTGTGGAGGGAGACCGACTGTCTCTCCTCCCAATTCAGTGTCCTGCTGCTGGGGAATAGAGACTGGGCTCTCTATTCCCAAACAATCATGCTGCTGCTGGGGGGTAGGACCAACTACCTCTGCCCCCTGTAACTCAGCCTTCCGCTGGGGAGGGAGGACGCTGCTCTCCTCTCCCTGCACTTCACACTGCCTTCCCGGCATATCACTCTGCTGCTGGGGGGAAGGACCAACTACCTCTGCCCCCTGTAACTCAGCCTGCCGCTGGGGAATGGAGACTGGGCTCCCAATTCCCTGTGATTCACACTGCCGCTGGGGAATGGAGACTGGGCTCCCAATTCCCAACAAATCACACTGCCGCTGGGGAGGGAGGACGGCCCCTTCAGCTCCCTGTAACTTGGGCGCAGAGACCACGGTCCCATCTGCGCTGGTGAGGGGTTTTCTGTCTCCCCTTGGTGGGTTAGGTTGTCGGTGGGGAGAGGGGGTATCAGGCGCCTCTCCCTGCACTGTAGACTGCCGCTGGGGATCAGGGCTGACCCTCTGTACTCCCTGTAGGCAGGGCGCAGAGACCACAGTCCCATCTGCGCTGGTGAGGGGCTTACTGTCTCCCCTTGGTGAGTTGTGCTGCCGCTGGGGAGAGGTAATAACAGGCTCCTCTCCCTGAACCGTAGACTGCCGCTGGGGATCTGGGCCAACTGCCCAGCATCCCTGTAGGGCCGGTAGAGAGATCTCGGTCCCATCTTCACCTGCCATCTGTGGGTCTCTCCAGGACCAGTCTATGAGGTCCCCAACTTCTGCAGCTGGTAGTGAAGCAGGGGGTACCTCAGCCACCTTTTCCCAGCTGTAGGCTAGCAGGTCTGGGTCTGCCACCCAGTTTTCCCGGTCTGCGTCCCTGCTCTGCGGCTGGCAGGAATTTAATAGTTCTACATAGTCCATCTCCAGCTCTCGTTCCATGGCAGCGAAACGGCGGAGGTCTTGTCCCAGTCCAATAGATCTCGGGCCCTGTATCATCTCACCTCGGTAATGAAAGATAGCCCAGTACCGTGACTCTGCTGGACTGCCGAAGTCGACATCCTCCACTAAGGCTTTCCACAACAGGCCAGGGCTCGTGTAGTTCTCCCCCTCTGGCTGGATGCCCTCTGCCCTCCACGTCTCTGGCTGGACAGTGCACCACCACAGTGCCCGGTATGAGGTGTCCAAGCTCAGTTCCCTTTCCACGAGGTACTCGAGTTGTCTTACCCGCTGCCCTCCAGGTTGGTCTCCCAGAAGCGGCATCCGCCAGGCCATTTGTTCCTCCAACCGGTATGCGACACCAGGAAGGCGCTGCTGCCGTTGATACTGGACTTCCTCCAGGGCATCGTACCATAATTCTATCCGGGCATTATCTCTCCATTCTAATTCACTCTCTTCCTCAGGTGTGTGTGTTGCCCAGGGGTCTACGAACCCCATTTTCCCAAATCTTTATGTAAACAGGGACGCTGTATGCACACCAGCGTCGCCCTCAATTGTAAATCCAAACGCACTGTGTCTCCGAGCTGCTTTACCTCGCACTAGGACGCCATCCCACCGCTTGCCACCAATGTAACGGATCGCCTGGCACCCCAACTTGGTACCTCCGTTAATGGATGCTCCTAGTGCTTCCTGAGGACTCCAAGCACTCTGGCAGACACCACAATCACCGAATCCGAGAAACCTTTTAAATTCTCCCAAGCATATGAATGCTGTAGACCATTGAATAGGAACCATACGAATAGGCTTGTACTCCTAGCAGTCAACTGGAACAGCATGCAATAAATCCTCCCCCCCAATAATGAGACGACACATCACTTTGAGGGTAAAACAGGAACTCTGGACTGGCTCATCCAGCCTGGCTTTTATTACACTAATCCACATACAGGCCACACCCAGGGGGAGGCATAAAATAACCAATCACATACATGGTTCAGCCCACACATCCCCTCCCCTCAGATAACATTAAACTCAATTATCCGGTACACTTTTTCAGCCAAGTTCTGGATGTACCCCAAAACCCGGGGGTACACCTTTAAATCCAGCATCGCTGGATAGCCCTTATTCAGGGGGACAACATATCCAAAATTCAAGTAATTCGGATGAACGGTTCGTGAGATATGGGGTTCCAAAGATTTGACCGACCGCATGGGTAAAGTATCCGAAAACAGTTCCATGCATTTTGGCCCTGCGGTCGGTCACAAACAAGGGAATGAAAACAGGCGAATTGCCTGTGTTATAGAGCCTGGAGAGGGTTTGAATGAATTCCCTTGTTTGAGGGGTTCTTTCTACCGAACGGCGGGTCATTCGGTAGTTTCCATACGAATTTCTGGAAGTATGGAGGTCTCAGCGGTGTTTGCCTAGTCAAGTGTCCGATTTTAGTTCCAGACACTCGACGGCAAAACACCGCTGTTCGGTAGTTTAAGATGGCTGCCGCCACGTGTTTGTTTCCCGAATGGCGGCCACCCAGAGGACAAAGGATACATTACACTGATTGCCAATTACCCGTTTGCAACATTGTTGCAAACTGTAATTGGAGGCACACTTATTCCTGGGTGGTCTGGTTGTTCGGTAGTTTCACTCAATATAATAAATGGAGTGATTCTACCGAACAATCAGATGAATGCTGCATACATATCCCAGGTTAAACTTTATACACATATAATATTACAGGCAGTACACTAGAATATGTATCACAGTCTTAAAGGGACAGTAGTCCCAAAAGTCCCAATATGTCCATAGATGCTGTTAAAAGGGCCAGTAGCAGCAATATACAGTACAATAGGCCCCAAATAACCCAGGGGCCATAGTCAGCAGGTAGGAGGCTAGCAAACAGGCTTCTCCAGGGCCCAGTGGCGAGGTTGGTTTCGCCACAATATATAATCTAATTAAATATGGAAATTCAAAAGCGATAGACCCTCCTCCAACCATTTTTATTATTTCTGTATAATGTGACTAGACACTGCGTGGGTATTTATTTTTTATCATGAAGCAGCATTGAGAGTGTTGAAGTGGCCCGGTTCTGTTGGGTTCTGCTAGAAGAAACATTGGTGTTATCCTTGTTACAGAAGTTACGTGTATTTTAGCATGCGTAAGAAGTCCACATCCATTGTAGATTGATATCTGCCAGTAAGTTGGTGTTGACTGTACAGGGGGATGGGGCGATGTATCGTTTATATACATCTTGCTTAATCTTAGTGAAGCATGTTTAAAGGAGGGTGGTTAATCCTATTGGTTCCTGGAACATATTGTGGTCTGCATATATTTTGAGCAAATTCTAATGTATCTTAGAGGGAGGTGTTAATTGCTGAAATGAACAATAATTTTTTCATTGCATGTTTTTTGCTGTTTCTTTTTATTTTTTTCGCAGTGCGGCAATGTTGAACATAGCCTCCAGAGAGATAACCATGATGTAGTGCTTGTATAAAGTGCGTGGCCTACTGTCTTTATAATTAGCATCTGTTTTTGTGCATAATGAGATGTAATAGCATGATGCCAAAAGTCAAAGAGGTGGTATTATTGGTATTATCATAATGCATAAACCGCATACACCACTATCTGCATTAACCCTTCAGGTGGCAGAAATATGAAGCACACTCGAAAGTATGCCTTAATTGCATTTTGGCACTCAAAGAGATAATAATCATGTTTGTGCTTAATTAAACATTTGCATATTCATAATACTGATTAAGCCACCATAGGCTAACAGACCTATTCATATGCAATTACAGAGGGTGGGGTGACATGATTAGTGATTTGCATTATTATTAACATAGAGCCATAGGGAGAATCATATCTCTCCTCAGAAATAAAGTAACACACAGACTGCAATAGTTTTCCTGTCTCTTATCTAGACATCTAGCCTTTTATTTTCTCACCCCATCCCCCATATAAATATATCTCTAACACATCTTACTCACTTCCTTGTTTTTCAGGATAGCGATGTGTTGTGTACTCCAGTTTCATGTGGTTCAGACTGTGTTTGGCTGTGATCAGGGCCGGATTAACATAGAGGCTGATGGAGCTGCAGCTCCAGGCCCAGGCCCATAGAATGGGCCCATTTTAAAAAAAATAAAACATTTTTTATTTTTTTTTATTTTTTTACACACTACTCTTAGGTTTGCCATCTGACTGGTATTTTACTGGTTTGCCACCTGACTGGTATTTGAGGCTCCCTGGCCGTGCCAGTATTGCAGTAATACCGGCAATACAAATGCAGGTATTTTTCTCAGAATAAATGGAGATTACTCGGCAATACCAGCACCGGCCAGTAGGGGTCACTGTGTGTGGAGAGAGGCAGGGATAGGAAGTTACAGCATATCCCTGCCTCTCTCTACTACTTACTGATCCGTGGGGGAGCAGCAACACAGCACAGAGTCCAGACAGCAGCTCTACAGCTCAGGTAAGAGAGGGATGGGGGGAAAGGCAGCAGGGACACATGGGGACACTGAGACACTAGGGGACACATGTGGACACTGAGACACTAGGGGACACTGAGACACTAGGGGACACATACACTAGGGGACAAATGGGGACACAGACACTAGGGGACCTGGAAACACTGAGACACATGGGGACACTGGAAAACTAGGGGACACTGAGACACATGGGGATGCTGAGACACATGGGGATGCTGTGAGACATAGGGACATTGGGAGACACTGAGACATTGGGACACGGAGACACTATGTCACCATTTCTCCCAGTGTCCCCATGTCCCCCATCCAGTATCGCTAGTGTCTCAGTGTCCCCAAGTCTCCAAGTGTATGTGTCCCATGTCTCTCAGTGTGCCTAGTGTCCCCATGTTTCCCAGTGTCCTTATATGTCCCAGTGTCCCCATGTATATGCCCACAACTGTCCCCATGTCTCCCAGTGTCCCCAAGTGTCTGTCTCCCAGCTAGTGTCCCCTAGTCTCCCAGTGTCCCCATGTCTCTGTGTCCCTTGTGTCTTAGTGTCCCCAAATGTTTCAGTGTCCCATGTCTCCCAGTGTCTGTGTTCCTCCCAGTGTCCCCATGTCTCCCAGTGTCCCCATGTCTATGTCCACAACTGTCCCCATGTCTCCCAGTGTCCCCAAGTGTCTGTCTCCCAGCCAGTGTCCCCTAGTCTCCCAGTGTCTGTGTTCCCATGTCTCTGTGTCCCTAGTGTCTTAGTGTCCCCAAATGTTTCAGTGTCCCCATGTCTCCCAGTGTCTGTGTCCCTAGTGTCTCAGTTTCCCTAAATGTTTCAGTGTCCCCATGTCTCCCGGTGTCCCCATGTCTCCCGGTGTCCCCATGTCTCCCGGTGTCCCCATGTCTCTGTGTCCCCCGGTCTCTCAGTGTCCCCATGTCTCACTGTGTCCCCAGTATCCTAGTGACATGGGGACACACTGAGACATTGGGACACTGGGAGAAATGGGGACACTGAGACACTGGGAGACTAGGGGACTGGGTGACATGGGGACACTGACACTGTGATACATAGGGACACTGAGACACTGGGAGCAATCCATCTATACAGCAGAATCAAACTGTGAGTAGTTTGTTGGTGATTTTACAGAATTTTCTCTGATATCACTCCTTGTGATTATACAAATGATTAAGGCTGGTATTTTGTTCCAAGAAAGGTGGCAACCCTAACTACTCTTCACATACTCTTGGGTCAGGAACACAATCATGTATTTCTGACCCTATTATGTTAAAACCACCACCCTGGCCCCTTCTTGCCTCCCTAAGTATAGTAAAATATAACTTGTATTCAAGTCTCCAGCTGCTGGCTTTGCCTCTGAACTGACTGTCTGCTTACATAATCAGAAGTGGTGGTCTGAGCAAATTACAATACTCCCCCATAGGATTGGCTGAGACTGTCAACTAGGCAGATCAGGAGCAGAGCCAGCACAAGTCCAACAGCATCTCCTCATAAAGATAAATTGAATCAATGCATCTCTATGAGGAAAGTTCAGTGTCTGCATGCAGAGGGTGGAGACACTGAATGGCAGTGCTGCACACTAGGCAGTACTGCCCCACGAGGCACCTCTAGCAGCCATCTAAGGAGTGGCCAGTGGAGTTATTTTCTCTAAAAAGACAGTGTTTACTGCAAAAGGCCTGAATGGAATGATTCTACTTACCAGAACAAAATACAATAAGCTGTAGTTGTTATGGTGACTATAGTGTCCCTTTAAGTTTGGAAGCTTAAGAGGGATGTATGAGAACAAAACTTGTGTGGACTGGCTGACAATAAAATTAGTTTAGGTAATGCAGACGCTGGTCTCTCTAACACAGTGGCATGTCCCCTTTCTTCTACACTCACTACATACACCTTTTCTCTGTCTCAGACTATATACCAGGAACTTCTGCCTGCTAGTAAGACGGTAAGGAGACAAGTGGACCTGTCAGTGCTAGGGGATAATCCTTAGAAAGCATGGAGTGAGCGCATCATTAGACACATTTATGTCAAGCTCAGGGTGCTGCCTTAGTTGGACAGCCTGCAGTATTGGCGGGCAGCCTGACATGCATTCATGCCAGGCTGTCCCTCAAATTCTTTGGACAGACATGCCCCCTTTTTGGGCATGTTCTCCCCTTTTGGCAGGTCTGGTAACGTGATTCGCACACGTGACCCACCCTTTTACCCCGCCCATTGATTTCCTGCTTCACTGGACACTGCTGTTAGGGGTTATGGATTTACTTGAAAGATGAAAGTATAAATTAGAGAGAGATTAGCATAGAGTATGTGTTTTCTTATAGCCGCATCCTATGAGTTTCACTCCAGCACCATCTCCATCAGATACATGACGCTTGGGAGGTATGACTGTTTTAGTGTTTTTGGTCAATAAGATTCCGTAATTAGGCCCATCATAATTGTCAGCACCAGGCCCAGTGTGCTCTTAATCCGGCCCTGGCTGTGATGAAATTATTATTAGCATTTATATAGGGTAGGCTATGTGAGAGCCTCTGCAGGAAACCTGCAACCTTGGGTAAAGCATATCAACTCCAGATAGAGCAACAGAATGGGTTAAGCCCAAGATAGAAAGAGACCACCATGGCAGGAACCCCACAGCAAAGATGAATGGACACGCATTCCCCAAGGGCACAACTGCAAAGACGTCCTTGACTATGGGCAGTGTAAACGAGGCGTCTGTGTGTCAGAGGTGGACTGACAACCCATAGGGCCTCTGAGCAATAAGAGATCATAGAACACCCTTGTGCCCGCCAACTTGCATGCTACATGCATGTAAACCCCGCCCATATAGACGCACCACCCACATGTACATCCTTGTGTTACAGAATGGGTTGTAATGTAAGGGGTAAGGGGTTTAGTGGGGTGGGGGGCAGGAGCTGTAGTGTGTGGGACTATAGCAGGTGTGACTGGGACTGTAGTGGGGGAATAGGGGCTGTAATTGGGGCTTAAAAGCTGTTGTGCGAGTTAGGTGTTGCAGTGAGGGGGTTAGGGGTTGTAATTGGGGGATATAGACTGTAGAGTGGAGGTTGGGTCGATAGGGCTGTGTGTCACGGTAATATACCCCAACACGCAGGAATAGTTCAACAGTCAAGAGACAAGAAACAGAGTTCGTCTTACCGGACCTTAGAATGGCCGGACTAGGACGAGAGAAAGACAGAGTCAGAACAAGCCGAGGTCAAGGGAACTGAGAGACAGCGTAACGTAGAACAAGCCGAGGACTGGTACACAGAGGACAAAACAGCGGATAAGCAAGCAAGGATAAGGAGAGAGCGGAGTCAGGAACAAAGCCAAGGTCAAGCACCAAAAAACCAACTGAACGATACAAGCACTAAAGGGAACTGGACAGAAACCACGATAGGGCAAGGAGCAAGGGAAACAGGTGAGTATAAATACCCTAAGGTTCACTTTGATTGGCCCCTGTCATATCCACGCCCCCAAAACGTGAGTGTATGGGGAATGTGGCCTGACAGGGGCCAATGGGAGACTGATTCTAATTTAGTCTCCCACTGTCCCTTTAAGAGCGCGCCCGAGACGCGCGGCGCGCTCTTAGTGTCGGGCGGGACACGTGACCGCTTCTCGCGGTCACTGCCCGCCTGACTGATTTTATCGTTGGCTGAGCCGCGCGCGGCTCGTGCAGGAGCAGGACCGCGCGCGGCGAGAAGAGAGGACCCCGGCCGGCCCCTGGAGAGGGTAAGTACCGCTACAGTACCCCCCCCTGAAGACACGCCCACTGGGCGGGGAGGAGCAGGCCTGGCAGGAAAACGAGCGTGGAAAGAACGCACAAGGCGAGGAGCGTGAACAGCGTCAGCGGAAATCCAACTGCGTTCCTCAGATCCATAGCCCTTCCAATGTACCAGATATTGGAGGCGACCCCGAAGCAAACGAGAGTCAATTACAGCCGCCACCTCAAACTCCTCATGGCCCTCCACAGAAACCGGAGGAGGAGGAGGGACATGCCGAGTATAACGGTTGCACAGGAGGGGTTTTAACAAGGAGGTATGAAACACGTTAGGAATGCGTAAATTTTTTGGAAGATCCAATGCATACGAGACAGGATTAACCACATGCAAGATACGAAAAGGACCAATAAAACGAGGGGCCAACTTCATAGAAGGCACACGAAGACGAATATTGCGAGTAGAAAGCCAAACCCGGTCTCCCACAGCATAGGATGGAGCCGCCCTGCGATGCTTGTCTGCCTGAACCTTCTGGCAAGCAGCTGAGGCCACCAAAGAACACTGAACCTGCTCCCAAGTATTACGTAGACTAGCCAAATGTTCGTCCAGAGCTGGCATGCCCTGTAAGGAGAATGCAGCTGGAAGAACCACGGGATGCCGGCCATAAACAACGTAAAAAGGGCTGTTAGCGGAGGATTCATGAGCAGCATTATTACGAGCAAACTCAGCCCAAGGAAGAAGGTCAGCCCAATTGTTCTGATGGTGGGACACGAAACAACGAAGATACTGCTCTAGAGATTGGTTGGCACGTTCAGCAGCTCCATTAGACTGGGGGTGGTAGGCTGAAGAAAACGAGAGGGAGATACCCATCTCTGTACAAAACGTTCTCCAGAATCTGGAGATAAACTGGCTACCCCTATCGGACACGATCGAAGTGGGAATACCATGCAACCGAAACACCTCCCTGGCAAAGATAGAGGCAAGTTCCCTGGATGATGGCAATTTGACAAGAGACACAAAATGAGCCATCTTAGAAAAACGATCCACAATCATCAGGATGACAGTTTTACCATTAGAGGGAGGTAATTCAACAATGAAATCCATGGATATATTGGACCACGGTCTCTCGGGTATGGGCAACGGATGTAACAACCCACAAGGAACTCTGTGGGAGGACTTCATACTGGCACAAGTGCTACAGGCATTAACGTAATCGGTGACGTCCTTGCGCAAGGAAGCCCACCAGAAATATCTAGAAACTGCTGAGAATGTCTTAGAAATACCAGGGTGTCCAGCAGTTCTAGTGTCATGATATAATGACAAGATGTCTCGTCTCTCCGGTATATCAACGAATAGCTTATCAGCAGGCCTCTCCCCAGGAGCCAAGTATTGTTTAGCCTGAATAGCTTGTAAGAGAGAAGACGAAATGGAAAGAACAGTAGTCGCTATTATTCTGTCAGGCGGAATGACAGGGGTAACATCGACCTCGAGTTTGTCAGTAGTCTCGAATTGTCTGGACAGAGCGTCAGCTTTAGTATTACGATCACCCGGTCTGTATGTGATTATGTAATTAAAACGAGACAAAAACAGAGACCACCTGGCCTGCCTAGAAGACAATCTTTTTGCTTCACTAAGGTAAGAGAGGTTTTTATGATCCGTTAAAATGAGGATGGGATCCCTAGTACCCTCTAGCAGATGTCTCCATTCCTTGAGCGCCAAAATGATAGCAAGGAGTTCACGATTGCCTACATATAATTCCTCTCTGCTTTGGACATCTGTCTGGAAAAGAAGCCACAAGGGTGTAACGGCTTTTCAGGTGAATCTCTTTGAGACAAGATAGCACCTACCCCTATCTCAGAAGCATCAACTTCAAGAATAAAGGGCAGTGAAGGGACAGGATGCTGTAAAACAGGAGCAGAGGCAAATGTAGCCTTCAAGAATTCAAAGGCCTCGAGTGCTTCTGGTTTCCAGACATGAGTATTACCATCCTTCTTGGTCATTCTGGTTATAGGCGCAACAATGGCAGAAAACCCTTTAATAAAACGCCTATAATAATTAGAGAACCCCAGAAAACGCTGAATGGCTTTCAAACCCTGGGGTAGAGGCCATTCCATAATGGCAGACAGTTTCTTGGGATCCATACGAAAACCCTTGGCCGAGATTATATAACCCAAGAATTGGACTTCAGATTGATCAAATGAACATTTTTCGAGTTTGCAATAGAGACCGTTAACCAGAAGAGTTCTCAACACTAATTTAACATGCATGTGATGAGTCTGTAAATCAGTAGAATAAATTAATATGTCGTCCAAGTATACTATAACGAATGTATGTATAAATTGACGTAGGACATCATTAATAAATTCCTGAAAAACTGCTGGGGCGTTACAAAGACCAAAGGGCATCACAGTGTACTCGTAGTGGCCACTCCTGGTATTGAAAGCGGTCTTCCACTCGTGATCCTTTTTGATACGTATGAGATTGTAAGCACCCCTAAGGTCCAATTTAGTAAAAACTGTGGCCTGTTTAAGCCTATCAAAGAGTTCTGTGATCAAAGGTATGGGGTACGCATTTTTGACGGTGATTTTATTTAGGCCCCTATAGTCAATACAGGGCCTTAATTCGCCATCTTTCTTAGATACAAAGAAGAAACCCGCCCCTGCCGGGGAAGAGGATCTTCTTATAAATCCCTTCTCTAGAGATTCCTTAATATATTCCTCCATAACCAGATTCTCCTGAGGAGATAAAGGATATATTCTCCCTTTGGGAGGCA
Organism: Pelobates fuscus; assembly: GCF_036172605.1. Taxonomy (NCBI): domain Eukaryota; kingdom Metazoa; phylum Chordata; class Amphibia; order Anura; family Pelobatidae; genus Pelobates; species Pelobates fuscus. The sequence continues at coordinate 124,041,463 of NC_086318.1, read as the reverse complement.
TCGTACCAGGTAATAAATTAATTGCACAATCGTAAGGCCTGTGAGGTGGCAATCTTTCCGCCTCCCTTTTATCAAAAACAGATTTAAGAGACAGGTACTGAGAGGGTATGACCGTAGGCACGGGAGGAATATTAGTAGAATTCAAAGGGGTGACTTTAACAATACAAGACTCTTGGCAAGAATCACTCCAAGAAACTATTTGTCCTGACTCCCAATCAATGGTGGGATTATGAGTACGTAACCAAGGATACCCTAACACGAGGTGAGAGGAAGGAGAAGTAATGATCTGAAACCGAATGGTCTCAGAGTGTAACACCCCTGTAGACATATGTAGTGGAACAGTTTCATGTGTGATAACTGGAGAGCAAAATGGTCTACCATCTATGGCCTCAACGGCCAAGGGTGTCTCCTTCTCTCTGGTGGGTATGTTATTCTCCTTGACAAAACTGGAATCAATAAAGTTTTCGGCCACTCCGGAATCAACCAGGGCTAGTATATTCCCTGCTATGCAGTTACTATCAAGGTGCAGGGAAACAGGAAGAAGTAATTTATTAAGAGGCAAATGTGAGGACTGTGATGTCACACCCAAGGCCAGTCCTCTATACGGTCTTAGGTGCGATAGTTTCCCGGACGCACGGGACATTCTTGTCTCATATGACCCCTCCTACCACAATAAAGACAAAGTCCCTCCTTTCTCCTATAAAGCTTTTCAGCGTCAGTAAGTTTAGCAACCCCTAACTGCATAGGTTCCTCCTCAGAACCTTTAGATCCCTCGGGAGTCTCAGCTCTAGGGGAGTTAAAGGGAACAAAATGTCTATTTCTGGACCTGGTATATAACCTGTCACGGATCCTGTTATCTATATCGATAAGATAGTCAATCAGGTCCTCCAGGGGTACAGGGAGGTCCTTAGCTGCTACCTCATCCAACATAGTTTCAGACAGACCTTCCATAAACGCGGTAGTAAGCCCATTATTAGTCCAATCTACCTGTGAGGCAAGGGTACGGAACTGAATAGCATAATCGGCTACAGATTTAGATCCTTGCTTTATTCTCATTAATGCCCTGGCGGCGTTTTTTGACCTTTTAGTCGTGTCAAATGTTCTACGAAACGCTGTGAGGAAGCTAGTGAAGTCGTGTACCATAGGCCCATTAGCCTCCCAAATAGGATTTGCCCATTCTAGTGCCTTATCCGTAAGTTGGTGCATAAGAAAACCCACCTTAGATCTATCAGTGGGAAATGAACGTGGGTACATTTCAAAGTGGAACTCCACTTGATTAAGGAATCCCCTACATGTCTTAGCGTCCCCTCCATACCTAGGTGGCGGGGTTAGATGTGCTGAAGCATTAGGCATATTAGCAGTGTCTGGTATAGGGTTTACAGGAGGCGCAGGTACAGGTACCGGAGCTGACCTGGATAACAGTGTCTGGATGGCTTGAGCCATTTGATCCATACGGTGATCCTGTTCTGCGAATCTAGCCTCATGAGTGGCCATCTGTTGTCCTAAACCTGCGGGGTCCAAGGCCCTATCGTAATGTCACGGTAATATACCCCAACACGCAGGAATAGTTCAACAGTCAAGAGACAAGAAACAGAGTTCGTCTTACCGGACCTTAGAATGGCCGGACTAGGACGAGAGAAAGACAGAGTCAGAACAAGCCGAGGTCAAGGGAACTGAGAGACAGCGTAACGTAGAACAAGCCGAGGACTGGTACACAGAGGACAAAACAGCGGATAAGCAAGCAAGGATAAGGAGAGAGCGGAGTCAGGAACAAAGCCAAGGTCAAGCACCAAAAAACCAACTGAACGATACAAGCACTAAAGGGAACTGGACAGAAACCACGATAGGGCAAGGAGCAAGGGAAACAGGTGAGTATAAATACCCTAAGGTTCACTTTGATTGGCCCCTGTCATATCCACGCCCCCAAAACGTGAGTGTATGGGGAATGTGGCCTGACAGGGGCCAATGGGAGACTGATTCTAATTTAGTCTCCCACTGTCCCTTTAAGAGCGCGCCCGAGACGCGCGGCGCGCTCTTAGTGTCGGGCGGGACACGTGACCGCTTCTCGCGGTCACTGCCCGCCTGACTGATTTTATCGTTGGCTGAGCCGCGCGCGGCTCGTGCAGGAGCAGGACCGCGCGCGGCGAGAAGAGAGGACCCCGGCCGGCCCCTGGAGAGGGTAAGTACCGCTACACTGTGTAACGGAACCTTCCGTTGAAGGATGCTCCTAGCGCTTCCTGAGGACTCGAAGCACTGCAGCAGACACCACAACCACTGCAGACTGGAGCATCCAGGACTGTGTGGGGAAGACCTCTCCTCCAAGGAGAGCGTATCAGGAACAAGCTCTTAAAAGAGCTAAGTGATTCAAGCTCAGGGTGTATGCAGAGCATAGCAATCCCCAGTGTGATTATAGCAGCTCCCTCCAATAACGAGACAAGGCTACATTTTGAGGGATCAAGAAGAACTATCTAAAACTTTATTTTACTTGGGACTAGGCAACATACAGTGACTTATTATAACACAATGGCATATTTTTAAATATATTTAACAATATTTAACAGAAAATATCTCACATGCCTGCAGAATTAGCAATATCCAAATCTACCCGAATATGCAAATGAACCAGTCTTGCTATTCAGGTAGTGCATATTGCTGTTATTAAAACATTAAAACATAAGAGAAATAAAGCAACCTACATAAATAGTCTGTCTGAAGGTAGAATAGGGGCTTTAAAGCCAAATACATCAAAGAGTCATAGTCACAGGGGAGGAGGCTGGCAAGCAGGCCTCTCCAGGACCAAGTGGCGAAGGGCACTTCGTCACAGGCTGTAATGGGGATAGGACCTGTAATGGTCGCAGGGGAGCACAGCTCCTGCACACAACGACCCTATAATGCCCATAAACCACGATTTTAATCACATACCTCACCCATAAATGCGACCCTCGACAGATAAGGGCTGCCGGAACCGGGGAGAGGCTTGCTCACTGAGTTTTAGTCCCCCGGAGGGGAGATCTCTGCAGCAACAGGCGGGACCTTTCCTGGCGGTGAGTGGAGTGGACGGCCGCCCCTCCACTATCCTGCCTACTGGAGCCCGACAGACAAGCTGCACCTGTGCAGACCCGGTCCCAGTCCCCCCCCCCTCTGGGCCAGGGGGGTGATCCCGGTCCCACCTCACAGCCGCACTGGGGGGGCCACGATATACCAAGCCACAACGAAGGCCCGAAGCCTAAATCTAAGAGGCCACGAGTGAAAGAGCCCATCCACAGAGCCCGGAACAGACCGCTGATCCCAGCTGGACAGACAGGCCAGGAACCCAGCAGCGAGTAAGCATTGTGGGGCCCCTAAAATACATTTATACTCAGAGGCAGATGGGGGAAGGGGCAAAGCAAATGGCGGCACCGCAGACACCACTACCGGCGCCAGACACCGAGCCGCATAAGAGGGCCCCGCACGCTCAAGCACAACGCACCCCGTAACAGCATACCACAATGCCGAACAACCACCGGCCGAACACACGACAGCACTCTTACCTCCTGGCTGCGAGCAGCAGCTATTGGAAGCCGGGCAAGGTATCACGCCACTGCCATACACTCTCCCCTCTCTTTCCCACATGGAGGGTGAGCTGTAAGGAGCCCAGCACACAACACCCTAGTCCTTGACCTGGTCCAGATCGTGATGGACTTATACCTAAGACACTTGAGGCCCTACAGAAGCAGCTTTGGATGAAGCCCGACCAGAAGGGGGACTTTCCCAATCTCCCCAGTTAACCCAGGGGATGACTCCTATAATCTTAACTCATAGTACCTGCTAAATCAACAGTTTTTCTTTTTTGTTTATCTCTCCTTCTACTTTTTTATTTTCCATATCTGAAGGCACTCTCAATAATCAAACAGTCAGTTAGCATATTCAAATTCAGCACCCTTGTGGGTTCAAGTTAACCTGATCAGCACAGCATGTTAACCCCTCATGTATCATTACCTACCTTATTGAGCTTACTCTTAGGCACACAGCCTGTAAAACTAACACCAAGACATGTTATCATCCAACTCTTTACATATGTGACATGTTAGAAAACTTGAGCCTGTTTATAATATGCAAATTAAGCCTACACACTTAAGCGCTGTTGTGATGTTATTAAGTTGATTTGTACTCACATGCACAACAAAATAAAGAATTTATAAAAAAAAAAAAAAAAGTTATTCCTGCACCTTGTGTCTTACTTTGGGCAGGGAGGGGGGAATCCTGATCCATAGTGAACCTGTGGGAGGAACACTTTATAGCTTCCCTGTTGGTCCAGTATATCTGGTTTCTTGAGCTCCTGTGTTGACGTATTGCATGGTAACCCAGAGAAACATTACACACCAGGGCTCACGGAAGCAATCTTGGTCTGGGTGTGGGTACTGGGTCTGGGCCTGATAAGTGCAGACAATCAAGGGTGAATGCTAGAGAACACAATAAAAGCCCACATTGAGGACATAGACAAGTATATGAGAGCCCACCTCCATGGACTCTGGTTCACAAACGTTAACACAGACAGAGTACTACTCATGAGCCACCGATGAGAAATATGTCATTCTAGATTGACTGACTTCCTTGAATCCAACTCTCTCGTTGACCCACTTAAGTCTGGATTCCGCACTTGTCACTCTGTCAAAACATCGCTGACCAGAGTAAACAATGCTTTATTTGTTACTAAATCCAGTGGTTGCTACTCTCTTCTCATCCTCTTCGCACCTTGGTAACACCCCCTGCTTCCTCTCCTGCAAATGGCTCATCCAAAAAACTAGCCCGTCCCAGTACACTATTCTAGTAACCTACTTTTTCCGGTACATGAAATACATCCTTCCCTTACTTCTTGTGTCACTTTATCCCATTCCCTGTAGAATCCAAGCTCATTTGAGCAGGGCTCTCAACCCCTTCTGTTCCTGTGTATCCAATTCGTCTTGTTGTAAATACATGTCTATTAATCTACTTATTATACGGTGCTATGGAATTCAGCGGAAACAAAGAAACAGAAATAATATTCCTCCTCATTTCCATTGTGTGTCCTGGATGTGTCTGAACTGAGCAGGATTGCAAAGTCACTTGCTAAATATTTAGAATACATTTAAAAAGAAAATGGAGCATGAAAAAGGTTAAAACATGTAACAGGTGAGTTTCAATGGTGTAATTTCAAGGGAAACGACAGTTCCCATACAAGGTCCAAAGCAAAAACTAGTACTTGGCCTACTTACAGTGTGATGGGATAAGGTAGGGTGTTGCACAGGAGAAGCCCTGGGTTAGACCTGAGCAGTAAGAGAGAACAGAGGATAAGAGAAGGTCATTAGTAGAGTAAAATGATTCACCATGTTTGTGAATTAAAGAGGAAATGTACAGAGAGATGCGATTGTTGAAGGTTTTGTATATTAGATTCCGTAGTTTAAACTGGATACTGATGGGTACAAAAAGCCAATGCAAGGACTTACAAAAGGGATGATTAGGAGGGTGGGTGTGGAAGCCTTGCAATGAGGCAGTGCAAGTATCAGGAAGGCTGCGGACTATTACTCTTCAGTATTATAATACACTCTCATGTATATCCTGTATATCAGGAAGACAGCCACTAGAGGTTGCATTAACCCTGCAATGTAAACATAGCAGTTTCTCTTAACCCCTTAAGGACCGCTGACGGTTCAGGACCGTCAGCGGCAAAACGTGCGTTTGGACCGCTGACGGTCCTGAACCGTCATAACGGTTTTGGGCAACTTACCTGATCGCCGTCGGTCCCACGGCGGCGATCAGCTCTCCTCCCGGTCCAGGGGGACTGCCTGTCTGCCCGGGCAGTCCCCCCTCGGCAGATCAGGACCCCACGGCCATGTGATCACTCGATCACATGACCGCAATAGGGGTCTTTGTATCTGCCTGCAGGGGGACTGTCTGTGCTGACAGACAGTCTCCCTGCAAGTAAAAAATCAAAAAAATAAAGTGTAAAAAAAAAGAAATCAGTGAAAAAAAATAATAATATGTGTATATATATATGATATATATACATGTATTATATCTATATATACCTATATATAATATATGTATATATATAATATATATAATGTCACACTAAGTGTATTTTTATATTTATATATACGTATATTAATATAAAAATACACTTATATTTAAATTACACACGAATATATACAATATATATAATTACTATATATATGGTATATATAGATTATTATAAAATACAAATAATATGTTAATAAAAATAAATAACAAAAAATAAAAATAATTTTTAATAATTAAAAAAAAATTATATATATATATTCAATTTTATTCTAACAGTATTTTGATATTGATATATATATATTTATATCAAAATACACTTAGAATGTAATGATATATATATATCTATGTATAAATAAATAAATAAAAATAATAATACGAAATATACATATGTCCACATACAAAATTACATTAATAATTTCATAAATATACACGTAGACGTCAAATATATAAATATGTATATATATTAAAATTCTACGTGCATATTTATGTAATATTTTTACCTAATTAAGTAATTTTAATGATTGCAATTTGAGGGACCTGCCTGCCAACCCAGGCCAAAAGTCCAGATAATTTAATTTGCTAGCACTGTGCTTAACCCTGTAACTTTCTATGACACCCTAAATCCTGTACATGGGGGTACTGTTTTACTCGGGAGACTTCGCTGAACACAAATATTAGTGTTTCAAAACAGTAAAACATATCACAGCGATGATATTGTCAGTGAAAGTGAAGTTTTTTGCATTTTTCACACACAAACAGCTCTTTCACTGAGGATATTATTGCTGTGATATATTTTACTGTTCTGATACACTAATATTTGTGTTCAGCGAAGTCTCCTGAGTATAACAGTACCCCACATGTAGAGGTTTTATAGTGTTTGTGAAAGTTACAGGGTCAAATATAAGCAAAAAAAAAAGGGTATGAACATCGATTTTGATATAGTATGTTTTTTATGATTTGTATGACATAATTTTTTATGATATGAAGGTAGTTTTATCATGACGAAACTATATACATATATATTTTTTGTTTTTATGTTTCTCTCTTATATTGTATACAGCATCTTTTATTTAAGTTTAGGTTTTATATGGATAACATGTCCCGATGATAATTTACTCTTGTTTTATCCCATTTTTTCTTAATGAATTGTGCTATCCATTTCCTCCGCGAGGCCACTCCTACCCGAGCACTGGAACGCATTTGCGTTCCAACAGAGTGTGAGGAGAGGAGTTTCCCGCGAGAGACTGGTTCTGAGCAGCCTATTGGCCCTACAGATGCACTTTCGATAGGCGGCCGTGAAGCACGTGACCGCCTCTGATTGGCCGACGGAAAAGACTTGTTTCTCGGCGGGACATTTAAAAGAACGGAAGATCATGGAGTGTACTTCACCAGCCGGATGCCCCTGACGAAGTCTAAGGACGAAACGCGTAGGGCGGCAGGAATACTTTACATTACGGACTTTTAATTTGTATTTTAAAGTTTTTATTTTGTTCGTGCTTCTTCCACTTGAGTTCCTGAATTTCCACCTTGGGATCCATTGAGAAGTTGACAACGATATTTGATGGGCTTTTAACTTCCTGGCATTTTGTAAGTGCATACAAATAAAGTGTTTCCTCTATCCTCAAAGTGGTACACTATGTTCTTTTATTTTTTCCTTTAAGCGAAATCCTTGGGAAAAAGAGATTCCATTGATCCTCCTGTCTACGCTCAATGTGATTATACTGGGAGATTTTGTATTATACATTAGGGTCAAATATAAGGCTTGATTTAACTTTTTTTTTTTTTATTGAAATTTGTCAGATTGGTTAGGTTGCCTTTGAGAGCGTATGGTAGCCAAGGAATGAGAATTAGCCCCATGATGGCATACCATTTGCAAAAGAAGACAACCCAAGGTATTGCAAATGGGGTATGTTCAGCCTTTTTTAGTAGCCACTTAGTCACAAACACCGGCCAAAGTTAGCGTTTTTTGCATTTTTAACACACAAACAAATATAAATGCTAACTTTGGCCAGTGTTTGTGACTAGGTGGCTACTAAAAAAGACTGGACATACCCCATTTTAAATACCCTGGGTTGTCTACTTTAAAAAATATGTACATGTTAGGTGTGTTTCGGGGATTTATGACAGATAACGGTGTAACAATGTCACTATTGATACATTTAAATTATATATATATTGAAACAGCAATTTCCTACTTGTATTTATAGGCCTATAACTTGCAAAAAAAAGCAATAAAGCATGTAAACACTGGGTGTTTTTAAACTCGGGACAAAATTTTGAATCTATTTAGCAGTTTTTTTCATTATCTTTTGTAGATAAGTAAAAGATTTTTCAAGTAAAAGTCCAAAAACATGTTTTTTTTTTTTTTTTCCCACCATATTTTATTATTTTTTTAAAATACAATATATGACATAATATAAATACTGGTATGTAAAGAAAGCCCTTCTTGTCGTGAAAAAAACCAATATATAACTTGTATGGGAACCGTAAATGAGAGAGCGGAAAATTACAGCTAAACACAAACACCACAAAAGTGTTAAAACTGCTCTGGTCCTTAACGTACAAACATCGCAAAAACAGGCCGGTCCTGAAGGGGTTAAACTGCTATGTTTACATCTGAAGGGTTAAAACCTAGGGGCTCATTGAGCTGAAGTGGTCTGGGTGACTATAGTGTCCCTTTAAGCATGTCCGCTTGTATTAACACTCCAGTTTTAATCCTTAATGACATTCCATCATCAGACATTCCATCATCAGAATATGGTCTGTAAAGTATATACCGTAATAAGGTATAGTATTGCGTAAAATCTCTGGCTTATTCAACAGTCCTATAGAGCACAATTGTCGATTCAGGAATGTTGTGTTTTAGGATCCCTAAAGACCAGATTGTTATGATGGCAAGACCATTCTTGGTCCCTAAGTGAGACAAAAAAGCATGGATCTGTTTATCCTTAAGGGGCTTGATAAATACCAGCTGATAGGGAGAGATACATACAAAACATTCAAGGTATACTAGATGCATGTGCAGCTATAACCCTGACAGCCACCACACAATACAATATTTTCATGAGTGTTTACACTAGAGCCATTCATTTAATACTCCCCCCTCTATGTACAGACAGTTATTTGGATATCTATTAGTTTGCTTCAGTTAACGTCAGTATATTTTTCCCATACTTTTAGTGTGATTGGATGATATTTTATATCAAAGGAGGTTGTGATGCATATTTATTGTACGTTTCCCTCAGAGTCTATGCCTTTTTATTGCGTATTTATAATTTGAAATTAAGTCGTTGGTGCATCCATTGTGTTTTCAGTCACCATAACCCACATACCAAGTGCATTGCTGTCTGTAAGATGCATGCAAATTGCTGGTGTCACTTTAGGATGGATCCAGGTTCTAATGACTCAAACACAATCTAGTAACAAGAGTGGTGTGTCTGGATGGATCTGTTTCACAACAATTTGATGCTATTGTGTCAATCTCAGTGATTGGTTTGCCCAGAGCATGATGTCACTGGTACATCATTATTGGTAAGTGCCCTCATCTGGAGTGTTGGTTAAAAAAAAAACAGACATTGATGCAGGTGTGTCAGTATTAGAAGGGTACCTTACAACACTATGCTGATAAATCCTAGAATTAGATAAGATAATACATTGACATTTTAAAACCAGCGGAGGTATAAAAGATTTACAGCCCCTTGGCCAGCATGTTAGAATGCACTCACTAATATTTGGAAAACCAAGTGCAATCGTGCTGTAATCTGCTATTGAGACATTAGTTAACCAGCCAGATTGGAAATACCCAGTCTGACGTGCAACATCAATACTGTATCATCAGTGAACAGGCATTTTGATGTTTACTGATGGGAGTGGGTTAGTGAGTCAAAAATCTTATCCCCAGGAATGTAAAACCAATGTTTTGATCAATTGTAGGTGCATAAAATTATAAACAAAATAACTTTTTGATGAACCTCTGTGCTGGTGGTTCTTAAGCCAATCCTCAAGACACACCAACAGATCAGAAGGTATGCGTCACCCGAATGTTAGTGTGCTTTGAGGACACATGTAACTCAAAATATTATAGGGTAGAATATTTGGAGCTCAATGCTAAACACATACATCACCTATTACGGAATGCTTTGGAAACCGATAAATAAGTGCTATTTAGCAGAATTAGTGAATTACATGTTAACTGTGCTGATTGATGAATAACAAACTGAAAATTAATTTTCAGTGACTCGGTTGCATTAAATGAAACAACTGGGCTTATTAAACCAGAAATAGTGGAAAGTTGCCAAGGGATTGTTGAATTTTAGTACGAATTAGCTGCAGTAGAATAATTCTCCAATTAGGCGATTTTAGAGGCTTGAGTATTCTAAAATTTGCAATTTCACTAACAGTTCTCTATTATTCTCCTTTTAGTGACTACTTAAAAAACATTAAATATCTAGAATTTCTACAACTAAAGAGCACTATTTCACAGGATTTGTATTTCTTAGTAAAATACAGTTCCCGTCTGCTTGTTTTTTTTGCTTTTTTTTTTTATTTTAGTTTTTTCAATCATTCAATGGCAGTCTAACTTATATTAAATGCATGGAGCAATAAGACGATGTTGCAGCTAATTATTACTCCCAGATGCCTGGTTGTGTAAAGAAGTAATTCCTGGTAGAAGGGGAAACAGATGAAAATCCTAAATCTAATAACTAGAGAGACAATGAAACATAAAATAATTAACACAGGCAACACTTACTAGGAAGTAACAAAAATAACTTTAATTTCCTGATAGGTCCACAACATCATTAACCAATGTGTTAGTGCCTCCTCTCACAGCAGAATGCATAGGAAGCAGTACTCTGCAATTAGTGTAAATAGAACTTTTTACCTGGCAGTCTTTTTCCTCTCCTTCACAGCAGGACTGTGCTGCTTACTATGCCACTATCTTTGTAGGCCCAGCCAAGGTTCAGCCTCTATTCACTGAAGATCCAGCAAACAGCATATATGCAAGTTGGTCCTTGTGTGTATCCTTTTTAGTGACTGGGGTCTGACCTAAACTCTCTCCTTGAGGAGATGACCGTGGTACATGAGTTGCACAGGCATTCCAAAAGTCCCGATTAAAGCAGGACAGTTCTGAGTTTCAGGTTCTGCCCCGACTTAGTTCCCTGGTGTCACATTTTTGGGGACAGCAGGGAACTGTCCCCAACAAGCATAACATGAGTGCATAGTTATCTAATGTGCACTTTGTTCAGGATCCTTGCAGGATCTCCCTCAGTGGACTGGGGTTCAGCCTCCTAACCTGAAGCTTAGAATATTTCGTGAGCCGGGCCAGGTGCTCCTACCATTGGGATAATAACCAAAATGAAGGTTGGTAATTGTCTTAGCAAATAATGGTACATTGTGCACAAAAAATACATGAACACTATAGATGTTACTATCAGATTATTTGAACTGCAAGTCACAGTCTGCTCACTGATCAGGAAAATCTGTTGAACTTTGGAATGTCCTGCTGACTGATAACAAGCTGTTTATATTATGGTCAAAAACAGTTCATTTTTTTTCAAATATTACCGAATTTTTAAAAATGTAATACTTCTGCTTTGCCATACACCCAGAGACAGGGATCATACCGTCCATGCACAACACAGCAGTGCTCCAGGTAATTCTCCAAAGTGTGAGTCTGTTCTCTGCATGTATTAATCATAATTTTTTACAAACTGAGCTATTATCCATCTACTGTATAAAGACTAAATATGTTTATGTAGATTCTTGCACACACTATACTACAAGATTATTTGAAAACACTCACTATATCTTTAACCCTTTTTATGCAGCATTTCTCATTGTGTGTATTACTTCGTATTTGTACCACAAGGTTTTAGCCTGCGTAGCCAAAAATCCTTGCACCAGCCCTGAGTACGTCTGTGTGTGTGTGTCAGTATGTCTGTGTGTGTGTGCCAGTTTATCTGTCTGTGTGTGTGTCAGTATGTCTGTCTATGTGTGTGCTAGTATGTCTGTCTGTGTGTGTGCCAGTTTGTCTGTCTGTGTGTCAGTATGTCTGTCTATGTGTGTGCAAATATGTCTCTCTGTGTGTGCCAGTTTGTCTGTGTGTGTGTGTGTGTCAGCCAGAATGCCTGTGTGTGTGTGTGTGTGTGTCAGTATGTCTGTCTGTGTTAGTCAGTATGCCTGTAACAGTGTGTGTGTGTGTGTCTGTAAGTGAGTGAGTGTGTGTGTGTGTTTGTTAGTGTGTGTCAAATCAGCAAGTGTGTGTGTGCGTGTCAATGAGTGTGTCTGTTTAGGTGACTGCCCCCCCCCCCCCTTTCAATCACATGGGAAATGTGTTTTTACTCTCCTTTTGGTGCAATGGCCACTTGACTGGATTTCCCCCCAGGCCTAAGGCTGACAGCCCTCCCCTGACTGTGTGTATATGTGTATGAATCAGTGTGTGATGCCTCAACATCTGTTTCTCTCTTAATCCCCCTTCCTCTATCTGTACGCTTCTACTTTCCACGTCAGCAGTTTTTTCTCTTACCTCGATTCATATCACCTCCTCTCATTCATAGGACTCACTACTCTAACTCTCAGCACTCTATTCATTGTCTCAGATCCAAATCAACTCATCTAAAAACCCAATTTATGTATTATTTCTTAGTCACTGAGTATTAAAACCTTAATCCAGCACCATGTTCCCTGATCTCAGCATTTATTTATTCCTCACACATTTCTCATTCCTGCTTCTCAGTGAAGCTAAACTCAAGAGGTAGGGAATTGCCCAGAGCACTTGTTTTGCAAAGACTTATCATTGAGCTCCACTGGGGAGTCTGTGATTGGACAGCCACAGAAAGTCTGGGCGGGGTTAGAAAGGGAGGGCTTGCAAAGGCCGCAGACAAAAGAAATACAGCTTTTACAAGCTGTTTTAGATATGCCTCCAATGACAAAAGATGCAAAATTAAATAAATGCATGTTTTCATTGGCGGTAAATCTACTAAACAGTTATTTTAAATGTTTTGTATTTTGGGAATGGAGTGTCCCTTTGATAAGCAGCGTGGCAGCATGAGCTTATATACACACAAACCATATTAGTCCGGGTAAGGGGCTTGCCAGTTGCTATCGCCTTGTGGTTGAGTTTGGATTGTGTTGCGCCCTGGGCTGGCAAGTCCTTTCCCTTTGGGAATCTGGTCGAGCAGTGCATGTTTACCATGTTATGGCCCGGCTAGGGAAGTACGTGAGTTGGTGCTGAAGCCGTATCCCCTGTCTTGTATCCTATGCTAGTATGTATTTGTTGTGATGTTGGCTGCAAGGAAAGGATGAGTACAAGGGTATAGTATCTACCGGCAGCCGGGGAGGCGTTTTCGTGACCCTTAATTGGGGTCTTCTGTGCAGAGGGTTTGCGTGCCATGGGGGTTTGTAGGTATCTAGCATGGGAGGGCTATCTGTGGTTCCCCATCTACACTGTCCCTTCTAATACAAGGGTGTACTAGATCCCCAAGAGTTTTTGGGTGTGTGGTGACTCTGAGGCATAACTAGTTATGTGAGCATGGTTTCCAAGGGGGCTATTTACTCAATTCGCCATCATCCATAGAGTTGTAGAGGAGAGGGAGAGAATAGTGGTCGTCTTCCATCCTAGTGGGTTGGTGTTCCGCCCGCTGGTCTGGGTGCAGGGGGGTTGTTGGAGGAGGGTAGAGGTGTGGATATGGGTAGGGCTGATGATGAGGTAAGGGATGAGGAAGGGTGAGAGAGAGAGAGAGGAAAAAACTACCTAAAGGAAGGGGATGTGGGGGGGGGGGACTTGGTCCAGTATTGTATAATGATTTGGGGCAAGTTCTCTAGTACGCACTTGTTCCGTTTGCATCCCAGAGGTCTCATATTTTTTTAAATGTTTTGTAGGAGTCGTGGATTTATGCGGTAAGCTTGTAGAGATCTCGTGTCTTGTTTATTTTGCGTGTGACTGTTGCCATCATGGGTATACGATGGTCGGCCCAGAGTTCTGCATATTGCCCATCGCGCTGCTAGGTTAATAAGTGCAGTGAGTTTATTTTCACACCTGGTGAGAGCGTTGGACGGTTTGGAGAGTAACATCATCCAGGGGTCCCTGGGTACGGGTTTTGTGATGACTTGCTTTAGTAATAAATCGACTTCTGCCCAGAAGGGCTTGAGTTTGGGGCAGTTCCACCAACAGTGTAGGCAGGAGCCTGTTTCTCTACACATTTTCCAACAAAGGTTGATGGAGAGTCATCCCATTTTCTGAAGTAGGTATCGTCAGGTACTAGCGGTATAGTGTATTGTATGCAGGTTCCTTGTGAGTGACGCATACTGTAAGGGAGACTATCGCTTCCCAGATATCCGATTAGTCGCTTGGGTCGTCCGCAGGACCTTGGTGGCTTTCCCATGCCGGTATATATGTGAGGCAGGGCCGGCGCGTCCATAAGGCGGCACAGGCGGCCGCCTTAGGGCGCACGGGCTCTGGGGGCGCAAGATTTCAGTGACCGGCAGGAGGGAAGCTCTCCCTCCTGCCGGGCCACCATCTCGGCCCCCGGTGCTGTGTGCGGCTGTGCTGAGATCAGACGCGGCGAGGGAGCTCTAACCTCTTTGCTCTGCTCCCTCGCGCGCTGCCTGTCTGCTGATACCGCGGGAGCCGGAATATGACGTCATATTCCGGCTCCCGCGGTATCAGCAGACAGGCAGCGCGCGAGGGAGCAGAGCAGAGAGGTTAGAGCTTCCTCGCCGCGTCTGATCTCAGCACAGCCGCACGCCGCCCAGCAGCCCCACTGGACCCCAGGGAAGTATTCATCATCCACACCAGCTCTCCAGGTAGGGAGGCTGGGTGGAAAATATTTATTTATAAAATAATTAGTGAGTGTATGTGTGTGAGTGTGTGTGTGAGTGTGTGTGTGTATGTGTGTGAGTGTGTGTGTCTGTGTGTGTGTGAGTGTGTGTGTGTGTGTGTGTGTGTGTGTGTGTGAGTGTGTGTGTGTGAGTGTATGTGTGTGAGTGTATGTGTGTGAGTGTATGTGTGTGTGTGAGTGTATGTGTGTGACTGTGTGTGTGAGTGTGTGTGTGTGTATGTGTGTGAGTGTGTGTGTCTGTGCATGTGTGAGTGTATGTGTGTGAGTGTATGTGTATGTGTGTGTGTGAGTGTGTGTGTGTGTGTGTGTGTGTGTGTGTGAGTGTATGTGTGTGCGTGTGTGTGTGTGAGTGTATGTGTGTGAGTGTATGTGTGTGAGTGTATGTGTCTGTGTGTGTGTGAGTGTGTGTGTGAGTGTATGTGTGTGAGTGTATGTGTGTGAGTGTATGTGTGTGAGTGTGAGTGTATGTGTCTGTGTGTGAGTGTGAGTGTATGTGTCTGTGTGTGTGTGTGAGTGTATGTGTCTGTGTGTGTGTGTGTGTGTGTGAGTGTATGTGTGTGTGTGAGTGTATGTGTCTGTGAGTGAGAGCGTGTGCGTCTGTGAGTGACAGAGTGTGTGCTTCTGTCAGTGACAGCGTGTGCGTCTGTGAGTGACAGAGTGTGTGCTTCTGTGAGTGACAGCGTGTGCGTCTGTGAGTGACAGCGTGTGCGTCTGTGAGTGACAGCGTGTGCGTCTGTGAGTGACAGTGTGTGCGTCTGTGAGTGACAGTGTGTGCGTCTGTGAGTGACAGTGTGTGTGCGTCTGTGAGTGACAGTGTGTGTGCGTCTGTGAGTGACAGAGTGTGTGCGTCTGTGAGTGACAGAGTTTGTGCGTCTGTGAGTGACAGAGTGTGTGCGTCTGTGAGTGACAGTGTGTGCGTCTGTGAGTGACAGTGTGTGCGTCTGTGAGTGACAGTGTGTGCGTCTGTGAGTGACAGAGTGTGTGTCTGTGAGTGACAGTATGTGTCTGTGAGTGACAGAGTGTGTGTGTGTGAGTGCGTCTGTGTGTGTGCATGTGAGTGTATGAGTGTGTCTGTCAGTGTATGATGAGTGTGTTTGTCAGTGTATGAGAGTATGTTTGTCATTGAGTCTGTGTGTGACTATCAGTGTGTCTGTCAATGAGTGTCAATCAGTGTGGGTCTGTCAGTGTCAATGAATGAGTGTGTGTCAGATCAATGAGTCTGTGTCTGTCAGTGACGTCTGTGTGTTTGTCATTGAGTGTGTGACTGTCAGTGTGTACAGAGTGTAGCGGAGCGCGGTACAGGAGCTTCTGTTTCCTGTACCTGGCCAGACTGACAGGAGGTGCTCACAGAGAGAGCACTCCCTGTCAGTTCGGCCGGGTACAGAAAACTGAAGCTCCTGTACCGCGCTCCGCTCCGCTACACTCTGTACACACTGACACACCAGGAAGGGGAGTGTGACCACTAAAGGGGTGTGGGGTGCACCAAGGGACAGGGAGGGAATGGGAGAGAAACACCAACAGACAGGGAAAAGAGGGGGTAGGGGAGAAGAACACTAAGGGACAGGGAAGGGACCATTAATGGTCAGGGAGGGGAGAGGGGCTGGTTAAGAGGCACATAGGTGAAGATGTTTTTGGGGGGGATGGGGGGGCGGAAAAATGCATCTTCGCCTATGTACCTAAAAATCCAAGCACCGGCCCTGATGTGAGGCTCATTTGGGAGGCGTGGGTCGTTAAGGTGTGGTAAATAACAGAGACCTTTTCAAACTATAAAATTAATATACAATATTAATAAAAAAACAGACTATTCCATTTTTTCCCCATGATACCAGTTCTACATCACTATGAGTGACTTTCTGTTTCTGGTTCTGTTTTGCTTAGAATTACTATTAATATCGTAGCCTCTACCCTCCCTTACCACTTCCCTTTTCAACCCTGCCCCCAGCGTAGGTTGCTTAATTGAGATGCCACCCTCCTTGCCCTTAACACTCCAAACACCCTCCAGCCCTACCTTAAAGCAGGGAACAGGGCGACACGGGATCAAGCGACAAGTCACATAGCTCCCCAGACGGGTGGGTTAGGGCCTACACGGAAGCCCGAAGTGACCCACTAGCCTCTGGAGCTTGATAGACCACACACCCTCTGGTCAAATCCAAACCAGGCTATGCGAATCTCCCCCCCCACCTCTAGGTACTGGCTACCCCC